>NW_023495942.1:0-722643 GCF_904425465.1 Colossoma macropomum | reverse complement strand
GCTGGACCGCGTGAGTGATGACGCGTCGAACATAGACTGGAACTAGTTTCCACACATTGTAGTAATTAACACAGGGATTTGACATCACAGCACAGGGGCGCACACACACAGACATACACATTTATGTACACACAAACACACACACATATTATATATATATATATATATATATATATATATATATATATATATATATATATATATATATATATGGCAATTAACTTTCTCTGGAACTTTCTATGGTGTATGGTGTACTTTCATGTCAAGGTTTAATGGTTGTACTACTAAATGGAATAAAACAGCAGGAGTCTACGATTATATTGTCTGACCAGATGTTTTTATTAATCCACCCTGCCCTTTTATTTCTTTTTACCCTATTTTCAGTTGAGACAAATGAATGGATGCCACTATTTGTCATGCATACACGGTCAGTAATACGCTCACTACTTTATGTGGCGAAGTGATATTTCTGTGTGGAAGGCTGTGCTATGCAATGCTAAAAATATAAGAAGTGATAGCAACAGAGCTGCTATTGGCTGAAAAGGGGGAGGAACCAATGTCAGTTGGGCTGCCAGGATGTCCAGTCAGCAATGCAAGTACTGGCCACCTTAAAGAACTGCATCATGGGAAGTGTAGTCTTAGTTGACTCGGGACCATTTCCCTAAACATTTCAGCTGATGAACAGAATAAATCAGAAAACGTATCATGATTTGGCGTTATAATGTCAAAGGATCCATTGGAGAACGAATATGTTGTATTTCTATAAGGCCTACAGAACTAAATGTTGTATACTTAAGCCCCACAGTGCTTTGTATGTTAATTTTATTATTCTGTAGAGCATTGCACACCAGAAAATGATCCATATATGTGTAGTTAGCAGCCTACTTAACTAGTTGCACACTGATTTTAACAAGATTGAGCAAAATTTGTTAAGAACTGTCACATCATACATTGCTATACTGTCTTAGAGTTGGTTTTAAAATTTTGTCTGTAACAGTAATATTTTCATCATTACTATAAATGCATAGTCATAGTGGTTCATCTCTGTATTCAGCAGAGCTTTTAGAGATTTATTCCCAGAGTACGTCTTCTACATCCTCAGAGAAATGGCTTCTTAAAATAGGAGGGGATATTGAGCTTTCTAGGTAAAGGCCTCCTTTTTGGGGAATTCATTAAAATTACAATAGCTGGGACTGATGCTTGACTCTATGGATTTCTGTGGTTATTCCTGGATTAGTTTCAACTTCAAGTTTCATTATCTTTACTTGCACTGCCATCTTACATAATAACCTGTTGAAATAACAGGAAAGCAATGAATATTTTATTGTTCTGTATATTTTGAAAGACAGGATTGCTTGTAGACATGGATAATCCAATGTTGCTCTCTGTGGATTTGACCCAGGGCCTACTGGACTAAATGGCCTCACTTTATTGTACAGACATTTCCTCTTTGTCGGGATGAATGAATTCACTTTAGCTGAAAATGGTTTCTTTCCACATACAGCCAAAGCACGAGTACCACGGTAATGCATTTTACTGCCACTCTCCCCTTTATAATCAGAAACTACACTCACTGAACAACAACAACTGTGCATATTACTCTCCCTGAACGTCTCAGTTTATATTCAGTTTACTTCATTATTCCTTATTTTCTTTTTTGTTAAAGATTTCACATTCTATGATACCCATTCTTACAAACTGTAACCTCCTAAATGGCCAGGATACATACGTCAATTACCTAACAGTAATTCGGTTTGCATTGTGGTGCATGAAGTAGTTATACAGTGATTCATAATAGTGACTGATGGTGATGGCAATGGGACAATATAGTGTTCTGTGTATATCATTGATATCATTAGAACAACAGTATATATCATAAAAAGGCAGATTTTTATAAATTATAGAGAGTACACAACCTAATTTTTTTCATAGATGTGGCACTATTTTGTTTTGCTTCTGTATTTTGGTCATTCCAAGTTGTTCACAAAAAAATTGTTTTCAGTACCTCAATGTATTTTCACCAAATTAGTGAATAATGGATGCCAGGGATTAATAACTAAATAATAAGCCCACAGGTTTAAGGGTTAAGTTTGATTTTTCATTTCTTTCTTCTGTTTATACTCTGCCTCTCCGTGAAGAAAGTCCATCTGAACAACTGCTGTACAGTTATATGTTAGAAGAGTTGGGTAGAATACAGTAGTGATGGCCAAATACTGAGTACTCTGTCCTAAAACACTGCTAGAAAAACCAGCATAGACCAGCATTGCTGGTCACCAGCAGAACTAGCATTGGGTTTTGCATGCTGGTATGCTGGACAGCAGCAATGGAAGTTATTAGGCTGATCACCAGCAAAACCAGAATAGGTTGTGTTTTGGATGACCACTCTAAGTGAGCACGTACATCAGCACCAAACCAGTACTTGACCAGAATAGACCATCTTAGACCAGCATGGAAAGCATACTGATCTGTGCTGTTTTTTTCAGCAGGGAAAATTGCTGATCACTTGAATGAAGTTACAAAATGGTCAATGCCTGCTTCAGTCTACTGCTGCTTCTTAAAATCCCCTGGGCAGAACTGCCGCCTCTCTCAAGAACTCAGCAAAAGTCACTTTTTGCTAAATGCTCCTGGGGACCCCCATAATGACTACTCATCTTTTGTACTTGTGAGTTGTCACAAGCCTAAATTTAAATGTAAACTGTACTGAATAGAGTTCTTATTTGAATACTGCAACACAGTTCAGCACCTATTTAACATATTTTCCTGTCTTAAACTCACAATCATAGAAAGTTAAAATTTAAAACCAATAAATAGTTTCTGTAAATCATTCACCATACGCCATTAGCAATATATAATTTGACTATAAAATTGGTACCTAAGTGATTTGCAGTTAATGTCACATATGTGCCATCATCATGCCACAAAACACACATATTGAGTCCAATAAAAATGTTGATTCCAAGCTTCTCACTTCACTAAGCTTCTGAACATGTTCACTACTGAGATGGTTCAGTGTGATCGTCCCTCAAAGGACCTCAGTCACTCTGAGATTAATAACTGATCATCACAGTGATTTATCAGTCTACTCAGGCTTTAGCAGGAACTTCAGTGTTTGAACATAAGCTGTTTGTTGTTTTCCTCTTAAGAGTCTAACAAGCGTCTTTACAACACACCATGCTCTGATTTTAAAATAGTTAATAAACAAGCATGGATGTTTTTTCTTTTATTTATTTATTAAGATGTAAAAAGTTTATTAATTTATTTATTTAGAATAATTGGAGTAATTATAAACGTATTCTCCTGAATTTGAAAAAAGTAAGAATATCCTGACTACTGCATTTTAAAAGGCAGTACAGATATTTGAATACAGATATTTAATTTCTGTATTATTAATACCCAAATATTTACATCCCAGCCCAAGACAGAAGGGGCTGAATTATTAGCCTACAAGTTTATATAATTACATGTATAAATTCTGGCGAAACAATGTGGTTGTTGAGAGATTTTAATAGGCACAATAACTGATTTTGCCCAAGCACACTATTATATGTGGCTGTATTTGCATGAATTGAAAATAAAAGCTGTAAAAAGTGTAAATTTATCAGTGTGATTATCAAATTATGCCAGTGTGGTAGCTCTCATTTGCGGTCATATGAGCTGGCAGCTGAGTGGACAGGATTAACATATTTGATTGATCTTGTTTGTAAAATAATCCCAATAAACCAGTACAATTTAAAGTAATGTTCAAGTACTGTAAAGCCACCGTGAATAGAAGAAAAAATACATAAATACTTGATTAATCTTTGTTAATTTTTATACATCTGAGAGGATTTTGGGAACGCAGAGGATTTAAAAGCAGTCCGCTGACGTCACCGCCCAGCGACATCTTTGTCAGGGAGCAAAATGGCGTCCTACTGTATGACTGTCAGTAGATTAAGGGTAAGTTTACGGATTAAAATGCAGTTTAAATGTTTCTTCTGTGGTCTAGGCTTGAAGGTATAAAGTGAAACTTTAGTTTAGTTTTGTGTATCTGCTGTTAGAAGCCGATAAGAAGGGTTTTTGTTGTTTGTAAGCGGTGTTTTCTCCTCAGTGTCTGAAGCTGCGCTGTTCAGGTCACCGTGACCCGCAGGGCTGCTTCTCATCGCTGCTGTTACAGAACCGAAGACTTTTACTGTTTTATCTGCCCTAATGTTCTCATTTTAACCTAATTAAGGTCTTGGGAGTTTTCTAGTGTTGTGTTAAAACAAAAAATGTGCACTTCGGTTTATCTCCTACTTAATCCATATGTCTATTGAATGTGACCGGTTCGTCTGCAGTTTGGGAAATAAAATCTCTGGATTTATGAATAATGGGGCCAAAACAACTTGACAGCTATTAACTGTTGCTGTAACATTTAAATTTTATCTTTTCCCATGTGTCCTTCGTCTTATACTGAGATTAGAATTTACATTTGCTCATGTAGAACAAATTACACATTCGTTAAAATTATAGTAGACTTATGGGTGGGCGTTATGACAAAAATATAATATCGCGATACTTCAAGAAATTTTCATGATACACCATATGTCACGATATTTATATTTGACATCTGATCAGTTGAAACTGAGAAAAAAAGAACGAGTAGGGGTACATTAAGAAAAGTACTACTATTCTATACTAAACAAACTGTAAATACAATGATTTTTATTTAATATTTGGCATACTGTGTTGCACTAAATCCAGGATTAATTTTGCTCACTTCATAATAAAAAAGGCAGTTGGCCAGTGTTCTACAAGTGCTAACAATATACACAATATGTTCAGAAATATGTATTGTATTATGACAATGTATCACAGCTACTGTATGTACTATCATATTGCTTGGCTGTAAGCAGACCTTTAACTGTTGTAATAATTCACATAATGACACATAAATGCATCCTCTTTGCACCCCCTAAACTGAGCCCTGAACATACTGCATATTTCAGTTTTTCTCATGCTCTAATGCAGCCATTTTAATTTTAGGTTTTATTTATGTAGCATATTTTTGAGACCCAGTGCTCCTGCACCAAATTTAAAGTAAGGAAAAAAAGAACCTATCAAATGTAAAAGTACAATATAGACACAAAGCAAAGCATGTTATATTAATTGCCATTAAAAGTTAAGGAGGTACCTTTTTGGAGATACAAGGTTATTGCCTGACTGTGACAGTGTGTGTAAGTGTTGGATAAAGTTTGATGAACTTCTAATGTAAACATGATGATAATGAAGTTTAGAGAATGTAGTGTTCTGTATTGTGTAGAAAAAAAAACTATGAAATCAGACCTAATTAGAGAAACATTGGCACCAATATGTCTCTCGTACCAGTTTAACAGCAAAAGCACCTCATAAATTTGAATTTGATTGTAAATCAGATGTCACAAAATGGTAAGTGCTGCTTATGACATTCACAGTATGACTGCTGTTAAATGCTTCCATCACAAAAGAATATTGTGTGGCTTTTCTTTGTCTGCTTGACAGCCTTTTTGATGACCTTGTCAGTGATGGTCTCAGGGTCATTCCCATGACCTTCCTTGGGGAAAAAAATAGCTTGGAACACTGAGAAACGTCTTGTAATATGATACCTTCAGTGAATAAAGAATTTAAATGTTTGTACAGTGAACTAAGGTAGTGGCTCCTAACCCTGGTCATGGAGGACCAGGGTTAGGGGGCCTTGCACGTTTTTGTCTTTTTCTGCCAAAACACACCCACTTCAACTCGGGAAGGGTTTGTTAATTAGTGGTACTGAACAATTATAGCACTGAAATAAACAGCATGGGTGCATATATCAAATTTTATGTGTTGGGTGTTCCTTGTCACATGCAGTTTGTACCTGTGGTAAATGAGTCATCTCACCACTGCCTTTATTTAGGAGTTTATTGCACTTGTTATGCTATGCCATGGCAAAGTTTGTTGTGAGAAGCTCTGTAATTCTCTTTTACTCTTAGCTTCATAGTACAGTCTGAGCTCCACTAAAGTACAGGCTGGAATAGAGCTAGTGTGCTTGTTGCAACATGGGGTTACTATGTCTAATCTCTTCTAAAAGAGGGTTTAGTTTAATACATATAATTTGATAAAAAAGGATGGAGCACTGACTGGGCCTGTGCCCAGAGGCCTTGGGGTGGCCTTAGCCCACGAGTACTGAGGGGGCTAAAATACCTGGGACAGCAGTCATAAAAATTACAAGGCTTGTAGGACCACTGTTTTTGCATTTCAACTCTGTTTGGCTTAAATGAAAGTAAGGGAAAAAAGCCTCATCCTAAATTATCTTTAGACATACAAATCATACAAAAAAGTGCAAACTGTGACAATACTACATATTAATAAGACTAATTTTGTTTAATTTTCAAACAAGAAAACATTGCTCATTGCATTGCTCGTAGTGCACATAAACACAAATGTGAACAATTGTAACATCTCACTATTCTATTCTAAAGAATTCTATTTTGGCCAAAAATGAGCACATATTTTATTGAATATTAAATGGTTATACAGGGTGTCCTAAAAAACTTGACAACATTTGAGATGTGAATATCTGAGTAACTACATGTCCTAGGCAAATGAAATTAAATAGGCTTCATGTTGAACTATACAAGATTTATTTATCAAAATTCAAACAAGAAATTCAGAGGGATGTAGATTTTATAACTGATTTCACAAAGCTTCACAAATGTAATATCTTCCGATACTGGTGGTCGTCCAGATCCCTTTGCCCTGCACAGACAGCCTTCCTCTTTGAATTTTTTGTGCCATGTCCAAATCTGCTTTCCAGTTGGTGCATTTTTATTGAATTTTCTCAAAAATGCACACTGCACACTCTTGTTTGACTGTGTTCGAGCATATTCTGACACACAAAATGCCTTTTCATTTCTAGTGAACGCCGTCCTTCAACCTGAAAAAAAAATTACAAATTAAACTTGGTTAGTTTTTACACATTTTGTTAAAATTTGAGATCATTTGAGGGAGAATTGGCTATGTTATTAGACTACGAAATTATGTCAATTTTTTTGGGACATCCTGTATTTGACCCTAAGTGATGCAGTCATATTACCACTTTAAGATCAGATGTGTTTTTACAGCTCTAAATGTTGACTACCTTTTTTTTACATTCTGAAAATGGTCATAAATGCATCTGTGTAAATGTTTTGAATGAGTAAAATCTCTCTTTTTCTCTAGCTTGTCCTGGGTGATGGGGCCAGACGACTTCATGTCTCTGCTGCCCTCAGTGCAAAAGCGAAAGTGGCGATGAGCCGCTTTGAGGCCGGCTCTGCCGTCAACTATGGGAAGCTGCTCGACAACATCAGCATCGTACGCAAGAGGTCAGTCCCTGCCCTTGGAATTATGGGAATTACCTTTCTGTGGATGTCACATAAAGCAGTATTTCTCTCAAACATGCTAACATGGATAAGAGTGATGGAATAATGCCTTTAAAAACAACCCAGCAAACAGCAGTATGCCAAGTCAGATTCAAACTAGTGTATGAGCTGTACAGTGTGCAAGATTCACTGGCCGGTGGATGTAATGCTAGGATTACTGTAGTCTTGCCTGGCTGGATTCTAGGGTTTGACTAGAACCTGGCTAGTTTATAATATCCATTGCATTACATGGTTTATCTGCTGATTCACCTCATCAGTTAATGACCAGGTTTGGTTGATGGTAGGGCAAGAAAGCTGTGCTGGGCTTCAGCTATCCAGGACTGGAATTGTGCACCACTGAATATCTCAGTCCTTAGAATGATTAGTTTATTTTTGTCCAACAGTTTGTTCCAGCTGTTGACAGTTGAACAAATCACACGGTCATGGTGTTTCTTAGAATTTGGGTGGGATTTATGAGTGAACAGGTGCTGTCCAAATGGACTTCCATTCAGATGTTTAGCAGGTTTTAGTGAATGTTTCAAAAGTCAGAAGAAATGGCAGATTAATCTGTGTTTCCTTCAACTTCTGTTTTGTGCAAAATCATGCTTGTGGCATATGGTGTGGGCAAGAGTCTCTCTTACTGTGTGTGGAGTGTACATTGGAAATGAACAAAATAGCCTTAAAGAGTGGCTAAAAACATAAATTAGATGTTAGAATTTGCAGCTAAGAGCAGTTGTTGTGGTCAGTCATGAATCATCCTCTTCCCTGCCATGTCTTCATTCCTTTGTCTCTGCCTTTTTTTGTCTCTCACTGGTCAGACTGAACCGCCCCCTCACTCTGTCTGAGAAGATTGTGTATGGTCACCTTGATGACCCGGTGGGTCAGGAGATCGCTCGAGGCCGTACGTACTTGCGTTTAAGGCCTGACCGGGTGGCCATGCAGGACGCCACAGCACAGATGGCCATGCTGCAGTTCATCAGCAGTGGACTCCCCAGAGTGGCCGTGCCCTCCACCATTCACTGTGACCACTTGATAGAGGCCCAGATTGGTGGAGTTCAGGACCTTCAGAGAGCCAAGGTGGGAGACTGTCGAGTTTGACACAGATTAATTGGCTAACGTGGATCCTAGGATAATTAGCAGTACCATCATCTCATTTGGTGTGATTTCAGCACATTTGACCAACAAGCTGAAATTTAACTTACATTTGAAAGGCAATCACACAGATTTTTCAAAATTCTTTCATGAATCAACCAGTGGGATTTAAACAGCATCATTTAGAATGGTTTAAGGTGAAATTATAGCATATTTCAGACTCATTACAGTGCTTGTGGTAGGAACCATGCCTACAACACAAATATAGCAATTGTATTTACTATCCTAAAGACCATTGAATCTACATATGAGTTGGTGTAATGTTTATAATAGAATAGTAGTAAATTTGGGAAAAAAAAAAATTCTTTGGGAACAGTGAGAAGCCTTATGCTCTGCATGTACGTCCTTATCTAAGAATTAAAGTACAACAATGTATTGGGCAACAGGCAGCATGTTAGTGACCATTTTGTGTAATAGCTTTCTCTGAGGGAGCTTTTAGAGGCATTAAATATTCTGGATATCTGGATTGTATCACCACCACTGTGAACAACTCTTGACTGAATTCTGCAGAATTTATTCTAAACTGGTGGAATTCCTTCTTAACATTCACTGGTGCATTTTCCAGTGAAATAAGTGATAGTGTGGGGGAAAAAAATCTAATTTGCACGTATTTTGAGAAGTTTGCTTAGTGACAGTCGGTGGGGTATAAACTTCCATTACTTCATTAGCAATGTAACTCCAGTTAAACAATAAACAAGTGAACTTCAGACACCAGACAAGTCTTGGTGGGTCGACTACATTTGAAGTAGAGCAGAAATTGTGTAAAACAGATCTTCTGCTGAATTTTAAAGAGTTTTTCAAATAATTGATTAATTTCACCCTCTGATTTAATTACCTCATGAATTGAATCTGAATTAATTGTTGTAATTCCCCTCATGGTAGCTTTGTGAAAAAGCACAGTTTTTGAACAGCTCCACAGCATTGCACTGTTTAGTTTTCCCTGCTTGAACCCATGTGTTTGAGCTAGCAAAGAGCTTGGTGATTAGCATAATTATCTTATTTAAATCAACACCATAGATCTTCTAAACATGTGGATCATGTGCTTTTCACATTGGAAGACAGTATGAGAGTTATTAGGCTTTTAAAGAAAACTGTCTGTATGGATCACAGATGCTTAAATCTGAAGCTCCCATAAAGTCTCACTGGGCATATCCAATTTTTAAGAAAAGGCGAGGCAGACCTTGGATTCCAGTGATGCAATGAAATGTAACACCTGAGAACAGCCCGCTGTCTAAACACAGAGTGAGCAGAGGAGGAACGCCAAAGGTACAGAGATACTGGAGACAACAGAACTGCAGAACCATGAGAAAAATGGAAGACAAGAGGCCGAACCATGGTTAGTAGAAGTCCACTGATCCTTTGACACAGTGGAACGACAACAGCGTGAAAAAGGAGCAAACATTGAAGAGAGAAAATGAACTACACAGCCGAAAGCTGCTTTCTGACATGAACAGAATACATTTTCTGTTCATTTAATGATAAAGACATAATTTGGTAGTGCTAATGTTAGACTGTGTGTGAATTATACTGTTATATTTAGGCCTGTCAGTCATAACATTTTTGCTGAAAACTAATTAGTTGGAAAAGACCATTATGCTTGGAACAGTTGAAGGAAAAAGAGGAAGAGAATGACCAGCAACAAACGGATGGATACAGTCAGATGAATCATGAACCAGCCATACAGAAGACTGAAGATGCAAACAGAAGATGGGATGTGCTTGAAAAACACTAAACTTACAGTCACTACTAGGAGCCAGAACCAACTTGATGGCACTTTTTAATAATAATGATTATCAGTAGAAAGAGCTACATTGGCAGATTACTAATTTTGCTTCCTAGTGATCCTCACTTTGTAGCTAATATTAGGTTGTACCTGTATGAAATAATATGCTGTGCTGTAGTTGCACAGAATCATGCGCAGAGTCAAGCAAAGTTCACTTAGGGCCTTTTTATGCCTTGCGTTAACATGTTTTTGATGATTGGGTCACATGTGGATTTCACTGGACAGCGTGAAAAGCCAGGGGAAAACACCTCAGGACGTATTGTGGTCTCTGGCCAAACTGGGGAAGCATTTTAGAAAAAAATGTAAATCCAGCCAGTTTATCCAGACACAATCTGGTCATGATGCAAGGTGTGAACAGGCTCTTTGTGTGAAAAATATAAGTACTTCTGCAAAGCATACATGCTGATAACATTAGTTATGTAAATAACAAATAAACAAACCCTCCTTTAAGTATGTTATAGCACCCAGTTAAATGTTTCTGCTTTCCTCATTTATATTTGTCTCCACCCAGTTAAGGGAAACACAACCATGATCAGGCATATATATAATAATTATGAGGTTAAAATCCAGATATGTTGACCTGCTAGTGTTTTGATATTTATATCAGCCAGAATATCTGGGATTAGGGCACGGGGCTTAGTCCAACACTGCATTGAAGAACAAGATGCAAAAAGTTGCAAAGGTACATAGGACAGCCATGCAGATTATTTCAGGAAGGCTGTGTAGCTGGTTTTAAATGAAGCTCTTAGCCACAAGGCACCATGTGTTAGTGAGATTACCACAGTTAAGGGGCGTTGGAAAAAATAAAATTTTGACCCAAGAAGTTTCCACACATGCTGCAACACTAAACCTATATATAACAAATATTAGAATGATTTTTTTGTTGTTAACATGGCACATTAAAGAGGAATTCTGCTGGGTTTTTTTCCTAATTTTTAAACAATCATTGAATGTGTCTTGATGTGAGGTGTTTCACTATAACACTATAAAGATAATTTGTAAAGGACGTTACTGACTCAAATTTCTTTACAGTGGTGGTGAAAGGAACCAGGGGTTTCATTGTCTACAAAACAATTATAGGCATCTTATGTACTGTCCAAAATGACCATGTACACTTGTCTTATGAGTTTTTATGTCATGTTCATAATAGTAAAATTGTGGTGAATCTGGAAAAAAAAATTATTTGGGGACTATTTTGCTTTGACACCTTGCATGTACCTCTCCACTGAAAAGAAGTTTGAGGTCAAAAGCTCATCTCCAAACTATTGTAAAACAATGCCTTAGGCATTCATAACCATTTCTTTCAGTGAGGTAGCTTTTAGAGGCATTAAACTTCATAGGCATCTGACTCTTATCACTGCTGCTGTGAATAATTCAAACTTGTTAAGTTTCACTAGAACGTAGTACATCACATCAGACCTCTGAATGACTGTTTACATTTTAACCATTTAATGATGCAGGGAATTGGTGAAATTCTCCTGGATTTATGTGGTCATATGTTTGCACCTCATATATTTTACAATGGCTCAGCCATTCAGATTTGAGAACCAGAGCTATTTATTTTATTATGCTTGTTTAAGGCTTTGAGCTGGGTTTACTGAGGTTTATCTTAGTCACAAAGTGACACATCCCTGAAATCACTGGTCAGGTGGATTGCTTACATGGCATTTCAGTGCATCACTGCTCAACAACGTGTTTGTACTTTGATACTGTAATGAACAGTACATAAGGGTCTGGAGAGCTGGTCCCAGATCAGTTTTCTCCCTCTGAATGAGGCCTGATAAACTTGGTGACCTTTATGTTTGCAGAAGTTACTTAGAAACAGTGGTTGGATTTACCAGCTCATCATTTAAATCATGAGTTGGAAACTAAAAGCACTTATTTCCTTTTTGGCGGTTAGGAAGTGAATCAGGAAGTCTATAACTTCCTGGCTACAGCTGCAGCCAAATACGGTGTTGGCTTCTGGAAACCAGGATCAGGAATCATTCACCAGGTAAACAGCTCCATTACACGTGCCAAATTATATGTATGTACACACAGCATCTCCTACTCAACTACACGCAGATTAACTACTTGAGGTATAAATGTATTGATGCGTCAGCCTGAAGGTTATTATTCTATGGCATCAATTTTAGAATGTTAGAATTGATTAGAATAACATTCAATAAAGTATCCACTAATATTTCAACAAAACAAGATTGTTTCCCTTCCCAATGAAATGGTTGGTTTGTTGTTTTTCTGGTCTGTATTTTACTGTTGTGTAAATAATTCTTCAGACACATTGGTGTATATAGTGTAATGTTTAATCACAGCTGACAAGGGCATCGCTAATTTAAGCTCTATTTTGGTGCTCAGAATAATGTTATTGGTGAAATGACATTTATTGGACATTAGTGATCAAAACCATTAAACAACAATTTGTTTAATAAATCAAATATTTGTATTTCATGTAATCATTTTATATTGTTGTTGTTTTGTTTTGGCTTGCTTAGCCACGACAGGATGCCACAGCTTTAACTGACTCCCTATTTGACACTATTAGGTAGATGAGGAATAGAACTTTTGATGTTGTCTCAGTTTCAAAACCCACCATTGTTGATCTGTTGTAGTTAACTGCTAACTAGGGATGGGCATTTCAGTCAAATTTGATTTTCTTTTTTTTCACAACAATATTCAAATAATATATGATGAATATGCTCGGGTGTGTGTTTGTTTTCTTTACTTTGACCAAAATGTAAGGTTTAAGATGATGTTTAGACATGTCATAGTGCTTATCTATGAGAACACAAAACGTTAGAAAAGCTTATTTGTGTATAATCAAACACTCTGATTTACTGTAAGATTTATTTTTTAAGCTTTCATGACTTTTCAAATGTTCTGACTCATCCTTACTGCTGACTGCACAATCCAACTATCCCAAACATTGTTAGCTATGTTAGCACAGGTATATTTATTAATTAATTAATTTATTTATTTATTTTCTTTTTTGTATATTGAACTGTGGCTCATTCGTAAGGTACAACGCTAATGAAAGAGAATTGTGTCCTGTCTACCTTTTTATGGTACTTTAATCGATAGATCCATCTATTCTTCCTGGGTATATGTATCTATAGACTTGATGATATTAGCGTATATTGTATACACATTTACTGATTTGCTGAGCTTAGCTTGTACTCAAAGATTTATCATTTTAGAATCGCGTGTGTTTAAGGATCCAGGGCTTCTCTCTCTCTCTCTCTCTCTCTCTCTCTCTCTCTCTCTCTCTCTCTCTCTCTCTCTCTCTCTCTCTCTCTCTCTCTCTCTCTCTCTCTCTCTCTCTCTGTGTGATTAAATGGCAATTATGGTCTTAAATAACAGGTCATGCTGTGCCCAATATGTAACTAATTGTGCAAAAAGAGCAGCACGTATCATCTTTGACGTATTTCCATTCTATCTAGTTTGCGTACTTGGAAGGTGTAAAGAAATACTTCAAGGTGATTGGACAGAAGCTCTCGGATGGTGTACGAGAAACAGGCTCAAAAACCATAGTGTGTTGTGTGTGTTTCTCCCCCCCTCCCCCCCCTCCCCCCCCCACTAAGCAGCCACAGGAAGTGCTTTTTTCATAGAAATACTAAGAAACCGTGTGTTTGCAGTGGAAATGTGAACTCTGCGTTATGGTAGCAAACTTGATACATACCGAACTATGTAATCATAATAAGCTGTCCAAGAGGAGTTAACCATTTAAAAAAAATGTGTTTTTGTGTGCAGAGGGTCTTTAAGCAGCAGACATTCTGGTAACTTATTGATGAAAATTGTTAATACATTTACTATGTATCGTGGAGAATTTTGAGATTTTCTAATGCGTTGAAACATTTCCTAAAGAATAATAATCTGATTATTGTGAATGTTCTAATTAACCTGCACATACAGAAATTACCATGAGATACATAGAGCTGCACATGCACCTGTACACACGTTACTACTCAACTACTACACTTACTGTTTACCTGGCGTTAAAGAAATGTGTTAAGATGTTTGATTGCTCTATAGATTATCCTGGAAAATTATGCGTACCCTGGAGTGATGCTGATTGGCACAGACTCACACACACCCAACGGTGGCGGTCTTGGGGCCATCTGCATTGGAGTGGGAGGAGCTGACGCCGTGGATGTCATGGCAGGAATTCCATGGGAGCTGAAATGTCCCAATGTGAGTTCTGTCATAAGTAAACCATCTCCAGCTGTATTTAAACGCTCTCATCTCTCTCCCTCGGGACTCTCTTCTTTTTCTCTTTGATTTTCTAGTGTCCTTTCAATTGAAGTACAATTTTCATGTTATTTACTTTCATTTTTAGGCTTAGAAGGCAGTTGTAGGCTCTTATCCTCCTTATACTAATTTTAAATGCCGTCTCTCTCACTCACTTTCTCGCCTGCTCTCTCTTTCAGGTGATTGGGGTGAAGTTGACAGGCAGTCTTTCTGGTTGGACGTCTCCTAAGGATGTCATTCTGAAAGTTGCGGGCATTCTGACTGTGAAAGGAGGTACAGGTGCTATCGTGGAATACCATGGACCTGGAGTCGACTCCATCTCCTGCACAGGTGCATATATACACCATTTACATTATGACCCAGAATCCATCAAGTTTACGGTGTTCACCTTTTGCAGCTTTCTCAAAGTATTCCACAAATGAGAAGCCTGACTTTAGCAGTCATTTCTGTTGTTTAGGATTACCTTCAGTGTTTTCCAGTTGTAAATATTGCAGTTCAGTAAGGTTTTTAATCCTGTGTTTGTGTTGGTTTCAGGCATGGCAACTATCTGTAATATGGGAGCTGAGATTGGAGCCACAACATCCGTGTTCCCTTACAACCACCGCATGAAGACCTATCTGGAGAAAACCGGACGCAAAGGTAAACAAACGCACGCATCCTTAGTTATATTATGATTGTTTACCCCTATGTCATGACTGGTCATATTGTTCCATTTAAAAGAAGGAAAAGATGTTTTTCTGTCATCATCCATCAAAATGTAGTAACTTTTGCATACCTCTGAAACATCTTTTCATGATAAGTTTTGTCATTGTGCACCAGCAGGTGGAGAACATTAATTTTAACCAAAAATGTTGTTTTATCTCTGCCCCCCCACCACCTCCACCTATCAATGGGCAGAAACACTCAGATAGCTCGGAGACCCTACCTGATACCATTTTACTCAAATACAGTGTCCTATACAAATATTTTTTTACAGCTCATTTTGATCATGATTACCAGGGGTGCCAATATTTGTGGAGGGCATAGTATGTCAGAATGTCAAGACTTATAAATAAAGTGGTTCAACTAGGTTATCAGCACTGATGAGCTCAGTTCCGACATGTTCTCACAATCTCACAATGATTCATTCTTTTACTGTTGTTTTCAGAGATTGCTGAGCTGGCTGATGAGTATAAAGACTGTTTGGTTCCTGACTCAGGCTGCCACTATGACCAGCTTATTGAGATCAACCTGAGTGAGGTAGGTCAAACAGTCTTCACTCGGTATGAACTGAGTGAAGACGAGGGATGGGACAGTATTAAAAAAAAACAAACAAACAAACCGGTTACATGCGTAAACAAATGTTTGGCACCCACATCAAATTATGTTTTGTTGCTTTTTCTAAATAAAACTGATGAATAATTTAACATTCTCTACAGGGAGCGAACTTAAATATGGCATTTTTCTGTTTTGCTGTGTTTAACGTTTAACGTACTGGGGGAAAAATAAAATGTACAACATAAAACTTTGTACTGGCCTTTTACCCCCAGTGTGTCATATTTAGCATACTAATTGTGTGTTAAAATGTGCAGAAGTGTGTTCCCTGTAAGATGTTAATACTGTATATATTATTAAAATATGTTGAACATTTGTTGTAAGGCACTAATACACAATCATTTCACTGTGTGTGTGTGGTGTGTGTGTGTGTGTGTGTGTGTGTATATATATATATATATATATATATATATATATATATATATTAAACATCGGAAATTTCATTACAAAAAATTAACTCCAATTTAAATAAATCTGAAAAATATTCAGACTGTATAACTATATTCAGGCCTACAAATATAATCATAATTGGAGCACACTGAAGGGTAATGCTAAATAGTAGATATGACTGCTTGAGACTTGAAGCTTCTCATTCACAGAATACTTTTGGCCAAATAATGCAACTGTTTACTGTTCAGTTTCTAACTTTGTAAATGTGTGTTGTTCAGGCCTGGGGTTTAATGAAGAGTGTCAGCAGTAGTCTGTTTAATTTCAAAGTGATAGTCTGTTTATCAGAATTGTCTAAACTGTGATTTATCATTAGGTTTTTGTATATCATTAAAACCAGTCATCCTGTTCCTATTCAAGAGAATCTGAATTAATTTGACATGCATGCCTACGCCACACGTTACTGTGATGTTTAAACCTAGTTCTTCGTCTTTTTGCTTGTTAGCTAAAACCTCACATCAATGGACCCTTCACTCCTGACCTGGCTCATCCAGTGTCTGAAGTTGGAGCTACAGCTCAGAAGAATGGCTGGCCAGTCGACATCAAAGTGGGTAAGTTGATGTGCACACATGCACATACACTTCCCAAAACTAACTGTATATCCAAATATTTGTTATAGTTAAAGTATATTTTGGCAAAAAATATCTGCTTATTTATCCTTACGCCAAATAGATGGTCTAAAAACTATGACTGTGTTGCAGTATAAGTTAAGATCTGACAAGATCAAGAAAAGATTTTTTTGCAAAAAAACTGCTGTTTGCAATATGAATATGAAGTTGCCCTGGCAACAGATATTGGAGTTAGGATATTTCTGAATTCTCTATAAAGTGGACAAACATATTGTCAAAATTCAAGCTTTAAGGTGGCTGCTACTAGTGCGACTTGCAGTTGTTTAGTGTTAGAAACTACATATGTAAGTCCCTTTGAGATTACTTAACAGCTCAGTGAGGTTTGAGGCAGTGTGTGGTTGGGGCATGAAGTTTGCCTGATGAGGCTATAATCAATGGGCTATAAGCTTCTAGTTCTGTGGTAAAACTGTGGAATTGGATTATTTTTATTATAAATTTTTTTATTTTATTATTTTTTTTGCTTTAACCCGCACTTGAAGTGCATAATTGCAGAATATGTAGGCCATCATGTTGCATCCAGATGTCTAACAGGCTATGATCTGATGATGTTTTATAGGTCTGATTGGTAGCTGCACAAACTCCAGCTATGAGGACATGGGCCGTGCAGCCTCACTGGCTAAACAGGCTCTGGATCGTGGCCTGAAATGCAAAGCCCAGTTCACTGTCACCCCTGGATCAGAACAGATCAGAGCCACCATTGAGAGAGATGGATATGTACGCGTTTGCACATACACATAAAAAAGAATCACATAGAAAAAGTTTGGAGCAATATTGTTTTTGTTGTACAATAATAACTAATACATTAAGCTTGAATGATAATGAAGGTTTAGAGAAACTATTATTGTCTGCAGAATTATTGCGAGAAACTATATTATTGTGATCCAAGTATAGTTAGTAAGTACACATGCGCATTACAGAGCCTTACCCTGTAGCTTGTATTTTCCTTTATGTTAATATAATTATCATGTAATAACCAACTGGGCAAGCTTCTAATAATATATAATATCCATTGGTTTTCCAGGTTTGTGCGATCTTTCCATGTGATGTTTAAAGTATGTACAGTGGAGTCCAAAAGTCTGAGACCACAATGAAAATCTGATTTATTTATTTATTTATTTTTATTTTTTCCCCAGTTAATCCTGGAGAATGTTTTAGACGTTTGAAACTTAACACAAAAACAAAAATGTTTGTTTAAGTTATATGAAGTAAAATGAAGAAGAAATATCCAAAATTATGCACTTTTTCTTGGTAACAAATTTGTGATGCTAAAGCCAGACCATGTAAAGATCAGAGTTTTCTCTTCCATTGAAGTGTACTTGATCTATTCATTAGGCTTTTGCATTAACTTGTGGAGCTCATGCAGCTTAAGTGCACGCTGTCATTAAAGCTAAAGAGGAACATAATGTATTAAACACTAAGCAATTCTGGAATTCATGTAAATATTTCAAAGACTATAAGTTTTACTCAAATTGTTATGGTGATATTTGTTATGAGAACTGCTTTAAATTAGAAAAGAATGCAAAATAGAAGCATTTTCAGTCTCAGACTTTTGGAACCCCATATTTATGTGTAGTTCATGGGTTAGTGATGTTCTACTAGTATAGTCTATAATTACATGTCATCTTGTCTATTGTATACTAACAATACATTAGAACAGTAGGTTAGAATGACTGGTCATATCAAGCTAAATCAAGAATAAAGAAAAAATGATAGGGAAATTGTACATGGGCGATTTAAATATATACTAGACGTGAAAGGTATTATTAGATGTTTTGTTTAAAATGTCAGGTAATTTCAGAGCAACAATAAGTTATTACATGATTAATAATATGCTGTAATTATACTTTTTTTTTTTTTTTCAAGTGAGGCATGATTGCCACTTTCGAAATACAAGGCCTTCGAGATAATAATTTTCTTATAACTTCATTCTTGACATCTAAAGCTCTGTTTATTCTGTACACACAGCCTCCTAGCCTCCTTTTTATTCTTTGAGAGCTACACAGTTAGACAGGACCTAGTACGTTAGAATGATTGTATACATTTATATAAATTTTCACGTTATTGAAAACATTTGATTCCAAACTTTGTGTACACTCCTATATTAATTTTTGTCTAACCTGTGCAGGCTAAGGTCCTAAGGGATGTGGGCGGTGTGGTTCTGGCTAATGCGTGTGGACCGTGCATTGGGCAGTGGGACAGGTGAAGGAACTGCAATACACTGAAACTGTTCTCATAGTCTTCATTTGCTTTACATTTACTGTACCCCGTTGAAAACCAGACACATTTCTTTGTATTGTATGTATCAAGTGTGTTGTATTAATGAGAAGTGTGTGTGTGTGTGTGTGTGTGTGTGTGTGTGTGTGTGTATCTTTTGCAGACGTGATGTGAAGAAAGGTGAAAAGAACACCATTGTTACCTCCTTCAACAGAAACTTCACTGCCAGGAACGATGCAAATCCAGCCACTCACGCTTTCGTCACCTCACCTGAGGTACACAGACACACACAACTGAGACACAGAGACGTTAGTCTCTTTTAGGGATGTAAATGATCTACAGATTAACTGTTAACCAACAAATAAGCAGTTGTTTGACCAATGGTGTCACTTAAATGTATGTTTCATTTCCAACAAACAGCAGTTCTTATCTGGATAGGCAGGTGTATCATTCAAGTTGAATGTTTTTGGATTGTACACACGAGTGCACAGCAGGCAATTGGTTAGATAGATACTAGATAGGCCTACTAAAAAATGAAGTATGCAAATAAAAATAGTGATGTTTTGGATTTATTTTTTAAACTTTATTTATTTATTTATTTTTTATTCTGGGAGAAAGTGTGATGTATGGTGGTATTAAATCATATAATCGTGAATGTACAACTGTCAGCCCCTCTGCATTACGTATGGTATGTTTAATATGGTCTTGGTCTTTTACTTCATATACTGACCATTCTACTGAATTGCAGTCCCTCTGCAACAACCAAGTTTTCAGCCCATAGATATTTAGTCATTATGTTATGATATCAGTTTAAGGCATTCATTGAAATAGCAATAACCTAAATATATACAAAATCATAATCTCTAGGGTGCTTTCTATTGGAAGACAGCTGTCCCAGACCTTAACCCCTAAATTTCAGCTTGTGAAAATTATACTTTAAAAGAGATTTTTGATTTCTTTTAAAATGTGGAAAAGTTTGAATTTATTTTTATGCCTTTTTTATATTAAGAAACACTTACAAAATGGTGTCCCACGTTTTCGTTTAACTACCAAAACACAATGTTTTAGTTTGTAGACGGACCCTTATTTTAGCCACACCCGGTCCTTGCACTTGCGTTCCAGTCCTTCATGGCCACATGGTGAGCAGTTAGATTCCATTGTTTTGAAGTAAATGTGCCCCAGTGTCTGAAAGTCAGTGTGTAACGTTTAAGAAATGTCTCTACCAAAACAAACACGTTAAACATAGTTAAGGCAAGGGGTCATTTAAAAGGACTTTAGTCTAAAGGACTTCAATCCAAGTCAGCTAAAAGTCTGAAATGGGTTTTCAACCCTGACTTTGAACCCATTCGGTTGAATGGTCCATACACGCTTATGCCTGGCCTTTCCTATTAGTACTGTGTTCCACAGTCCACACAAGGAACACTTTAATATCTCACTGCATTAATACACAATTCAGTTGATGTATGCACTCATAAGTGTGTGTATATCAAGTATTTTACAACAGCTCTGAATGTGGCTCAGCATATCACATTTTAGAAACGGAACCATTTTATAATATTTTGATTTGTCGCGTCTTTGATTGTGGGATCATTGTTGGTTAACGATTAATTGTTGACTAATGTTGGTTGGTTATCTTTCAAAAGAATTTTCCAAAATTTGCATCCCCATCCCTCTTTTGTATAAGGCACAGACAGAAACACCTGATTTACAGAAACACTTGCTTTTGTCAGTTTATTGCATTACATACTATAGAGGTATGCACATGCATACACCTACAAACCCAGCTGTATATAGTATTTGTCTCTTCTCCTGTAGCTCATACACCAAAACTTAAGCCAAACCTTTCAGGCAGTTTTGTGCCAGCGTGCCCACACAAGCCTTAAAATCAATAACAAATTCCTTCTGTTGGCAGATATCAAACAAGTATACAAACACTGTCACTGTAATAACAGCTGCTTTTTTTATCTGTTCAGACTTGAGCAGCTTTATTGGCATGATCATAGGAATGGGCGATATAGCAAAAACATAACTCCATGTTTCCATCATACATGATATGCAACACAATATATTGTTCCTTTCGTCTGTTCAAAAAATAAAACGGTGGTGCTGCATTAAAAAACCTTGAATACATGCTCTCTTTGTAAAGAAACATGCAGTCGGACAGTATTCTTTAAAGGCCCATAACCTACATTTTACTTGCACTTTTATTTTTCCCCCCAAGTTCCACTTATGATATTTGAGTGAGTGTGCCAATAACAGCCATAGTTGATTTTTACATGACCATTTTCCAGTGTCTTTTTATCCCTCAGAATAAAACAGGCTGTGTGTGTTACTGTGCCTTAAAGACTCATATGTAAATGTTCTCTGTTCTAAGTAGCTGCCATGTTTCATTGTCATCATTCAGTAAGCAGTCTGGACTGAAAATTTTAAACTTCAATATGAATGGCCAGGCTAAATTACTGTAAGCTGATGAGGTGAATATTTGTAAGTGTATTGGTTTTGGTGACATTACAAAAACTGTGAATTCAGAATGGCCATGTTAGTAGCTTATTTTCCCTATGGACTGATGAGTGAACGATACGTTCACTAACACACTGCATCAAACTCTTTTATTTTCAAAAGGGAGAAAAATATAGGTTGGTATAGGTATTTTAAATACTTACGTTCTTGATAAGCTCAGAAAACCATATTGTAAGGTAATATAATATTGTAACCTCTCCCTGCTCTCTCCTCCTCCCTCTCTCTCTCTCAGATCGTCACTGCTCTGGCGATAGCAGGCACTCTGAACTTTAACCCGGAGACAGATTACCTGACTGATTCTAAAGGAGAGAAATTTAAGCTGGTGCCCCCTACGGGTGACGAGCTGCCATCACGAGACTTCGACCCTGGAGAGGACACATACCAGCACCCACCCACAGAGGGGGGGTCAGTCAGAGTGGATGTGAATCCGCAGAGCAACAGACTGCAGCTGCTCGAGCCCTTCCTGAAATGGGATGGTAAAGACCTGGAGGACTTGCAGGTGTTGATTAAGGTGAGAGAGAAATATTTTATCGTGAAGAATTGTAGAATTGCAAAGTTTGTCATTCATTAATAAGGAAAGTGAAGCTGGAGACTTTAGTTGATGTATTTTAATTAATTGGGCAGTAGGTTATTAACACTGTTATAATGCCTCATAGGTACATTTTGTTTTGCCTTTTAAATACCATTTGAAAATGCCAGCTGCCCTTTATGTTGTATCAACAATTTGTCAAATGGGCTGTCAGAAATGTAATTAAAATGAATTAGAATAAAGTGAAGTGTACATCAAAATGGACCTTTTTCCTTAAAATGACCATGTTACCTTTTTTTTAAAATGACCTTTACAGCTGTTTTTCTATTTTTATGGCTATTTTTTAAAGGGAAGTTCCACGATTTTCAAAGTTTATGCATAATAAAACAGTAAGAGGTAAGTAGTCATTCAGAGTGGTTTGATTTGAAATGCTCCGTTCTACAGAAACTTACTGAGACAGAATTGTTCGCAGTGGCAATGATGTCTTTAAACAGTTTAATGCCTCTTAAAGCTCATTCCCAGAAAAGTATTATATGACATGGTTATGAATACACTGCTTCATGCCTGAGATGGTTTAGAATAGTATTGATATGTCTAAAACATATTTTAAATCCGTACATGGTGGAGAGGTACATGCAGGTTGTTATATGGCAATATAGTCCCCAAAGAAAATGTAATTTTTTAGATTTACTGTTTTTACCATTTTTAACATTTATGCATATAAACTCAAGCACTTGTCACAGGTTGTTTAGGGGAAGAATGAATATAATGGCTATATTTGTGCTGTAGACTTTGCCATCCCTGATTCCAATGACCACCAATGACATTGTTTACATCTCAGGAAATAAATTAATCAGATCTTTTTGAAAATTTGGTGGAGTTCCCCTTTACCCTGAATGATCCGAATTGGCTGTCTGTCAACAACTTGTTGTAGGCTGGCTGGATTTTACCATTTACTCTCTCTCTCTCTCTCTCTCTCTCTCTCTCTCTCTCTCTCTCTCTCTCTCTCTCTCTCTTTTTCTCTTTCTCTCTCTCTCTCTCTCTCTCTTTTTCTCTTTCTCTTTCTCTCTCTCTCTCTCTTTCTCTCTCTCTCTCTCTCTCTCTCTCTCTCTCTCTCTCTCTCTCTCTCTCTCTCTCTCTCAGGTGAAGGGGAAGTGTACTACAGATCACATTAGTGCTGCTGGGCCATGGCTGAAGTTCCGTGGTCACCTTGACAACATCTCCAACAACCTGCTGATTGGTGCGGTGAATATCGAGAATGATGCTGTCAACAAGATCAAGAACCAGCTGACTGGAGAGTACGGTGGTGTGCCAGATGTGGCTCGTTTCTATAAGGTATGCACACTCAGGCTCTGTTGTAAGGTCTGGATTTAGAATACAGCGATACTTGCATAAATCAATGCCTTATGCTTTAATAGGCTTAATATGCAGTCACGTCACTCACTGTTCAACAGGTTCTTATAAAGCCCCGTTTGCTTTGAAGCATGTTGGAGTGTTAGATCAGGGAAATATAAATACTGTGCAAGAGTATATAGTGCTGTATTAATAACTAAATAATAATAATAGTAATAATAATTCTTATTAATAATAAATAACAAGACAGTCAGTAAGTACCATTGTGAAAAATTCATCAATGCAGCATTTACTAAACATGTAGTGCCCTGTAATGTTGATGCAATCAACATGGTCTTTCCAGCAAATTGCTCCACCCTACAGCAAGTCTAGGCTTCTGTTAGAAATCGCTTGTGTTGAAGAAAGAGCTTTGAAAGAGCACTCACAGTACATACAGAGGGACTAAAGAAAGCATAGTTATATTGGTGTGTTAATTAAACAATAGTCCATAGGTTGTTCACTTATTGAAATAGTTGTTAGTTTCAGACCTAGTCTAAATGTAACTGATCTATGTGTGTTTACGGACAGTGCAGAGTCCAGTGGTTGATGTTTTGTGTTGTGTTTCTGTGCAGGCTAACGATGTGCAGTGGGTGGTTGTGGGAGATGAGAATTACGGTGAGGGCTCCAGCAGAGAGCATGCTGCTCTAGAGCCACGACACCTGGGAGGAAGAGCCATCATCGTCAAGAGCTTTGCCAGAATCCATGGTATGTGTGTGAGAGGGAAAAAAATGAGTGTTGTGTGTATAAAAGAGTCTAATGACCTGTTTGGATTAGATTACTTTGTCAGGGGCACGTCTGTGACAAAACTGTCAGCGATAAAATTACAACAGGGTGAGCATGTTTCTAGTGGGTTGTATTTTATTTTTATCAGAATTTAATTTTAGTTCTTTAACCCCTTACCAAGCTGGGCCCAAGGTTTTAATACACACTTTTATAACCTATCATTTAGTTTGCATCAAAGTCCCTGTAGTTAATGAATAATTAGCCTTAGTATGTAATAAGCCTGGATTTTTAAGGGGTTAAGGAACTGACAGTGATACAACTAGTCTTTAATTCTAAAAAATTCTGAAAATATAAAGTTCTCTAATATAAAAAGTAATGCTTCATACCTGTAGCTTCCATTCTAATCTCTGCTTTAATGAGCCTGTGTGATTTTGCCTTTTAACATTGATCTTTTGGATGGAATATGAAGTCAAAGTTTTACCATTCAGACCAAATAAATGGTTGAGTTTCTTCAAAAGCATAATTTTTGGGGGATTTTGTGATTGGGAAAGTTTAATATCTGGTGGATGGTCTCTGATACGTGCTCTAGGAGGCTGAAAAATCTGCCTGGAGAAACATGGAGATGTGTATCCAGATGGGACTAAAATATAAGAGCACTGCTGAGTGAAAAACAGTAGGCCTGTAATTTTCTCAAGGAAAGGGGGAGAAAAACACTGACATCCGATCTGGACTGCAATAAAATTACAGAGGAGCGCCTGTAAAAGAGGAAGTTATCCCAGGACCCTAAATACATTTAATTCTGTCCAAATGGGGCTTAAGTGTGCATGATGTATGTTTGAGTGGTTGTTTCTCATTGTAATGTCAACAAATGCATCTATTTCTGTCGTTATGCACAGGATTGCAGGATTATAAAACACGTACATCACTATGAGCTTGTTTTCCCCTTGCATAACACATTTCATAACCGGATCATATCTGTATATACTTTTACCAGATTTCATTTACACTGTACTTGTACATACTAAATGTAAACAGCCTCCTAGAGCTGATATCTGTTTTTGTGATCAATTGCTGTACACAGGGTTGCAATTTGATAGATGAGCACTGTACAGTTTGAGACCGATTAGATTACAGGAAATAATTTAGTGCATCTTAATCTCAAACTTTATAGAATTTTTGAGAATTTTGGCTTTATATCTGATTGGATATTATTGTTGTGATCTGTTATAATAAATTCTAACGTTCCAGAATCGATGCTGCTGAATCGCCTCTGCAATACCTCTTATCTCTAATATTCAAATCACTTGTCTCCCTCTGCAGAGACTAACCTTAAGAAGCAGGGCCTACTGCCTTTGACCTTTTCAGACCCTCGGGACTATGACAAGATCCGCCCTGATGACAAGATTTCCATCATTGGTCTGAAGTCCTTCGCCCCAGGCAAGGTCAGTCCACTCCACTGTGCTCTTTCTGGTCTGTCTGCTCTTCTGTCCTCTTCAAGATCATCAACAGCTGGCCAGTCACTGCATTGGCATGCTGGCTAATCTTAGCTTTACTGCAGATGTGTAAATAATAGGGATATTAGTTATATTCACTATATTTAGGACCGATTCCATTCCTGCCAAAGGGGGAGACCAAACCCCAAAGCCTTTTTGCACTTTTACAGCCAAAAAAATCCCAAAAATGTCCATCTGATTATAAATTGTACCCATTTACACTAATACTGTCTTTCACATGAGAGTCAATGGTTGTTTTGCAGTTTGTTCGCTCAAAGAGCATCAAGCTGAAGTATACACAGCTGCTGTTTAACCTTTTTTTTTTTTTTGGCTGTTTTTCCCTCACTCACACAGCAACTCACTGCTGTCTGTGCAAATTGTGTAAATTCATGACTGGAGTTTTGATCAGTGACACATGCAAAATGGAAAGAAAAAGCAATAAATTCTGTTTGTGATAATTATTGATGAATAAAAAAGAAAAAAAGTCAGCAATGAGCAATAAGACTTCACAGTTATTTCTGTCTCTCTCTCGCTCTCCAGCCTCTGACAGCAGTGCTGAAACACTCTGATGGCAGTTCAGAAAGCGTTGTGCTCAACCACACCTTCAACGAGACGCAAATTGAGTGGTTCCAGGCTGGCTCCGCCCTCAACAGGATGAAGGAGCTCCAGAAGTGAACAGCAGGCGGAGCCAGGACAGGAGTTGGAGATGGGTGGGGTCATGTAAATGATGGGGAGAAAATGCACATTCAGCGGATAGTTTGTAATCAACTAGGCTAGTAGTGGATTACCCACAAACCCATTATAGAGCACAGTCTACACCTCACTCATACATACACACACATACACATATAACAGGTCGCTGTACAGATTGAACGCGCACACCAGACACACCACACACACACTCCCTCAGGATTACTGTATTGTGCAGACAAGGCAGGCGCACACACACATACGCATGCGTGCTTTTTTGTTTTTTGTTTTTTTTAATGTATTAACTGAACCTTGTCCACACCATGTCTGTCTAGCACTTCTTATTTTCATAGTGACCACACTGTCATTGTGTTACTGTAGCTGGTGTATAGACACTCCCACAACTCAGTCTTTTCTCTCTCACATCACTCTTCACTCCTTTAGCCGTCCTGTGAAAATAGCTGCTTCCGCGTTGGTGAATCCGCTTTTGGCTGCTTCTGCCTGTGGCCTGGACCTGTATCTAAAATGAATGTTAGGCTGAATCTCTTGTGTAGTGCAATATGTAGGTCACCTATTTAGTGTGTTATGTGTTTTTAAGCTATAGTTTCACGACTATAGCACTCTCCAGGGAGTAGGGAGCTATTATAATGTTCTCTAGATTTCTGAGTAGTGAGGCCAGATGTGATATTGTAATGAAAATACACGTCTGGTAACAACAAGTCATTAAATGTTTGGTGCTGGATTGCAGTGAAATTCGGCACTAGCAAGGATACACTCCCTCCAAAGCCTCCCCAAATTCCTCGAGTCTGTTTAGCTAAAACGCTAAGCTATTGGAATTGCTTTTCCTGAACACAGGTGCCAATTCTCTGCACATCATAATTATTCTGGCTGTATGGCTGTAAATGTAAATGGCAGAGGCTGCAAACAGCTGCTAGTAAACCACTGTTCACTTTTGCCACCATTCCAGTAGCATCTTTTAAAGCTAAAGTATAATCTGATAACTGTTTTTCTCTTGCAAGAGGTAATGTTTATTTTTACTGCATGTAATGTGTTAGCCTCACATCTGGAGTTTTTTTGGTGGGACTTTTCAGCCATGCCTAACATCCTTGGCCTAACGACAGCCTTGTTGTCAGAGTGCACCATCACCCTCTATGATGTTGGATTGGTTTCAAAATTACACACTCCGCTTGTTCCCTCCCTAATAAGTAAACATTTCCACCTACATTTAGCCCAGAACTTCTCATTTTTATCCTTAGACGTTGACTTCTAGGGCCACAAGACTGCTGAATTGGTTACTGATTTGAATGTTACACTGAAAACACTTCCAAAAATAGAGCTCTTCTAAAATTCTGGATTACTTGATCAGGGAGGCAACTTCTGTATAAAGTGGTCTTGAGCTGAGTGGATTTCCCCCCCAGCTAATCTCAGAGCTGTCTTTGGTAGATGCCAGAGTTAACTCACTAACCCACGAGTAAAACTTTGCACCAGTATAGATCACCGAATTGGCACTCCATCTAGAGAAGATGCAGGTTAGATTTGCCTCAGTTGTAGTCACTGCTTGTGTGGCAAACCTAGCATTCAGAGTGAAGGCTGAATTGGATGAGAGCTACTCCATAATGAATGCTAATTATTTTTGCTAATGATTTCTGCGTTGGAAATGGCCTGTTTTACCACTCCATTCCTGTAGTACTGTTGTGTGATCACTCCATGAGTCTCAGATCATCTTTAGAAACTGTTTTCTCAGCTTGTGTGTGTGCAGCCTTGTCCTCCAGCTTGTCATGTTGATGACCCCACTCTCTGTGCTGACTCACTTCCTGTCTTCACTGGTTACCATCTTGTCTTGTTCTAAGAAACCAAACGTACAACAGCGGTCTGTAGGCTGTGTTTTAACACATGGCCTATCACACATACACAACTTTATGAGTCACTCCTTATCAATAGCTAATTTACAGTTGTTTAAGTCTCTATTACAAGCTTTTACTGCTAGCAAAATGACTACATCTTTAAAACTTGAAGAATCAGTAGTGGTTTGCCTGAATGTGATCATATTTAGTAAGATGTAAGTGAAGGGTGAAGTTTTTGAATGGCTGTTGAAGAGAACTGCAGCTGAATGTCAGTCAGATTAAAAGGTAATTCCACTGATTTTTCAACATTGGTTAAAGTCTGGATTTTTGTAATGAGTTAAAATTTTCTTGTATAAAACTCGATATCAGTCATTTCAGTTTAAAATGTTAAAAAAAATCCCAGAGTCTCAAAACAAGCATGTACACATACAAATAGTCTGAGAACATTCATTGATGTTATTAGATTGTAATGGCGTACTTTAAGTGCGAATGTGGAAAGCACTTGTGGATTGACTAATTTAACTTATATTTTTCAGAGCCTGTGGTTTAGTTTTCAGGACCCACTTTAAAGTGTTGAGCTACATTTTAAGTGAAGGTTTCCTTCTGAAAAATTGGTTTTAGTCTTGGACTAGGCTGGAAACCCAGATCCTGATATTCTAAAGTTGTAAATAGCTTGTTTGAAGTGCTTTTCGATTGGGATAAAAAGGGAGAACCTAGTTCTGTAAGATTCAACAGAATGGCTGTGCACCTTTTGATTTCCCATCGTTTATGAACTGTATCTTTAATTTCATGAGATTGAGATGTATTATTATACAGGGTGAGCTTGTTATTGTTCTTGTAGTAAACTCATTCGATGCTGACTGCTTGAGATCTAAGCCTCGGTTTCTTTCCTCTGTTTCCTGCATTAACCTCCAACAATACAACTAGAATCAAGCATAAAAACAAGCATTATAGTCTGTTGTAGCTTTAGAATAACAGGTTTGCTCTGTGAAGTGTTCAGAATTATGTGCAGTTCTCGCTCACTGAGCCAAACTGCTGCAAACCGCCCTGTCCTGACCAGGCTTGTGGTCAGCACCTGTGAAATGACTTGCCAGCTGTACGATGTTATTAAAAACCCACATCTGTGTGCCAGTGATGTAATGTGCTTTAGACCTGTAATAGCGACTGAAATTTTACTGTACACTCACAAGTGCACATGCATTGTCAACTGAACTGACCTGTTATTGATATCATTTCCTAACATCTGGTATCTCATCTACATCCAAGAATTTGTCAAGATCTGTCTCCATGTCTCTTTCTGGTTTTAATATTGATTTTTTTTTTTTTTCTCTAGAAGGATGTGATTTGAAAGCTTGCAGTTTTATTGCTGGCAGAGGTGTTGATGAAGGAGTCTAGAGAATTTCCTAAATTAATCACAATAAAATATTTCAGATGATGGTAACATGTTGTTTTTAGCTTGATTTTCCATAGAAATGCATACACACATCATACAAATACATGCCAAATACAGAGGAAATGGGGCCCAAACAAATGTGCAAGACCTGCTAGACCACCAAAACTGTCTCACTAGCATATAAACAGTACTCAAAGCTGTAAAATCAAGCTCTTCAAGCCATTTCAACAGCCAGTGGTTTAGCATGGTTGATGATCGGTGCATGTTTGGGAATGTTTAACATGTGGAGTTAGTGATTTGTTATTGATTAAAGACATGAATGCTGATAAGTACAATTTTAATACATCATGTGATAACCTTTGGACGTTTGATTTGGAAGACATTCTGCATTCTACAACTTGATGAAGACACCAAGCACAATGTGGAGAAGATCAAGACATACTTATTGAAGAAGCTGCTGGTGTTCTCAAAACAATGGACTGACCACCATAGAGTTAGACTTAAACATCACTGAAAGTGTTTGGGATTGCTTGGATCATGAGAAGAAGAAAATTCAACCAACTTCTAAGACTGAACTATGGAGGTGTGGAAAAAAAATACTGAAAGCAAATCGCCCAAAAAGAGTGGAAGTTGCACAAAGGGTGGACACACTTAACACTGAGACATATTTAGTTGTTGAGGCTTCTGTGTAATTTTATGTTAATTATATTTTCTGCTGTTTTCTTGACAATGAAAAACTTGTACTTAATGGCTGTTTTGATCGGAAATTAAGTGAGGTGTGGTCTCTGACTTTTGCAAAGTATTTTACATGTATGGCTATTTCCTAAAATTATACCTGCAGACAGAATTTAAATGTTTTCAGATTTGCTTTATACTGAGGTCCTCTGAACTACAGATCTGATGTGTTTGACCTTAAGATCTGTGATGGTTTGCTGCATAATTTGTCTTCTTCGGGCTTCCGGGGGGGGGGAGTTTGTACAGAGGACATGAGCAGATTACATAATCACATATCACTGTACACGCTCTAAGGCCCATGTGTTATAGTGGCCTTATGGTTTATTTACCATATGTAAGCAGTATAAGTATGATGGAGTTCATACCTACCAGAGATAGAAATCAATAGAAACAATATACTTTTTTTATATTTAATATAGACAGTATACACACAGTCATGTGCAGATGCTTGAGCATCTCGGGGCTAATTACACGTTTTGTTGATTTTCACTTCTGCACGTTTTAATGCACAATTACTGTTTATTTGCTGAATTTAATCAGTAAATAATTGCTGATTTAATTGGTGAAAAATTTAAAACGTAGCTAATTGTGCTCTAAAAAAGTGTTTAAATTGGCTTCCTGTAGAGGATGTGTTCGCTTTTTTCACTTTGAAAATCAACATTTAAATTTTAATATTTCAATATTTATTGGATAAAACGTTCATTAATTCATTTATTATAATCTCTCTGATTATTATATCCAATAAATTAAGAGTATTTTATAAATTAGAACTTTAGCTACAGTCGAGCTTCTATTAAGCTGAAAGAAAACAGGTTTATTTATTCATTTTTTTTGTTTGTTTGGCGTTTATGATGATTTTCCTTCAAAATAATTCGTTTTAAGTCTTGATATATGTATTTTTTGCTGTGATTTCCCTCTCATAATCATTAATGTTTTGTGTACACTTTTAAAAGCGCTATGCCGTAAAATGCCAAGCACTGTCGTAAAGTCACAGCACACGTGCGGCAGCTTGAACGCAAAGACTGAAAGAGCTTTGGGTTTTTAATTGCGGAGCGAATTTGATGCTAATTTAACCGAATATGGGTCAAACGGACGATTGACCAGAACAGTGGCTATCTACCGAACATTAGGGTCTCTCGGAAAACAGAAGGTGGGTGAAACTGAGAGCGGACAGCCGGCTGGGCAGCTTAGCCCACTCTGTTGCTGTCAGTTCGTTTAGCTAGTAAAAGTGAACATGCAGCTCTGAATGTGTTGATGTCGGATAAAAACACTGTCGGATAAAATGTTCCCGCTGAACAGTGAAATAAAGACTGTTAGAAGTAAGTGGAGTAAAGGTGGCGGCCAGAACAACTCAGTTAAACAACTTTGAGGTCCAGAAGCTCCTGAAGTAGCATTACAGAGATCCCTGTAGAGCCTCTGTCCACGGGGCTGAGTTTGGCTTCTTTTTTCGAGTTTCTCGTTCCACCTTAAATGGTGCAGCCGTTACGTTCTGACGCTAGAATACAACTGCAGCACTATTTAAGGTGGAACGAGAAATTTGAACAAGTTCATAGCCTCGTCTTCTAGCTGTATGTCCTGCATCTAGCAGCACAGAGACTGGCGTCTGTTGTGCTCTCGCTGATGAACCGTGTTTGTCCGTTTGCTCTGGTAGGATGTTCGTGGTGGTGGAGATGGTCGACACTGTGCGGATTCCTCCGTGGAATTTCCATCGGCAGCTCAACGATGCCGTCGCTGAAGAGCTCAACAAGAAACTGGCCAACAAGGTAAGACCTGCATCCAGTGTTTCCCAGTTCCAGTTCTGTAGAGCTGCACTGCACTGCACTACACATCAGCTGTCGATCAGTACAAGTCCTTTGGATAAAATATAAAGCCCATCAATTATAAAAAACAAACAACAACAACATGGAACTCCCTTTGCACAGTTTCACTCACTTAACCCTGCATTGTTTTCTGTTACTCAGAACAGCATAAAATATTCATTCTAAAGTTAGAGCTTTTCTTAAAAAGTTACAGAACTGGCCACATAGGTCGACAGCCTGCGTTAAATAAGTGTGACAAGGATAAAGAGCAAAAAATGTCTCTAAGCATCACTACTAAGGTTGCTGCCTCAGCCCTGTAAAATTCCTTGACACTCCATCACGTACTTGCTTTTTTTTTTACTAATTTCAGCAGGTAGCTGTGTTCACAATGCAGTATAAGTTTCATAATGTCACTTCAGCTACAGAACCTAATCTCACCTACTGCATTGTAGTGCCGGGAGCCTAAACAGGTCACCAGCAGTGCACCTTTCCCAAACATCCAACCCCATTCTTTGTGTACAAATGGTCGACTGAATAAAAATAAACAGTTTAAACTTCAGGAAACACCCCCCTTTTACCCTGTACTTTAATGGTCAGAAACCCACACAGAGCAGGTACTGTTTGGGTGGTGGATCATTCTCAGCACTGCAGTGACAGTCATGTGGTGATGGAATGTTAGTGTGTGTTGTGCTGGTACGAGTGGATCAGACACAGCAGTGCTGCTGGAGTTTTTAAACACTGTGTCCCCTCACTGTCCACTCCTGCTTGTTGGTCCACCTTGTAGATGTAAAGTCAGAGACAGTTGCTGCACCGTTTGTGTTGGTCATTTTCTAGTCCTTCATGAGTGGTCACAGGATGCTGCCCACAGGATGCTGTTGGATGGATATTTTTGGTTGGTGGACTATTCTCAGTCCAGCAGTGACACTGAGGTGTTTTAAAAACTCCAGCAGCACTGCTGTGTCTGAGCCACTCGTACCAGCATAACACACACTAACACACCAACACCATGTCAGTGTCATTGCAGTGCTGAGAATGATCCATCTCACAAATAATACCTGCTCTGTGGTGATCCTGTGGGGGTCCTGATCATTGAAGAACAGGGTGAAAGGGGTTGATGAGAATGGGAGAAAAAGTGTGATTTCAGTTATTTTTAGCATGTAAAAAAGAAAAAACATCCAGTGAGCAGCAGTTATGCAAATGGAAATGCCTTGTTGATAAGAGAACTCGACAGAGAATGGCCAGACTGGTTCGACCCTACTACATTAACTCAGATATCTACTCTGTACAATTGTGATGAGCGGAAAAGCATCTCCGAATGCACAGCATGTGAAACTTTGAGGTGGATGGGCTGCAACAGCAGAAGAGCATGCTGGGCTCGTAATGAAGTAAGTGTTCTTCAGTGGCCTTCCCAGTCACCGGAACTGAATCCAGTAGAACACATTGGGGATGTGGTAGAACTGCATCATGAAAGTGCACTTCCATGTCAACATGGACCAGAATCTCAGATGTTTTCAAAATCTTGTGGAATCCATGCCACAAAGAATTGAGGCTGTTTTGAGAGCAAAAGGGAGGCCTTACAACACAGCATTAGTATAGTGTTCCTAATAAAGTGCTTGGTGAGTGTTTGTACATAGACATATATAGTGGTTTGTGTTTAGGCTGGTGACTGCCGATCTCTGCACAGACGCTTAACTAAAACTATTTCGTCCCAGACATTGTGCAACTGCCTTGCAGTTCTTTGCCTGTTCTTTCTCATTCTTTTTAAATAATCTTTGATAACCATCTAACGTTAGTGATTGGTTTTCAGTGGTTAATCTGAATACACCTGTCCATTCTGTGGGAGGTTGATGCTCTTGTGGAGTCCATAACACAGGCTGACTGTGTTGTCTGTATCAGCCAATTTCCTGATACTAAGTCAACTGTCCCTGCTAGACAATAACCGGTCCGGTCTCTCCTTTCCTTAGGTTGTGTATAATGTTGGCTTGTGCATCTGCTTGTATGACATCACTAAACTAGAGGATTCCTACATATTTCCCGGGGACGGAGCCTCTCACACTAAAGGTAATGCAGCCAGGTGGATTGTTATGTGTTCTGTTATACACTGGATGCATTGTAATGCTTATTTGAAAGCCTATGTTGTGGTATTACTCAGACTGGCCTTCCAGTTTCAGTGGTTTCAGACATGGGCTTTAATGTTTATGTGACCATAAGATCTTTACTGTTACTTCTTTTCACACAGTGCATTTTAGATATGTGGTGTTTCACCCCTTCCTGGATGAGATTCTAGTGGGGAAGATTAAATACTGCAGTCAAGAAGGAGTATACGGTAACACTGCATGCAACATATGACATCAGTTATGTTTAACATTTTGTCAGAAATTGACATCATTAGAAAATTTAATGGAAGGAGAAAAAAAGAAACATATATTTTTAGTTTATATTTTTTATATTTACTTTTGAAATGCTGGGAAACTCATTCTCTCTGTTTCTCTTGCTCTTTCTTTCGCTCTTTCTGTCTCTGTCTGCCTTTCTCTCTTTCTGTCTCTCTTGCTCACTCTCTTTCTTTCTTTCTCTATCTCTCTCACACACTCTCTCTGGTTTGCTCTATCTCTTTCTATTTCTCTTGCTATGTCTCTCTCTCTTGCTGTCTGTTTCTCTTGCTCTCTTTCTTTCTCTCTTTCTGTCTCTGTCTGCCTTTCTCTTTCTCTCTCACTAGATCTCTTGCTCATTCTTTCTTTCTTTCTCTTTCTGTCACACTCTCACTCTCTCTCCTCAGGCATTTGATTGATTTAAGGGTTGAGAGTGGCGATCAGCTGGAGTTTTAACACAGCAGATTGGTTTCAGATCAGAGAGAGTAATTGGCAGTTTAATCAGTACATTTAAAGTGTCCTTGTCTTCACCCCTGAAGGTGTTTGTCACTTGTCCTCTGGCTGATGGGTTGACTCAAGTGTCCTTCCCAGAGTTATTTCTATTTCTATTTAACCCTTTTGTTTGTGAACTGGGGGATAGTGAGGAGCAACTTCTCCGCATGGGAGGGTTGCAAAAGTTGCCTTTTTCAACAGCTTGTAAGAGGGTGTTGTACCACAGTTGTGTTTAATCACTTTATTTCCATGAGCTGAAGTGGAGATTTGACTTTAAATGGAGAGCCCATCGTTCTTTCCCTAAATGTCTGTATCTCTCATGGAGGCTCCTGTTCAAAAGACAAAAGATTGGTGTCTGCAGGGCAGAACACGGACGCTTTAAAATTGTTCCAAGCCTTAGTGGAATGACGCATATGCGTTGAGATTATTTTTTATTAAAGTGCTCATAATATTCCTGGGTTGGAGAAAAAGTGATGTGCCAGTCAAAGTGTTCTGTGACAAGGGTGTGTTATTATTTCAGTAGTGAACCTCCTCCCCGTTATTAGTATTTTTTATTACTATTTTTTTCCTTTACTCTAACATGTAGAACGTTTTGACTAATTATGCTTTAAAAATGAAGTTTTAAAACTCTCCTTCCCTCTCTGTTTCACAGTCACCCTTGGATTCTTTGATGACATCTTAATCCCACCTGAGTCCCTACAGCAGCCTGCTAAATTGTATCCTACATGTGTCGCTTTGATTAACTGTAGATAAATGGAAGAACAGCTCATTCTAATAGGCTTGGCTTTGTTTATAGATTGACTTGTATTTCTGTTGTCTAAATGTATTACTTTAGATCATAGCCTGATCTTATTGCTCTCACTGTGGGACAACAAATAACAGCTTGTGTTCAGTTTGTTCTGGTCCTTGACGGGTTGCCATAGCGACGAGGCAGAGCAGGTGTGGGTGTGGGAGTACGAGACTGATGAGGGCACTCATGACCTCTACATGGACCAGGGTGAGGAGATCCGGTTCCGGGTCGTGGACGAGCTCTTCCTGGACACATCTCCCACCGGACCCACCACTGACCCAGAACCTCCAGCTAACTCCAGCACAGCACCTACTGCAGCTACAGACGATAGTGCACAGAAAAAAGAGGCTCCTTACACACTGATGGTGAGAGACAACACACGCAAACACACACACATTTATTCATATTAATTTGTGTAATACTGTACTTAGTGCCAGACTTGATCTGAGGATTACTCAGATTACTGAGAAAACTGAACTTTCCTCACTTAAAGAAGAGAGTTTAATGTGGTGTGTAAACGTTGTTGTTTCAAAACATACCATTCACCCCCAGTCCATACACTCCACATACTCTGAGAAATAAAGGTATGAAACTGTCAGTGGGGCAGTACCACTCTTGTCATTGGGGTGGTACCCTCAAGGTACATTGTACCATAATTATAAAAAATTATATTTTCTTGTTGTATTGACTCCACATACCCTGTCTCGTCTCCAGGCTTTTTATTTTATTGTTCTGTTTTAAAACATTAGGTTATGAAGGTACAAATATGTACATTTTCACTGGGAAAAACCTATTTAAGGTACACAGTTGGACCTTAAAACCACTGTTGTACCTTTGAGGGAACATTTAGGTTGTTTGTACCTTGATGAACAAATAAAGTACCTGCACAGTATCTTTATTTCTAACAATGTACATGGAAACTAAGCTGTAGCCTATTGTAAATTCATCGTTTTTATGATGTCATAAAAATCAGTGCATTTACATATATCCACCAATTCTGCCTACAGCAGTTTAATCCTGCCCATTCATGCTGACGTTTTGAATTGTGACTCTTTTTGGTACATCAATTAATGAAAGAGCCTCAGGGGAAAAATAAAATATAAGACAATGCATTAAATGGGCCGTTTTAATGCTGATTTGGTTAATTGGGCAGTTCTGAATATCATTAGACCTGTTGAATATTTCTTGCACCTGCTGGATAGCTTCAGACAGCTGTATGACATTTTTTAGCTGAGGTCTGTTTCGCGGTGTCTTTGAGTTGCAGAGAAAAAGTGATGACCTTTTCACTGAGCATGTTTACACATACGTAATACTCCAATAACTGCCGAACATCCGATTTTGGCAATAATTATTTCTGCACATTTTATAAGCTCTTTAGAACTTTGGGTCTTAGTGATTTAGTAATCAGGTTTCTTTCCAAATACACAATGTGCATCTTCATTGTTGTGTTAAGTTACCAGTAAACCTACCAAAGAAGTGCAGCATGTAACGCAAAAGTAAAATTTCCTTCTGCAGTTACTTTTTAACAAATAAACACTTTGTTTTGTTGTGAGATAATACTTCTCCTAATTGCACAATGCTGTAATTTTTTTCCATTTCACAGCTGTAGCTTTGGAATATCACTTCAGTGTTTACTGTTTGGCAGGCAGTTCTTCTCTATCTGGTTCATTTTCTGTGTATGCGCAGATGACAAAAAAACAAAAGAAATCAGAGTAGGGGTATACATGCACTGAAAAACCCATTACTGAGCTAAAATCCAGTCTGTTTCAAGAAATCTGATAATGACTTTAATCCAATCTAAGAAAGTGAAGTATTGCAATATTTGATTGCATGTAAATGTTACTACTCAATGTATTAATTTCTCCCTCGTTCAGAACGTTCATTTAATAGCAAAAGCGTGTCGGACTGCATCACATCCGCTGTTTTCAGTGGTAAAAATAAACTGAAAAAAACTTGCAGCAACTATATATATTCAACTAAAAGTAAGAATAAAGACTGCTGCTTATCATGGCATGTCCCTGTGTGGCAGCTCGTCAGTGACATGCACTCGTGCTGTGGCAAAGGTGGTGTGAGCAGGAAACCACCAAATTATGCTGGATTCTGCCTAGTTAAGACCAGAATTGGCCCTCAGTGGTGTAATTCTAGGCACCTTCAACTGGTCTAGTGATTTTGTTACCCTTTATATTGTATCTAAATTTCATGATGAATGGACCAAAAGAAATGTCTCAACATTACTTGGCGAAGTCTGATTACTTTGACTTATATTAAAAGTAAAGGATGTTTTTTCATTTTCTTGTAAAGTCATCATTTTGGATTCACAAGGTTTTATTCTGACAGCAGCATTTGGTTATACATATGTTGTGTCTCTTAGTCTGTAGTAGCTTCTGCTCATAATTAACAAAGCTAGCTCTACTGAGTAACATATTGCTTTAGTTCATACAGTAAAACATATAGTTGATGCATGTGTTCTATGAACTCTTTTCTGCCTTGCAGGCCTCCATCAGTGAGCCGGGATTAGGGCTGCTGTCTTGGTGGAGCAGCTAGCTGTAGGAGGATGTCTTTTCTTACACACTTCTCCTGCTCCATACCTCTCCGCAAAATGAACTTGCAGGGGTAACCATCTTTGTGTCTTTGTGTGCAGCTTGTCCTGTCGTGATTAATGCAAGAGACACTGCAAAGTAGTTGTGGCTCAGCATCTTCTTGAACGTTTAAAGGTGTTGTCTGGATTTCCAAGAAGGTGCATTGTTTAGAAATCACAGCTGACTTTTTTGCCAATGGAAAAGTGGCTGGGGAACCAGGTGGAGCCTAAGACTTTACCATTTGCGTCTAGTGCTGCAGACCGTGGCCATCGGAACTGACTCGGCCTCCTCATTTCTCTGCTATGTATATGTGCTGCACGATACAGACAAAGTGCTAGTATTACACATATATTTCTACATAATGTGATTATGATGTGCCTTACAATATATTAAAAACAGTAGTAATGGGTTTGAGATTGGCCTAGATTACTCAGAAAAAATGCTCACAGAACACACTAAAAAACACGAAACTGAAAAAGAACACTGACAGTAAATGGTTAAAGGCTCAATTAGGTATTACAGTCCTCTGTTATGGCACGAATGCAAAGACCAATATAACAACAGCGATTAAATGGGAATTTCACCTGTTTTACAGCATTTCTGCATAATTAAATTGTTAAGAAGTTAACCAGGTCATTTAGAGAGGTTTGGGGTGAAATGGTGCATTATAGACAAATTTACTGACTGTATTTGCTTTACAGTGATGGTGATGGAAACCAGGGGTCGCAATGTCTACAATGCAAATTTTACTGCCATTTTACTGTCTAGAAAGACCAGTGAACCTAGTCGTGTCTTCTGATTTTTTATATGTCAGTAACAGTAAAATGGTGGTAAAAATACACATGAAACTATTGCAAAACAACGTATCAGGCAGGGTATTCATGAACATTTTGTGTAATAGCTTTATGTGAGGTGGCTTTAAGTGCTTCAGACGTCTGGTTCCTATCGCCACCACTGTGAACAATGCTGACCCAGTAAGTTTCCCTAGAATGTCACGATTTACATCAGACTTTGTTTACATCGGACATTTTGAAACATTGGTGGAATTTACCAAACAATCTGTCTTGCAGCCCTCCTGTATACCGTTCAACATCTGAACCACCATGACATCACAAGATCTCTACGCTAAAAGCTACACTGTAAACGTAGCATGACATTTAAGCAGAAGTAATATACCTTTGAAGGAACGATTGACAGTTCAGTGGTCCAATCAGTAAATGAGATGTAATAAAATCTGTGTGCGCTGCTTTTCATTGGCAGCAGATGACCATCCTCACAAAGTAATGTGGCCCAGTTTGGCTTCATTAATCTGTCACCCATCATGTGTGAATTTAAGAGTCTTTTATAAACCAATTTGCAGAACTGTTTCCAAATGAGAAGGCAGATAGTCCTGCTGTGAAGGGATGTATTTATTTTGATATTAGCTTTAAAAAAATCAGCTCAGTTTCTGATAGAGATGAAGTGCTAGTGTTGGTACTTTGTTTTTGACCGACCAACAGTGTGGATACTGTAGGTTAATGGATGATTGCTGTATAATAAATGGCCCACATTTATTAAAGTATGCAGATGGTGATCTGTGGTAAATATCCATTCAAGTCAGTTTATCTGTGGAAAGGTGGCGTGGCAGTGGCAGGTGGATGAAGGTAGGGCAACCGCATTCTGATACTACATTCTGATCTATTATACTGCCACCTCCCTCCTCCTCCTTAGGCCACTTAGAATGCATTTGAAGACTGTTATTGCTCAGATGTAAATCCTGTACTGGGTGATGGGAGAGAATGGGGCTGGTTGTCACACTTTACATTTACAAAAATATTTTTATAAAAAAGAATAAATAATTGAATAATAAACAGGATAAAAATGAACAGCTTGTATTGAATTGAATACATTTTTACTCATAGCTAAAGTGCTAAAATGAAAATGTACACGTGACAACCTGCCCCACTTATGTGTGACACACATGCAGGAAGAGTTTGTTTGTTTGTTTGTTTTTGGAAACATAAGCTCTGAGAACAGTGCGTTTATTTTATGCCAGTGAACAGATGTTATCTGTCCATTCGTATAACTTTTATCAGAATCTCAACTTTATGAATGAATTTCATTCAATGTCAAGAAATAGAAAATGCAAACAAAATATATATTGTGGTTCCTTTGTGAACAAACGAACCCCTTTCAGTGAAACAAGTGCAGTCAAGTAGCCTAATGAAGTTAAATGATTCAGCTGTTTGGTCGTCACAGCAGGTGCTGAGGAACAGTAGTTGAAAATGTCAGCTAGTCACAATCACATGATTCATAGTTGCGGCAGAGATGAACAGGATAGCCTGGTGTGCAGGCCTGATCGCACCATTTTAATATCTGCAGAATCTAACCCACACGTAACAAAGCTCTGAAAACATGCCTCAGAGTAAGATTTTGCCAATCTCATGCAAGTCACAACACAGTTGCTGACACCAGATACATCCGTAGAACGAGAATCTGAAAGTTTATCTGCATAAAAACAGGGCACAAAAACACTTTTCAAAGGTGAAAAAGGAATACATTTGTTCTCAGCTCAGTGTTTTCACAGCCTCGATAATCAGCACTGCTGGGCTCTGAAAAGGAGGGCACATGTTTTAATGTAACATTTGTACAATACAATGTATGTATTAAACATTGAGCAGTTTTTGTGGAAAACTGAAGTTTCTGCTATTTGTTGTTATTTGAATGTATTTTGTAGACTAGGGCTGGGAAGTATGACCGTAGTTATGATTATTAAGATGAATTACATGACAGTATATCACAGTATGCTTTTCTATGCATATTATGGATATCGTTAGTACTTAAAAACACTTCCCAACTGCATATTTAACTACAAAAAGAGCATAAATAGACCTGTTAAAATGGATTTATTGCAGCATGGTATATGAAATATTAAATACAAATCAAGTCTATATATAAACTGAACTGCAATCTGTTTTTGTGATGTCACAGAAACCAATAGATTTATGCTGCCTCAGTGAGACATTTGGCATCCATGGCTCCAAAAAAATCAGTGGTTTAATTCCACCGCCATGGTTGATGGGAAAAGTTGGGAAAACTGAACGCTGCTGCATGCTGTCGATGCTGCTGGCAGAATTTTAAAACAATTTTGAAAACAATGGAACCTGGTTGTCTATCAACCATCTACATGTGTACAGGACAGCCAATCAGAACAGAGAAAGTCTTAAACAGCCTGTTTAATTCTAAGGGATAATGAGAGGTTGTACATGTCCAATAGTCGCTATTAAGATATTTAGTGTTTTCCTGATGGGTTAATATCACAATGTAAAGGATTCTAGTGTTTTAATAGGTGTTCTGATGCATTTGATGGTGTCCTACAGGACACTAGTGGTCTCTTATGGTAATTAAGCCAGTTCTCATTAGAAAGCAAAACCAGGTTTTAATCCTAATGGCTCTGATGCTCCTTTTTCAGCAGGGTGGCCATGTGAGCGTTCAAAAAAAAAAACAAACATCATAAGTGGACCTCTGGGAAAAAAATAAGCAGGACACAAAGTAGGATGTGTGCCTATAAATGGGAAGAACTGCTGTTGCATTTGTTGCACTTTTAGTAAGCCCAAATTCTTTCATTGACATTTTACCATTTTAATACAGCAGTGTTGCCATAAAGGTGCCTTAAAAAACATCATTATATTCATTGGATAGGCAGTTGTAACAGTGCTAGGCCATTTTGTTCAGTGCTCTGAGCCACTGCCCTTGTGCATGAGTGAGCACACAGGCCTGAGTGGGAGCTGCTGCATCAGTCCCGCCCTCTCCTCTTTCTCCCTCTCTCTCACACACACATACACACTCAGAGCCGTCTGCTCCGTGGGAACGCTGGGATCCCGAGCAGATCCCGGGCTGTTCCGGTGGTGCATCAGGATTCAGGGAATTCACTTCATTTCATCTTTCTTAATACAAACCGCGACAGAAACATCTGCCTCTCCAGACCGGGTTTAGCCGAAGTGAGCGGTGAGTAGTAAACACTGCTGAATATGAGTCACCCTGCAAAAACGCTGCTGCTGCCTGTTTGTCTCTGTTGTCGTTTGCATTCCGCCATAAAGCAGATTTCGGGAGAGATTTGGGAGGAAACCGTGAGGAACTTGAGGGTTTTTTTCTTGCTAAATGTGCCCACAAATATGGCAAATATGCTCCAAGTCGCTGTTCTGGTATGTTTTTGTGTCCTCTCCCCTTATCCACCCCTCTTTAGCCTCTTTTGTTTTGTCTCCTCGACATCCCTGCAGAACCTTCTGGAAGAGCAGCGATGTCTGACTGAGATTTCTCCACATTATGATGAACCTAGCAGCTGCTGCTTTACATACATTGCACACTTTTAGGTCATAAAACGGTTTTATGGGTCAGTGATGGACCTGATTACACTTTGCTCTGTTAATCCCTCGATAATGTGACATTTTCGCTCTTCGAGGGCGGCTGTGAGGAAGTCGAGGCTGAAAGTGCAGCTTTGTGAGATCAGATCAGATCAGATCAGAGATCCACATCATTCATCTGACCGACCTTCATCTCTGTGCTCTTATGGAGGCACATTCCTGACCAGTGCACTGCCTTCTAATGGGAATTGGCTTAATGGTTATCATTAGAGGCTAGTTTCTTGTAGGACACCTTTAGATCCCCATTAGAAAACCATCAAATGCATTTGCAGTCAGTCCCAGAACACCTGTTAAACCATTAGAATCCCTTACACTGTGGTATCAGCCCATCAGGAAAACACAGAATACCTTTAGAGACTGTTGGACACCAACAGGAACCAAAAAAATCACAATGATTTTTTTTTTTTTAGCATGTCAATGTCGATAATTTTTTCAAAAGTTTTATGTTTTATCATGAAATAATGTCTTATTCTGAAATATTTGTTTACTTTTTAATAAATTAATTGTTATTTTGAGATGCTGTGTCAATATGTATAGAAAATAAGTTATTATTTTTGACAGTCATTATTTTGAGACCGTATGTCAACATTTCGAGAAAAAAAGCCATTATTTCGAGACACTAAGACAAAATTCTGATAAAACAAGTTATTTCAACTTAATATACTATTATGTCAAGATACTAAGTCATTATTTTGACATAGTAAGAATTTTTTTGTGATAGTATATAGAAATGTTCACTTACTGCTATTACTGCTGTCAGAAATAGAGAAGGAAGAGAGCAGTTCTGTTTCTCCTTTGCTTGGTGAGAATGCGCATTCAGCCAAGTTAGCTTGTTTACATGTATCGTAATGTGTATATGTGTGTGTGTGTGTGTGTGTGTGTGTATATATATATATATATATATATATATATGACAATAGAGCCAATAATTCATACTTCAATCTAAAAATCTGAAATACATTTTCAAATACACTATGTTTCCTAGGTCTAGGTCCTATATAAACACTACCAGAATGTTTTCAATCTGTTCTAAAAAAATATATGGATAGTTTGGTCATGTTTTGAACCTCTAAGGTGAAGATCTGTAGCTGTTATTTTCATCGTCACTAATCCGTGGAGCAGAAGTTCTGTTCCTTTTGCTCAATGATGTTAAAAATACCTCACCAGCTGCCCTGACGGCTCGTGTGCGTCACAGCTCTCCACACACTGCAGAGGTTTTCTTAATGTCATATAGAGCATCACACCACTCCAGTGAAAATGCATAGGAAAAAAAAAATGGTAGAATAAAGTCCCTCATTGCTCTTGTGCTCTTTAGTGCCACTCTGCCCAGTTTGTGCCGCCCTGTCCGAACACAATGGACGCTTTTGTGGTGGCTCTGCTCGCACCCCGGGGCATGAGGCGCCGTGCATGTAAACAAACTGCAGCACAGCTTTATTTACGCCACTTATCAAGGAAAGGGCTGTTTCACTTGGTGCTTTTTTTCCTCCTCGAACAGAGCAAAGCTGCAGACATGGACTGGGCAGCCTAATGAAGAAGGAAACTGAGTCTGGTCCTGGAGGACCACGGCACCGCAGAGTTTAGCACTCTTTTCCTTTAAAGGAATAGTGGCAGTTAACAGAAGGAATCAGCCAAAACAAGTTTGCTGGTTAAACTCTTGCTTCTTTAGTTTTGCACTGGAGCTGGAGAACTAGTAGTGAAAGCGTACATACAAAATAGCACAATGCAGACTGTGTCATATGTAATCATACACTATGTGAGACTGCATAGCAGTAATCTTAGTTAGATATGATTATATGGTTTCTGACTCTCCATGATGCTCTGTTTTTTGTAAAAAAAGTAGTAGCAGCCATACTGAAGCCTGATTTTGTCCATTTTCATTGATAACTGTATGTCATACAATGTCCAAAACTATACTAATAAGTCTGTTTGTGATTACTCAAAAATTTCAAGCAATTTGAGACCAGTGTGTGAGGATTTAGGCAGCAGTTTATGCATTCCTAATTGGTGAGTACAGGCTGCCATTACTTGTTAGCTACATTAGCCTTGTAGCCCAAGACTAAAGAAGCAAACTTCAGATACCAAACATGTCTTGGTTGATCAACTATATTTGAAGAGATTGTTCTTAATCCCAATCTTGGAATGAAGTGTACTTTTCAGTTTATTTATTGGTTTCCTGCTCTAACATGCCTAATTCATCGGCTAATTTCATGCACATGTTGAAACAGGTGTGCTGGAACAGGAAAGCACAAATATGCAGCACACTGATTGAAAAGCCCAGCCAGAATCAGCGCTCTGGGTAAAAGATGCCAAGGGAGAGCACCACAGCTCATGTGTCAGGAATGTTGTTATTGTTATTCTGTATATATTGTCCCTGGGATACGCAACTGCTCAAAAGTTTGGAATCATTTAGTATCAGGAGTGGTAAATGCTGTAGGCATCACATCACATTAGGGGTGGGAATCTCTAGGCACCTCACGATTCCATTCAATTACGATTCAGAGGGCTGCGATGCGATTATAAAACGATTATGGATGCATCTCGATGCATCTTTTTTTTCTATATAGCATTTATATTTCCTCACTGTGTGAGCTCAAGTTTCGAGTTCAAGTTTATTTGTCACTTGCACAACATGTCAGGACATTTATGCATTGAAATGCTTGTGGTGAGGCTCAGCTAATCACTCTACAGAAAGTAAATAAGTAAAAATAAAAATACAAGAAAAACCAACTGAAATATATTAAATATACGCAAAATATATACAGAATATAGAGACAATATACATTTTAAAGTGACAAAGTGACTCTGTGTTATTGTTATTTAAAGTGACTTGGTACTTTTAAAGCAAAGTATTTGTAATGATCCATAATGAATTTACTTCCAATATCTTTTTTAATAAAACAAATGGAAGTGATGCGGCAAGTGAACTAGTTCTCATTCACTGCTCTTGTTTGGAGCACGAGACGCTGCTGCCACTCATCTGCGATAAAATGCGCAGTTACGGTGAAATAAGATCCAGTGTCAGTGGATGACCACGCAGCACGTTACAGCTATTCTACCCGTTTTCTTTAGTGATTTTATAACTTTGGTTTTGGTCTCGTTGAAGAGACGGGGGGGATCGCTGTTTCAGTAAAGGATCTTTGAGACGGGTCGTGTGCAACATAGCGCACGTTTCGCAACGACTAAAAATTGTCGTGCAGACTGCAGGTCACATAGCAGCGATGCGTTATTCGCATTTATAAGCAGCGCAGTTGGTTTCCTGCTACGTAAATCTGCGAAGAGAGGCTGTCACACAGTAAAAAGTGGCGAAGCTAAAGCTTCTCTTTCTAATTCTCCCGTTCCACCTTAAATGGTGCCGCATTTACATTCGGCGCCTCAGTCAGATTTTAAGGTGGAACGGGTAAATTCGAACATGAACATGTATATGTGTGTGTGTATATATGTATATGTGTGTATATATATATATATATATATATATATATATATATATATATATATATACATACATACACACACACACACACACACACACACTAATAACGTACTACCTGAGGGTTTCTAATTACTATTATAGCTTTATTATAGCTCTTTATTCTTAATGTTATACAGCTTTCTCAATTTTGTTAGAATCATCTACAGCTCTGGTCATCATTCTGGACGAATCTAACATGATTCTTCTTGAATCTTTACAGTTTCTTAGTTGTGTTATACATGTTTGATTTATACAAATTTGATTTATATAATTTACAACCTTTGACCACAGTCATGAAGGTCTTTGAACGCCTGGTCTTAGCCCACCTGGAGGTCTGTTGATGAGGTGGTCAACATGGCCCTGCACTTCATGCTACAGCATCTTGACAGTCTTAGAACATCTGCTTTTCTGGACTTCAGTTTGGCTTTCAACACCACAGTGCCGGAGCTGCTGGAGGTCAAACTGTCCCAGCTGTTTGTGCCAAATCCCATCTGCTGGTGGATAATGGATTTCCTGACAAACAGGAGACAGCAGGTGCACACGTGAGACCCCTAGTCCCTCAATCCTGGAGTTTCACAAAATTGCATGCTCTCACCTCTTCTTTTCAGTCACCAATTTTTTTCACCAACGATCCAAGGATCCAGCTGTGAAGATCCTCAAGTTTGCACATGACGCCGCCGTGATGGGCCTCATAGCCAACAGTGATGAGCCTGCCTGCAAAAAAGAAGTCGAACAGCTGGTGTCCCAGACCAGTAAAAACCACCTGCTGCTGAATACGCAGAAGACTGTAGAGACGGTGGTGGACTTCAGGCCCAGCTCTTTCTCCTTACTGTGGCTTCAACATCAGTGGCTCTGAGGTTGACTCAAGTTTCTGGGAACAACCATATCCAGGGATCTGAAGTGAGAGGGAAACACAGTCTTCGTAGGCAAGAGAGCACAGCAGAGAATGAGCAACACATGAAGAAATTCAACCTGTTGTAGAGTCTGATGATCCGGTTCTACACAGCGATCTTCAAATCCATCTTCACATCATCCATAACCATCTGGTTTGGTTCCTCCACCTCACAAGAATGAGCCATAATCAGGACAGTGGAGAGAATCATTGGATGTAGGGCATCTACAACAGCAGGGTGATGAAGCATGCTGGCAAAGTTACTGCTGACCACTCTCATCCTGGACATCACCTCTTCCACCCACTTCCCCTCTGGTAGAGCATTCAGGGCCATCAAAACCAGCACAACCAGACATGCTAACAGCTTTTTCTCCGGAGCTGCAGCTCTCATTAACCACAGTGGACACTTTGCACTTTAAACCTAAACTAATATCAGCAAACCTCCTTTACAGTATCACAGTATAACCCGTCCTGCAGCAGAATGCTTATTTGCAGTATTGTACAAATGTTAATTTTTACAAATGTTCATTTCACTCTTATTTATATAACAGTTATTATATGTCTACACAGAGTTGAACATGTATAGATATTCATATTTGCATATGTACAAACATTTACACATCTCTAGCTCATTTCACATTGGCTCTTTATTATTTTTCTTATTATTTATTCTGATTTTATTTTATTTGTCTTTTAGCTAAACACTTGTTAACAGTCTGTGTGCTTGTCTGGTCAGTATGTTACACGTCATACATGTGTGCACTCACCAACACAAATTCCTTGTGTGTGTTACTTATACTTATAAATAAAATGATTCTAATAACCTCTCTTTCTCTCTCTCTCTCTCTCTTTTGCTACAGTTGGCTTTTACATGTTTATGACTGCCCTCACAGCATCACTCAGGCTTAAACTCGACTGTTCAGCAAAAAATTCCTCAACGTAGCCATCAGGTGTGCTGATCTCTGAGGGTTACATCACCACAACCAGCTCAGGAAACCCTCCAGCTTCTCCAAGATCTAACCAGCCCAGCGCTGACGACAGACACACATACGCTCGAGCCATGGCGGAACCGGACCTGTCGACCACGACTGATCCCTCTCTCCGCTCGCCCCGCTCGGCCTCCCATTCTCTCTCTTTTCCCTTCCTGAGGGAGGGCAGCCGCATCTGGGAGAAAACAGGGGAACTGCCCAGCCCACTGCCCACCAAACGCACACGCACGTACTCGGCGTAAGAGTTTTCTCTTTCTCTTCCTCTCCCTCTCCAAATAACAGTCTGACTAATCTGCCTTCTTCAGTTCCTCTTTCTGTGCTACCAATTATTTTTTACAGTAGACCCCTGAAATCGTGCATCATTTCATGTCAGTGTTGTGTCCAAATACATAACTAAGCTGCCTTTCTCTATAGGAAAAATCAATGCCATTCTTATTCAAAATGTGCACTTATCGTTTTATTGATAATTATTGATGACGGCCATAAAATCCGCTATCCGAAACTCCAGTTTTGGTTTCATGCAGAGCAGTGAGTTGCCCTGTGCAGCACGCTATGTCTGTCATATTGGCACAAAGGGAAAACAGTATTTTTCATGCTTCGTTTTAACTTAATATTTTATCATTGTGAAGATTTTTTCACATTTTTATGGATTTATGTCACTGAATCCCTCACTTCAAGACTGATGCACTTTTTATTTAACATTGAGAACGCAGGAAGATGAAGCAAATGAGGAAAAGACAGATTGAGCCTTAACAAAAACAAAAACTCAGACACTGGGTAGCAGCCCATTCTGCTAAAAATGTCACAAACAGCATGAGGAGTTCCACCAACTCACAACAGCTGAAGCTCTGCAGCAGTGCTGTGTGTGTGTGCGCGTGTGTGTGTGCGTGCAAAGACTCAACTTCAGCTCAGAGCATTCAGTGTTAAAAAGCGAATTTAGTTTTATTTAGTCTCAGACCTGGTGAAAAGCCCTTACTGCTTGTCATGGAAATGGAAACTGTCTTAGATTAACATTAACTTCTTTACATGTTATATTCTTTATAACTGGTTATACTTTGTCCTCACTAGCAGGCTGAACAGGCAGCAGTAAAAGAAAGACTTTAAGTTTAAGCCTTTAAATAAAGCGCTACTAAAAACGAAAGACAGTCAAAGTAAGAACGTTACTTACATGCCTGCTACGGGCTAAAAACGTCTGTATTGAAACTAGAGCTGACACCAAAACCCCAAATAGTGCTGGGGTTCAACATCATGATGCCTGTTTTTGGTGTATTTTGGTGAGGTTTCCAGTCTTATGGGCCCAATTCCATTTCTTCTTTTTACCCCTACCCCTTGTTTTCGAGTGTCACCCTGACCCCTTGGAACTGAGTTACAAGGGGTAGTGGTTGAAATCTTGCCCTACGAAATGGGACCCTCACATTAAAAAAAACAAAACAACATTGCTTCATTAACAGCCTACTATCGGTGCTCTGTAGGCAACCCGGCCCGTCTGCAATGATAGCAGAGAAGGGAAAAGTTCAGCAACCTTTACATTTAGGGCATTATATGCCTTCAAAGAGAGTATAAAACAATTATTTATTATCACCCACCACTAATTCTTTGGTGATACGAAGCTGAAGTCAGATATTCGCCAGCTTCTTGTTCGAATTTTCCCGTTCCACCTTAAATGGTGCAGCAGTTGCATTCTGGCGCTTCAGGCGTCAATACTGCCGGACTATTTAAGGTAGAACAGGAAAGTTAGCTAGCGAGCTACCGAGACATTAGCATGCTATTAGCGATTTTTTAATGCTTATTATGAAGAAAACGACGATAATACATTGAAACAACATTAAACTAAGATAATACAGTGATTGTCGTAATTTTTAATTGAGAAAATCCTCATATTTGTGGGTTTCTTTGGTCGCTCGCGCAGCCATCTTGCCGGTTTTTCTTTTTTTCCATAACACTCCGTTTGGAGTTTGCCTCTGAAAAACCTCCGTTTGGAGGGCCATGTAGCCCTAACACTTCACCCTACTCTATCTGAACAAAAATTGGGACACCCTAACCCTAGACGTGAACGCGCAAAACAGAGGGCTAAGGGCTAAGAGGTAGGGGCAAGGGGTGAAATGGGATTGGGCCATGATGTTAGTTCCGGGCCCAGCAGTGTTAGCGACCTTGTCGTTCAGAGGATCCAGTTACATTTGGGGTAAATGTCACAGAAAAGAAGTGGTTAATATCAGACAGAAATTTGCGTGTATCTGCAAATATGTGGATATTGATTCAGAGCTCCCAGCTCGAATACTGCGAGGAGCAGACGCAACCGGCTTTAAGAGAGAAAATCCTTATTATCGATGAGTTAAATTCCTCAGTAAAGAACGAAGCTTCCCACATCGACATGTATGAGTAGAGGATAAAGGATGCTAAGTCCTTCAGTGGACCTTCCTGCAGTGTTTGAGTAGCTGCTGTTTCCAACATGGCCTCAGTTACAGACAGCCAAGAGCATTTGTGGCTCTATTCTGTGTCTGATAAAGACGCAACAGATCCTTAAACTTAGTCTTAAAGTTGTGAAACAGATATAGCATTTTTATCAGCAAGGAACAATCTGGACATTGTATGTATAAATGTATAAATATACACATACTGCAAAGTGCTAATGAAAAGGGACAACAGTCTTATTAATTAAAGCTACGTGGGCTAAGCTATCCAACATTTAATCAACCAACAAATAAATGAGGCATTTTGTGCTGAAATGTTTACAGCAGCCAGTTGTTTCTTATTTTAAATTAGCCAGACAGTGCAAAAGCTAAAAGTAGGCCTGTCACAGTTTCACATCACATCACATTAGATAATCGCTTACTTGCAGTCATTTGAGATGATTGCAGTTATTTACGCTAAATGCAGTTGTTCTCCACATTAGATTTCAGTTATATGCTGCAACAAACAAAATGTTTTAAGTGAATAAATTTGGTATGTTGGGTTCAGACAAACACACACACAATTTCTAAGCCACTTATCCTTCTGGGTCACGGTGGAAACTGGAGCTCATTCATTGGGCAGGAAACACCCTGGACAGGTCACCAGTAGACAGACAGGCAGAGCAGACATACACATTCACACCTAGGTGGCCATTTAGCCTGGCTGCATGTGTTCAGACTGTGGGAGGAAACCCATGCAGACACAGGGAGAACATACAAACTCCACTCAGAAAGGACCCTGGTCACCTGGCCGGGAATCGAATCCAGGACTGTCTTGCTGTGAGGCAACAGTGCTACCCACTGTGCCACTGTACCGCCCTGGGTTCAGCCATATAAACATAAATAAAAGAAGGCAGCAATGCATTCATTCTAATGAAAATCTATTAATTCTTATGAAAATAAAATACTAACATCTAATTTGGTGCTCTAACATGTTTAGAAGGGAATGCTGAGTAATGTATGTTTATTTGTTAGCTGTGCAGCTAATGCTAACCTTTTTAGTATGAATGCTAGCAGAGTTTTCTTGTATTTATTTTCACTCTGGAAAGAAAATGTAGCTTCGCTTAATTCTTTACTCTAATTCTGTGTAGCTGTAGACATGTATGTGAGTGTAAGTGCAGTATTGATTCGACATCACAACCAGTGTTGGCTACTAAATAAACATAGATAGTAAGCTTGGTAGCTCATCAGTCAATTTTGGCCACTTTAGACTTACATTTTAATAGTTGCGAACAATGAACAAGAAAAGACAATACTTTATATGACAATTAATTGTCAGCTAAAGTTTCATGATTGTGGCAGTCCTCGCCTAGTGACCTTAAAATCACTAGCTTTCAGTGATCGTAAAGGGTCCTATATATAAATATTGTTATCAATGCGTTGCTAATTACAGTAAAAAACATTGCTTCTAAAACTCTTATGCCCTCTCCTCTGTCTCCAGCACAGTGCGGGCGACCTCAGGTCCTGTGTTCAAGGGTGTGTGCAAGAACTTCTCGAGGTCACAGGGTCACGGCTACATCAGCCCGGCCAATGGTGGAGAAGACATCTTTGTCCACATCTCAGAGTGAGTTACTGCTCCTCAGTGCAAAAACTATACTGTCAGTCTACCTGTGTGCTGGTGTAGATAATTCCTATCTCTTGATTTAGAGAAAATTTTGCATTCTGCTGGGGACTTCTCACTTCGTAATTTTCTTTCAGATAATTTCAGTTCCCCTTAACCTATTCAGGTGGAACTGTGTTGGCAGTTTGTTTCAGATCGCATTTAGATTTCTGAATTGAGCTTTTGTAAAGGCTGAAGTCCTTGACACTCAGGACTCTGTTTATACCTGGCATTAACACACGTCTTAGGTGATCTCATTGTAAATGGAGAGCACTAAATACAGGTGTGAACAGGATTAAATGTTTTTCCAAAGACTGTTATGATCTGGCCACTCAAACCAGCTTTATTAGTGAATGCTAACAAAGTCCTCATAGGAAAGTCTGTTCACTCTGCAGCCATCTTTGTCACACGGCCAGGCAGTTATTTCCAGCCATACAAGACCAGGCTCCTGTCTCTTAGAATGGAAGGAGACCTAATCAATGGTTAAATCTGACAAAAAACCTCAAAAATAGTTTGTATCATTTGGCTCAGTAAAGCACAAAAACCATGTTTTTTTAGGTTGTTCTGGCTCCTGCATTTACGCTGATCTCCAAAACGAGTGGGTGGGGGTAACTGTCCCTGCTCATAGTGTTACCAGCAAGCGGACTAGCTCTTTTTCTTGATGGGTGGGACTTAATCCGTAAACAGATGCCATGTTGAGTGTTACGAACTTTCCCATTTATAATTCAGCCATAACCCGTCTCCTCCTCATTGCCTCTGATGCTAAAGTGTCTTGAAGGACAGCAACAAAAGCAGCTGCATAGTTTTTTTTTTTTTCTTTCCTGCAGTCTAAATGTTTGTAACAGCCCATATATTTACATGAAGGACTCACTGTACATTTTCTTTATCAAAGACTTTAGACTTGAATTGCGTGAAGTGACTCTGAAAATTCCAGTTGTAAGCAGATCATTCACAAAGGGTGTTAATGGCAGGTGTAAACTGAGCCATTTTAGGTGTGTAAAATTTTTAATTAGGGATCCATGATATATTGGCAGCTGATATATTATGTGTCTATAATACTTAACTATGGGAAAGACTTAATTATATTATCAGTCAGATATAAATGATGGTCGATAATTGCAACCGATAATTTTGTGACCTGTTTTTAGCTGGTGCACTGAAGCATGTCTATGAGCACGTGTAGTGACCAGTGCTGTAAATTCCCCCTCTTCTAGACTCCACAGCTGCCTCTGCTGGTCACTCTGAGTTTCCCTGATATGAATTCTGATAGAATCCACAAACAGTATTTTAGTTAGTTAGATATTAAGTTTTTTAATCAAAATATTTCTGTTTTTGATTTGCAACTCATAGTGTTACACGCTTATACGTATGCAGTGACATACATTATTTGAGACTGAATATAATGCAGACATTTTAGCTTAGCGGCCCAGCGCCACCTTAACTTTCTGCTCCTCCAGAGTACAAGAAATATATTAACAAATATCGGTTTGAAATATTGGTCAAATCTAATAATCTGTCTAATGCAGCTTTTTTTGAAAGCAGTAATTTGTAAAGACTGAGATGATTGTGATCATTTTGCATCCCTATTAATATTAATTTAAAAAAAATGAGTGCATTAATTTTAAACTTGATTGTGTGGGCATGACGAGTGTATGTCATTGGCAGCACAGGTCTAGAATGTAGGCCATTTCATCTAGAAAATCAAAAATTGAACTGAATTGTGGCTATAAAATCAAAAGGCAAATCGAATTGAATGTTTTTGGAAAAATTAACACCTCTAGAAGGAGCTTTTGATGGAGAATCACAAACAGTTTGTTTTAACATGTCACAATGCTGTTTCCTCCAGTATCGAAGGGGAATACGTGCCTGTGGAGGGCGATGAGGTGACGTATAAAGTGTGCCCCATCCCACCCAAAAACCAGAAGTTCCAGGCTGTGGAGGTGATCATCACTCATCTGAACCCAGGAACGAAGCACGAGACATGGTCGGGCCAGATCATCAGCTCCTAGACTTCAGGCTCAGGCCTACTGCTTACACACAGGGTGGATCGGGGGAGGGGGAAGGGCTGGGTGGGTCTGGGTGTTTTTCATATAGGGACACTGCAGGTGAAGAGAGGGGATGGAAGTGAGAAAGAGGCGGATTGTGAATGTAATCGGCTGTGGAGGAAGAAAGCTGTTTTTTTTGTTTTTTATGTTAAAGTGAGAACAAAGTTCAAAAAGGAAGCAACGGAATTATAATTAAAGGAGAGTTAGAATAGGGGTGGGAAGTAATGTGATGTGATTGTTTCGAGGTACAGGTTAGGTCCTAGTCGATGAGTATGAACAGAAAGAAGAAAAGAGAGAAGAAGAAGGGAAACATGGTCATACTAAGTAGACTTACTGAACTGTGAAAGAAAAAAAAAGCAATTTTCCTGAGCTACACATGTATGATCGAAACCCCTTCTTTCAGCTGTTGGCCTTTATGTATTTATTTAGATGTATGTTTGTTTATTTATTGATTGGTTGGTTAGGGTTTTTTTTGTCAGTTTGTAGTATTAGGGGGGTTTTCATTCCGAATTCTGCAAATTATGCTGGAATTCAAGCACCACAGACTAATGTTGCACTTAAAACTTGAAACCCCAAAAAAGACATACTGCCAAACTGACTACAACTCCCAGAATTCCAGTGGGAGCGATTCAGGGTAAAACCAAGCAGCATTTTGTAGTCCAATTTAGAAGCAGCAGTTGGCCTAGCAAAATACTTCTACTGAACACTCTACTTCTATTGAAGTCCTTACAATGTCTTGTGCTATTTTCTGTTGTATTTACGGTATTTTGGCTTATTCATAATGTGGTAGAAACTCAAAGTGTTGGGAGTAGTTTACGTATTAGATTTTTTATTTTTGTTAGGCACATGCTGTTCAGTGTATGGTTAAACCTACCATTGCATGTAGTCAAGATTCATCAAGTAATTTCTCAAACAAGGTTTCTATGCATCTTTTCTATGCTTCGGTTTGTTTATTTTTGTATTTATTTGGTTATGGTCTGGTACAACAAGTACTCAGTTGACAACTGTTTTTTTTTCCCTTCATGTTTCAGAGCACTTTTTCTCCGGTCAGATCACTGTGGCTGGTGTAAGCGTCATTTCCATGTAATCTTTGACAGAGTAATAAAAATTAAAAAATTCTACTAGTCACCCACCCTGTGGCACACAGTCTGTTTTCAGTGGTAATGAATTACAGCAGTGTTTCCAAATGCTAATATGCATTTTAGTGGTCATATACTTAAGCATCATTAAGAGCTTAAAAATGAGCTGATGGTGTATTTGAGCAGGAAAGCACTAAAATGCACTTGGTAAATACTGAAGTATAGTTGACCAGCTGCACTCAAGAACAGTCCACCCAGAAAGGCTAAACTGCCAGTAGCATGAATAGTAGAGGAGAGAGCAGGAAACAATAACAACACATTTTGGTCTTTGCCAAATATTTTTTTAATTAGTATTCAAGCAAGATTCATTTTGTGTAACAAACGTACACATCTCCACATATAAAAAAAATAAACTATCCGTTTGCCTTTATTACTTCTTCCATTCTGTTTGAGAGACTTGATTTCAAAGAAATCTGCAGGGATATTTTCCCACAAAGTTCAGTTTTAGAAGTTTGTTGCATCTTCTGTTTCTTGTGATCCAAGTAATCCCAAATACAAATGTAGACTCATCAGTCTGTGAAACTTCACTCCACATCTCAGATGTACAGTTCAGGTGTTTTAGTGCAGAAGTTCTTTTTGGTCTGTTTTCTCAGTAAGAGCTTCTTGAGAGCTACACATCAGCATGGGAAGTTCAGTTGTCTACTCACAGTGGAAGGATGGACAGAAACACGGGATTTTTTCAGATCTGAAGCAAGAGTGGAGCTTGATTTTCTCCTCTCTCTCAAAGATGAATGCTTTATATAGTATTAGTGAAAAAGAGGTTGTACCAAACATGGCAATTTTATTTTCTAGCCACAAAGTAGAAAAGCAAATATCAACGTGATAAAATTGAAATATTTTATTTACATGACATCTGTAGTCCTTTTGATCAATCTGTGCATAATCCATCCAAATATGAACTGTTTTGTTTATTTTGAGTGTTACAGGTAGTAATACTGTGTGAAACTAACTCCACCATGTGGAAGCTGTACTTTAGCCAGGCTAGTTCTCACTGAGTTATTTACATAGTTAAAAATGGTGCTACATTACATACAACAAGAAGGCAAATGAAATAATATAGGTGTGAATTTGAAAGTTTAAACAAACAGCTCAGTAATTCAAAAACATGATGAAAAACCTACTTTCACGTTACAAAAAAGTCATCAGAGTGAATCTTTAGAAATGTCTGACGGCTGTTAAATATTGAAGATGATGCTGTAAAACCAAGTTCTGGGCGAGTGGTTAGAAAGTATTTTAACCTTTTGTTTTTAGCCATTTAGCTCCATTCGTCCCCATTCATGGAGGACTCACTCGCGGGCATTTTTGCATTTTTCATACAACGGGGGAAATAGGAAGAAGCCAGGCTCCTCATAAACTGGCTCTAGTTTATCAGCTATAGCTGTAAAATACTTGAAATCCTTAATATTCCAAAACCATAACATTCAATTTGCTATGTTCAGACTGGGTTTTAGGTAGCAAACTACTCAATCTGTCATACAACTGCTGGTATTTCACTACTATGCTAGCTTGCTAGTTAGCAAGCTAGAGTTACACAGCTAGCAACAACAAAAACGGCAGGCAATACAGTTCTACAGCAAAGTTTACAGCCAAACAAAGCAGTTATCCACAAAACTTATGTAAGTTGTGTTCAGACAGCTAAAAACTGCATTACAAGTTAGCCAATTAGCTCACTTTGGCTAACGGCCAGGGGCTCTGATCCTACTAAAAAATCCACTGCTTACTTTCCTGTCCTAGCATTGTACTGCAAGTGAGCACTTGTGTAACATAAAAGCTAGGTGTTATGCACTTCTAAAGTGATGAGTTGAAGTTGGTGAGAGCATGTTGGGGAAAAAAAAAGATTTGAAACATACCCTCTTTGTTATGTTACCCTGCATGAGGGAGGCTGCTCTAGTTAAAATGATCATTAGTGTAAAGCTAATTAGTCACTATTAGCCTTCTTTGTATTATCTTAGTCCCTATTACAGTTTCCCATAAAAACACCCAGCCTTGATTTATGAAAATGATTTATTAAAACAGATGAACACTGCAGTGACAAATGTACTGTTGAAAAAAAATCACAGACGTTTCTGATCTTTTACACACAGGAAATGTACCATGAAAGAAATATCACATTATTTCTTGTAACCCATAACAGGAGTGTTTGAATGCTGTGTTTATGTTAAAGGGTAGAAAAATAATCCAAGATGGAGAAAAATCTTGTCGCTTCATGCTCCATCCCACATGAGTTTGGATGTGTCAGTGTGTGTTGAAAATAAACAATATCATCAATAATGACTATATACAGGCTTCAGGATTATCCTGATGCAGAACTTGACCATTCCAATCACAAAGGCAAGTCAGTAAGAAGAACAATTTGCAATAAAAATGACTGAGCCATTCATACGTAGTGATTTAGATTCACAGGCAACCACTTTCAGGCATGAATGTAAATTAATGATGACAGCTACAGCTCATGCTGCCTATTAGAATACATTCAAATTTGACTGTTCCCTTTTACACGTTCAGTATGTACATGCTCAGTCTCTGAAGCTTAAAGGGGAATTTTTCACTGATTTTTTAAAGATTTCTATGTAATTCAAGCATTTCAATGTCAACAAAGACTTTCAGAGTGGTCTGATTTGACAGTTCATTGTAGAGAAAATTACAGAAACATATTTTCTTTACAGTGGTGTTGATAGGAACCAGAAGTTATGATGTCTACAATATATATAAGTGTACCCAATTTATTTACTATCCAAAAACACCAGTGTACCAACACTTGTCTGAGTTTTATATGTAATGTTGATAAAGTTTTCTTTGGGGACTATTTTGCCTTTAAGATGATCTACCTTTCCACCATTAACAAAACAACGTAAAACAATGTCTCAAACATCCTTTTTTGTGTAAACTATTGAAACCAGTGAAACTATTCTGTGTAATATCTCTCTGTGAGGGACTTAATTAAACTCTTCAGACGTCTGGTTCCCATCACCACCACTGTAAACAATTTCAAGTCGTTAAGATTCAGTAAAATGAAGCATTTTGCATCAAGTCACTCCGAATGACTTTGTTTACATCATAACAGTTTATGTGGAATGTTTACAAAGTTGGAATTCCCCTTTAACAGTCTGCCAAAACAGCCATTTGCATGCAGATACTGTGTTGAAACTGATTAATCTCATTCAGTTCGAACAGTTATCTTCTGCTATCTAAACAAAAACAGCTATGAATGATATGGTCTTTACAGCCAGTTGTGCATTGATAAGGTTGAATGGTTAGCTCCATTTTCCATACATAGATTAGGCTTAGTGTCAGAAAAAAAGCTCACTGACAATAGATACTGTCCCTTCAACATAATTTTTAGTCAAGAACAACACTTAAAATGGCACTTTTCACATGTGCTCACAGCAGCTGTGAGGAGTGCTGATTCTGGATCAGTTTAGCTTAGTAGCTCATAATGACTAAGAACAAGACAAACCAGGAACAATTCAGTCCGAGATTAGTACTCCTATACGGTGATCCTTGGTGAATACAGGTTCTGATTGAGGGTGTAGCCTCTACCTGCTTCCACTAAGGCCCTTAGACACAGTAGTAGACTTCATAGCAGACTTGCTGCACACTTATGGTCCAGCCAGTAGGTGGCATACTAGGTCCGCTTTATAGGACACAAGAAAGCTTGGGCTGGACTGACCAGCATGTGGTGCGTCATGGCTACCAGACCAAGCACAATCAAGGAACACAGATACTACAGAAAGTTTAAAATAATGATTTGGATACAGCCTCAGTTTCATCCACCCAAGAGAGCACACAGCAGTCCTAGACCTGCAGTTTCAGGGCCTGCCATGGTTTTAAACGTTAGTGCTAGGATTACTAAATCTAAACTAAGTATAATAAATAATGGATTTTCACAACCATTGACTTATTCATTGTTCCTTTACTAAATAATCATATTCTTTCAAGGAATGCCAAAATGTCAATATTTAACCCATGATAAAGGACTGCTGCTAGTTCTCTGGGTCTGCAGGTGGCCTGGGATGAGGCCAGAGACTCTGGCTGTTTCTCAATATCTGTTCTTCTGCATTATCAGTGCACTTTGTACCGCTGGCCGAGTGCACTTAAAGGATCCAAGTACTGATCATCAGTCTGCTGTGACTGGGAGTGTGCAATGGAAAATACAATCAGAACAAAATTCAAGCTGAAAGCTCACAGAATCAGGCAAGACAGATCACAGATCACTGACCATGCCTTAGAAAACATCACATGTAATGTCACATTAAACATTTCTTTTTTTTTACCATTAAAACAGTCCCTTTGATCAGTCTGAGGAGTGAAATCTTAGGGTTAGTTTTGGTATCACAAGCAATGTGCTGGTTGTTGACCAAGTATATGCTGGGGCTCATGTAGTCTGCAAGTTTAAAAAGTTCTATCTCAGACATGTTAATTTGTTTACTGGTAGTGACTGGGTTTCTTCCACACTAGTTAACCTGTTTATCATCCGTACTTGTCCATATACCACAGAGTGCTGTGCTTGGTGTAGTACTAGCACAGGACAGCAGGGGGAGTCAGTTACACGCAGACTGGTGCTGCTGATATCTCTGTACTTGCATGAGGGGATGCATTGTCAAGCCTCGTTGGGCGGCGTATTGAAGAACAGTTCTCTGCACAGCCGCGCTGTGTCCTCGGGGGAGTAAACAGTGAAGCCGATGGTCCGTGGATCCTCGAAAATTTCGTAATCGTTTCCACCCTGTTTTCAATGCAAAAGGAGGAGATGTTACACATCTATCTGTCTGTCTGTCTGTCTGTCTACAGCAGGGGTGCTCATTTCTGGTCCTGGACATCTACCACCCTGCAGAGTTTAGCTCCAACCCAAATCTCCAGGTAAGAAAGGCCTTTAGGTGTACTATGTGTTGGATCTGAACTCTCCAAGGTGATAGATCTCCAGGACCAAGATTGGCCACCCCTAATCTACAGTGGCTAGAAAATGTATGTGAACCTTTGGAATTATCTACCCTTCTGCATTAATTGGCCATAAAATCAGTCATAAAAGTCACAAGCATTGAAAACACACTGCACTAAAGCTGTTAATAAAACCAATTTAAATCTTTCATGTCTCATGTGTGCACACCAATGAAACATTCACAGGGCTGGTGGAAAAAATAAGTAAACCCCTGGATTTAACAAATGGTCGAACCACCTTTGGAAGCAATGACCTCAAGCAAGCGCTTCCGGTAGCTGCGGATCAGACTGGACAACCTTTAATACTGGACCGTTCTTTCTTACAGAACTGCTTCAGCGTGGCCATATTCTTCGGATGTCTGGTGTGAATGGCTCTCTTGAGGTCACTCTGCAGCATCTCTATTCTGTTAAGGTCTGGGCTCTGATTGGGCCACTCCAGAAGGCGAATTTTACTTTCTTTAACCCATTCTGTAGTACATTTAGTTTGATGTTTAGGGTCATTGTCCTTCTACTGAGCTTTAGCTGGTGGACAGACACCTTGACATGATCCTGTAGGAGGATACCATAAATTTGGGGATTCATTTGTCCCTCAATGATGGCAATCAGTCCAGACCCAGAAGCAGCAAAGCAGCCCTAAATCATGATGCTCCCACCACCGTACTTAACCACTGGGATGATGATGGTATGTTGGTGCCCTTTTTATGTCATATGTAGTGCTGTGTGTTCTTCCCAAACAATTCAACCTTAGTTTCATCAGTCCATGAAACATTTTCCCAGTAGTGTTTTGGAGTGTCAAGATACTCTTTGGCAAACTTCAGACATGCAGCGATATGTTTTGGAGAGCATGGTGTCCTGCTATAGACACCATGGCTGTTCACTGTTTTTACCGTAGTAGACTCATGAACAGAGATGTTAACCTGTTCCAATGATTCCTTCAAGCCTTTAGCTGTTACTCTAGTGTTCTTTTTACTTCATTGATTACTCTGCATTGTTACATTTGAAGTGATTTGGGCTAGGAGCTCACTTCTAGGGAGAGTAGACACAGTACTAAATCGTCCATTTATGGACAATTGATTTGTCTTAACAGTAGACTGTACCTAAACTCTTTAAGATGACTATGTAACCCTTTCCAGCCTTTTGCAAATCAACAATTATTGATTGTAAATGTTCTCAGATCTATTTTTTGCGAGGCTTGGTACACATTTAGTAGATGTTAGTTGTGAGTAGCAAACTTTGATTAATTTCTGCATTGTTCATTCAAACATTTTAAAAATACACTCAAAAAAAAAAAAAAACTCACAGATATGATTGTGCCAGGCTGTCACTGTAAATAAGGGGTTTCTAATGGTTAAATAAAACTGAATTAAACTACATTAACGGTTAAATAAGATGTGACTCAAGACACTATTTACACTGCAGAGGATTATTTAAGCAACAGAACCTGACAGGGAGTGTGTTATCACAGTTGACATCATGGCTGTGATTTGGCTGCCACTGATCATGACAGTCATGATGCTGTTTGTGGTAACACACGACCTCCAGGGTTCTGTTGCTTTTGCACATCAGTTCTGCAAAAAAAAAGTAAAGAATTCCAGAACACTATCAAACATGCTGTAGTATCTGTAGTTCTATCTGCCAAAGAAAGTAGTAGCTTTTTGTGTTACTAGCTTGCTTAGGGGGCGATTGTGTTTGGATTTTGATGTAGTCCTGCTGTCACTCTGTTCTTCAGAGTCTGACCAACCGGGCTGCAGGTCTGGTCTTATAGAATGTATCTAAGGTGTCCACTTTCTGTTTTTAGATGTGCTAAAGTAGAAACATAGTTAACAATAGCAGCTTCACACCCAGTGCTCAGTGGAGTGATGCAGTTATTTGGGAGGAAATGTGTTGTTTAGATAAAACGCTTTTCAACGAGCTCAGAACTTCTGTATAAAGACAGATAAAATAATACATGACCTCTTTTGGATTTTATGTTTGAAAACAGCCAAAGAATTTTATTTTGGACAAAAATGAGCGCATACTTTCTCAAATATTGTTGTAGTCAGGTCTAACATTCTGACATTACATGAATCACCACTAACGCAGCAGAATCACCACTTTCAGATCAATGAATTTGTGCATTTTTACAGCATTTTAACAAAAATTTGGCACCCAGTCAAATTACGTATTTGATTTTGTGAATTTAACACACTGGAAAAAAAAACAAATTGTGGCCTGTGCAAAAGTTCTGGCACAATTTATATTTTGTTTAATGTATTTTTTCCAGTATGTTAAATTCAGCAAATATATAGAATTTGTCCAGTAAGATTAGCAGACAAATGCCATATTTAAGTGTGTTCTCTGTAGAGGACGTGTTAACTTATTTTCACTTAGAAAATCAACAAAATAAGTCATTTGACCAGGGATGTCCAAATGTTTTCATACAACTGCATCTATCTATGGCAATATCATCACTGTCACTGCTATTCAAAACACTTTAGCTTACTTTGAACTTTGTTGTTATGCTGTCTTTCTCTCACACCTACACAAGACACCTTTTTAGCCATTAAAGTCATTTAGAGAGAGCAACAAAGCAGCGGCACCTGAGCTTTAACCTTCTTACCACAATACCATCAGCAGTACAGCAGGGTCCAAATGTCTGCAGCCACCCCCAATTCACAGACAAACACATCATAAAAGAGAAAAAAACTCACCAGTGAAGTCTCGTTTCCGAAGAAATAGATGGCATCTAATCCTTCTCTCTCCAGGAGTTCCAGACACAAACGCTTATCCCATCCTTCAGGAAATACGTCAAAACTGATCAATCCCCCTACAGATCAAGAAAAAAAAGAGAAAGACAGAAAAACAGAACGACAGAACAGAGACTTTAATGACCGTGATATCTGGTTTCAGCACTGTAACATGGACTGCTTGTTCAATATGTACAGAGTATATTAATACTGCAGTTCAAAGCATGCTTATCACTCTTGAATCTGCAGATTTCATAACAAAATGTCTCCTTCTCTCCGTCTGCGGCATCTGACTGAGCACATGACCCACAGTCATCTCCTTTTATACATCAGCCACAGTTCTGTCTGTGACAGGCAATGACACGCTCCTAAACGCACAGTACAAGACACGAGTAAGTACTTGTAGAGATTTTTCTCATGTCAGGACTCCTGAGCTGCAGTCAAACCACCATCGCCTCTTCAAGCACAGTTAAACAGTTTGGGGCTCCACCACACAATTAAAATGCCAAATGTTTTACACAGCAATTACAGAGGGGTGGTCAGGGACAAGAGCTCAGGAATGCTGGGAAAAGAACAGTCTTTTAACACATGTACTGCTCATTAAATGTTTGAGGACACCTTGGTGTCTAGTGCCATTTTCTTTGCAAAAAATAAAACCTCAAAAAGGACCACATAACCCCTAAAATGGAACTGCAGTGACTTAGCGTTCCTTGCAAAATTCACAGAATTTCCAAGGAAACGCAAAATTATTCTAAAGAAACACTTCATCTGAAATGCTAAAATGGTTCACACTAAACTAACACTGAACACTTTATCTGTCATGTTTATCTGTTTACCTGTTGTGGGATGTTTTTGAACAAGCATTTGGCTACAGTATTTCTTTTACACTGTCAGACAGCTATTTTGTAGCATATATAGAAATTGTACAGCTTCTAATTACATTGATATTTTGTGTTCTTAGCAACATGTTTTTTTAACACTGCTGCACAAACTCTGTGCGTTGCTAGATGGCAAATGACCCTATGGCTACCATTTGGCCTGTCACCATTTACTTACACCTGGTTCACTGAGTGCGCTCTGATGGCTTGGACACCACCCGCCTTGTGTGGTGTGTAGCTGTGTGAGTGTGTGTAAGTGCACGAGTGTGTGCGTGTCCTGGCAGGCTTTTGTGCATTAAGCTCTCTCTCCCTCTCCCCATCAATCTCCCTTTCTCTTGGTCATTTTATTAGTGAGGTTAAAAGCAGGTCCTGTTGCCTCGCAGCAGTATATGATGCTTTTGAACTGGCATTAAGCTACAGTTTTTGTCCTTCACTCTCAGAAAGCACAACCATCTCATCAAAAGTTTTTTTCTTCTCAGTTAATCAGAAAGCAGATATGTGTTACTACTTTGGGGGTATATTTAGCTTCAACGCTCAGCATCATGTTCATCAAACTGCCTTCCTTAAAAGAAAGAGCAGGTTTTGCCTAAATAATAATTTGAGAGATTTCTTTTCCAAACTATGGTTAAAAGGTCATATTGAAAGGTGGTTTAAACAACGGAAAGGTTTGAATGCTGACATCTCAATTGAGGGTTAAAAATGCTTTGTTTTTTGTGTGTCGTAAATACTGTCGAAAACTTTATACTGTCTTCTTCAGAATGTTGAGATACTGCAAACTGACAAGAAAATGCTGATTTGTATGAAGGCCAGAAATGATGATTCTGGTTCAGTCACCGTTTCTTAGATTTTTGGATATTTTGCATCTATAACATCTTTTCTGAAACTGTAATCTTAAAACACTCAACAGAAGTATGTTCATTTTAGCGTATTAAAATCATGTCCACTCCGATCTACCTGTATTTTCCAAAAGTTTGCAACTTTAATGAAGGCTTAGCACCACCACACCTGGCACTCACAACCATGTTGTGTCATAAATCACTGGAAGCTTTTTTCCTGTACAATATAACTACTAATGACAACAATCACACAAGGGGTGCATGTTTTCTGAGATCCTACTGGGTTCTCAGTTCTGAGGCCCATTCTTAAAACAGTTTTTCTCAAAATCAGCTTTTCTTGATTAAACAATAAAAGAATGATATTTCAATAATCTGTTCTATAAAATCCTTAAACTAGAGTGTGTCTCTAGATTAATATTTTTTATTAATAATAAAAATAAACATTTTAAGCTTAATTAATTCCATATTTACAATTCATTCTTAATTCTAACATCAAGGCTAGATTTTTAGTTTTTTAAAAATGCATATTTGCATTTACAAAAAAAATACTTGTAAGAATATCAGTCATCAGCTGTCAGAGAGCCATTGTGATATATGCTGTTTTAAAAAAATGACCCTATTCACCTGCAGCATCTTTCGTAAAGCTAGGCGACACTCCCCCCAACCTTTTGACAGACGGTGGGCCAATAACCAGTTAGCTTTATGATTACACACATCTATACACTGCTGAACAAAGAGAGAGAACAGAGGGAGGTGCCTGGAGTCTTTTTTTCTTCTCCACCTCCTCCCTCCCTCTCTCTCTCACTTCCTCAGTTGCTCTTTTCCGTGCGCTACGTGCCGCATTCTTCAGCCTGTATGGTTGCCCTACTGTGCCAGTTAAAGATGAACTGAATTTAAGGAGAGGTTAATAACTCACCCCCCGGCCCCCCCTCACAAAAATTCAGTACACACATACAAACACTAATGTCGCACAATATATAATTTGTTGATCATTATCACAATATAAGAATTTGCTATACTGATACTGTAGATGGCTGCAATATGCAAATGAGCCTTCTAACTAATGACAGTGTTATTTTGTATGTGCCTTGAGCATTCTGACCAATCACAAGCAGTTCACTTTATCCAATGATGGTAAATATATTTATCCTTAATACTGATTCACTAATGCATTTAATGTATTGCAAAGCTTACTGCAATTGTATTGTGTAGCATTATAGCAACAATCATTCTGCAGCATTTTGCCCACATCATGCAGCTCTAGTACAAACACACACACAGTCTGTTGTGGAATTACCTTCTTCTAACTGACCTTATTGCATCAGTGCATTACTGCTGAACCAACAGCTGGTGAAACCTCAGCCAATCAGATTGCGCCATTTCCACACACACCCCCTAGACACTCCCCTATAGTCTCATACTGATCCCACCAAAGAAAAAAAGAGAGACAGAGAAAAAAAAACAAAGTCCAGGATTGTGTGTGCCTCTGTGTGTGTGTGTGTGTGTGTGCGTGTGTGCATGTGCGTGTGTGTGTGTATGTTGTAATTGGAGAAAAGTGCTGAGTTGTTGAGGACACTCAAAAATGTGTCATTCTGTTTTCTCTGCTTACAAACCTATATTCCAAAAACCTACAATGTGTGTGTGAAATGCACATAAATACAGAAAACAATTATTTGTAAATCCACTTTGACCTGTTTTTAAACTAAGACATTTAATGTTTTACCGTAAAAACTTCATTGTTTTTGTAAAAAAAATATGTTCATTCTGAAATTGATACCTGCAATATATTCCAAAAAGTTGTGTTGCAAATTTAAGACAAGGAACACTGTGTAATGACTGAAAATGTCCTAAACAGGTGATGCAGCCCTTTAGTATAAAAGACGCATCCAGGAAAGGCTTAAACTTTTCAGAGACTCGCTAGTTTGCCAAAAACTGTGTAAGTGGACAATCCAGCCATCCAACATATCCAACTTAAACGTCTGAATCTAACTTAAGCGTTAAGAACAACATTCCTCAGTGTGTGATTACAAGGATTTGGGGTATTTCACTCTCTACGGTGCACAATGTCATCAAAAGATTCAGGCAATCCAGAGAAATATCTGTGTGTACATGACCAAGCCAAAACCCACAAGTGAATGCCCAAAGATCTTCAATCCCTCAAAACACCCCCCCTTCAAAAACCGGCATGCTTCTGTAATGGAAATCACCACATGGACTCGGAAATTCCATGACAAACTGTTATTAATGAACACTGTTTGTCACTGCCTCCACAATCTGAAATGCACGCATGCACAGTGGAAACGTACTGTGGTCTGACGAGTCAACCGTTCAGACTGTTTATGGAAATAATGGACGTTGTGTTCTCGGGGCCAAAGAACAAAAGGACCATCTAGATTGTTACCAGCGTAAAGTTCAAAAGCCAGGATCTATCGTGGTATGGGGAGGGGGTTTTAGCACCCATGAATAAGATGCTTCGGCAGCATAATGGAGGACTTGCGTAATAGAGGAAGAAAATTATAGTTTTCCAAAAATGGATCATTTGGTGTCCTCAGTCCCAAATAAACAGTTGTAAACATGCTTCTTTTTCTGGAATATGGTTTTTGTACTGCTTTCGGTTTTTGTAAGTACTGTCTCAACATCTTTTGGAATTGAGGTTTGTAGAAGACACATTATAAATGTAACTCAAAACATTTATAATAGAAGCCAGTGGGTGGGTTTTTCCCATGATAATCAACAGTATGATGTAAATGCAGCAGATCTGCCTGAAAAAGCTGGAGAAATTCTTTAAGGCTCTGTGTTCAAAGTTTGCTCCTTTTGTAAGCGTGTCACTTGAGAGAGTGTAAGTCCAAACAACAGCTCTGTGAGTACGTGTGCACACCCACACATTGTTTTCCTCAAGCTAATGTAAGGAAGGGTGTTTTTAAACCTGTGATTACACGGTGATCCAAAGAACTCATTGACACACAGCTGCTTCTGCACAGCGTGTGTGTTTGCCTGCATTTTTATTGCTGTCATATCTCTTTAAGTGTTGCTTTTGCATAATCCATCCGGTTAGAACATAAACCAGTGATCACCACTCTGCCCATTCATCCTTTCTGTGTGTATATGCTTGTATTAATTGCGTACCTTTGCCCCGTACACATAGACGCTCTTATGCTTCAGGGTCACTGGACTCTAACATGTTTATATCCTACATGTCCCACATTATACAGCTGTCTGTTATCATCTATAACAGTTCAACAACAATTTCAGGACACAGGCTACAGTATTGTGCAAAAGTCAGAGACCACCCTTTCATTTATTTCACTTCCAGTCAAAACAGTCATTTAAGTACAAGTAGTGTTCAGGAAAAAAGCAAGAGACAAATATTCAACAAACTACTTCTATAAACTACACAGAAGCTTTAACCACTAAATATCATATAGATTTTCAGTATTTAGTGTGTCCACCTTTATTACAGCTTCTATCCTTTTCAGGAAACTTGCTTTCAGTTTTTCAAATAAATCTGCAGAAATTTTCTACACCTCCAAAGTTCAGTCTTAGAAGTTGGTTGCATCATCAGTCCATAAAACCTGACTCGATGCCAGATGTGCAGTTTTGGTGTTCTAGTGCAAACAATGTTCTTTTTTTGTCAATTTTCTCATCTCAGTAGCAGCTTCTTTACAGCTACACATCCTTTCAGACCCACAGCGACCCATCCTTTCACTTTTCTCTATATGCAACTGGATTATTTTATATATAATCTCCTCAGAAATATCCCACATGAGAAAGAAATTTAAAGGCAGCTGAGGTGTGTTTGGGTAGTTGTTATATGATTGTCAGTGTCTGTTTGAAGGCGAATATAACGCCATTAAATCCTTTGGGAACAGCCATGCAGTCTGCCTTTACAAACATTTGTGAAAGAGTTGATTTTTCTAAAAAGCTCACTGAATTCGAGTGTGGTACTGTAGTAGGACGCCACCGCCGCAACAAATCAGTTCACGAAATTTCTTCCCTCCTAGATATTCCACGATCAACTGTGAGTGTATTATTGAAAAGTGGAAGTGTTTAGGAATCACAGCAACTCAGCCATGAAGTGTCAGATCATGTAAAGTTACAGGATCGCTGAGTGCTGAGGTGCATAAAAGTAACCAACGCTGTGCTGACTCAATAAATGAGTTCCAGCCCTCCTTTGAGATTAACCTAGCAACAAAAGCTGTGTGCCAAGAGCTTCATGGCATGGGTTTCCATGGCTGAGCAGCTGCATGCAGGCCATACATCACCAAACACAATGTCGAGTGTCAGATGGAGTGGTGTAAATCACGCTGCCACTGGACTCTGGAGCAGCGGAAACATATTCTGTGGAGTGACGAATCATGCTTCTCTATCTGGCAGTCTGATGGACTAATGGAGTCTGGCTTTGGCAAATGTCAGGAGAACGCTACCTGCCTGACTGCACTGTGCCAACTGTAAAGTTTGGTGGAGGAGGGATAATGCTACGGGGTTGTTTTTCAGGGGCTAGCCTAGAAACCTTAGTTTCAGTGAAGGGAAATCTTAATGCTTCAGCAAACCAAGACATTTTGGACAACTGTATCCTTCCGAGTTTGTGGGAACAGTTTGGGGAGGGCCCTTTTCTGTTCCAGCATGACTGAGGCCCAGTTAACAAAGCATAGGTCCATAAAGGCATGGCTGGGTGAGTTTGGTGTGAAAGAACTTGACTGGCCTGCAAGGAGCCCTGACCTCAACCTCATCAAACACCTTCAGAATGAACTAGAACAGAGATTGCGAGCCAGGCCCTCTCATCTAAAGGGTAATGTATAGGTGTCCCAATACTTTTGTCCATATAGTATAAAAGAAACATATATATATATATATATATATATATATAGGTCCTTGAATATGTAGACTACTCTACTGAATATACTATATATATATATATATATATATATATATATATATATATATAGTATATTCAGTATATATGTGTGTGTGTGTGTGTGTGGAACATGACTCCAAATACTGTGTGTATGTACGTGTACACTATCTAGTGCAGTTACTGATGTGCTCTGTGAGAAAAGCAGCGCTACGTGAGTACGCTGGGAAACACTTTACAGACCATTAACTGCCTAAATGCACAGGGAGCAGAAAAACACCCCAGCATACGCACTTCCAGTTACGAGAGGAGAGAGAGACGAGTTAACCGTGTGAAGATAAACATCCTGGCTCAGAAAGCAGAGAGAACTTTAACCTGAGTGCTCAAAAAACACCTTTAACACAGTGTAACAAACATTTCAATCTCAAAACAGAGAGGAAAGCTGAGACTATAATCTGAGACACACTGAAAGGGCATTTTTCCAGAATACGTTTTTCAGAATGTAGCTGCTAGCTGCTCGTCACAGGAAGGACACATTCAGAAATCTTTTGCATGGGCAGAGTAATAAAGTATAGAGCAGGTCAGCGATGATCTGTTTACAAGGACGTTTAAATCAATCAGATTACATTTTTTATTGTACTGAACATTAACTTTCAGTCAAAGAGACCTTTAGTGTGTCAGTCTCCCATGTAATAACAATCTGATCACATTATGATTCTACGAATGCATCATAAAATCTGATAAGATTCAAAGTATCATGAAAATTCACTATGGTTCAATTTGATTTTCATTTCATTAATTCAGTTTTTTTAAATATACTGAATATTCAAATGTTACTGGAGGAATTGTTTACAGAAAAGTGGAACACTTAGCCGATTTTTGATTTTTACTTTTGAAAATAGCCGTATTCCGTACAGTGATTCTCATGCCACATTCAAGTTGACTCACCTCGAGTGAACCTCAGTCCTTTTCCCGCAAACTCCTTCTGCAGGGCAGCTACAAACTTCTCCCTGATCTTCTCTTTCTGTGTAAGGGGAGATGGAGTAGTAGGCTTAAGGATAATATAACACTATTTATTGATAGAAATGATATAATAGTATGGATTATACTACTATTATAATCAGTAGTATACAGTATTATGGTTCAATTACATGTTTTGTTGATTTTCTAAGTGAAAAAGTGACACATCCTCTACAGTACAGCATTTTTAAATTTCAATGCGTCATTTCTTTGCTGAATTTAAGATATTAGAGGGAAAAAAAAACAAAATGTGACCTGTACAAAAGTTATGACACATTTAATTTTTTTTAATGTGTTAAGTTCAGCAAATAAATAGAATTTGTACAGAATTTTTCCAGAAATTGTCATATTTAAGTTTGTTCTCTGTAGAAGACATGTTAACTTACAACCCTGTTTCTAGTTGGGATGCTGTGCAAAACATAAATAAAAACAAAATGCAATGATGTGTAAATCTTTTAAACTGTGTATTAAATTGAAAATAGTACAGAAACAACACATCAGATGTTGAAACTGAGAAATTTTATTGTTTTTTGAAAAATATATGCCTATTTTGAATTTGAAGCCAGCAACACGTTGGGACAGGGACAACAAAAGACTGGTAAAGTTGTGTAATGCTAAAAAAACACCTGGTTGTTAATTGACAACAGGCTAGTAACATGATTGGGTATAAAAAGAGCATCTCAGAGAGGCTGAGTCTGAGTTAAGATAAGGAGGGGTTCACCACTCTGTGAAAGACTGCAAGGGGAAATTGTGCAATTCAAGAATAACTTTTTGTGGCCTTATTTACGTCAATGACCTGTCTGATTTAAATAGGCCATCTGGAGAGAAGTGTACCATTTGTTTTCTCTGTGACGTCTGTGATTACCTTTCATCAAGGTCAATCAAATTAACAGTTAAATCAGATAGAAAGATCAAATAAAGATAAAGACACAGGTTATATGAAAGAAGAATTCCTCATGGCTTTGCATTTATAACTAGAATATGTTTACTTTGTATTGAATTGCATAATTAAAAGTGGTTTATCTTGTCTGGGTGAAACTTTCTTATCACGTGTACCTTGTCGATTTCTGCAAATTCTATTCGCTCTTCAAGTGTGCAGCTCCGTCCAATCGGAGAGATGTTAATCATTCCGTTGCGAAACTCAATGAATGTGCCTCTGGGGAAAAAGAGAAATTTAACATGATACAGATTTAAAATGTGATTCAAAATGCAAGGAACTAAGCAAAGCCAATGCTCGTGACATATGCAATGAGAACTAGAGGACTCGAAACATGTTTGGTTTGAGCTCCACTGCTGATCCGCAGCTCCTCAAACTGTTTGAACGTGACTGCGCTGACCAGCGCAGGACAGCGAGAGTAATTACATGACTGTTTCTTGTTTTCTTTACTATTCCTTTATGACTATTATTTGAAAAACGGTTTGGGTGTGTCAGGGTTTGCTTTGGAAGATGACATGGGAGACCCCACCCATCTGGTCATTAGCATTTCGCATAAGTGGCAGGTTACTCTCAGTACAGCTACTCAAAAGGCCCCTAGGAGAGGAAGACCAGACTAATCGTCTCTCTTGAGGACCCAGATTCAGGCCATGACAGGTAGAGCTTGTATGTTGTGCTCCACAAAGATAAAAAAAGAACATCCACTCCTTCGTCACTTTTGTTAATCTAGTGGCAGGCAACAACAATTTCATGAAATTTGCATTCTGTCACCTGAACATTTTTGACACACCCAGTTCAGAGAAAATCAACGCCTACGGCCACTGAAAAGTCTTTTGTACTTTAGAGTTTTTACACATTCAGCATTGTAAAACTTTTAAATTCCTGTATAAAAGCCCAGTTCAGATCTTTTTTGGCTGTGAAACTGAAGCTCATTATATAAAAGTATCAATACAGGTTTCTCACTAGAAGCTTAATTCTTCACTGTCATATTAAATACTATTACTTACATATTACTTACATAGTAGTTACTGAATAATACGTCTTAAGCTCAATAACTGAACAACATGCCTAGCCTACAGTTTAAGGTGTTAAATATTCTACAAGTTGCCAGAGAAGTACTTGGACTGACTCTATACCCTATATGTCTTAAACACATGCAGCTATGCAGTACAATTATTCCTTTACTTTGGAGTAAATATGGTAGAACACGATTACCAGCCAGAAGACTATGTACTATATGTATATGTACTGCATTAAAGACAAAAGTTCTACTCTTTATCTGTTCTGCAACATATAAACCATAGGATGCAAGACTGCTGTCAAAAGTCCAGTATGTATACAGTACACAGTGTGCAAAAACTCCAGTAAAACAGTCTGTAACTATGCACCCACAAAGTGCACCTATATGGTAGGTGTTTCTAATATAATGGCCACTGTGTAGGTACAAGATGTGTACTTAATATATTGACAATTCAGTGTTCAGTGCAGTCTTTTAGATGGTGTTTGGCCAGCATGGCATGCTGAATCACTGCAAAACAAAGCAAAGTGAACACAGATGTCTCACCGTTTCTTGGGCAGTTTGATCAGACCCATATATCTGAGACAGAAGTTAATAAGATCCTGCAGCAGCTCTTCACCCAACTGGTTCTGAATCGCCTGCAACCCAACAGAGCAGAGAATATAGCAGGGTTAATACAATATCATAAGACTAGCATTAAAACTAAGAATATCAATGGAAAAAAACTACAGTTTTTCAAGATGAAATAAAAACAAAAACATGAACTGGAAAAAACAACAAAAACAAATAACAGTCCTTACCAATTAAACCAAGAAAATTATTATTTTATAATAATAATTTATTTAATCATTATAATTAAAATTATTATTACATGATTTGGCCTGCCAGAGGTTGCCTAGCCCCCTACACCCTTTGACAATAAGAGAATATGCATTTTCATACAGCTTCTTTGTTTAATTACTTATTTTTCTTTTAAAATGTTATTTGTGAGGTTCTAAAATTAAGAAAACATACAATGCTATGTCATAAATCAGTGGGTTCCCAAGCTTTTGCTAGTTACCGCCCAGGCAATCACACAATCACTTGTGTTTTAAATGCAAGCAAATGTAACACAGTAATCAATGTAGCCTACTGAATTTCACTTGACTATAAAATCATGTAACATAATAAACATCAAAAGATCCAAACATTTTGTAGCTATTTTTCCATACCAACCACTGTGTAAGTCTATTGTAATGAAGTTTTGCTGTTTTTTTCTTTTATTTTAATAAAATATTTGTATCACAACAGCCCACAAGTTGAAAATCACAGTCAAAAAAAAAAATAAGATGAACTTAACAAAATGCCTACAATGCTGATGCAACAACACATATTCTGCAAACAGGTATAAGCCAACATAGAATAACATAGATGGTACGCTGGTACCCGAGAAGATTTAGAGACCAGCGGTGTAAAGAACTTCTTTTCACTCAATGTAAAGGCAAGGCAGCACGTCTTGTATGAAAAGAAACTATCAAAGTATTTAAAGAATACCATTTCTACACTCATACCGGCTTTTTAACCCTCATCCCACTACAAACATAATACTTCATACAAGACAAAATGTTTGCACACCTGATTTAAACAATGGTAAGAAATATTCTTGTCTTTCATGGTGAATAAGCATTATTGGATGAATACAATCACATTACTCATTACTGCAAAAAGAGGATGATGCACCTTTCAACTGGTTATTGAATCACTTATGCAATTCAGCGATGAATGTAGCAATAGTGTGATTTATACAGTGTCTGTATTGGGATTATGTGGTGTGTATACACTGATCCCATTCACTCCCTGTCTTAATACAGGTGACTCAGAACCAGTTGAGCAGAGCCTGCAGTTCTGTGCAATAGTCAGAGACCACCTTTCATAATTAAATTTCCAGTCAAAACAGCCATTAAGTACAAATTACTCATTTTTGAGTAGATATTTCTGAGGAGATAAGATATAAGATAATCCACTTGCATAAGGAACAAAGCCAAAGGAAAATAAGCACAAAAAACAGGAGTTTCCAAGACTGGAGTTCAAAAAATGATGAAAAGATACAGAAAAAAGGAGACTCCTAAAAACTATGCAAGTCCTGGTAGACCCCCGAAACTGTCACCATCAGATGTACAGTACTTAAAGCTTTCATCTTTGAGAGAGAGAAGAATATCAAGCTCCATTCTTGCTCATTCTTGACTTTCATGATGAATTAGCACTATTGGATGAACAACAACATGTCACTCAGAAAAAGATGCTTCCAAGGTTTTGAATCACTTCTGCAATTTAGCAATGAATGCAGCAACAGTGTGACTTATACAGTGTCTGTATTTTGATGGTGTGGTGTGTATTCGCTCATCCCATTCACTCCCTGTCTCAATACAAGTGACTCAGATCCAGCTGGGCAGAGTGAATGTGTTTATGCGGTCTGAATTACCTGTAGTGCAGCAGATGGTTTTCTCAGACTGCACTCCCACCCCACCCTGCCCCCCCTGCAGTTCAGCTCACCTGTTTGGACAGCAGTTTGCCATCCTTATATTGCACTGTGCCATTTTCAGCAAACACGTAGTCAAACTTGTGTATGACTGCAAAGAGAGAGGGAAAAAAAAAAGAGAGAGATTCACACAACCCAGAAAATACACATTTATATAATGAAAGTAACTATTAGTAACTATTACCACTTTTCAGCCACCTTTATTTCAACCAATAAAGAAACCCATAAGAGAACCTGAAATGTGGCCAATAAACGTGCAGATAATCACTTCTTTACATATGACTCAGTTTTAGGGACCAACAGGATACTGGATATTTATTTTTTACTTTAAGATTCATTAGCCCTGCGGTATCAAAAAACATGCTGTAATTACATAGAAATTGTCTCTGATTTGTAGCTTATTAAAACAGAGAAATCTGTTTGAAAGTGCAGATTTTAACTCTGAATCAACGTGTTTGTAAGCAGGAGATATTTTATTTTAATATGAAATATGATGTGTACATATTTTCCATTTTTGCCATGTTTTTCAGTTTTTCAAGGAAATCTGCAGTGAGATTTTTTCCAATACATTCAGTCTTAGAAACTGGTTGCATTTTCTCTGCTTCTTACAATCCAAATAATCTCAAACACATGTTTTAATTTTTTTTATGATTATACTTTCCTTTGAATCTCTTCTTCCTTATATATAATTCCACTTTTTTAATATTTCATTTTGGTAAAAGCTGTGTTCTGTGTCACAAACAAAACATACTAAGGTTTAATGAATGGCAATTACTTGTTTTGATTTTGTATATACATATACACACACACACACACACACGTATATATATATATATATATATATATATATACACACACACACATACTACTCTTGCACAGTATTGTATATTATTTACTATTTTGCTATGTTTTTGTCATTTTGTTGAGAGTTAATCAAACAAAAATAGTCAGAGGTCATAGTCAAAATAGTCATAGTCAAAATTACAATAGCTATAGAATTCTAAGAATGAATATAATATATTAAACAGAATGCATATAGATAATATATGTGCCACAGAACTGCATTAACATCTCTTGAATGAAACCTGCTTGAACTTGCTCTAACCTTTCTTAGGAGGGCGGCTTCTGTTAGATTAACTCACGTAACATGACCCAGAACAGTCTAATCTTTCTGACCTCAAGTGAATGTGATCTGCTGAACGCTGTGTGTCCTCAGCCTAAATATTAAACACTGACTTCCTCTGACAGCCGCTCAGCCGTCAAGTTTCTTCGCTTAAAGGTACAAGACATTTAAAAATAGCTAATTAATATCTGTTAGTGAGAGCTGCTCTATCCAATGACTCGACAAGTGACATCTCACAGTCTCAACCACTGATCTAGTCATGGACATTTGCTAAGCATTTTACCAAATACTGACCTCTTTAGCAAACCTGATCCTCGGTGTTACTGGAATGAGCTGTTTCTTGTTTGTGCCTGCTATTACTGTAGGTCACACTGTCTCCTTTAAAGAGGAGTTAAAGGTCTAAGATGTAAACAAAGTCATTTGGAATGGTTTGATGGGAAATGCTCCATTGTAGAGAGACTGCTCACAGTGGTAGTGGTAGGAACCAGACATCTGAAGTGCTTTATGCCTCTAAAAGTTACATTTAAGACAGTTATTAGAGGAAACACTACCTGATGCCTTTATGATAGATTTGAGATAAACATATTGCCTAAAATATTTTTTTTTAAAGCTAAAGGTACACATAGAGTGTTCTAAGCCTACATAGTCCCTAAAGAAAACACATTTCCATTATTTACCATCACCAACAATACACATACAAACTCAGAGGACACGTAGCATTTTGGACAGTAAATAAAATGGTTTTATTGATAACCCTGGTTCCTATCACCACCACTGTAAAGAAATCTGAGTTGGTCAGTTTCTCTACAATGAACCATCACTCTGAATGCCTTTGTTTACATCTCAACCACTTAATTATAAGGATTCTTTTTTAAAAATGGTATAATTTCCCATTAGTAACTCAATGTAATTGAGGAGTTGTGTGTTGTTTAAGCATGCAGTTAGCGCAGCGCTAATTGGTTGGATACAACGTAAGCTACATTAGCCTCGTAGCACCAGTGCGGAACTATGGAAGCAAACATCAGGCACCAAACATATCTTTGCTGATTGTCTACAAGGGGAAATGGTGTCAAATTGATCTTCTTTAAGTCTTTGGTACTACGCATTTTGTATTTTAACAGCTAATGTCACTGATTCAACTCAGGAACAGCTTCACATTTACTTTATGAGCTAGATCAGGTGTGTTAGAGCAGAGAAAGCACTAAAATATTTATTTATGTTTAGAAAGCCCTGGCCTATAGGATTCTATGAGTCTCTCAGCTGTGTTTGGCATCAACAGATAACTAGCTTCTCCACATTCCCGTGCTGTTTGTAGATGCAGCGTACATGTGTCTGTGTATTTTTAGTCTCACTGAGTCAGGGTCTTCTGCTATGAGCCAAAACCTTTACGTGTGGTTGTGAAAGAGCCAGCCAGGAGCTTATGATCAACATGCTAACTGACGTCAAAACGACTATCTCTACGCTTGAGTTTCACTTGCAGACAGTGACTAGAACAGTTTAGTGCGTCCATTCACTACAGCCGCTCACTCTTTTCCCAGAATTCAGCAGTGCTTGGGTAGGTTCAGCAGTCTAGTAGCCATATGTGTTCAATGTCATCACGGTCAAATAATACAACTAAGGTCCCTAAAGGTACACATTAACAAGACATTAACACATAGTGATACATTGATTTGAAAGCTTTTTGTATTAACAGACTTACTCTGAGTGAAAAAAGGGTACTGTACAAGCATTTTCACCCCCAAGATACAAACTATGTAAGTGAACCCTCAAAGGTACAACATGGTGCTTCAGGTTCATTACATTTCACTTTCTCAGGTGCACTTTTTTAAAAAAATAAATAAAAGTAAAAGCCTGAAGTCAAGACAGGCTGTATAGTTTATTCAGGTTGAATAAAGCTAGTTAATTTACTTGTTACTTGGTTTTAGGTAGATCTGACGAGCCATTTTTTACAGTGTGTGGTTTTATGTAGCAAAAATTGCTTTAAAAAAAAATGTACATGACCATTTTATAATCGCTCTTTATCACTTTGTTACTGTGCCTTTAAGGCAGATTTAAGATAAATGAGCTCTGTTCTGATTGGCTGCCTTATATTTTGCCTCATTCACAAAGTATTCAGCTGAAACTGTCCTTACAACTTCAATATTAATGGGTGGAGCTAAACTGCTGTAGGCTGAATATGGACAGATTTAAATGAGTTGGTTCTCATTACATCACAGAAACAATGAATTCAAAATGTGATGTTTTTGCAGTTTAGTTTTCATATATGGACTTAATGGATTGTGGAGTGAATAGTACCTTTTGAAACTCTGACAACGTTTACATATTAAATTCAAACTCCTTTATTTAAAAAAAAACAAGGGAAGCTTTAATTTCCATAAGATAGGCCCTTTGAAGTGATAATACAGCAAAAAAAATCTAATTCACACACATTTTTCCTCCTTTCTCCCAAAGGAAGGGCCACATGAACAAAAGTATGAAACTGATGACCAGCGGAGGAAAAAGTAGAGCAAACTTTTGGCGTTTGTTATGGGCCTACTTAAAAACAGTAGTTTTGGACTTAGTTATGGGCTTATTTAAAAACAGTAGAAGCAACTAATTAAAGCCTATTTGTCTAAACTTGTGACCATTTAATAGCTTTTCTAGATAAGTGTCAGAAACCAAATAAGCAAGTCTATTTGAGATTACATAATAACTATGTCTGGTTTGAGGTAAGTGATGATTTAGGTATGAAGTTTTCATGATTCTAATTAATGGGGTATAACCATCATTACTTTGTTAGCTACATTAGCCGTGTAGCTCCAATGCAAAAGTAAAGAAACATTTGGCATAAGGGTACAATGTGCATACCTGTATTTTCGATTTTCTGAACCTTTGCTTTAAGGAAAAGTTTTATGAGTTGGTTTAGAGGGCAGTCTCAGTGAGAGTAAATTGACAGGAGTGATAGTGCTCACCTTCATCTCCTTCTCCGAGCTGTTCTGCTATCTTAGAGTAGTCTGACCCTCCCACCACTCCAATCTTCAATTTTGTACGCAGAGACTGTAAAAATCCATCCAGCTGTGGGTCAATTTTCTGCAGGTACAAACACACACAGGTTTGTTTTTTTATACAATAACAGGATAAACATTCAAACATGTCACATATTTCTTATGTAGATGTACCTATATACAACAATACGCTCCATATGTCCAACATGTATTGTCTATCCATCTATCTGTCTATCTGTCTAGCTATCTATCTAACTATATACTTCAGAGCAAAAAATGGTCCAAGCCCAAAATACTAATGGTTTTGGCCATTAGTATTTAGTCCAGATTTTAACCCTATAGAGAATATTTGGTCTCACATTAAACACAAACTAGCTTGGCAATGTTTTTCAGCTGTATGAAGCCATCAGTGCTAAATGGGAACAACACTGACAGTATCTACTTATGTATGTATCTATAAGTAATAATATGTCTTCAATGCATTCTGTGTATGTAGGCACCTATATGTAATAATAGTATGCCCCATAAATATTATATATACACACATGTAAGTACCCATATGCAATTAGGGAACTTTTGTAAAAACACTTTACAAAGTCAGGACCATTTTGTCGACACTGGTTAACAGTTTCTCTCTGCATTTACAAATTTAGGACACTTTTGACCCAAAGATATACAAAAACAAACAAACACACATACAACAGCTTCACTCATCTGATTCAGTGTTAAAATAAGTAACAGAAATGGTCATTGTTTACAATGAATAAGGAATGTTAAGTGATTTAAAACATGTTTATGTGGTTGGATCAGCGGTTAGCACTTTAAATCTCCAGCTTGGGAGACTGCAGGCAAAAATGTGTGTGTGTGTGTGTGTGTTCAGTTCATTCTGTTCATTATTTCACAGAATCAGTTATATAATACCACACCCATTCTCCTGTCTCCCCTCAGTTTCTCTCATTTTTATCACTTAAATGTTTGCTTTAATGGCATGTCATGCCATATTGTCAAAACAACAGACCACAATATGTTAATAATGAAGACATAATTACAATCATGAGAATCCATTGTAACATGTCACAGCTTTAACATCTTTGCCTCCCTGAAGCTTAGTGATAATGCCTTATATACTAGAAAGTTCCAGACTTTACAGCTACTGGCATAACATTCAACACATGCTTTCGTATAAACATGTAGGCCAGAGGTGCTTAACCATTCTGCATAGTTTTGGTTTCAACCACACTCTTCAGCTGCTTTCAAAGACCCTGATTGATATTACATCTTGAGGCAATGATTGGCATTTCTTTTAAAGATACTGAATGATGTTGCACCTGAAGACGGTGACATTGGTTTTGCAAAACATTGCTTAAATAATTAGGTTTGTAAAATCAGATTCTGGAATAGGGTTAGGTATGACGATATATTACTACACATCTACAAGCATCATAAAGACAGATTTAGACCAATTACACAGAAGCCTGTACAAACCTATGCAACAACAAAAACCTGTGTATAAAATAACTGCATAAACTGTATTGTTACAAGCAGCTGACTGAATATCAGCCAATTATTGTACATCTTTTTTTATGCAAAACATCTCATGGACCTGACTCACTCACTCACTCACTCACTTCTTGTTTAGCAGGCTGATGATTCTCCACAAGGGGGCACTATAAGCACTCAAATAGTTTTTGGCGGTTCTAATCCATAATACTAGTTATCAATTATTAGGTTTTCACCTCCTGTTCTGCTGTCTTGAATAGTTTATTTTTACAGACGTTTAATTAAAACGAAATATCATGATGCACATTGGGTATCATGAAAATGCCTTAATGTATCATGATGTTATGTTTTTGCCATATTATTGCCAACCCCTGGCTTAAACCTCTCTAGCAATGGTAGTAGCTGGTTATTTAATTGCATCTATGTTGTATCAGTTTGTGTAATTCTGAACCTTAAAAACAACAATCCTGGCAACATGCAGTCTTTTGCAGTCTTTGCGGTTCATACTCATACGTGTGATGCTGTGATGTGATGACTCAAACAATCATATGAAAATACTGCAGACAGCAGTGGAGCAGTCTGGTCAGAAATACCAAGAAGTGACCTAAAGCATGTACATAGAGTGCCTACTAAGAGACATGACAGAACATGTGTCACAATTTAAGCAGTTTTATGAGGACATCAGCAATAAGCAGCAGCTTCCAGTGAATCTGTGGGGTGCAGTAACTGGAAGAAGCTCGCTCACTTACAGCTTGGGCAAACCTGCCCATCCAGGCCTATGTATTTCACAAGTACCCATCAGCTGGAAATAGCCCAATAAATACCAGGCAGCAGTCAAACCAACAAACCTCAGACTGCTTACATCATTGATACACGGGTCAGGATCAGTGCCAAATCGCCACTGCTGAGTGAACATTACAGTGATGAATGAACACCTCTGTTGAATTGACTCTTACACAGTTGAATGGACACATATACTACTGGCTTAATGCCACCATTGACCATAAAAACACATTCAGCACAAAATAAGACTGTGAAAAAGGACTTTGTCTGTATTTTGCTGTGATAATCCAAAGGAGTTATGGCTATGCACTTAAAGGAAAATTCCCCTCATTTTTCAAAGAATCTGCATAACTAAATAACTAAGAGGTAAACTAAAGCATTCAGAGTGGTTTTATGCGAAATGCACCATTCTAGACAAATCTGCAGAGGAAGAATAGTTCACAGTGGTGGCAAAAGGAACCAGACATCCACCTTCAAAAGCTTCCCCACTGTTACATATACAGGTATGAATGTGCTGCCTGAGACATCGTTTATAGTTTTATAAAGGTATTATTAAGATAATTTTGCTAGGGTGTTGGCTTAAAACATATTTTAAAAGCATTCATGGTGGTAAGCTGTCTCCTAAAGTAGCTGTTGTAGAAAATGTCAACCCACTCTCATATTGCCTTTTAAAGTAGCTGTGGTAGGAAACTGTACTTGAATTTGCCACCAGTTCATCACAACTGGGAAATCCACAGATTTTTCAAAAACATTTGTGGAAATCAGAGGTTGAGTTTTTAACAAAGTCAATCATAGTGGTCTGATGTAAAATGATTAACTGTTGTAAAATTTACCAACTCAAATTTCGTTACAGTGGTGGTGGCAGGAACCAGGAGCTGTGAGATCTATAACCCAAACATAGCATCCAAAACCACCAGTGAACCTACACATGTCTTCTGAGTTCACAGATGTAATGTGATGCTAAAATAGAGGCAAATCTGAAAAAATAAGTCTTCTTTGGGGTCTATTTTGCCTCACAGTGGCCTGCATGAATAGATAAAAAAAACACTCATTTTAGGCCAAAATCTTCTCAAAAGGTCATAAAACAGTGTCTCTCAAAAGATCGTAAACCAATGTCTCAAGCATGAGGCGATGTATTCATAACCATTTCGTATAATAACTTTCTGTGAAGGAGCTTTCAGAGGCATTAAACTCCTCAGACGTCTGGTTCCTATCACCACCACTGTGAACAGCTCTGACTCTGTAAGTTTCTCAAGGACTAAACATTTCCCACCAAACCAACCTGAATGACTTTGTTTACATCTTCACCATTGAAGCCGTACATCTTAACCAGGAATTTTGAAAAATGAGTGAAATTCTCCTTTAAATGTACTGAAGACACCCATAGAGGCTGCTGTAGTAACCCAGAACAAGCAGAGGAAGTGTATCAGGGGTATCAGGGCTGTAAATGGAAGCTAATTAACGTTACATAAGGGTGTAAAATAGGTTGATAAGCTTGCAATGAATGATAAGACAGCGAAGGATAGTCGGCTGTTCTCCCTATGAATCGACAGCATCCACTTGATCCACTTGAGGTAACATCAACAGTGTTTACATCTCAAATATCTGACATATATCCTCCCTCTAGCTCCTCTTACCTCTCTCGGTGGGGTCAGGGTTCCGTCCACATCGAATAAACACAGAATATTTCTGTCCGGAGAGAGACTTTTCGTGTCCATCTTCTTCTTGTCAAGCAGTTAAATTAGACCACAGATTAAAACAACAGCAATCTAAAATAATCCAAGCGGAATATTAGCTTGAATCAATGACTCCAAACTGAGTTAACAGGTCGGCTTGATTTCGAATCAACCGAAACAAACGCCGCCCACGTCTTTCTTTAAAACGGAAAGATATATTTAAAAAATGACAATTTGTACAAATTGTTCTGGCGTGTTTGGAGGCTACATGTCTGCAGCAGCAGCAGGGTGTCCGCTAGAGAACACGGGGTGCACTTTCTATTGCAATACCGCCTGCCTACGTGTGTATCACTGACAGCCAATGAAAGCGCGAGGATCCGGTCACGTGGGCGAAGAGGCGTCAACGTGCGTTGCATTTCCAAAACCTCAGAAACAGAAAGAGCGGAGCTGACCTTTCACCTACATCAGCTGCAGCCTGACTGCGTTCAGATTATATCATGTCAGATGTGTCATTCATATGCAGTCCTGCACAATCTGGCTGATAAACCCCTGAACTACGCCTTGTAAACAAATCTCAGCTGATCAGGCCGTGTAAACACTGATCCTCTGCAGCCTAGAACGGTCTGATTTACACACACACACTTTAAAGATCTCATCTCAGACACAGAGCCGTTTATCTTTTAAGTGATAAGCAGTTGCTAAGCCCCCCATTTCTCCGGGGGGTGCACAAGTATATAGTATTTGTTTATTTAATGGACAGTAATGTGCAAAAGTCATTTATTTAAATGTATTCATTTTTCAGCATCAGGCAAAAGCAGAAAGCATATTTTTACCAGTAAGTTACTCAGAAGCCTCAACAACTAAATAAAATATCACGTCTTGTCAGTATTTGGTGCGTCCATCTTTTGCCTTTTCAGGAGACTTGCCTTCAGTTTTCTTGCCTTCAAGAAAGCTGCAGGAATGTTCTTACATGCCTCCAAAGTTAAGTCTTAGAAGTTGGTTGTACTTCCTTTTTCTCATGATCTAAGTAATCCCAATTACAAATTTAGACTCATACGTTCATAAACCTCAACCTACACCTCAGCTTTCCCATTTCAGTGTTTGGGTGCAAAATGTTCTTCTTTTTTGTTTCTTTTCTAAGTAATGACATCTTGACAGCTTCCTTTCAGCCCCACAGTGCTGAGTTATCTTCTCACAGTGGAAGGATGGGCAGAATGTGGATGGAGATGTGGTCAAGGTTGGGATGTAACAGAAAATAAGTATGGAAATATGTATTCATAATGCAGAAATTAAGTACCTGTATTCAGTCCAAGTGACATGTTGTAAAGACAGTATTCAGAATACAGTTATCTTTCACATTTTTAGGAGAATACTTTTAGAATACTTACCCACTAAATAAAAAACAAACTTTCAATCTTCAAAAGAAACACCATCAATGCCACTGCTTGTTTATTAACTGTTTTAAAGTCAATGCATGGCATGTAGCAAACATGCTCATTGGAGAAATTCTATAGAGGATCACAATTAACGGCTTCTTTACACTGAAGTTCCTACTAAAGCCTGAGTAGACCGATAAATCAATGTGATCAGTCAGTTATTAATCTCAGTTTTACTGAGCTCTGCTGAAGCCTGAGTAGACCAATAAATCAATGTGACCAGTCAGTTATTAATCTCAATGTTAATGGGCTCTGCTAAAGTGTGAGGAGACTGATAAATCAAGCTGGTGTTTACAACTGATATAGCATCAATGTTATACTGGACTCCTGCTCAGATTGTGGGAGCAGCAATGGATTGAAGCAGACAGTGAGAGAGCAAAAGTGAATTTTTAAAGAAACTTGAAACTTTGACTTATTAATACGTGAATAATGAATTTAGATCCAAGTTAATTAATTTACAGTGAATATAATTACGTGGAAATTTCTAAAAAGGCAGTTCAAATGAATTATATCCAACTTGAAAAAACTCAAAATTCATGACTATTTTACTCAAAATGTAATAATTTCTAACGTTCCATGTCTTTTTTCACATCTTTTCGTTTCTGTGTTCTGAAGGTTTTTACTGTCCTCTAGTGGCTCCCCTGCCACAATACAACTGCAGTCCGTAATGAAGAATTATTAATATACATATTTTATTTTTTCACTTTATAGGTCTAAGTTATATTGAGTATTCAGAATACAGTTATCTTTCACTTTTTTTAGTGAATACTTTTAGAATACTTACCCACTAAATATAAAAACAAACTTTCAATCTTCAAAAGAAACACCATCAATGCCACTGCTTGTTTATTATTTATGTTTTTTCTCTACATGTCAAATTTAGCAAATAAAGAGTAATTGTAGATTACAGAAGTGTAGAGGACATGTTAACTTATTTTTGTTTATTTTTACTTACAAAATCGTGCAGTTTGACTAGGGGCGTAAAAACATTTGCATACGACTGTAATGTTTTAAAAATGATTTAATGTCCAGTTTTGTAAACTCCCCGTGTTTCACTTATTTTCCTTTGACTGTTCCTTTCCTTATGCCAGTGGATTATCTTATATCTGATCTCAGAAATATCTCCTGAAAATGAATGAATGTTTTGAATGCAAATTCAATAAATAAAACTGTGGCTTCTGCACAGTACTGTATTGTTTATTTATTCATTTATTTATTATTTATTTATATATTCAGCTTCCTGTATCTGCTGTTTCATTGACTATACCCTAGCATTTACTAAATTTTTTCTCTTCCTGGTCCAAATAATGAATCATTGACTGGGGTTTTGGTAGCCAGCCCAGAAGTAAAATGTCGCTAAGGGCCTCCAAAATATTCAGAAACAGCCTTGCTTAGAATTAATCATTTACACCCTCAACACCATCAAGATCAATCTGTCTTATAAAATACTCATAAAGCACTCAAATATAGCCCACCTCATACCCCAAGCTAAGATTAATGATCATTTTTATAGACTCAGTCAGCAACATTGTTGACATTCTGACTGCTAAAATACTGAACATGACTAATAAGTGATTCTCAGATTAATGATTAAAGCTGCCATGATGGGTTTACAGATTATGCAGAGATTCAGGCCTGTGAAATCAGACAGATCAGTGTTTACCTCATCAATGTCAATCAGCTTTCGGTTTTGATGCAGTAAATGTAAAGTGATAACCTCATCAGGACAGTGTCAGTGATAGCAGAAGAAGAGATCTGTGAAAGAGAATGGACAGCATGTTTTCATGTTTCTGGAAGACAGATCTTCTGCGAAACCGCAATTATTGATGAGCACTGTGGCGTGTACGTGCACTAACGCACGAATCAGGTGAAGCTGCAGGTCTATCCACTAGGGGGCAGCAGTGGCCCAACATCTTAATGAAGCTTAATTGTGGCGTCTCATTTGGATGAACATGTAAAAGAGACAAAAAGACCTGACTTTGACTTATTAATACGTGAATAGTGTGAGAATGAATATAGATCAAGTTAATTCATTTACAGTGAATGTAATTACATGGAAATTTCAAACAGCTGAATTCACATTTCTAAACAGGCAAGTCAAATCAATTATATTCAACTTGAAATATTCAACTTGAAAAAACTCAAAATTCATGACTATTTTACTCAAAATGTAATAATTTCTAACGTTCCATGTCTTTTTTCGCATCTTCACCTTTGAAGGTTTTTACTGCCCTCTAGTGGCTCCCCTGCCACAATACAACTGCAGTCCGTAATGAAGAAATATTAATATATACATTATATTTTTTTTATTTTATAGGTCTAAGTTATATTGATGATGTTAAATGGGAATTCCACTGACATCTGCATAATTCAATCACTGAGATGTAAACAAAGTCATTCAGAGTGGAAACCTACCAGCTCAGATGTCTTTAAAATGATGACGAGAACCAGGGGTCACAATGTCTACAACACAATTATAGCCATTTTATTTTCTATCCAAAATGATCAGTGAACCTACTTGTGTCTTCTGAATTTTTATATGTAATGTTATTCATGGTAAAATAGAAAAAATATTTAAAAAATACAATTTTTACATGAACAAAATTAAAACTTTTTTTTTTTTTTTTACATTTTGTGGACTATTTCGCCATACAACACCCTGCATGTACCTCTCTGCCATGAATGGATTCTTAAAAAATACATTTTAGGGCCAAAATCTTGTCTCAAAACTATCATAAAGCAATGACTTACACATCAGGCAACATATTCATGACCACATCAGTTTCATAGATAGATAGATAGAAGTTTTGCCTTTTTGATTTAGCCAACTGTTTACATCCTAAAATGACAAAACATTGATCAAGTGATCCATTCATGCTCCAATGGTCCACATGACCTCTCACTGTAATGTATTTTGTCCAGTGGACAGAAAGTGTGGCATTAAAAATTTGCATGATGAGCTTTTTTCCTGTTGTTAGTTACACTGTGTTAAACATTATGAGATTTATTCAAACCTACAGTGTTGAATCTGAAAGTTGCCCTTTTAAAACAGCTTGTTTTTATTCTAAAAGTGTGAACGTGACACATTAACTATTAACCCAAGCCCTTTCTCGATGAGGCCTATGGCTTTAAAGTCAACCTTTACAGAACAACAGATGAATTTCACATGGGAATAAACATGTTTTTTGTACACTTCACATACTAAAAATGTGTTTTTACATGTGAATTACACGTGAAAACATGTTCAAATTCATAATTCTTTTCTATAAGGGAAAGTGCAGAGCTTTCCACTTCAGTCAAGACATGTTTGGTGTCTGAAGTTTGCTTCTTTAGTTTTGAACTGGAGTTATGAGGCTAATGTAGCTAACATGTAATGAAAGCACCAGTTAGAGTTGTACAAACTGTATGTCTAAATAAATAGTACTGACAATGTATGACGTTAATATATACAACAAAATGACAGAAGTACATTTCATAGCTAAAACAGCAATAGCAGCATATTGAAACTTAAAAGATAAAGTGATAGGTTGGCAAAAAATTTAATTTACACACCTCAAATGTAGAACCAATGAACAAAAGTACTACCCATAGCTTAACAGTAGTATCGGTCATCTTAAAGTCTGCATTTTGTCCATTTTTATCGATATTGTATAGTCAAACAGTGTCAGAAAGCATATAAGTAAGTCTATTTAAGACTACTCAATAACTCAACCCTGGGCGGCACGGGTAGCGCTGTCGCCTCACAGCAAAAATGGCCTGGGTTCGATTCCCGGCTGGGTGACCAGGGTCCTTTCTGTGTGGAGTTTGCATGTTCTCCCCGTGTCTGCGTGGGTTTCCTCCGGGTACTCCGGTTTCCTCCCACAGTCCAAAGACATGCAGTCAGGCTGATTGGACATGCTGAATTGCTCCTAGGTGTGAATGTGTATGTATGTCTGTCTGCCCTGCGATGGACTGGTGACCTGTCCAGGGTGTATCCTGCCTTCCGCCCAATGACAGCTGGGATAGGCTCCAGCACCCCACCGCGACCCAGAAGGATAAGCGGTTTAGAAGACGGATGTATGTATGTAATAACTCAACCTGGTTTGAGGAAGATGTGATGATTTAGATATGCAGTTTGCACAAAGCTAAATAGTGACAATACCTGTTAGCTTCATTAGCCTTGAAGCTCAGGCACAAAATGAAAGAAGCCAACTTCATAAACCGAACATGTCTTGGCTGATTGACTAGATTTGGGGTAAGAAGAAAACTTTTGACCAAACTATCACTTTAACTTTCCTATAAATGCAGCTATGCTTTTTACAACAACTATAAATATGAAATTCACAGGTTTTACACATTTACAGCCCTGTAGATGATGACAGGTTTACAGAGTGCTGTGTAATATGATACTGTCGTTGCACACCTGCTAATGGATTCACATAAACAAATTGACAAAATTCCCATTCGGATTTTGTCAGTTTGTTCACATACACAAACTGACAAAATCCTGATGGGAAAACGAATTTGGGAAATTTCTGTTTTGTCCATTGTGCTGGTAGAAGTATTTCATTACCAACTCTAATAAACCATAAACATACTGCTGATAACTGTAGTACAACAATGTTATTAATATGTATTCAGACCTGTATCATGTTATTGTTTCTAGTTTTCAATTATGTCTATTTTTGTTTTTTGTTCATGTGAAGTGATGTGTATTTTAACTGCTGTTGTAATGACAATTCACAATCTGTCTATCTGTCTATCTATCCATCTATCTATCTATAAAACTTAATAATAGCTTATCTATGAGCAGCCTATATAAACTATACTGAACAGCACTAAGAGTACTGTAGAGCCCAGAGGTGGAAACGTCAAAGTCTGGGCCTGTTTTTCTTGCAGTGATGTAGGTGAGCTTGTGTTCTTTGATGCTATCATGAACTCAGAATTGTTCAAAGATATTTGGGATGGAACCCTGCAGCTGGTCTAGTGCTGGTTTAGCTGGTCACCCAGCATGGTCATGTTGGTTGACCAGCATACCAGCATCCAGACACAACGTAACATATTCTGGCTTTGCAGGTGACTAGCCATGCTGGTCTATGCTGTTTTTCTAGCAGGTGATGCAGAATTTTTTGTGAAAAACCAGTCCTTTCAAAGTTTGCATTCTGTCAATGGCACAAAGCACCTCTTCCGTTGCTAAAATGTGCACGTATCTTTCTGATGACATTTCTCCTGAAACCATCTACAGGAAAGTCTCTCCACTCAGAGGCCAAATTGACAGATTTCCAGTCATGCAAGACCAGACAGAAACATCACTCTGAAAAACACCAGTTGTCTTTAAAAAAATGCTTTGCCAAAAAGTAAGAGACAGTTTTAAAATGGTTTACAATAAATATCACTTGGTTTGGCATTTTGTTTCCTAACACAATGAACATTTTTAGCTATGGCACAAATATCCAAATCATTTTCTGGGGCCACTATATGTGATTTGATCTCAAATCAATCAATACATTTTTATTCCTTTATAGTTTTACAAAAAAGCACACAATTTTACCACCTCTCCTTACCCCCAATATAGTCAATGAACCAAGACATGTTTGTTGTCTTAAGTTTGCTTTTTTAAGCAAATCTAACAGCCCTGGAGCTGTGAAGCTAATGTAGCTAATGTAAGTAATGTCATACTGTTACTGATAAAATGGACAAAAGTAAGTAATACATCTAAAAAAATTGTAGCAGGACAAAAGTATGTATTTTGGTCTGTACTTCTGTCCATTTTTATAGATAACAGTGTATCATACACTGTCAAAAACACAAAAGCACTACTTAAGAGATGACTTGAGGCAAGTGTGAGACTGTGTGATGATTTAGGCATGCAGTTTGCACAATGTTAATTGGGTTCCGTAAGCTTCCATTACTTGTTAACTACATTAGCCTCATAATTCCAGTGTACAAGTAAAGAAGCAAACTTCAGACACCAAACATGACTGTCTTGACTGATGAACTGCATTTAGCATAAGTGGAACATTGTGTAAATTAAAGACATTTTGTGGAAATATTACTTTAAAAAGGCCTCTGATCTGTGAACTCAGCTGCCGCTGATGAAGGCCACTCAATAAAGCAGAAGTTCAAAATGACTGTTGGTAACCGGCCCACTAATAGATAAAAAGTGACAGTGAACGAGGAACAAGATAACAGGCAGAAAAAATGAGGCTCAGTAATCATTAACTGGTTTGTGCGTGTGGGAGTGTGTTTTTCACAGCTGTCTCTGTCACCTCACAGTCATTTGGCATAATTAAGAAGAGACTTATTTGAAAGAAAATGTATGTAAACAGCTTGAAAACAATTAATATTTCAGTGTAAATCTTGTGTAGTGCTGCTTTAACAAATAATTTTAAAGTTTTGGGTTTTTTGGTGCTGTGTGATGCGGCGCTGTATGACCCTAGCTGGTCTATGCTTGAATGTGCTGGTTTGTGCTGGTCTAGTGCTGGTCCAGTGTTGGTTTAGCCAACATCCAAACACAACATATCGCTACTGTCGTAACGACACCTTGTTTTTTATCGTTTTTCAGTTTTTGACATAATTTTAAAATGACTATTGCCCTTTACATTGTATGTAAATTTCATGATAAATGGACCAAAAGAGATGGCCAAAAATTACTTGGAAAAAATTCTGGTTCCATTGACTTATATTAAAAGTAAAGCATGTTTTTTCTTTCTCCTGTAAAGTTACAATTTCAGAGATACAAGATTTTGTTCTGACAACAGCAATATGTTGGTTTTGCTGATGACTAGTCATGCCTGTCTATGTGTTTTTTTCCAGCAGGGGATGCAGGAATTTTTGTGATACTAATGTCCTTTCGAAGTTTGCATTCTGTCCCGTGATCAACACTGTGTGTCAATGGAACAAAGCACCTCTTCCATTGCTAAAATGCACATGCATCTTTCTGGTGAGGTTTCTCCTGAAACCATCTACAGGAAAGTCTGTCCACTCAGCGGCCATATTGACAGATATTACCAGTCATACATAGACCAGACAGAAACATCTCTTTGAATGGGGAGAAAGCTATAAACCTAAAACTGAAAGCAACATTAACAGAATCAAAATTCTCTGATAAAAAAAAAAAATCACTGATAAAATCTGACAAAAATCACAGAAGTAGTTGTGTGTAGTTCCAATTCTACCTGCTAACTAGGTCCCCCATCACATGATGCCAACAGGCTGGGAGTTGTTCCCACTGAGACATATAAAGCATGTCAACGCAACGTCATGGAAGCTCAATGTACTTGAAGGAGAATGTAAACTGCTAGGTCTTTTAAGTAAGCTGACAAACCCCCGTGTTGACTAGTGTAGAGTGATGGGGCATTTGTGTGTGGGTGTATCTACACTGTATGTTTTATGCACTTCATGTAGCACTTTGTTGAATCTTTAGGACACTTTAGAGGATCCTGTTTTCATAGAACAATGACTCTCTTTACGAGCGTCTGAACATATTATCCTTTCACCCCCACCCAGGTCACCTTCACACATGCTATAAAAATGGGTGCAACATGCCTGCTAAGATTTGAGTGCTCAGTGTTGAGATAAAAACCTTCTAACTCTGCTTCTAAAACCTGAATCAGAGTCACAGTCTGAATTAGAATCAAAAGTCAAAACTATAACTAAAGTCCGAGTCAGAATCAGAATCAGAATCTGAGCCTGTATCAGAGTCAGAAACACAGAATCAAAGTCAGAACTTTAATTAAAGTCCGAGTCAGAATCAGAGCCTGAATTTGAGTCAAAATCAGAATCACAGAATCAGAGTCAGAACTAGAATTAGAGTCAGTCAGAATCAGAGTCAGAGTCTGAATTTCAGTCAGAATCAGTATCACAGAATCAAAGTCAGAACTTGAATTAAAGTTAAAGTCAGAATCAGAGTCAGAGCCTGAGTCAGAATCACAGAATCAGAGACAGAACTAGAATTAGAGTCAGAATTTTCCAGAGAGTGTGAGACAGTAACAAGACTGTAACAAGAAATATTTGAGACAACAAACCTCATCAATTTTGAATGTTAAAATTGAATGTAATCAATTATAATAATATTCAATAGAGTATGCACTTGTTTTTGGCCAAACATCTTCTAAGCTGCTTATTCTTCTGGGTTGCGGAGGGAGCTGGAGCCTATCCCAGCATTCATAGGTCAGAAGGCAGGAAATACCCTGGACAGGTTGCCAGTCCATCGCAGGGACACTTAAAGAAAAACAAAAAACAAAAAACAGCACATTTGTGCATAATGAAGATGTCTGAATTCAATGGAATTGTGGTGAATTTTGTATATCATGACATGATGAATCATTTTCTAAATAAATATAATCAAGATTTACACCCCTTATGTTTACTCAAATGCTTCCCTGAAAAATCATTTGCTGAAACTACTGACCTCTGATGCACAAACAGGAAGAGACTGAGAGAGGAAGACACACAACCAATACAGTGAGAAAGAGGGAAATCATAAACATATTGGTTACTGGTTAATAGCTACTGTTTTTATTCATCTTAGATCAGTGTTTGTCCTTCATATCCTTACAGTGTCTCACAGTGTTGTCTTCATTGCTGCTGTAATCACTGTTATTGGTGTTGTTCGGCCTCCCTTTCTTTACGGTCTCAGATTGTCTTCTCACCTGCAGTGATTGCTCACCTGGTTGCTATTATGGCACGTATAAATGGACTATGAGGCCCAGATTAATTACAGTGTTAAGAGGAGTTTCAGTGATATGAATATGATATGCCTCTGCAGATTCTGATATGAATCAGTCACTGCAGTGTGAGAAACACTTCTGGACTTTTTTCACAATTCTGTTCATAAACACAGTTCCTGGCGCGTTAGATGTTATAGTTAATCAAGCCGCCCAGCGTCTGTCACCGGCTTTGAGAAAAAGAGTTTATGAGCATCAGGCAAACAGTTTTACAGTCACATACAGTTCACTTTTATAACACTCCAATTCATCAGTCACACCACCAATCATCCGTTTACAGCTCTGTCAGACCTTCGCCCCCTCTGTGGCCCTGAGACTGACACTCTCTGCTGCTCATATTTTTCTGGCACATTCTGTAGGCCAGATTAGACAGACTGAATGATAAGCAACAGCTCAACTTGCAGTAATGTTGCATTTGAACCTTTTTTTTTAATCCCAGACTGTTTTACCACCCCCAAAAACTGTAATTTTATTGTTTATTTCCCCTAATTTTAAACTATGGTATATATCATTTACTTTTTATTTTTTATAACATAAAAAATAACAAAATTTTGTCACATTTTATTGAACATACAATCCTACTACGACTAATTTAATGGCAGTAGTAGTAGTAGTAGTTTTATTAGAAGTCATAATAATAATAATAATAATAATAATAATAGTAATTCTTTCCATTTTTTAAATGTTAAATTATAAATTTAACATTTAATTTTAAATGTTGCTGCCATTTTTGCAAAACTTGCAACCCAACAGCGGTGAAGAAGCAAAGAGAAAAAAAGGAAAAGAGAAATCCAGACCGAGTTGATGTTGTATGTAAATTAGTTTCTCTCCTCGTGACGTTTCAGTGTGAAGTTGCTGATTAACGCGCGAGCTTTTCTCTGTCTGTCGAGTGAGTTTTCCCTCAGCTGAGGCGTCGAAAGAAAATAATAAAAAAGGGTTTTTATTTTCTTTTATGTCCTGCGATTAAAGACACAAATACCGAAACACTGACATTTTGTCACCGAGAGGAGACTATGTTGGAGTTATCAGCGGAGGTGAGCAGAAACTAGTCTCTTTCTCTCTCGGCTGCCTGAAGCTTCAGTAAATGTTTGATAGATTTGTAATTACTGTTCTAAAGCTAATGCTAACAGTGTTATTTCTCATCGAGTATACCTGAGAGGAAAGTAATCTGCGTTTAGGTCTTCACATTTAGCTCCTATGAGTTAAATTTAATACTGTTCTTCTATCTGCTTTGCTGTAACGTTAGATGTACCTTTCAGACTTTAAACTAGCGTTTTACGGAAAAAAAAGCAAAATAAGAGAAAAAATATCTGAGAGAGAAAAGAATATTCAGTTTCTATGCTGATAAATGCTGAATATACTAAGAAGTTCCGCCGCAGAACTTGAGGAGTTTATGGACCTGATATTTTTTCTACTCACCCTGGGCCACTTTTACCTCCACTTGAGTCATTATTTATTTCGGTAGCTGCATTTTTACCTCAGTAGTTGTGGGGTTAGGTGTTTAGGCTCCTCCGCCTGTGGGACGCAGAAGGTTAAAAGTGTCCACGTTTGACCTTGATTGGTTCAACGTGCTTAAAAAATCTCAGTGATTTTCTTTTACAGCAGCAGCTTTGTTCCAGTCGAAGAAAAATGATAAAAGGCTGATGTTAATGCAGGAGGACTGCATATTAGGGGATGTTTTTAACTCAGGGGTGACCCCTTGGCTGCTTTCTTGTGTTCCAGCCATGCTGAGTTTATTGTGGTTGGGCTGCTACTTTGCGCTGGTGGCTCTCGCTGCTGGTTTTGATGCAGAAAAGTGCAGAAATCTGCCGGTCACGTTAAACATCGTGTTGCTGGAGGACCAGGACTCACTCTGGAGCCTGAAATATGTAGAAGTCGCAGTGGAAAAGGCCATAGCCATGGAAAACAAGAAGAATGCAGAAAGTGGGTATCATACAGTTTTTCTTTCTCAAACAAGCTGTCTGTCCTACATGACACAATCCTGTGTGTAACACAATCAAGTGTTAACTGAATTAGGTCCAGTTGGTATATATGTATATATATATATATATATATATATGTATGTGTGTATATATATGTATGTGTGTATATGTGTATATATATATTTGTGTGTATCGCTGCTGTCATAACAAAACCTCGTATCTCCATTTTTGACAGTTTTCAGTTTTTGACGTAATTTGAAAGTAGCTGTTCTCCTTTACATTCTGTGTAAATTTCATGATGAATGGACCAACAGAAATGACTCAGAATTACTTGGGTTCCATTCACTTACATTAAAAGTAGAGTATGTTTTTTCCCTGTCTTAGTTGGTTGATAATTACATTACTATTACCAAAATGCAATCGATAAAGTAAGGCTTTGTAACGTGAGAGTTTCTTTTCCGATTTAAAATTTTTGTTATAGAACAATCAGTGAACATTGGATAATTCAATAACAGTATTGTCATTGTGTGAACTCTTTGGGAACAAGGACATGAAAATCACATGATTTCCATATGGTGAACGCAGTTTCCAGTTTTCATCACCAATGTCCAGTAAGAGCAACACTGGCTCCATGTTCCTGCTCCTCTGTGAGGATCTCTTTCAATCTAATACCTCTGCGTAACGTCTTGTTTTGAGGGCAGCTGTAGTTTTCATCTTTGCTGTTGCTTTTGTTGGTTTGCTGCTTGGTGATTTATCCACAGTTCTCCTGTGAGCCCTGTCCCCAAATTACTCATATTTCTGGCAAGTGGCATGTTTTCCTTGTAAATGCTTTGGCCTAGACATACTTAAGTGATAAACAAATGGCATGGCAGTAGCTGGAAATCCCTCTGGTTTCAGAGAGTCAGGAATGGAATATCAATAGAGTGGAATGAATTGTGCTTCAATTCTTCAATTTCATAACTGCATAGCTTCCGCATTTAAGTTAGGTTTAGTTTAATAGAAGTTACTTAATAATTTATGACAGTTGCTGGATGATAAGACTTAAGAATAATAACTGGATAATTCGCCTTCAGTTTAAGGAATTAAGGAAGTGACTAATGAGCTAGTTTACACATGTAATCTTAACAAACATAAGTGAATGAGTATGTAAAAACATTAGGAGTAGTCAGCATGGTTTTGTATTCCTGTTTTAAAAAATCCATAAAAAAAGTATCTTGTCTCATTTTGAAAGAGGTAGACAAAAGAAAATAGTCAACACAGAAATTTATGATAGCTATATGAGTGGAAAAAATAATCTTGAACAGAATGTATTTATAACTTTCAATAATTAGGTAATATTATTTTCATTCTGAACCTGAACCTGAACATTACATGATTTCCATAGAGTGAGTGCAGTTTTCAATTTTCATTACCGACATCCAGTGAGAGGAACAGTGGCTGCATTTTTTAACCAATGAGTATATATTGTATTTATCATAAATACAGTCAGTGACTCCACTGTCATTGTAGCCTCTTGATCTCACTCTCATTCATATGCCTTGTAGATTTTTGCTACAGTGAAGGCACTGAACTGGAGCTTTCCACTTTGCTGTTGTGGATGATTCAAAGAGTCAAACTATGAAAATGGCTTTAATAGTGATATTCTTAATTGATTGTGTTTTTGACATGTTCAATTTCATAGCCTCAGTATAATATAATTGTGTAATACATGCGTACATTGTTCATCTTTTAAAATGTGACTCTACAGGCATGAACTTTACAATTAAGGGAAACTTCCGTGGGTTTAACACAACATATTACCGACGCAGAGGCTGTGGGAGCAGCACCTGTGAAGGGGTGGAAATCCTCAAATCACTGCATGTGAGTTCTGCCGGTCTGTCTGCTTGGCCCATGTTAGCTGAACAATACAATTAATACACTCATGAAACAGTACACTTCATTAGAACATGGACAGTAATTCATAAGACTTATAATACACAAATGACTCTTAAGAAATGAAAACCTCATACTTTTGAGAAAAGCTCTTCTTGATTGTGGTTTCACCCCTAGATGTAGTGGTTATTGCCAGTAATAAAAAGGTTATTGTAATTATTGTTATTATAATGTTAAGTTTAGACTCTAACTTTCAGTCCATACCAGATGTGCTTTTGTAAGTAAAGGAGACATTTTATTAATATTTGAATCTGATGAAATATTACTGATGTGCGTACAAGCTTTTTTGCAGAAAGAAAAACCATCATTTACATTTTTGTTATTTTTTATCTTCGAAACAAAGGGAAGTTGGCGTTGCAGTTTTAGACCTGTCAATACAGAATGTAAATTTAATGTAATGTAATTGTGTTGAAATAGTATATAATGATAGTGATCATTTTAGACTTCTAAGGCTTTTGCTTTCTTGAATGGGTTTCCTTCATCTTTTTGCAATTTACAAAGTGTGCAGGATTGAAATTTTGATCATTTATACCATGCCATTTTCTAAAGTCCGTCCTCATTACTTTAATAGTCAGCATGGATTCAAAGCTGCATTTTTATTTTGTTTATAAAACTATGCAAGAGGTAGGCCTACGAAGAAAGAATGTCTCAAATCTTTAATTTGCCTTTTAAAAGAATTTATATGGCAATTTACCTTGATTTTTTTTTCAGAATACCAGTATGGTTGGCTGTGCCATGCTTGGACCATCTTGCACATATGCCACCTTCCAGTTGGTGGAGTGAGTTTTATCTGTCTTATTGTATTCACTTGCTGTCTGTTTGAATCTAAAACTTCAGTTGTAATTAATTTTTATTTCTTGCTTCACTGTCTCTCTTTTCTCATTAACAAAACTCATATTGGTGCTGATGAGAAGCTTATTGCTGCTGCTTTCACCCTATGCCCTATGTTAACAGAAGGCTCTTGTAGCTAAGCAATATAATGATCAAAGATTATTCCATGAACAATATAATGTTTTTTAATGACTTCCCATTAATACTGAATTGAGCTGAATCACGTGTTTATATACTGTGTGCATATTTTAGAATGTGGCTCAGCCAATTCGATTTCAGAACCTGACCCTAAAAATGTATTTTTCCACTCAGTCACTCATGATACTCCATGTTTGAAAGTGGGTATGATGTTCCTACTGTGAAATGTAAAGCCTGCGTCACGGCAGTTTTATAGGGATCTGTGTTGTTCAAAATTGATACTTCAGACAGGTTTGTCCATAGAACATAATCCCAAAAGGCTTAGGATTGTACAGGTGCTTTTTTGTGAGGTGAGCATTGATGTTTCTTTTTCTTAGCAGTGTTTTCTGCCTCATTCTTCCATGAATGCCAGTTCTGTGTAGTCATGAGCACTAACCTTTTGTGACTTTCTGGATGATTTACCTCTGTGCTCTTGGGCAAATTGTGGCTGGCTGGCCGCTCCTGGAAAGATTGACTGGTGTTTCTAAGGTTTTCAGTTTGTAGATAACAGCTCTCACTGTGGTTTGATGATGATAGAAACTCCAGACTGATAAATTTTAACAGCTTTTTTCCTCTGTTCGTTTGAATTTTCCTTTGATCACGGCCAAACGTGTGTACAAACATAGTGATGACTACGTCACTCTGATGGTAAACTTCAATATGAGTGAGGGTTACATTCAACAGGACTGGCTTCATTCAGCCCTGGCTGTGTCCAATCAGCTGAATTTCATTATCAATTAAATTAGTTAATTTGTCCCTTGAGCAACTAAGGGGGCAGTTACTTTTCCATGAATTCTATGTTGAATGTCTTTCCTCATTAAATTAAATAATTTTTTAAAAATGTGTTTTGCATTTGAAAATGTTCTCTTTGTCTAATATTACATTTTATCTGAAGATTGAAAAGCTTTAACTCTGACAGATATACAGTAATAGAGAAAATCAGACAGGGGGCGAATACATTTAATGGTATTGTGTATTAATGATCGCACACTTTGTTTCACCTGCTGTGTTTCTTGTTTTGCACATAAGTTATACTATATTTTTCAAGGCAGTTGAGTATTTTCAGTGAAAACGCGATGTACTGTAGCTCCAAATCACAGTCCACATCCATCTCATACATTTCTATTCTTTTTGATTTTTCCCCTTTTTTAAGATTTCTGGATATGTTTTTTAACCTAACTGCAAATTTTGGAAGCTGTGATCGAACCAAAATGGACGATCTGATGTTTTTCTAGCCCTGATTGCCAGGTTTTCAGAGTCAGCACTTAAGAAAAAGACAATTGTATTTTAATAGTTCATTTTAGTTTTCCTGTTGGCCGGTATGCTTTGTACTTATAAACAGGTGGGTCTTGGGGTGGAAAAGGTTGAGAACCCTTAGACTAGAAAGCAGGATATTTTACTTTATGCTGGTAAGAATCTGCACTGTAAAAAAGAAGCTGTTGAATTTTAAGGCAGCATGATGCACTAAGATTTACGAGTTTTCTCAACATCAGGTTAAGAAGGGGAAACAGCCTATGTTACATTTATGTCTTTTGGAAGACACCATCATCCAGAACAACATACAGTCTGACCATGCTGTCCCAAGCAGGGAATCGAACTTCAGTCTGCTGGGTGGAGAGCAGCAGGGTTACCCAGTGTAAGGCTAAGCTGTTTAGATTTATTTGTGAAACAGCATGGCAGTTCTAATGAGTAAACAAAAAACTTTTCTTCCTAGCTCGTCACCTCTATAAATTCTGTGGCAGCATCTGTTACAGCAGCTTATAACGCCGTTCATTGTTAAATAAGGTAACACACAAAGCTAGCAAATTCAGTGTTCATCAGTGGAAAACGACTAACATTAATGAGTGGTTAATCTATAGCGTTTAACTTATTCTGCCTAAATGACAAAGTTGAAGTCAGATTCTTGTTTGCCAGCTTCCTGACCAGATTTTCCCATTCCACCCTAAATGGTGTAGCAGTTACACTTTGGCGAAGGCATATGAAACATTAGGCTACAAATAGAACATAACATAACAGGACGAACAGCCTACATTACATTTATATCTTTTGGAAGACACCATCATCCAGAATGACATACGGTCTAACTGTGCTTTCCCAAGCAGGGAATTGAACCTCAGCCTGCTGGGAGAGCAGCAGTATTACCCACTACACCATACCAACTGCACAGGAAAGACAGCAATTTCATTCCAGCTGCTTGCTTTTTTGAATGGCATGGCAGGTAGGACTTCTGCCCTCCGCCCGGCAGACTGGAGATTGATTCCCTGTCCAGGCAAGCACATCATGGTGTACCAATAAACATCCCTGAGCAAGACTCTAATGCAACATTAGCTTACATATTTAACGTGATTAGACTGAGAGTCATTCTGAAAAAGAGTTTGTGCCAAATGCTGTAATATAGGCTTTTCTGAAAAATTTAGATTTTATTGCCAGCCTAACATTGGACAAACCAAAAGGAGCTGTTGAGAAAACTCAAAAATCTCAATGCATCATATTGCCTTAAAATTTTGAGTCATCTCAACAGTTTTTTAGGGCATGGATGGTCCTGTTCTTCTTTGATGTGTAAAACATAACCTCAGTTATTTCCATATCTGAAAGGTGGACTCATCAGACCACAATACATGATACCACTGCGCATCAGTCCATTTCAGATGAACTCAAGTCTAGAGAAGTCGGCTGCGTTTCTGGATGTTGTTGGCATATGGCTTCCGCTGTGCATAGTGCATGGTGATTGCTATCACAGAAGCATGCTGTTTTTTAATGCGGATCAACCCATGTTTACTCATAAATGATGAGGCCTTTCTTGGATGCTCCTTTCATACGCAAGCATGACTGCATCACCTGCGTAAGATGTTTTTTTTTTATTTTTTATTTTCACAACATTCCTAGTCTAAAATAACTCCGTCCCAACTTTTTGGAACATGTTGCAGCATCAATTTCCAAATGGGAGTATATTTACAAAAAACAAAGAAACTGATAAGGTAAAACATTAAATACCTTGTTTTTGCACTATTTTTGTTTGAATGCATGTGAAAGTGGATTTATAAATGATTTCTGTTTTTATTTACATCCCTCATTCTTTGCCAACGTTTTTGGAACTGAGCTTAGTATATGATTTAAATGACGTCAGTGCTATTTTTTGCAGCGTACTTTCCCAGGGCCCGTAAAGTATAGTATAAAGACTGAGTGAGCGTCATGGATTTACGGTCGTGCGCATGATAGTATTTGCTCAGGTGTGTTGTCAGTGGGGGCTGAAAATGGATGTGTAAATTCCTTCTGACTTTGAAGATTAATGGGGTCATATATGCTTTTTGTATACTTTATTTATTTCACCTTTTACCTTAGGTTTAGCCCATGCTAATGGTAAAAACATTGCTATTCAGTAAAATTAAAAAGACTAATATAATGGGGAAAAGTTAACAACCTTACCCACTTGTGTGATGAAGTGCTGTGAACCCAAATGTAAATTTTATCTGTTTAGGTTTCAAATGTGTTTATGTGTCAAAAATGTGATGCACTTTGATCTTCTCTGTCATATCTGAGATCTAGGTCAAACTGTATCGTGTTTCAGCTTCCTGCAGTGAAACAATCACACCATTGTATTTAACGTGTATCACCCTACTCGCTTCCTGTTGTTAAATTCTGTTTAGACTGTTTTGTTTATGTATGGACAAATGTACTCAATATTACACAATTCTAACAAACAGACAAACAACTAAATTCACTCTGGAACTTTCTAATGTACTATTCAGACTGGATTATTTTTTGATGGGGAGATGGAGTAATTTACCACAGAATGGCGCTGGAATCTTTGCTGAGCTGGGAGTGCACAGTCTGTAAAAATGACTGACATGGTGGATTTAGATGGGATAAAAATTACTGAGAAATGCTGGTAAAACATAACAAAACCTTTTCATGTAAATCAAATCCCATTCACATAGGGAAAGAGATAAACACTGGTAACCAGGGCCCTATGTGAAATGTAGCCTTTAATGATCACTCTGTTGATTTTTAGATCATAGACCTCACTCACATACTCAATCACTCACTCTCTCACTCACTTACTTACTCACTCACTCACTCACGATTAACAAGATTGTCCGCAAGGGGGGGCTGCTGGCACTCTAGTAACTAGAGTGAAAAGAACCTTTTGTTATGCCGGCCGTACACCAAACGACTTTTCAAGCGTTTTCACTGTCGCAGACAAATTTCCAATGCCGGAGTTTTGGTAGAGTTGCGTCATTTTGATTGTTTAGTGTGAGGGGGTCAGGGTGGCTGTCCTAAATCAGTCTTTTTCCCATCTTGATGCTACAACAAAAGTAACCGTGTTTAATATTATCGTAAGTTTTAAGTCTTGGCTCATGCAAATAGTGATGTGCTGGGGCGCATGAAGCTGGCAAGCGCATGTGTGTGACGCGATAGGGAGACTGCTTGATCTTTGTGCTCAACCAAAGCAGAGTTTCTGTCATTTAATTCCTGGCACCAAGTTTTCTGTTGTGCCCAACTTGTCAGTGTTCTGTTCTAGATTTACTGCATACAGCGTATGAGGTGGTTTTAACCCTTACATTAATGATATTGTGGTTTTAACCCTTACATTAAAGATAATTTTATAGGCATCAGGTCATTTAGTGTGGCGGGGAGCTGCACCAGCCAATCATTATGCTTTTTGTACATGCTTCTATAGAGGCAAGTGGCAAAACACAAAGTAAAAGTAAGTGTGTGTGGGCTGCTACTGCTTGATAAATTAGTAGAAATTAGTTAGAATTAGAATTTTGGTGATTTACTGGGACTCTCCTGTCTCCTGAATTTGTGGCTGCTTTGGACAGATCTACTGTACATTTCTTGCCTCTTATTTTCCTGAACTTTTTTTTCTTTGTGTTTCGTAAACACTGCCGCCCTCCATGGCTCTGTGATTGTTAGATGTCCTGCTCATAATTTAATTCTAACGGCAGGTCTGTATGGTTATAATGATTGCATCAGGGCTGCACATAATGGACAAACACGAGTATTGTGATAAATTGCAGTTGTAATTGGTTGCCATTTGCAATTTCTATATTATCTATATTATCTGTATTTCATTATCTATATTGCATTATTAAAAATTGCATTTGCATTGTCTTCTGTCATATCACTATAGCAAAGATTATCAAAGAATATATTGTGCAGCCCTACACTGCCTTGAGAAGAGATATAATAATAAATCTTCCGCATGTGTGATATGTTAGCTATAAATGTGTATCTGTGTGTGCCTCTCTCTCGTAGTCAGGAGGTGGGTTTGACTTTGACTATACCTATAATATCAGCGGGAAGTTTTGGGCTGTCATGTGACTACAAGGAGAAGCTGACTCGTCTGCTGCCACCAGCGCGCAAAATCTCCAACTTCTTCGTCCATTTCTATAATGAAACTTTTTCTGGCCTGAAAAGTCACTGGAGCACAGCCTACATCTACAAAAAAACTGAGAACTCAGAGGAGTGCTTCTGGTACACAATCTTATCTCTATCTCTCTTTTCCACATTTTCTCTGTCTTTCTATCTCTCTCTCTCTCTCTCTCTCTCTCTCTCTCTTTCTCTCTTTCACACACACATGAAACAGTGCGCAGTCCCCTATACCTCCACAAACTCACATATTACACATTTTAACTCTTTAAGATTTAGGCCTATTGTGTACTTACTAAAGGAGTTATTTGGTGAAAAATCAAATTCACTCAATTTTCCTCTAACCCCAGATGTAGTCAGTGAACTAAGAAATGTTTGTTGGCTGAATGTTGTTTCTATATTTTAGCGCTGGAGCTATGAGGCTAATGTCACCAACAAACACTAGAAGTCGATAATTATCTTTTTTGTAAGCACACCCCAGAAACTTCTCTCAGCCTGCTCAAACCATATTCATGTCTTCTTTAAGGTCACACAGACTTGTCAGTGTGATTTAGGATACTGCTTATTTTTCTGTGAATGATAAAAAAAATTAACAAAACATCATCATGTAGCTAAAGGCAGCGGGCACCTATTTTAGACAACAGGTGATGTGTCAAATGACATCTAGTGTTTGTTTGCAACATTAACCTCTAAATAAGCAAAGTTTGGGTACCAAACATGTCTTGCCTGATCAAATACATCTGGGTAAGTGAAAATTGTGTAAATGAAATTTTGTGCCAAACCATTCCTTTAATCTTAAGATTTATCAGTAACTATTAAACAATTATCAAAATTTTCAGTAGCACCTAAGAAACTAATATGTAAGTTATGTAGTTTTGAGAGTGAGTGTGAATTGAAATGTGGACGCACATATGGACCCAAGAGTTTAATGAGTTAGCTTGCAGGCCAAAGCAGTACAATACACATGTCTGAGACTCTGTCTTGCTCCTGCAGGTACCTTAACGCGCTGGAAGCGTCGACAGTTCAGTTTTCCAGTCAGATCAGCAGAAAGGTGCTCCGGAGCAGAGAGGAAATTATCCCTGTTCTCTCTGACGCCAACCGGCACAGCAACAGTGAGTAATAATCCAGTATTTTCATTATACTTCGTACTCAGATTTTGTATTTGACAATGTGGCTAAACCTTATCCAAACCTCTACTCAGAGCAGCCCAGTACTGGTGGAACTGCACTGAGGAGAAGAGGAGCCTGACCAGTTTTCTATCCAGCTCACATCAATAGATATCAATAACCATTTTAAAAACAAGACATTCTTGTTCCTTGTTTACTATGTTCATATTGTTGGTGTTATTCTGCTCTGCCCAGACAAATAGTTTAAAAAATGTTTGGTTGGTCTTAGACTTTTGCCCAGTACTATATGTTTTAAATTAATCTTATATTGCTTGACTTGACCCCATCACTGACAGACTAAGTTAATGGTGTTTGGAGTATTGAGTCATTCTGGTATTTAAAGACAATACATGTTTACCTTAAAAATGTCCATTTACATGATTTGGGTGTAAAAGGAATTGTCTTAAGTACCAAGTATTTATAAGTAAACCCTAAAACTGTTATGTGTATATTGTAATTTTTGTGATTATTTTTACTGCCATAAAACGTTTTTGTGTTTCATGATGTACTTTTCTTTTGTACATAAACAATTCACTGAGAAACTTCACATCTGAGAAAAGCTGAGCATGCCAGAATAGATTCTCTTGTTGTGAGGTGGTCACAACTTCAGTTTCCATCTCCTCCTGTTTTTTTATCTAGTTTTCATCACATGTGGAACCCCAGATGACATTTTCTCCATTAAGAACGGGACAAATGTTAACAAGGACATTCTCTTCATCCTTATAGACATTTTCAAGTGAGTCTGCTCTGTCTGTTTCCATGTTTAACCCATTTAAAACCAAGAACTAAATTTACTGTGATAAGAAAAATACTACAGAATGTGTGACGAGATTTTTCATTTGAAAGGATTTGAAAGAAATCCTAAGATTTGTGTTCAGGCAAGCTCAGAGGACATATGGGCCAAAAGAGCAAAAGAAATTTTCACATAAGAACACTGTGGTTGGTTAGGGCATAGGTCACCTGGAAGTTTATAGAAGCATCCTAATGCTTATGTGAGAACTCATCCATTGGGCCTGGAGAAAATACATTTCACTGTATTCTGCTGAAATCTGAAGTTCACTTCACAACTAACATGCACCACTGCATTTTATGTTTAATATTTTTTACCACAAAGATTTAGATTTGTGTTGCTTTATTAATAATATTTTTAATAATAATAATAAGCTCTCTATCTCTCACACTCTCTCTCTGTCTCTATCTACAGAATGGAGTGTATCTTTATTCAGATTTAATTCAAATAAATAATTCAGTGTTTGTTATACACCAAGGAGGCACAAAGTGAATTTATCATAAGTTTTTTCTTCTGTTCAGTAATGGCTATCACCTTAATGAATCATCATATGACTACATGAGGGACGTACTAGTGCTGACCATGCACGATATGAGGAACTACACTATGATTGAGAACTGGACTGACAATTCCACTGTAAGTGCACACATATACTCACTCATGCCATTTCTCTGGTCTGTTTCACCACACTAGTGAAGTGAATTACCCTTGAATTTCAGTCCTAACTTTGAGCAGTTTATAAAAATAAAATGTACAAGGATCATTCTACCGAAGTGGTTCAAAGTCAGAGCTGAAAACTGATTTCAGACTTTTTACTGACTTGGACTTCAGACAAAAATCATTTTGCTTTAATGACCTTATGCCTTAAATATCGTTATTATATTAAAATAAATGATTGAACATTTCATTTTGTCACTACTAATGCAATATTAATGCTTCTAAAACTTTATCAGTAGTGACTATTTTGGTAGTGACAATTTTGGCTAATTTTGAGCGTGACTCAACTCAACACTAAACAGTACATGACTAGCAAACACAACTTCGAACAGTTGTACACAAAATCATATGTTTATTAAAACACAAAAAAGTTTACTTAATTGCAGAAAATATGTGTTTCGGTAGTGACAATTTTAAATGTTACACACTGAATTTCAGACTTTGGGACACATTTACTTCAAAACAGTGGGATCTCACTGCTCACCTTGTGGCCATGAGGGACAGGGATGCAGCCTCACTTCCTGCTCTAAAATGCAGGGGTATGGCTAAAATCAAGCTTCACCTATGGACTAGAACTCTCTGTATTTCAGTAGTGACATGAAATCAAAAAAAGATTTTTGTTATTCAAAAATTAAACACGACAAATTAAAATCTTTAAATGTCACATTAAAATAAATCAAAATGTTATTTTAAAAGACAATGGTGTAAAAAAAAAGAAAATTGTAAATATTATTTTCACAAGTTGAAAGTCAGGGGTAAGGGTATGGAATGGCCACCACCAAATAGAAAGAATCCTATAAATAATGATTTTATGTATATTTAGCTTATTACTAATTCATTTGGGTTTAAATAGACCATAACATAATCCTTGTAAATATCTAAAGTGTGAATACTTAATTGTTATTTACACTGGGACCACAGTTTGCTAATTTGGTAGAATGGTCCATATAGAAAATTACAAATATCGAGAGTTGTTATATGAACAAAAGAAAACAATAAACAAAATCGAGTGGAATAGGGTGGATCTGATTATAGCTGCAATAAAATTCTGCAGGAGAGTCAGCAGGAACTGAACTTAGTAAGACAATGAGTTACTGCATGCAAACAGTAAACGTGTCTCAAAGTCAAGGCTGCGAGGTCTTTCTAGCACTGGAATACAAAGGCTTCTGTTCAGCGCTTGGTCACGCTCAATCGAGACGGCCTTAGTAGGCTGTATTGACATGTGAGTGCTTGGCTTACTGATGTAAGCAATGCAAAAAACACACATTTTCTTCTGCTGGTTCATCATGTTCTTTAAAAACTACCGCATGCTGTCAACATTAACATTTATTTTACAATAACTGTTTGTACAACTTACATTTGATTACAAACTCTGGTTCTGGTGCTGCAGCAGCTTCCTCACTTGTTCTCTTTTCAAATAGTTTTCAAAACTTGTGTGTGTAATTGAAGGTCTGGAAGGATACACGAGCTGAGCCCTCAGAGTTCACCGAAACATAGGGCCAGTTTCTAAACTGCATAAAAGATCCTACAAAATCGGATGGCTTTCATTAACATAACAGCTGAGTAATTAAGTTATATTGCTTTATATGGCTTTGAGACACGTCTGTTTAGTCAAAGCCTTTTGTTTGGTGTTCAACCCCTGTATTCTAAAAGCATGTATGTTGACCAACACTTAAGTTACTCACTTTCATAACTAGATACTGTACTTTGTAAAAGTCAGAGGGCAACCCTTATTTATTTAATTTCAAGTCAGAGCAGCCAAAGCACAAGATATAAATTTTTCAGCAGATTTTTAAGGAGATGGATAGAGGATTAGATATAAGATAGTCCACTTGCATAAGAAAGGGGAAAGTCAAAAGAAAATAGATCTCAACATAATTGAATGTGTTTGAGATTACTTGAATCAAGAGTAGAAGAAAATGCAACCAACCTCTAAGACTGAACTTTGGAGTTGTGGAAGAATGTTCCTGTAGAATTCTTTGAAAAACTGAAAGAAAATCTACTGAAAAGAATACAATTTGTAATAAAGACAAAGTTTGGACATACTAAATACTGAAAATGATGTTTTATTTAGTAGTTGAGGTTTCTGTATAATTTTCTGATAAATATATGTTTTCTGTTATTTCCCATTTCATTGTAATGTGAATATCTTGTACTTAGTGGCAGTTTTAAATAGAAATTAGTTGCATGAAGGGTGGTCTCTGGATTTCACACAGTATTGTAATGTACGTATTAGTTTCTTTGTAGTTTCCCAATTAATTTTATTAGTCACTGAATGATGAGTCTAAAGATCAATAACTGAATAATAAGATTGCAGATGAGGTACTAAATAAATATAAATGATTATCTATAATCTCTTTAAACAATAAAACTGAAACGTTTGGCCTGTAATGTTATGCATACGTAAGAATGACATTAAGTCTGTCTGTCTGTCTCTCTCTCGCTCTTTCTCTCCCTTCCAGGTTCTTAACGATTACGTAGCAGGTTACCATGACGCTGTGCTCCTCTTTAGTAAGGTGATGAGGAGTATGTTAGCTCCAGGGAATGGGGGTTTAGCAAGCACACTCAACATCACTGGAGACAACCCCTTCAGAAACGTCAGCTTTGAGGGTACAGTGCTAGTTTTTTTCCACGTTATCTCATGTTCTGATTCTTTTGATGATTTCTTTGCGCCCCACAAAGGCAAAAAGGCAAAGAGCGGCAGCTATGCCAACAGTAAAAATTCAAAGATTTGTTGCTGTCCGGCCAAATATGTTAGGGCTTCCAATTAAAGGGGGCGGGGAGGGCTTTTGGGGGCTCAGGCATGGGAGGTCTAAGAGGCTGAGCACTGTGCTAAGAAAGCATGACAGTAGAACATTATAATTTTCCTCAGAGAATGTAAACACTCCTCAAAGAGAAAATATTAGGGAAGTCCTGATAGTTTGATGTTCAGTTTGGATTTGTGGAACAAGTGCTGGTCACCTTGATGCATTTTCAATTGTTGTGACATTCCATGACAGTGTGCTGATTGTTAGTAGATAAGCCTGTCATTTATTGACTGCGAGAATGGATCAGTTTGATGTAGCTATGCTTTTTAAGGCTGATAGTGTTCATCTTAAGTATACATTTGTTAGGTGCCTAAAACTTTTACACAGTCCTGTTTAGGGCTGCAAAACATGGACATTAATGCAGTGTTCTATAAAGTTGCTGGACACCACAATGGCGATATGAGAAGCAATAAATTACAATTAAATTAGCGTGCCGTTCTGTACACTCTAAGCATTTTACACATAACACTGAGAGTGAAAACATTCCTCACCGTTTAGGCATTTTAATAGGATAGAGTAATTTTTGAGCTGTGCACGTGAGCATTTTGTAATTGGGCATTTTGCCAAATATTCCTTCTGCGCTGGGGAGAGAAAGGTTTCAGGCCTAGGAAAAAGAAAAAACATTTGTTGGGCTTCTGATGCTGCGTTTCTGCCCCTGTAATTATGTCACATTGGTGCTGTGCACGTAAGGTAATTGAGCTGCTCTGTCATTGCAGCCCTTAACAATGTGTTTTATTGCGGAAACTCATATAGCAATAATGGCAGAAAAATAATTCATGGTGCACCCAAGTACTGACTCTTTTTTCCCTTTAAAATTAATTTTACTTTGTGTTGCATACTAAATAAAATTTAGAAATTCACTGAGCATACATTGAAATCTTTTTATATATTTTCAGGTTTTATGTACCTTCAAACTTTTGTCTAAATTTTTCAGTACTGATGCAGAAAATTCTTTTTGTTGACTGAGCAGTAAAAAACAATGTATTTGGACTGTCTGAAGTTATTACCTTTAACAATACAATTACAATAAAAATAAGATCTACAATTGACTGCCAGGGTAGTGGTTTATATACAAGGTAGCATTTATTACAAGGCCAAATTTATGGTCTATGTCATCTCTCTTTCTCTCTCTCTCTGTTTATGGGCCAAATTTGAATTTGTTTATCACTCTGGGTCTTCAAACAGTTTCACTGCACCAGTTTATTATTGCCATTGCCCAACTCTGTCTGTATATATATATATTTCTGTGTGCATGTGTATGTCTGTGTGTTTCTTCACTAATGTGTTTAAAATCATAGAAATAATTTTTAACACATTAGTGTGCTTGTTTGTGTGTGATTGTAAAAGTGTGTTTTTGCATGTTCGTATGTGTGTATTTATGACCAGGAATTGGAGGTCATTATGTTTTGGATGAATATGGAGACAGAGATATGAACTTCTCATTGATGTACACAACAAGCACACATCAGGTCAGTCTGAGGAGAGGTGATGCTGTTACAGAATCATAGTACATTTCTAGCGTCTTATCATTTTGCTGTAAGTATCAGAATGTATTTACAAAGGCAGCATAGCGATTGACGCTTTAACAGGCTGGTTTTATTACACACTTCTATAACTTAAGAATAGCTCAGCCAGTTTTCATTGAAGTCCCTGAAGTTATGGAATAATAAGCCTTAGTATGTAATAAGCCTGGGATTCCAATGGGTTAAAATCTACTTATATAATTATTTACAACTTAACTACTGTTGAATTATTAATCTTAAAGGAATAGTTTGGCAACACAATTAAATTTTTACAGGTTACAGTCGTACTGTGTCCTAAACCACATTAACAAGTGAGCGCAACCTTAATGAAGGCCTGGATGTGGTTTTAGTGGGCTGAGAAATTTTGGGCATTTCCAAAAAAAAAAAAGATTGCAGGTATTGCAGCTATTGACTTCTAGTGTTTGATAGCAACATTAGCTTCACAGCTCTAGTTTTAAAATAAAGAGCAACAAACATGTCTTGACTGGTTAACTTCTTCTAGGCTAAGTGGACAATTATGTAAATTTCCTTTAAGGCTTATTGCTGAGTAACTACTATGAAACTAATTTGTAGTTTATGACAACGATGAATTAAAGTTTGGACCCACGTACGGCCCGCATGCCAGAGATGTTATAGCATAGATATGTTTGTAGCCTTGAAAAAAGTTGAAAGTTTAAAAAAACTAATTGACCATCCTGCTTGAAACCTGCATTTCTGACCCCTGTAATCTTATGAGCAAACATACAAACTCATCTGGTTAAAAATGACATTTGATCTTTCATTCTTTTTGCTGTTTTCTCTAGTTTAAGACGTTGTTTGTGTTTGACACCTCCACCAACAAAACCACGCTAAACCACAGTAATCCTGACCTTCCCTGGCGTGGCTCTCGTCTGCCTGATGACAAACCTGAAAATGGTAATAATGTGGCCTTTTTCATTTTCATTTGTGAATAATAATGAAATATTACATAACATACTACTGGAGGGTAACATGCTACTGTTTTGTAGATTAAAATTGATTACTTGAAAAAGAATTTATTACAATTTACATTCTTCATGAATCAGCTTAGTATTTAGTTTGCAGTTTGAATGACCAACAGAGTATCTGCAGGTCATAATAAAGCTGTGTTTGGCAGGCTGAAAGTGCTCAAATTGCTTTTGTGTGTGTCACTGAAAAAGAGGAAATAGTTGTCAGTTTAGATACAGCAGGCTCTCACAAATGCACATATGTTTGTGGCTGTAGTTTGAATGTATATGAAGTTAAAGTGTGTATGTAGTAAGAGGTTTTGTTTGAATAGGTCTTATCTGAACAGATCTGCAGACAGCTGATAGTCTAACAAGCCTCTTCAAAAGCTTTAAGATAGGTTTTACCAAATGTTTGCACTGCAGTATAGAAAATAAATTACATGCTGCCTGACTTTCCTTACAATCCAATCGCACCACCACTAGTTTGGCGCTAACAAAACATTGAAATTCCCATAGAATACCTAATGGAAATTAGCATTAATTATAGTGGTGGTACTCTTTATACATCTTTTAGAAGTGTTTATCAGTCCCATGTTGAATTTTATGATACATAAAAACAAAGCCTGATACAAACATTTTTGTGCTTTTTTGGCCACCTGGTATTCTATTCATATCTATATCTATCTATCTATCTATCTATCTATATATATATATATATATATATATATATATATATATATATATATATATATGAAGTATTTTGATTTTTCAGTGAAGTATTTTGAAATCTCTGCACAGTTTTTATTCTGTTAAGACCATTTTCATTGTTTGATTATTTGATTAATTGCCAATAGATTACTTGATTACTCATATAATTAATAGTAGTAGCCTTATTGTTTTTTTCTACTGTGATACTTATATATGATTTTTTGTGTATGTGTGATTTATCTTACAGGCCTGCAGACGCATGATATCATTGTGATTGTGCTTGCCATTAGTGTTGTACTTGTCACTGCTGTTGCTTTGCTCTTCTATAGGTACGAGAAGCATGCTTTATAATATAGACTTTCCAAAGTATTTCCAAATACAGAAATGTTATATAATAAGTGTTTTATGTGTTATTATATGTTATGTGTTTATTAATGTGTTCAAATGTATTTGAACATATAAATATTGTCACAGTTCAAAAAAAAGTATCTGAAAAATGGTATCTTCACTAGAGAATGCAAAAATGTTTTTACTTTTTAATATAAGTTAATGTAAAGAGATTTAATTCTGAGCAATTTTAGAGCATTTCTGCTGGTCCATTCATCGTGAATTTTTCACACAATGTAAAGGGCAGCCTCTTCGCTCAAATGATTCAGAAAAATGGAAATCTAAAAAATGGAGATACAATACGCTACCTATGTAACAGTTTGGCCTAACTAATATCACATGAGCATTACCCTTTACAGGGGTACAGTATTTCAGCTTTTGAGGTCAAGTTACAAACGCAGTGGCTGGAGCATAATAACAAATTGACGTGATACCCACTTATGGAACAGGCTGTAATGATGTTTCTACTGTGTGCTCATTTTGCTCAAATGTTTCTCATACGTTTGTGACTGTACTTTGTGTGTGTGTGTGTGTGTGTGTGTGTGTGTGTGTGTGTGTGTGTGTGTCTTCAGACAGAACAGGAAGCAGCGCTACAAGCAGAAGAAATGGTCTCATATAAGCCCAGACCTCATCATACCAATAGACTACAGAGAGACAAACCTCATCTCTCTCAAAGTAACACACACATACACACACACAAACAGACTGATAACAGTAATCCACTTAAGCCAATACATTGTTTCTCCTAAATTTTATTTTGGTCAAAAAATAATCAATCGTCAGATGCTATGAAGCGAATGTTACCTACCATCCTAATATCTGTATCTCACTCCAAACTCCAGTGATTTTACCATAGTTTTAGGGGTTGTTAACTGTGATGTGAAGTGGCAACAAAATACTGTATAATAAAACACATTAATGTTCAATTAAAATATATATGTATTTATCAAAATACAGGAAACAGTTCTTCCACCAAGCAGTGTAGTTTGTTAACAGTAGACTGTGGTTGCTGATCAACTTAATGGTCAAAATTATTCCATAATCAGCACAATGGTTTTAGTAACTTGTTGCATTTATACAGAATTCTAATATGTATGTCCAGTATTTTACAGCTTCAAACATGATTCAATCAGATTATATCCCTGGAAACATCCACTTTGTAATGGTCCTTACAGCACAATCCCAACCCTGCCGGAATTTGAGTTGAAAGCAGACTGATTATGAAATTATGTCTTCCCATAACTCAGAGAGAGGGAAGTTGTCAATGTTGTCTGGTTGTGGGCTGTGTTGCACATATCACGTACATGAATTATAAGTATAATATAACTATTCATAATCATTCTGACAACATATTCTCACTCTGTATATGTATCTTTTCTCATAACATCATTTTTATTCTCTTAGGTATGTACACTCTGTGTATTAATAATCATTTATGTTTGTTTTGTTTCTGTCTTTGTCAGATTGATGAGGATAAGAGGAGAGACAGCACCTATCAATTCCGGAGAGGTCGCTACGACAAAAAGGTCTTACTTTTTGCCTCTTTGTCTGTATTTGTATTTATTTTTCTGTAGTTATAAAGCCAAGCTAAGTCTGGACAGTGAATGATTATACAAACGCAATTCCAAAAAGGTTGGGGCAATAGGAAAAATGCAACTAAAAACAGACAGCAATAATTTTCAAATGCTTTTTGACCTGAAATCAACTTTAAACAGTACACAGAAAAGATATTTACTGTTTCAGCTACTTAACTTTATATTTTTATATTAACGCTTATTCTGAATTTGCTGCCACCAACATGTTCTTAAAAAAGTTGCAACAGGGGCATTTTTACCATTGTGTTATATCACCTTTCCTTATAACAACGTTCAGTAATCGTTTGGGAACTGAGGACACCAACTGTGGTAGTTTTTCCATTATATGCATTACAGAAGCATGTAGGATTTTAAGGCAGTGCCGTCTGAAGAATGGAAGGTCACATATAGGTCACAAAAGTAGTTTTTGGCCTTGATCTTTACAGACAGAGATTTCACTCTCTCAATCTTTTAATAATGTTATGCACTGTAGATGATGAAATGGTGTTCTTAAGCTGTTGGACTATTTGCTCATACAGTTTCTTGCAAAGTGTTGACTGAGCTTTCGTGAATGCTCTTTTTATACCCAATTACGATAGCATCATGTTACCTGTCTACCTGTTTACTGGTGGAAAGTTCCAGAACAGGTATTTTTGATCATTCCACAAACAGTTCCCAGTGTTACATTGCCTCTGCCCCAATTTTTTATAGAATGTGTTACAGGCATCAAATTTGGAGTTAACATATATTTACAAAAAATAATAAAGCAAAACATTAAATATTTCTTCTTTGTGCTGTTTTCAATTAAACACTTGTAAAAGACAGTTTACAAATCACTCCTTTCAGTTTTTATTTGCATTTTACCTACTGTCACAACACTATGGAATTGAGTTTGTAGATGTGACCTACACTGAATAGATGCCATCTTTTTAGTGGGCTTCATACTATTAATATAATTCCAATTTCTCAAGAATATATAGTTGACTAAGGGTGTAAAAATGCATACTGATCAACAGCATCAATTCTGGAATGTCAGAGTCATTTATAATCGATCAAAGTAATACCCGTAAATGTATGTGCTTAAATGTTTTCAAATGTGGAAAACCTTATTAGTATTGTTTCAGTTATGTTTATTTCTCTACTGTACAAACATTGTGTATCTGTGAAAAGTCTAAAAGAATTCCCAAAAGTCTTTCTAAAATAACCAAATGGTTGTGAACTCATAGATACATACATACATACATCATCTAAACCGCTTATCCTTCTGGGTCGCGGTGGGGTGCTGGAGCCTATCCCAGCTGTCATTGGGCGGAAGGCAGGATACACCCTGGACAGGTTGCCAGTCCATCGCAGCGAACTCATAAATGGTTCACCCAAATTTATGACATTTGTGATATTTGTGTAGTCCATCTGTTTCTCTGCATACTTTGTTATCCCCCTTTCACCCTGTTCTTCAATGGTCAGGACCCCACAGGACCACCATAGAGCAGGTATTATTTGGTCATTGTGAGCACTGCAGTGGCACTGATGTGGTGGTGGCATGTTACTGTGTGTGTGTTGCACTGGTCTGAGTGGATCAGACACAGCAGTGCTGCTGGAGTTTTTAAACACGTCAGTGTCACTGATGGACTGAGAATAGTCCACCAACCAAAAATATCCAGACAACAGTGTCCTGTGGGCAGTGTCCTGTGACCACTGGTGAAGGACTAGAAGATGACTAACACAAACTGTGCAGCAGCAGATGAGCTACAGTCTCTGACTTTACATCTACAAGGTGGACTGACAAGATAGGAGTGTCTAATAGAGTGGACAGTGAGTGGAACTCCAGCAGCACTGCTGTGTCTGATTCACTCGTAACAGCACAACACACACTAACACTCCACCACCACGTCAGTGTTACTGCAGTGCTGAGAATGATCCACCACCCACAGAAGTCTTGCTCTGTGGTGGTTCTGTGGGGGTCCTAACCATTGATCAACAGTGTGAAAAGGGGCTAACAAAGTATGCAGAGAAACAGATGGACTACAGTCTGTAATTGTAGAACTACAAAGTGCTCTAGCTTTTCCTCTATGGTAAGCGGAGATGATAAAATGAATAATAAGTGTAGACACAAGGATGTATTCCTAATAAAGTGCTTGGTGAGTGTATATTCTAGCAAAATTCTCAATACCCTCTAATCACTCTCTACCTCACTTTCTCTTTGTCTCTCTCTTTGTATCTCTATGTCTCTGGCTGTCTTTATTCTTTCTCCATCTTTTCTGTCTTACCCTCATCCCCCCCTCTCTCTTTCCCTCTCTTAGCCTGTCATCCTTAAAGAGCTGCGGCAAACAGATGGAAATTTCTCAGAAGACCAGCGCATTGAACTCAATTCTGTAAGTTAAAACTCTCCTCCTCTTCTTTCTCTCTGTTATTGACCCATGTGCCTAATCTGTCCATTATTCACACTTTTAAAAACGTGTCTGTTATGAGATGTTCCTTATTTACACATCCTGGCTGGCTGGCTGGGGTATATCTGCCTGACTGACTATTAGGTCAAAATGTGATTCAGGTTATTTGTTCTATATAATATTCAACTGTGTAAATAGAGGCCATTAGATTGGTGTGTGAACATGATATAAAACTGTCCAGGAAGGCTGTTGTATTTCAGCATTTTGACACTTTACTCCGTTCATATCACAGTTGATTTGTATGATGTTGTTATTGTTGTTTTGTCATTTCATTCTCTATTTTGACTCAGTTCACACATTCTTCAGTGTTACTATATCAATATCACTACTTATTCTCATTCAGAGTAATCAAAGTCCTTATAGGAAGGTCTGACCACTCTGCAGACATTATTTAGGTTATTTCCAGTTTTGTAAGCCCAGGCTGCAGAGAAAGACCTATAAACCCAAAGCTAAAAGCCACCTTAACATTTCAAAAACGTATTAGAAATCACTACTAAGGTAAAAGGTAAAATCTGACAAAAATTGCTTAAATGATTTGTAGCATTTGTCTTAAATGACATATATTTCAGGTTATTTTTTCAGGTATTTTCTGGTATTTTTCTGGGATTGTTCTGGCTACTATGCATATGACCACAAGGCTTTTTCCATTTGCATCTTTACCAGAAGTTCGATTGGCTTTTTCTATTGTGTGGCGCAACTTTCTTCTCTTCCTTTATAATGTCTCTGAAGTAATGCACTGACTCAAATATGTACATCACATATACACCACATGATAAAAAATGTAAAAAAAATTTTTGGCATTAACTGTGTTGATTAAATCATGAACACATTTAAATGAAGTGAATTCAGTGCAGAAAAAAACAATGGGAAAAATAAACATGGAGATAATTGTTGATTGTTGGTTTTATTGATTATTGAATTATTAACATTTCCATTTCTTTTTCCCACTCTCTCTCTTTCTCTCTTTCTTCCAGCTTCTCCGGGTTGATTACTATAACCTGACCAAGTTTTATGGTACAGTGAAGTATGACTATGGAGTGTTTGGCGTGTTTGAATTCTGCGAGAGAGGTTCCCTCAGGGTAACACACAAACACGCATACGTTTGCTCTCTCAGTCTTTCCTACTCATCTGCATGAAACATTGTAACAAACCACACAGATACTCCACACATCGGTATATAACAATGGACGTCATTGTCGCTTTAATTTTTACCTAATGCACGTGCACAAACTCACATGCACATAACTTGGGATTTCTTGGAATTGTGTAACAGTGCATACAAAGCACTTTCCATTCAAGGATAACAGTTGCAATTTACATTTAGTAGAAATTGGTGGTTCATTTACTGTAACATATTTATATATTTATTGTGTTTGTTTTTGCTTCTTTATATCAGTATGTCCTCAATGATAAAATCTCGTATCCAGAAGAGAGTTTTATGGACCTGGAGTTTAAAATATCTGTCATGTATGATATAGCAAAGGTATGTACAGTAATCCAGAGAAAATATCACTCATAAGGGACATAAATGAGCATATCTTCACTGTTGTAACAAAAACTTGCACCTCTTAAACTGTAACTGAAACGTTGAGTATTAATGTTATGTAATAATATTATATTACAACTACATTTGGACCATTTTTATTGGTCTGTTTGGACCATTTATGTTTCATGTCATGAAATGATCACACAATGTAAAGCGTGGTTGCCACTTTCAAGTAGTTGTCAGTGTTTCAATGTTTTGACATGACAGCTGTGATAAGGCACTGTAATGGACAAGGTTCTTTCCAGAGCTAAAACATAATTAAACCTTAAATGTGTGCTTTGTGTCTCCCTCTTGTGGCGACATCAGGGCATGTCCTACCTGCATACCAGCAATATAGGGATGCATGGGAGGCTCAAGTCTACTAACTGTGTGGTAGACAACCGCATGGTGGTCAAAATCACTGACTTTGGCTGCAACACCATCCTGACACCAGGAAAAGGTTTGTCTTTTTCATTTTGTTTGTATGGTATTCTTTTCTATGAGATTTTTCCATTTATTACTAATGTTAACTTTCATTTATTTCTACACAAAGAATTAGTTTAGTAAGGGGGCTTAGGTGCTTGCACTTAAAAAAGCCATGCATTGAATTTAATGTACCTGACTTAAATGTTTTATTTTCACATGAATAAAGTATACCAGCACAGTTTGGCCTTTATGTTTATTAACTTGAAGTTTGAATCAAGAGCATTGCTTTTTCATTGTTTCATTGTTCTCACTCTCTTTTTCCCACTTTCTCTTTTTTTTTCTCTCTCTCACTGTCGGCCTATCTCCTCATTTCTTTTTTCTTATCTCTATTCATGTGTATCTCTCAGACTTGTGGACAGCTCCAGAGCACATGCGTGTGCAGGGTACCTCTCAGAAGGGAGATGTTTACAGTTTTGCCATCATTGCTCAGGAGATTATGCTGAGAGAGTGTCCTTTCTACAATGAGAGCTGCACTGATATAGCAGGTAAAACCCAACACACTGATCTAAAAACACGTCATTATATTACAGAAATCAAACATGATTTGCTTTTGATGTGGATGATTTTTGATCAAGTAAGACATTAACTCTGTCAGACTCTACAAGTGTCTCTGCAGCTGCAGTGTTCATAACAGTGAGATTGTTATTGGTTATTAGCAACACTGACTACAAATTGTAAGATTTGAGCTTTGAAACTTCTTTCCAAAACTGAATTTGATTATTTAAGCATGGCTGTATACTACAGACTGAAACACAACTCAAGACTGCCAGTGATGAGTGTGTGTAACTCTTGGACTGACTCCATCTCAGTCTGTCTACATATGCTACCAAATATATTGTAGTAGTGTAGGTGGTTGCCAAGCTGTGTAATGTGAAAGCAAATATAATACAGTTTACAGACACTGGTTCTGGCCATATCAGTATTCTCAATTTTTCCTCTCATCTCTCTCTCCAACCCTCTTTCACTCTCCTTTCCTGTCTTGTCCTCTCTAGAGAAGCTGTACAAGGTTCAGTGTCCAAGTGGTCCCACCATTTTTAGACCAGATCTCAACTTTGAGACCGCTGGAGAGAAAGAAGTAGAGGTAAGAAGAAGTCTTTAACAGAACTAGCTGTTTGATATGGCCAAAAAATTAAAGTACATATTTATTGATAATTTTTATATGTTTTTTCTAAATGCTGAATGTAAGGTCTACAAAGTTTTTTGAAAAGGTATCTAATGTAAGAATATCACTCCAGCTCCACAATATGGAGGACGTGTGGCCTTTTTCTGTTACAGTGTCGTCTTTTTCTGAAGTGTTTTCCTCAAATCTATACCCTTTTACATAATTCACATTTTTGCTCATTTCGGTTTAACGAATAGATTTGAATTATTTTTTATTTTCATAAAGTTATAATAATTTTTATTGTTTAATGACCCAGTTCTAACACACACACACACACACACACACACACAGGCAAAATACATACACTCATGCACCATTATCCAGTGGTTTCTAACCCTGCACATGCTCACTCATGCAAACATTAGTCCATGCTCTAATCTAACACTTAAATGCAAGCTGAAGTCAAACACTGTTGGAAAATAACTCTCCAGGAGTCACTTTCTTTCATGGAATTCAAGATTTTAACATATGTTTGTCCATGTCAAGGTGTATGTGCTGATTAAGAGCTGTTGGGACGAGGATCCGGAGAAGAGGCCGGACTTTAAGAAGATTGAGAACATTTTGGGGAAGATTTTCAGGTTTGTTCAGCTAAACGGACAAGCTGTATACTGTAAATTCCAGCATGTTTTATTGTGACCGAAAGACATACTTACCACAGTTTCACCTTTTCTGTTCATTTTTGTTACTGTACAACCTTAACTTTGTTACTATACTATACTATTTTGACAAACAAAAGAAGTTTTTGTATTCGCACAGTAACCTGAATAACCAGGCCAATGCTAGCTACATGGATAATCTGATTCGGCGGCTGCAGATGTACTCCCGTAACCTGGAGCACCTGGTGGAGGAGAGAACTGCCCTGTACAAGGCAGAAAGAGACCGAGCGGACCAACTCAACTTCATGCTGCTGCCAGGGTTAGTTACACACATACACACACACATACTGGCTTTCTGAAAATTACATTATGTCTAAATGTTGAATATTTAAAATTACTGTTGCCTGACTTTCACAGACAAAACATTATACACATACAAGTGTAACATGCAGTGTGATTCTTTGTAATCTTGAGTGCAAGAGGTTTATTTGACAGACAAAACTTGTAAAAACATAAAACTGATAATGTAAACAGTAGATCTACATCAAGGAACGACTATAAAGCACAACAGAAACAAAGCATTCAAAGGTCACTGGGAGGAGCAAGGCTTAGAGAATACTCAGTGTTTATGACCTGTTTCAATAGTCCAGACTGAGCAGAGCACAATGGGCCACAGGTGTTAGTACTCAGGTGCTCAGGTAGTCAATACAGTTTCTGTTCAAGGCTCTGCGTCTGCTTATTGCTCCTTTCATTAAAAGGAGTGCACATTAGTAAGGGAAGCTAATAGTTTGAGTTTTTGTGGACATAAACAGCCAGAATGCACCTAAATAAACTTTATATGGGTTATATGCAGTCACCATAACATTGTCATTCTCCAGCCTTTTTGATAGTCAGCATGTTGCATGTTGTATAAACTTCTGTGCTCTGCTACAAGCAAGATGAGTTCTCTCGCCACCTTTATGCACGTTTGTTTGGGCTACAACCATAACAATGAAGCTCTGATTGGTCAGCCTGATTTTTAACACATTTTTGACGTAGAAAATCAAGCAGTCTCCGTTAAAAACTTACGCAGTGTTGCAGTCCGTCAGTTTCAGTTTTACTCTCCATAAAACTGGCTCCTTTACTCTTTCAGTTGATCACATTGTTTTGTTTCCCTCCTCTGTGGTTCGAAATCTGGGTGTCATCCTTGATTCTGCACTTCAATTTGACAATGTGGTTGTTAAAACCACATTCTTTCACCTGTGCAAAATTGCTGAAATCCAACCATCTCTTTCCTAGTCTGCAGCTGAAACTTTAAATCATGCTTTAATTTCTAGCTGCTTAGATTACTGCAGCTCTCTTCACGCAGGCATTAGCACAGGGATTACTTCATAAACTTCAGATGGTTCAGAATTCCTTACTCATACCCGGTCACATCACATTATACCAGTTCTCCTAAACATCTGTTGGCTTCCCATAAAATACTGCATTCAGTTTAAAATTTTTCTCCTCACATATAAAGCTCTCAGTAATCTTGCTCCTTCCTATCTGTCTGACCTTCTTCAACCTTACAAGCTTATCTTCTCTCTGATCTTCTACAGCTGGACTGCTTGATATTCCGTCTTTTAATCTCCATAGCTTTAGTGACCGAGCATTTTCCAGACTTGCTCCACGCCTCTGGAACTTTCTCACTTCTCAAATTTAACAGTCAAACTCTCTGTCTTTGTTTAAATCCAACCTTACACATCTATTTTCTTTTGCATACAACCTTCCTCTGTCTTGAATTTGTTATAACTCATCTCATTTCTTACTCTATGTTGTGATTTATGTATTTATGTTTTGTCAGCTTTATAGTTTATGTATATGTATTACGTTAGATGTTACATGTTCACTCTGATTGTAATCTGTAAGTGTCTTTGGGTTTTTGAAAAGCGCTATACATGTCATTTATTATCATTATCATTAATATTATTATTATTATTATTATTAGTAGTAGTAGTAGTAGTATTTTATATATTTTAAACAGATATACTTGTAATTAAGTCATATAACCCTTTAATACTAAACGCTTTAAACACACAGGCCGGTCGTGCGTTCTCTAAAGGAGACGGGTCGAGTGGAGCCAGAGTTGTTTGATGAAGTCACCATCTACTTCAGTGATATCGTGGGCTTCACCACAATCTGCCACCACAGCACACCAATGGAAGTGGTGGACATGTTGAATGACATGTACAAAAACTTTGACAGCATTCTTGACAATCATGATGTCTATAAGGTAAACACACACATCTCTAGCCTCAAAGGTAACCTGATGAAAACAAGCCTTTTTCCATGTTTAATGAGGTAATGATAAATGGAGTAGAATCTTTATAAAGTGCCAGTTTAAATAAAACCAGCTCAAAGTAGAAGTTTGGGACTGAATTAAAAAGGCATGGCCTGTTGGAAATTGTTCTGATCTTTTTCCTCATGTCGTCTTTCTCACTTGAGGTGGAGACGATAGGTGATGCATATATGGTTGCGTCCGGTTTGCCCAGGCGGAATGGGAACAGGCATGCGGTAGATATTTCTCTCATGGCTTTGGATATTCTGGAGTTTATGGGAACCTTTCAGCTCCGACACCTTCCAGGAATACCGCTCTGGATTCGCATCGGAGTCCACTCAGGTACTCTAACACTCTCGCACACGTGCACTAAAGGAATAGTTTGGATGACATTTACATAATGTTTCACTATATCCCTCATTCATTCCCACAAGCACGGGGATCTTTATCCATCATTTTCATATTAGAGTGATAAATGCTTCTACAGATTGTTTGTTGAATTTATGGCGCTTCCCATTCTCGCACTGCACCACTCTAATTTACAAACAGAGTCACTCAGTCAACTGACACAAGTAGCAAACATGTAGAAATTACATACAAGGATAGACCTGTATAATATCTATAGAGAGAGGGAATTTGTGATTTAAATGCATTGCAGGTAATTTATTTAGTTTTCAAAGACATATAAGCAGTGCAGGTAATGCATTTTTAAGTCAGTAACTGTAATGTGATTACAAGAATTAAAACTGTAATGTGTGTTACTTTGTGCCACATTACCCACAACACTGCTTCTGTAACAGTTAGGCATGTTGTTTCATGCATTACTTAGATAATAGGATGGACTGTAGTTTGGATTATGATACAATAGTCTTTGAGCCAGTAACAATATTAAAATGTGTTTGTAGGTCCCTGTGCTGCAGGTGTTGTGGGGAATAAGATGCCGCGGTACTGCCTGTTTGGAGACACTGTCAACACTGCTTCAAGAATGGAGTCAACGGGACTGCGTAAGACACACACACACAAAAAGGTTTAGAGAAACTTTACTGAACATTAAACGTGTTTTCTATTCACCCGCTAAATATTATCTTCATTTAACACATTGACTGAAACAGCTACAGGAACAGCACACTATTTGAAAACCAGCAAAACAGAATGTAACACTTATTTCACTCAGTTTCTTCTCATCATTTGCTTATTCTCTTCACGCAGCTCTGAGAATCCATGTGAGCCAGTCCACCATTAGCATCCTACAGAGAACAGACTGCCAGTTTGAATTTGAGAGCAGAGGAGAGACCTACCTGAAGGTAAAAATTAGAAATTACAAATTGAAAATCAGCAGTGTCAGACATTTTGTAGTAGGAAAGTAATTTCCTGTCCCAGTCCCTGATTTCCCTTGTTCATGTTTTCATTTGCTCTAGTTTGCCAGATGTTTGGATCAGTGAGCAATTGTGTAAAACTGTTGTATAAGTATGTTAAGAAGTACTATAATAGTAATTAAACTGTAAATTATTAAACTGTTCATATTTAAAATTCAAATTTTTATAGTGATGCATCAATTGTATTATTTTCAAATTGAGTATGAGTTTGAGTGTATGTTTTTTAGTACTCGTGATACATTAGTTACCTTGGATTATGTAGAGCTGCAGTGGAGAAGAGTGAATTTTGTTCCACATCATTTAATCGCTTCTGTACAGCTGAAAGTAACGTTTCATAGTTTTGATCCTCATCTGTCTTTTTTAACAGTCTCCATACACAGGGAATCACGTCCCAGTGCTAATGCATTCGAGGAGCTCAGTTGTCGAGTTTTAAGTCTTGTGGGAGTGTTTGGCTGGTGAAGCTGTAGATGAATTGTCCAGGCATACTGTGTGATTTTAGAAATCGTGTTCTTTGTTGACTCACATTGTACGTTTGAATTGCCCATTGGGTGCAGAAAGCCTACGATTTATATGTTCACACTGTATGAAAACGCTTGATCTGACTGACATGCTGCATGAAACTACAGACAGCACTGACTATGATCAATTATCACTAAAGCTGTTGCTTTCAAAGTAACATGCTGCACACCTGAGTACTGACCAAAGATGCCAAGAAACTGAGCAGCTTTGATAACTTGTGCCAAACTGTGAACTGAAACTAAAAGTAGGCAGTGTTGTAAACGAGTAGGACAATACAATCTCCAAACAGTTAGTACAAAGACAGTATTTTACAAAGACAATTAAAAAAAAAACACTATAACAACATTTATACCTCTATACAATTCTATTCAGTCAAACACAGTAAAGTCGGCATAAACAGACTTTAGTTCTGCAAATGTTGGCTTTTTGCCTCCATTTTGCTAGCCTATGCATCTCCACTTGTACTGCGGAAGTGGTTGTGATTGTGTTTGTGTGTGTTTAAAAACAGGCTAAAATTGAATAATGTATGCCTGGAAGGAATCTGCTGAGGCAGAATGTTTAAAGTGAGCAGCGACTTTGTGTTCGACCTCCATGGCATCATGCAACACATCACTGTGTGAGCAGACCCTCATTCACTGCCAGCAGTTGTGTGTCAACTGTCACATGGTGTCAGGTGATATGGGATATTGGTATCGGTGCTTTATTACAAGAACAAGTATGAGTAAATGAGCGCGGTGTTGGGTCGATACCAGTGTCAGTATCAACGCATCCCTGATAAATTATAATGGTGTCTGTGATTTTTAAGGGTAAAGGAAAGGAGATGACTTACTGGCTAAAAGGTGTAACAGGAAGGAAGTACAACTTGCCAACCCCACCAACAGCGTAAGAAAACCATTTCTTCTTGACTTATTCACTTACTCTGTATAATAAATTAATTAATTAATTATTATCCTGTATTTTTGATTTTTTTGTCAAGTTACCTCTCTCACTATTTGATATCCACTTTTGAAATCCAAGGCATTTGGGATATTAATTTAATTACTTACCTAATTGTTAATGTTATATAGCTTTCTCAGTCATTTTAGAATCATCTATAGCTCTGTTTACTTCTAGACATCATTCTACACACATGCATTTTTTAAAGCTTCCTGCTATTTATTTAAAACCAGTGACGTTGCACAGTATATTAGAATAATTTATCAGCTACTATATTGGTTTCATACACAATGAGTTGTATGAGTTGTATTTAATTGAATCAAATGTGCATAATTTCCAATGGAAAAAATACATCAACACAACCTTGTCCTTCAGTTTACTTACTTTGGCAGTAATTCTGTTAATGTAATATTTTATTCATGTGTAAATGATGTGCACATTAGACTAAATAAATTAAATGCACCACTTTTTTCATTGTATTATTAAAACCATTCTAATCTTTTGTACACTGTTGTCCTGTTCCTCAGGGAGAATTTCCAGCGGCTGCAACAGGATCTGGCTGAGATGGTAGCGTCCACTTTGGCTGAAAGAGGAAATGAGAAGAGAAAGACACTCTCCACACGCATCCGTCGGAGCCAAAGACACGGTAGCGATGGTCTTCCAGAGTACCTACACCTGGCTGACCCCAGCACTTACCTTTAGCTCACACCCAAATTCACACAGATACAAAACCTGACCTACTGCTGCAGGAGTAGGAGACTATATACATCCACAACCCAGCACAGTGCAGAAGGGTTTGCCTACTCTAACTCATGATTCAGCTTAAGAAAGGCTTCATAAATGGTTAAATTAACATAAAATTTGTATAGTTTTGAAATACTAGAATGAGGTGTTACACCAGGGAAAGTGGCAAAATGTACAGTGTGTTGGCCCACTGTAGCTGCAATTCCACATGCTTTTGCTGGTAAGATTCACACTTGCATTCTACAAGTATGATATTGGCAGCTGAAATTTGATGATTTGTTACCAGATTAGAGAGTCAAAAGTGATAGACTAAGAGTGGATTTGGGTTGTGGCAGAACATCAGCTCTGCTTTCAGTTCATATTTCCTGCATAAATTTTATGTTTTATCTGAGCTACTTTAGACAGTAGAATTGTATAAATTACATTGAATCTGAATATGTGTAATTCTGTTGTGTGACAAAGATGAAAGTGGAGCACTTGAAATTGCTTGTCTTTGTTACGGTGTTTTATGTATTTTATAGAAATTCTTAAGTGGTGGAGCTCAATTGTTGCTCAAATCGTTGTTATTTATTTTTTTATGGGCTTGAAGGAGCCTAAGCACAGCTTTTTTGGAATTTGAGCAATTCAAACACAGGCAACACTATCCTATACAAAAATAACTTCTGACACGTACACAGCATTGATTTAAGTCATTCCCATTACTTAGAAAAAGGAACGCAGTTTAGACAGTCTGAAACAGATTCCCAACCCTGGACCTGGTAACTCCACACAAAATTGGCGTCCCAGGACTGGGATTGGTAACCCCTGGTCTACAGCATTGTCTGTGTGTGGGCTTTTTCAGAGTGAATGGAAGCTGATTTTTTAAAATAAAGCTCCCAGTTTGCATCTGTTTTTTGTCTCAGATACCAGCTTCATTTCTGTTGATTGCTGTCATAACAAATGCCATCACAAAATGTTGCCTAATGGATTGAGATAATAAACATTTGGATTCAATATGCTGGATTAATGTTAGATCACTGTGGTTAAAGTAATGACAAACTGTGATTTCTGAAGCTAATGTTTAACATATTTTTACATCATATATAAATGAACTGAAACTGATCATTGAGTCCCTTACTCCTGTACATACTAATAATAAGAGGCCTTGTATAATAAAGATATTTGTTTATTGTAAACATTAATGTATGTGCATAATCTTGTCACATCCATAGCCCTCTCTTGAGCCCTCTCTTTGAATTCTTGTTATTGTTTTCTGACCATTTTAAAATGTATGGTGTCGAAGAAATTTCTGAATAAAACAGAAAACAGTAAAATCTCAGAGTCACATTAATGCTCCAAAGTAATATATTTATTGAAAACTATCGCCCGAGGAGAAGCTCCTGGCAAATACCCAGAGATCTCCAAAAGTCAGACCAACGTTACAAAGGTTGTATATACCCGAAGTGGGGTTTATTACATTTCATTGGTTAACAGAGAACAAAGAAGTTACAATTCATTGGTTACATGTAATTGTGATATAAATAAACAAGAGAGTGTTAACATATATGTTAACATATAGTTAAGGAAAAGGAAGGAAGCTCATATGTGGTCAGCAAGCCTTCTCACACCTGGTCTCTTCGAGAAAAAGTAGCCTGCAACCTCAAGGCCACTGAACAATGATTTACTGGAGCTCCTGTCAGCTAGCTAGGCCTTAGTAGAAGAAAACAAGAGATAAGACCTAAAATTGTGAGGAGTAGGTGATTTGTTACATTCCTTGCACCCAGATAGTCCACCCTAAATATACAAGTAACATATATAGCACAAAAAACATACAAGTATCATGAAGATACAAGTAGTGTTGCTGGCTATATTAATTTCATATATCATAAATGAAATTTCTGAATACAGGTGAAATAATTGGTTACAAACCACAATTGTGAATTTAAATGTAGTCTTTTTGTTACCTCAGACTCTTGTTTATCCTGGTTACCCAATACGATTTTGAATTTTTCCCTTTTGTTAACAAAGTATAGTTCACACTTGGATTCTACTCAAAGTCTCTCCATCATTGTTACAAAAGACTTTGCTCTCATATGGGTCCAGCAGGTTTTCACAAAAGGTTGGCACATCAGCTTCGCCGCCACACTGCTTTGGAGTTTCACCCGTAAGCTACTGGCAGTGAATGGAGTGACCCAGCTCTTCTTACAACCTACTGCAAGGGGATTTCCCAGGTAGCAAGAGGATAGTGTGCCACTACCACTGTTGGCCCTCTCATGGCAAAGTTGGTGGCCCACTGGCTTTTTGCACAACGTTTTCTGGGCGGCCCACTGCTGGTTAAGCAGTTTTAGACAAAATGCTACTTTTCAAATTTTGTGGAGTACAAAATTTGAATAAAATAGGTAGGCCAACTTCATCATCGTCATCATCATTAACCGTCCAGATAGGGTCCAGATAGGGTCGTGGTTTAGGCCAACTTGCTAGATACAATTTCTAAACACTCTCATTTCCCACAATGTCATAACATCAGGCTACAGCCTGTTCCAGACATACACAATATATGATACAAAAAACATTAATAGACCCTTTTCACACTCTGATGCCGTGAAGAGGAAATAGCGTCAAAGCAGGTAGAAACACCTCTGGTTAGCCTGGCACTCGTTTCAAAACATGGAAATGAGGTGTTTCACAATTTGGCTTAAGGACCTCCCACATATCTCAGGCAGTGATGCAGAGCGATTTACACAAGAATATACACACAACACACACCAGGAAGAATAAAGGCTATAGGCTGTTCTTTGAAAATGACATTTTTGACTTTCAAGTGTGTGTTTGGCTGGAAATTTATGAAATCCCAAGTATGGCTGTTTTTTCTTTGGAGTTGCGGCTCTGAGGAGCACAGCAAAATGCTTAAAAGCTGGACTGCGCCATTTATTTTGGTTTGACCGGAAACACAATTACCTGCTAACAAAAAACGATGGAAATAAGAACCTGGAAATGTGAAAAGGGCCTATTCTCGTTTTAACATTAGGGTTAATCAAATCTGCTGTAGTGCTAAAACCAGGCCACCTTGATTCATGCTTTCATTGTACACAGAGTTCTCCCCAAATGCTACAAGTTTGTTTTTTTGAAATATGGAATGTTAGTATATAAATACATATGTATTGTATTATGTACTGTAAACAGAGGTGGCTATCTGTGCAGGGTTGTGTTACAGGACTCCAAAGTGCTCTAATCTCTCGCTGCTGTGCAGAAGGAACAGATCCATGGATCCCTGCCCACAGAAAACACATAAGGATGAATAAAAACACAGGCTGCACTGACAGGGTTGCCAACTTTGTGAGGTAACTGTGATTGGAGTGAGACTGGAGTCAGATTTTTAGTTTTGCATGCACATGTGTGCATCCACTGTTACCCTACTTAAAACAGTCATTTGAATCACAGTTCATCATTAACATGTAGACCAGTGGTTCTCAAACCAGTCGACAGAGACCCCCAGCTGGTCCACATTTGTTGTTCTAACCCAGCTTCAAACACTTCTGAACCAAAACATTAAACAACTGAATGCCTAGTACAAGTTAGAGCAAAAATGGGTATTGAAACAGCTGTTTTTATAACTTCTTTTACCAACTAGTTTCTAGGTTTTTAAATGCCTTATAAATGACATTTACCCTGACTGACTACTTACTTCTAAATGAATAACAAATTTTACCTTGTACTTTCCAATTGGAGCTTAAAAGCAGCTTAAAAGTAATGAGTACTGAAATGACACTTTCCAAGGAACTAATAGGTAATAAAAAAAAACATTACATTTTGAGATAAGTAATTAGTAGTAAGGTTTGTTCTGAGTGAATCGGTCATTTGGCTTGAGAATTCTTTGCACGGCATGAGAGCTTGAGACAATATCCAAAACCGTGAGAGTTGGCAACCCTGTACTAATGTCGTTTAGATTCTTTCTCTCTCTCACCCCAGTGTGTCATCCTGTGCAGGCAGGCTGTGGCAGTCATGATGGAAAGCTCGTGGACATTCATCACAACACACCAGGTCACCACCAGAGTTACAGAAGAAACACTCGTCATCATTGTCCTGGTCCTGCTGAGGTTAAGAATGCACACATATACATGAACAAAAACTCATAGAAATATTTGCATTAAATGTGAAAAAACCTTAAAGTAAGTCTTGATCTGTTGGGTGGTAAACAAAATAAAAAAGTAAACATATCAATAAATATGGATATGAAATATCAATAATTATGTTCTAAGCTGGAGAATTTAAGAGAGGATCCAAACCTAAGATTAAAAAATCCAACTCTGGGCATTTATAGCCTAGATTTTTTTACCATTATTGAATGAAAGCTTTGAACACTTCCATATTCAATGCAGCAAAAGTCGTCATAGTAGGGAAAACATACAGCAGTGGCACCGTTTACAAATGAGAATGTAGAGGACTCTGTTTAGAAATCCTCATTTAGGTATTTACTTAGGTTTTTTCCACGACAGACATTCATTTGGTGCAGCAGTTACATTTTCAGAGAGCAGCAACTTTTGACAAGGGCTACATTGAATGTAAACTACTGAGGCCTGTGGCTTCAGCCCTGGATGAGTGAGCAGTATGAATTTAAAGAAGTTAAAAGCTTTCTGTGAACAGGAGAGACAACACCTAAGATGCTACCTATAAATGAAATAAAACTGGTGATGCCATCTTAATTAGCTATCAATAGGTGGAAGAGCCAGTCAACTGCGTGGACTTGCTGCAGAGTTTAATGTAGTTCAAAAAGTGTACAGACATTGTCATGTCGGTTAGCCTTCATAGGTACACTGACTATAAAGTTAAATTGCGTAATACAACCAAAAGACAGTGAGGTATAACTGACCATGCTAGGGCGAATATTGGCACCATTGTGTGTACCTTGATTAAAGACGATGGTTTTGAATTTTTGGACACTACGCAAAGCAACATGCTGCATCCAGTGACCTTGAGGGTGTCACTCTGATGAGCGGACGGTGCTAAAGTGATGTGAGATTTCTCTCTGGTAAGAGGCCTGTGTGCTGTGTGGGTTGGACATACCAGGTTTTCTTTACTGCAGGTGGAACATGCACAGGTGACTCCATGAAATTCTAACACCTTGCTCTAAAAAGAAGGAAACAACAATCAGTTCTGCTTTATCACCATTTGTATGGCAAATAACGGTTAACTGCAGCCTGAGTGTGTAGAATATTGCAACTGCTCTTTACCATTATCAGAGTTCGCAGGCTTTTTCCATGGCTGGTGATATCTCGTCTCCAGTTTCCGTTGTTCATGTTCAGATTGACAAACTCCTCAGGGCTCAGCCAGGAATACTCTGTTCTGATGCATTTATCACATTTCCCTGGAAAAAACATGCAATAATTACACCAAATCCACATGACCACAGCACTACACAGTGCTTTATTTTCAGTAATAAAAGGACCAGGGGCTGGATTCACAAAAGCTTTCTTAAAAAAAAACTTGCGAAGGTTCTTGGAACAAACACTAAGAACTTCATAAGAGTGTTCTTAAATGCAGTTCTTGAAAAAAACGTAAGAATTCAAGAGACATTTTGAATTTGTATTAACGGTTATTTTAGTTATTTAGTTTAATCTGCTCAGAAGAGCAAAACATCAAACCAAGCATTTAAAAGAACTAGAGATAATCGTGGAAGAAACAGTCAACAGGAAAAAAATTCTCACTGGAAAATATGATATTTGTGGGGTGATGGTGGAAAGCAAGATATGAGGATGGACAGGAGTAGAGGCAGTGTACATGTACTTTAGATTTGCTTACCTTGTCAACTCTAAGACAATTGTGAGGCTATCGTAAGATTAGGAAAACATTTAAGAACATAACATTTTCAAGAATACTGCTTGTTCTAAGAATTGTTCTAAGAATAAAATATAAGATAATTCTTAAGAAGTTATTTGAAGAATAAAAATTTCTCATAACATTTTTCTTAAGAATGAAGTTAAGAAAAAACACACTTGAGAATATTTTCTTAAGACACTTATGTGAACCCGGCCCCCAGACTGAACTCTAATTAAAGGGCCCATATAATGTAAAACTGAGTTTTCCTCACTAGAGGCTGAAGTAGTATGCAAGGCCAAACAATTAATATCAAATAGCAATTTTTCTGACCAATATTGCGGTTACAGTCAATGGAAGACCGCGAGGAGACGGGGTGGTGGTAGGATGGGAAGTTTTTTGTCACAAGAAAGCTGAAGGGAGAAGGGAGAATATGTAGGGCGTAGAATGTAAGAGGAGGAGGAGTTTCGGGTGTGGGCCTTCTCCCAAGCTTAAGTTATTTCATTACTCCGTTTATTTTAGAAATTAAGCTCCAGACCTTTTTTTGGCCAAGAAGACTAGCACATTTGGCCTACAGTAGTTTAGCCCTCTTTTTGAAGAAAAAACACAATACAGGACAGCCAGTCAGAACAGAGATCATCTGCATAAATAGTAGAAAGCCACAAAAACAAAAACAGCCTGTTTGTGAAAAAAACTAAACCTCTTCTACAAGATATAAGCTCTTTAATAAGCCACAGGAATAATGATGTGTGTGGCAGAAGGAAAAGCCTTTCAGCATTATGCAGTGTTTGAGATATGCACAATAAGCACATTAAGCACATTAACCTGAAAAAGACTAGCACACCTGCTTTACTGAAACCAAGGGTTTAGCATTAGACATAAACATGTACCTGTAGCAAAGCGACTTTTATATAGAACCCCTCTCCCTGTAGAACATGTGACTGGAAAAGATTTGCCTTGGAACTGTGTCACATGAGCAGGGTCTTCTTCATAACTAATGCTGTCATCTGAGCTGGACTGGCTAATAATCTCAGTCGTATGGTCATCTGTAGGCAAAAGTGGAAGCCTGTGTGTAAAATTGTTTTCTCCCATGGTTCAAATACATGTAATTAAATTACAAACCCACATTTGTAAGGACAGTATGACATCTCATTACTCAAACACATCCACATCTCAGTGCTTTTAGATGAATCATAAGTAGGTAGGTATTCATGTATTTGTTAAACATATCTGTCACATAATTCTGACACAAATTCAGACTGACTAAAGTGACTAAAATGTCACAACAGCAAATGTCAATATTTAATACAATATCTCCTTCTTCTTCTTATTATTATTATTGATATTATTATGATTCAATCCAAATAATGGCCTTTTCCAGTCATAATAACATTATTAAATATCACAAAAATGCATCAGATATGAACTGTATACAAGGTTGTACTTGAGTTAGTGACTTTCAAAGTAAATGATAAAGACACTAACTTGTAACATGTCTGGTACTTCCACTGGATGTAAACAGCGCTCTCCTGCACCGTGGCTAAAACGACAAACAGATGTTAATATGTTGTTTCAAACATAAAGACACAGAATAGTGTCGCGACCAAGATCTGTCTCTTCTGCCCAGGGTCTAGACATATACAAGTATCTCTAATATGTTCTACGCTATTGCCCTAATAACTATCTGTAGTCTAACATCTTTAAAAAGAATTAAAAGAACAAAAAGAATATCAACAAAAAAAAAAGGATAAAGCGGAATAAAAAAGGAATAAAAAAACTTCAGCCGCTGAGTTCTTGTGGAAGGAAGGAAAAGGCCTTCTCTTTATTGAGCTTTAAGTGGCAAGATGGTTCCCGGACAACCACAATGCAAAGATCATCACGAAGCATCCCTTTTTTATATCCTTTTTGGGCTGGTGAAGTAATCACCCTACCCCTTTTTACACAATTCCATATCATCTTAGTCCCCATTGTATTCAAACCCTGCACCCTTTTTGGCTCCCCTTAAAACCAAATGCACATGATGTCAAATTTTTAAAAACCATTCTGACCTAATCGTTTCATCCTCTCAAGGTCATCTTATACAGCTTCTTCACCCAAGTTCAGAAGTTTACTATAATTTATACTGTCATCTAACAATTCCCTTCCTTTCAGCCCTAATTAGTAGCTACACTTTGTACAGTTTCTTTTTTTTGTGAGTTCAAGAGTTCTTTGAGTTCATTGAGTTCATCCCCTTTAGAGGTGATATCCCAAATGCATGCAGTCTATAGCCTGTTTCCGAATGTTACCTTTTTTCAGGAGATTTCCAAATACTCAAGTTAGCTAATATTTAGTTTATTGATTATTAATCAGGAATGTTTCATTAAATATTTCTGTCAATAGTTCTAGACTACATAGGCCTTTGCAATCATTACAGTCATTACATAGCCTGCACAGATCTATGACTATAAAGATCATTAGTCACTGCAGTGCCCCTTTAGTCATTACAGTGATTTTTAAGTCTTTACAGTCATCACTATCTTTACAGTGATCTTTACAGTTATTACAGTAAAGTTATTACAGTACACGTAACAGTCTTTATAGTGACCTTCACAGTCTTCACAGAAACATTTACAGTATTTCTAGTCTTTATAGTCATTATAGTGACCTTTACAGTCACTACACATTGATCTTCATTATAGTCATAGTCATTAGTTACTTTTGCAGTCTTTACAGACTTTACAGTGACCTGTACAGTGGTTACACACATTATATTGACCTCACTGGTCTTACCTGTCCCAATGAGCCCCTGCCAACAGGTGAAGACTTTGGAAAACAGCAGTGTGTGCAAGAATTGAGACAAAAAACAGAGAACTGTGAGAAAAACATATTTCAAGCCCTAAAAAAATATTCAGTAAGAATTTGAGACATTAACAAGAATCTTTTAACACAAGAAGAGACTGTAGTACCTCTTTATCCTGTATCTTCTTTTGTTTAAATGATGGAGATGAAAGAAAGCCCCCCTACACAGTGGACATTAAAGAGAAGAAGAGTAAGAGGACTAGAATGAAGTCTCTACACTTGCATGTGTGCAAGAACAAATAATGTAGCTAAATCATATGTGGGTTGCCTCTAGTCAAATGCCATGTTAAGATGTTTTTCTAGGTGAAAGTAAGTACATATACGCTACAGAGAACATGCTTACTGTTTATTTGCTGAATTTAATATGTTAGGGAAAAAAATAAACATAAAATGTAGCCTGTGTAACAGTTATGGCACATTTTATACTTTGTTATTCCAGTATGTGAAGCTTGGCAAATAAATATGTTCATTAATTTTCAGAAAAATGTCATATTTAAGTGTGCTCTTTAAAGAGCATTTTCACTTAGAAAATCAACAAAACGTGTACGTTGACCAAGGGTGCTCAAACTTCTGCATGCAACTGTGTATTTATTTTTGCATATTTATTCATTCTGTTGTCAAACCTTCTTCATTGTGTGCTTATACTGACTGAATATGAACTATAGACTGCAGTGTGAGCTTTTACATGTTCTGCATATTTACCTCTATGAGTGTTTGTAAAGGAAACTGGCGATAAAGGATGCTAGTTCTCCACTTTCTGTTTTTCTCCTTTCCTCCATACTTCTCAAACTCTGAGGGTGTGAACCACTGTCCTTCAGAGAGGATGCATGGCTCACCTGCAGAGAAGGGGGGGTTGATATTGTGTGTATATGTGTGTGTGTGTGTGTGCGTGTGTGTGTGTGTGTGTGTGTGTGTGTGTGTGAGAGAGAGAGAGAGAGAGAGAGAGATATAAAGAGAGTAGAAATATATGTGTATATAAACATATATTTTTTATTTTTCCAGTTAAAATAAATAAACATACATGCACTATATATATATATATATATATATATATATATATATATATATATATATATATATATATATATATATATATATAGTGCATGTATGTTTATTTATTTATAGTGTGCTGTATTTAAAGGGACATGGTTAAAAAATAATTTTGTGTTCCCTTGCAAATGCAATGGATTTGTGAGGGAATGCAACATTTTTGCAAGGAAAAATATACGAAAATATTGCAAGGGAATGCAATGTCGTTGAAAATATTTTTTTCACAGTGCCACTAGGGGCTCAGTAATGTTCCAGTATGTGAAATTTACTTAATGTTTCTGTAGATTTGCAGGAAAAGCAGTTGGCTTGGAGTGTGACTTCACCCAAACTCTGATACAAATATACTGAAACATATTCAGACTCACTGTTGTTGAACTTTTCCTTATACAGTATGCCTCCTTTCTTTTCACAGCAGACTGAAAGAGCCTGTTTGTTCCTGATGTGTTCTTCCAGCCTCTTGTTCACTGAGGGCCCTGAAATGACTATACATTAGCAGAGCCAGGTTTATGTTAAACAATGTAGCAGTGGAAGTTTGGAAGGTGCTTTAAAGCCCTGAACAGGAACATGCACCATTTCATCCTAGCCATGGACTTCTGGGATTTGTTTTAAAGTTCCGCAATGCAGTACTGTGCAAAAGTCACGAGATCACATACACATTGTCTAAGCTGCTTATCCTTCTGGGTCATGTGGGGGGGGCAGTGCTGGAGTCCATCCCAGCTGTCATTAGGCGGAAAGCACGAAACACCCTGGACAGGTGGCCAGTCCATCACAGGGCAAACAGACAGACATATACAATCACACACACACATTCACACCTAGGGGCAATTTAGCATGTCCAATTTGCCTGACTTCATGCCTTTGGACTGTGTGAGGAAACCCACACAGACATGGGGAGAACATGCAAACTCCACACAGAAAGGACCCTGGTTGCCCATCTGGGGAATCAAACCCAGGCCCTTTCTGCTATGAAGGGACAGAGCTACCCTCTGTGCTATTAAATTTTCAGTAAAATATGTCTGAGGAGATCAGATATAAGATAATCCACTTTCACTAGTAAGGGGAAAGTCGAAGGAAGAACGGTGAAAAACAGGAAAAACAGTTTTTAAAAAACTGCTTCCAAGAATGGAATTAAAAATGTATTAAAACCTGCAGAGATAATAGGACTCCAAACAAGAGAGAGGAGAAAATCAAGTTTCACTCTTGCTTCAGATCTGAAATAATCCACAGTTGTTTCTGTCCATCCTTCCACTGTGAGAAGACAACTCAACACTATGAGTCTGAAAGGATGTGTATTACTGAGAAAATGAAATAGACAAAACAGAAGGACCTTTGCACTAGAACACAGAAACTCTACATCTGAAATGTGAAGTCAGATTTTATGGACTGATAAGTCTGAATTTGTGTTTGGGATTACTTGGATTGCAAGATGCAGAAAATGCAATCAACTTCTGAGACTGAACTTTAAAGATGTGTAAAAAGCATAACAGATTTTTTTTGAAAACTGAAAGCGAACCTCTTGAAAAGAATTAGGTGTAAATGCAATGTTTTCTGCTTTTTTCCAATTGCTGAAAAGAACACCTTTAATGCCGACTTGAAATTAAATGAATGAAAGGGTGTCCTCTGACTTTTGCACTGTACTGTATATAATAATTACTCAGACAAACAGTTCTGAATACATTTTTGTCATTTTGTTTTGTTATATTGCAGTTTGCACAATGTTTATTGGTGAGGTATAAGTAGTGTCTGTTAGCTACATTAGCCTCGTAGTTCCAGGGCAAAAGTAAAGAAGCAAATTTCAGACATCAAACATGATCTTAGCTGATCTGCTACGTTTGGTATAAACTTAAAAACTATGTAATTTCAATTCTTTCAACTGTTCATACCACTTTGCAATTTGCCCTGAATCCGTGATGAATGCTGACTTACTGCTTGCAGGGCTCTGGGTGGGCATCTCCTGATTAGAATTGTGGACAGGTGACAGTCTTAGCTGACCATTCTTCCTGCAGCTCCTGGTCATCATCCTTCTCTTCCTCCCTTGATTTCTCATATTCATGTGCTCCTCTTCACTCAGCCAGTCAGAATCTGTCTCAGTCTCTGTCATCATTTTCCTCTTCCTTCTTCTTTTTGTCTTCATTTTCTCCTCTTCACTCAACCAGTCAGAATCTGTCTCTGTCTCAGTCATCATCTTTCTCTTCCCCCTTTGTTTTCTTGTCTTCATTTGCTCCTCTTCACTCAGACAGTCAGAATCTGTCTCCGTCTCAGTCATCATCTCTGTTTCTGTCACTTCAGCCATCATTAGCACTTCCCTGAAAAGTAAAGATTACATCAGCAATATAGTAGTGTTGCATTTCAACCTGAATAATAATACATTTGCAGGTATTTGTTCTTACTCAATTGAAAAGTAGGAAAAGAAACAAAGACGTTGGCCAATTTTTTAATATCCCTATTTCCAAAAAAGTTTGGACGCTGTTCAAAATGTAAATAAAACAGAATGCAATGATGTGCAGATCATTTAAACCCTACAGTACAGATGGAAATAGCACAAAAACAACGTATCCAATTTTGAAACTGAGAAATTTTATTGTTTTTGAAAAATATATGCCCATTTTGAATTTGATGCCAGCAACGCGTTTCAAAAAAGTTCAAACGGGGCAACAAAAGACAAGACGGGCAAGGTAAAGATGTGTAATGTTAAAAAAAACCCTGGTGGTCCATTGGCAACAGGTCAGTAACATGATTGGGTATAGAAAGAACATCCTAGAGAGGCATAGTCTTTCAGAAGTAAAGATGGGGATCCAATCACCTAAAGCACACGTTAATGCAAGTTGTAAACAGGCCCTAAGTGAACTAGAAGAGCTTGATTCTACACAAGTAATGGAAGTTTGTACACTGCCAGCTGTTAATGAGCAAACTGCTGACACCAAATACGTAGGTGGAGGAGTTTTGTTCTGCTTTTCTTCCCTCCCTCTTCTCTCTCCTCCTACATTTCATTTCTCTCTACACTCCTCCATTCCTCTCACTCTCCTCCTCTTTTTGTTTTCCACTGACTCTGTATTTCTCCTCACCTGAACACACCCAGGTTCCTTTCAGTTTCGTTTCCTAGTAAAATACTTAGAACCTTGAACTGACTGCTTATCACAGTAGAGAGCAACACATTTTGTTTTTTGCTTTATAATGTTAAAGCTGATTCTTGACTACAAAGTAGAAGAGCAAATATCAGCATGATCAAATATCACATTTACATGACATCTATAGCATGTTTTTGCTTAATCTTCAAAAGAGCTATCTCTCACTGTGAGTTGCTTACAGACTTCAGAAGGATGTTGTATTACAGCCAGCAAGAAGTTACTCAACTAATACAGGTGCAAATGAACTGAAAAACCGTAGGATGAAAAAAGTTACTTGTATGGTACAGAAACAGTTTTCAGGGTGAATTTCAAGAAATATCTCTGATTGCTGTTACAATTCACAGATGAGGTTGCTCGACAACAGCACAGCATATCATTTCATATCAGAACAACCTGATATTCGCTACGAAGTGAGGATCACTAGGAAGCAAAATAGGTAATCTGCCAACACAGCTCTTTTTACAGCTGTATTTTGATTATTATTAAGAAGTGCTGTCAAGTTGGTTGTGACTTCTGGTAGTGACTATATGTAAAGTGTTTCTCAAGGATATCCTGTCTGTTTGGACTGGTTCGTTATTCCTCTTTGTGTTTTTACTTTTGTATTGTATCCAACCATTTGTTGCTGGTCATTCTCTTCCTCTTTTTCCTTCAACTGTTCCAAGTGTAATGGTCTTTTCCAACTAATTAGTTTTTCTCAGAATATGTGTAAAATAAACTTCAGTTTAGTTTTCTGGGCTTCAAGTGAAATGTGAGGCTTGATTTGTTTGAGTATCCATTTGTTTGTCTTCTTTGTCATCCAAGGTACTCTTAAAAGTCTCAGCTAACACCAAAGTTCAAAGGCATCAATATTTTTCCTATCTCGCTTCCATAAAGGACCTCAGGGAAGATCATAGCCTGGACAATTCCGATCTTTGTTTGCATTTTAAAGTCTATACTATGACAGTTGCTTTTCACACTGTTTTGTTCCACTATATCAAAGGAACTGTGGACTTTAAGCATCTGTGATCCATACAGACAGGTTTCTTTAAAAGCCTAATAACTCTCATACTGTGTTCCAATGTAAAAAGCACATGATCCACATGTTTAGAAGATCTGTGGTGTTAAGAGTTTAGCCTCAGCCCAGATTTAAATAAGATAATCAACAAAAATCTCTTTTACACAATTTCTGCTCTACTTTGGATGTACTTGATCCACCAAGACTTGTCTGGTGTCTGAAGTTTACTTCTTTATTATTTAACTGGAGCTACATTGCTAATGAAGTAATGGAAGTTTGTACACCTCCAGCTGTTAATGAGCAAACTGCTGACACCAAATACGTCCTGACTGATTAACCACATTTGGGCTAAGGGGAAAATAATCCAAATTAGAATTTTTTACCAGCTATCACTTGATAAAATGTACCAGTGAACATTAAAAAAGGATCACAATACATCCTGGGGTGTTTACATCTGGCTTTTTTGTGGTTAATCAAAACCCGAACCTGATCCGATCTCCATAAACATGTGACTGGAAGGTATAAGCAGTCCCTAAAAGTTACATCAAAGAATGTTATTATATGAAGTGGTTACAAATATGTTGTCTGATGACCACAACAATATTTTACACTAGTTTTGACATAAAGTTTTAGCCTAAAACATATTACACTATTTCACCATTATCAACGTTACATTTAAAAACAGAGACAAAGACACATATAGGTTCACTGGTTTGGATAGTAAATAAATGGCTATATTTGCATTGCAGACATTGTGACTCCTGGTTCCAATCACCACCACTGTAAAGATGTCAGAGTCATATAATTATGAATTATGCAGAAATTTTATAGAATAAGTAGAAGCCCTTTAAGCGTGCGCATGCATCAGACCAGATTCATGATATCAGAATTGAGTCTCTAAATTCCAGAAGTCACTTAAAATCCATTCAAAAAGACTCAAAAGACTGACGGTTTTAACAGTAAATGCAAGTTTGTGTTTAGAATCATTCAGATATGACACCCTGAAGCTGTCGCTGTTATTCCACTCTAACATCTTGTGTTCATCAGCGAAAATAAGGAAAATAACCACAAACACTGACAGCACAGAAAGAAAATACGGACCAGATACGTACAGAATGTGAAAGATTTACTCACCTTGTATGACACGATCTGGTATCTCTCCCTAAGTTACGCTCATGGACAGACACACACACACTTATCAGCTGAGAGGTGGAGGAGTTTTATTCTGCTTTTCTTCCCTCCCTCTTCTCTCTCCTCCTACATTTCATTTCTCTCTACACTCCTCCATTCCTCTCACTCTCCTCCTCTTTTTGTTTTTCACTGACTGCAAAAATAAGAACAAGACTCGACCTTTCTTCTCACCTGAACACACCCAGGTTCCTTTCAGTTTCATTTCATAGTAAAATTCTTAGAACCTCGAATTGACTGCTTATCACAGTAGAGAGCAACACATTTTGTTTTTTGCTTTATAATTTTAAAAGTATCTGAGCGAGATCATTTTCTATGCATTCAACGTATAAATGAGAACAAACTTTGTTTCCAACACATTCTTTTATTAGCAACTCCAGCGAAAGTGACAGAGTGCAAACATTACAACTTCATTGTGTCAGACGGAGGGGCCAGTTGTAACTTAAACTTAAAACACAATCAATTCAATAGAAATCTGTTTTTGTTGGAAGTAGTTAAAATTTCCCACCTAAATATATATTTATAATATATTCATCAAAATAAATATGATTAGTGAAATCAGACTGTGTCAAACAGTGTAAACTGATTCTTGACCACAAAGAAGAGGAGTAAATATCAGCATGATCAAATTTATATGTTTCATTTATATGACATCTATAGCATGTTGTTGCTTAATCTTCAAAAGGGCTATCTCACCCTGTGAGTTGCTTACAGACTTCAGAAGGATGTTGTATTACAGCCAGCAAGAAAGTGACTAAACTAATACAGGTGCAAATTATACACACGATTCAGTAACTGAAAAACCCTATGATGAAAAAAGTTACTTGTATGGTACAGAAACAGTTTTCAGGGTGAATTTCAAGAAATATCTTTGATTGCTGTCAATATTTAGACGAGGTTGCTATGAGAATACGAGAGCACAGCCAAAAGCACATTCACCTTGAACCTGTTTAACTGCATTGCTATAACTGCATTGCTTCTCCGCTATACATCTGTCTGTTTATAGAAAAAATATATATAATTTACAAAACATTTATTTACTCCTTTCTGATAACTTCAGTGTGAATGAATGCACTAAACTGCCTGCAGGCTGAATATCCATGTGTTGTCAATAATATAGAACCAATTGTCAAACAGCTGTTAATATTGCAGCGTTGACATAGAGTGAGACATAATTCCACCATGAGAAGTGCTCTTTATTAAACACCAGGGCAGAAAGACCAAATCACAGTAACAAGACAATAAACAACACAATAAACACATATTACATACCTTTAGCTGACGAACAACAACATAAACATCCTGCCATGGCCATCAGCAGGACCAAGCCTCACAACCTTCTAGAGCCCAGCATGTGTTAAATATATTTACTGTATCATAACTTACTCAAAATTCTTTAAATATGTGAATAAATCATCAGTTTATGTTTGGTGTCTTGTTTATGATGTTTTAATCCTTAAAATACCAGACTTATCACATTCTAACACAGGGCTTCCCAAAGTCTGGTCTGTGGATGTCGTGTGATTTGGCCTACCAGAAACCCTCACCACCTCACTTAAGAGAACATACTTATAATATTATATATATTTAAATATATTTATGTATATTTATATTTTCCTTTAGAATTGTGTAATGTGTAAAGGGTAATGTTATAAAATATAATTAATTAAAGGTCAATTTGGATCCAATCTACCTACTTATATTTGTTTGCTTTGGCCTTTGGCTCCCCAGGACAAAAAATTTGGGCACCCCTGGTCAAAGGCATAGTATGCACTGACAACTACATGAACTACGTGGCAAACCAACCAAATCATTCTCAGAGTAGTATGATACATTTTGGACCTACTGGTGGGTCAGCCATTTAAGGAGTCTACACTGTATTTGTTTTTTTTATTAAATGATAATTATTATTATTTTCCAAACTTTTGAATGCTAGTGTGAATGTGTCATGAAAATTCTGTTTTCTATGATGTTGGCCCTTTAAGACTCCTTTAGAACTCATGATGGTTGGTTTTCTAATAATGTTTTTTATGTTTATGTGCTTATATGTGCATTTGGCTCAAGATGATATTGGGAAAATACCAGCAAGGGGGCGTTAGACCAGTTTGCTATGAGCATTATGTCATATGTTTCATTATGTCCTATAAATAGTCGTAATATTCGTAATCAAACTCGAGACAAGACAGAACAGAGCTTGTATGGTATGAGCTTGTATTCTGTGTGAGTCAGAGTGAATGTAAAGGTAGAAGCATGTTAGAATATTAGGGTGGTGAGTCATAGGCGGCCTCTGTTTACTGCATGTTGTGAAGCTGTAACTGCTTCAAGTTCTGATGCACTGACTCTGTGTCACATCACACATTAAACACAAATACACCCCCACACTCAGACACTCTAATAATAACAGGTTCTACAAGGGTTCTTTGGAGCATTGCCATAGAAGAACTTTTCATTCCCTGAAGAACCTTGTTTGAAAGTGTGAATAACCTTGTAAAGGTTTAAAGAACCTTCATGTAATGTAAAGCTTGTATACCAGTTTAATTTTTTTTCTAGAACCTTTACACTGTGTGGAGGTATTTTAAATTTTAAAAAGCTTTTTCACACTCGCTCACCTCATCTACAAAAACTCGTTCTCTGATCCCCTTTAAAGGCCAGAGCCCACCAGCGGCCCAAAGTGTTACTTCACAACCAAACTCAAGAATAGCTCAGCCAGTTTGCACTGAGGTCCCTGTAGTTACTGAATAATAAGCCTTAGTATGTATTAAGACTGAGATTTTAAGGGGTTAAAAGAACCAAAGGTGGGTCCTCTATGGCATCACTGATAAAGATTTTTGGCTTTAAAACAGTGTATAAACAGTGTTTTCATTTTTTTCTTTTGCTGTTTTATGAAAACACTGTGTATATATAACAAAAAAATGCAGATGTTTCCCCAACAATTCCATTCTTAAAGTCTTCTGCACATTGCCTCTCTCTTCACATCAAACATCTCTTCTACACATCTCCTCTCTAACATCCTGCTACATTTTATCCACATTTTTTAATATTTAAACGACAAACAGTCACTCAGTAAAACTCTTCTTGCCTAAATCCAAACACTAAATAATATTTTAATATAAAAGCTTAAACCACAGCATCCTGTAGTGGACCCAAGCAAATATTGGTTAAACATTTTTTCACTTGTGCACGTGGCTCAAGTTGGGCTGGTTTTCAAATGAATGGTTTTTGTGTACACTGTAAAAACTAATTTAGGTCTTAAAAAAGTAAGTAACTTGGCCTCCTTCAAATTTTAATATTATTGCTGAATATTATTTTATATAATAAATTAACAGAATGTAACAGATGATGACTGTTCTGTTAACTGACTATTTGATGTTCAGTGAAATTGAAATGTTAAAATACCCAGTTTATTTACTTTTATAAGTTAAAAGAATTATTATATTTACAGAAATTTTAAGATTGCTCGCCTTTTCTTCCTTGCACTCTCATCTCTCTCTCTCTCTCTCTCTCTCTCTCTCTCTCTCTCTCTCTCGAGGAATAAGTAAAAGTGCCTCTGTGTAATGTTATAAGGCTCAGGGCTGGTTATAAAACATTCAGGCCTCCAGCCTTGGAAGCCCAGAACAGGCGACACCCCGCTATTTCCTCTCTCTTAGATAAGCGGCAGCTCCGAAATATGTAATTGAAATACACAGACTATATATATAATACTATATGCTATAGCTAACAAACGTCTGCCCACTATGTTCATTCAGTGGCCATCTTTGCAACGCCACCAGACAGTTATTTCGAGCCATACAGCACCAGACTGTCTTTGAATGGGGAGAGACAAAAATACTCTAAACTGAAGGTCAAATTACCATTAAAGTTCAAATTATTGGTAAAGTCCGACAAAAACTTTGTAAATAGTTCGTAGCGTTTGGCTCAATAACACACAAAAACACTGTTGATTTTTCAGGTTGTTGACACTTCTCCGCTTGCGGCATAACCAGCGAGCTGATTGGCTCTTTTTCTTGAAGGACGGGTCTTTCTCACAAACAGAAACCATGTTTAACATTATGAGCTTTCCCATTCATATTTCAACCAGTGACCAGTCTCCTCCTTTATAACATCTCTGCTATATTCGGCATGTAACAGAGGCATAAAAATCAAGCTGACCAATCAGAGCTCTGTTGTCATGGTTGCAGCCCAAATAAATTTGCATCAGGATGGCAACAGTTGCTGCTAGTTGGGCGATGTTTGGTGTGCCTGGGACACGCAGCTCTCCCCCCTACAGATGCAACAGACTTACAGCATGTAGTTAAACAATAAGTATCTGTCAGCAGTTGAAGACATTTTAACCCCCTTTGATAAAAGCAGGTATACTTTTTAAGGAAGTGAGAGGCTGTGTGAAGAAAAGCAAAAGTAATTCCACTTTCCCATTTTTTACCCTTCTTAAAGAGGTTTAATTTTCTATTCCAGGTCACTGTGACAACTGAATAGAGACCAATCCTTCTTTCCCAGAATGCTGAAATGGAAATGCAACATCTTTCACTTTCACCCAAACAAAAGTGAAAGTAAGAGGGAGTAACTTTGTTTCCTTGGCTGCTCTGCTGGCATATGCCAAGTCATCCCACATAAAGTAATCTGACAGAAAAGATCAATGGCCAAATAGATATTAAAAGCTTTCTTTCTCTTTTCTTTCTTGACAGCACTATTAAATCTAGTCAGCATGTTGCCACATACAGTACAAAACCCAGAAACCAGTCTTCAATTATTTAATTTCAAGTCAATTTCAGTCATTATGTACATGTAATTCATTTTTCAGGAGATGTTTTTGAGGAGATTAGATATTCCATTTGCATAAAGAAATGCCTCCTCAAATGACCACTCTTGTTGGTGTTCTCAGAACAACAGAGTGACCACCCCAGAGTCCAGACCTCAACATTACTGAATGTGTTTGGGATTACTTTTAAGCAGATTAATCAAGCAGAAAATGCACCCAACGTCTTAGCCTGAACTTTGGAGATGTGCAAAAATAGCCCTGCAGATTTGTTTGAAAAACTGAAAGCAAGTCTCCTGAAAGTCTTCTGAGGTCTCCAGAAAAGAAGCTGTGATAAAGGCAAAGGGTGACCGCATTAATAAATATATGTTTTCTGATTCTTTTTGATTCTTTTCTTGACGCTGAAATTGAATAACTTATATTTGAAGGCCTGGGTAGAAGTTAAATGAATGAAGGTGCTCCCTGAGTTTTTCACAGCACTGTTTACTATTCAGGTTTCTCTTTCACACTCTTACATAAATATACACACCTTCACCTGATGCAAATATGTACATGTATAATCCAGGTTAGAGTACCAAGTCTGAGTGAAGCAGGAGTTTACATCCTTTACCTCACCCTGGCATTATTATAGAGGATTATACTCCCTGCTACAATATTATTTTGGCCTTTTATGTCTGGAGTCACTTGCCAGATTGATTAAAAAAAATTCAAACTACTCACCAAAAAAAATATATATTTTCACATTTTTATTGAATATTTATTAGGAATTCTGTGTAATAAATGAATAACATACAGTAAGTATTTACTGACATTCATCCAACTTGAGAGTTTATTTCAGCTGAAAATTGTCCTACTAATTGTTTAAAACCTGTAAAGTTGCACAGGACTGTTATACTAGAGTCATTTTATACATTTATCTAAAGCAAGATCAGTTTTATATGAGTGAAAATGGTGATTTCAAATGTTTAAAGGCTAGTGTATCTGTGAGATAACTGAAAAGGAAATTTAAAGTCAAAAGGCAATTAAAAAAAAAACTCGAACATGACAGTTGATGCATATTGTTCAAATAAACCTCGTTTCTTAACATATGAGGAAACCAACCAGGCCTGGTCCCAAACACCAGGTGGGAAATTTGGGTTACAATGTATCCACATTCGACAAAATAAAAAAAAAAATTAATAGTAATAAAAAAGCTAAGGTGATATGCGTGAACAAATGGTACAGTAAGTCTGTCTAACTGAGCCACACATTCAGGAGAGAATCAACAGGAGAGCCACGTTTACAACAAATCACCAGTGAATTTTAATACAACAATCACCAAAGGTTTCCCCTTTTAAGAAATCTGCTAATTAACCTTCGCACAACATGCGTTGTACAAAACTGTCCATCCATTCAACCTAAAAAAATTACTTAACAGGGTAATAAGCAAATTAAGTAGTTTCATTCAACCTAAATAAATAATTTGAATGAACAAACAGTTGCTTATTATTGCTTATACAGGAAGTAATTTTTTAGGTTGATTTCAGGTTGTTCAGGCATTAAACCTTCCTATGTTAATCAGTATAGCCTTATATATGAAGTTTAGTTTCACTTTCACTGCTTCTGCCACCTGCCTCTGTAGAAGCATGTATTTAAAAAGTAGTGGTTTTAGTGAGGCTTGATGATTGATTAGTGAGGCACTGACCCCTGATAAAAGCCCATCAGCCATTTCAGTATCAAACTGCTTTACAAAAAGCTAATCAAATTAAAGTGTTTGCAAAATTATTATTCATCATAGTTGGTTAATACTAATGAAGGTTCCTGATTGAGGAGAGATGCTACTGGATGTTAAAGATGCTTTTGAACTCCCTCTCAAACACCTCACTCAGCCTGGATCCCAACTTGTCAAACTTGTTGCCCTATAGACAAAGAAAAATAATATAAAAACTTTTTTTAATGACTGAAAGCAATAATTAACAATAATATATGGGCATCCCTGGCCAAACTGCAGGTTTTATTGATGTTCAAAGGGAAAAGAAGTTAACACAATCTCTGCAGCAAACTATTTTAAAAAATAACATTTGTCGCAAATGTTATTGAACACATTTTTTATTGAGTAACGTAAAAATAGAAAAAAAAGGATCTAAAAATGAAGCTAATTTATGCCTACAAAGCTATAAAAAGATATCATTGTGCATTCCAGTTTGCAATTTCCACTGTCCAAAATGTCTTTAAAAAATGCCAGTAAAGGGGAGCCTATGAAAGTTAAGGCAAGATCTGGAAGACAGAAAATCTCAGAACTGCTTGTACGCTGGCCAGAAATGCAAAGAAAAACCCTCATATGACAGCAAAGGACCTGCAAGAAAGTTGACAGAAGTGGTTGTGCACTGTTCTATTATGAAGCATTGTTGGCAAAAACATGGTCCACATGGAAGAATCATTAGAAGGAAATATTACAGAAGGGAACCTCTACTGCTGCATTCCCTTCACTGACTGTAGCTTCTTGCATCAGATTTAAGAGCTACCTACTCTTTCTAGGTATCAGCACTGGCTTTTGTTTCTGGCAGTGTCTTAGCTCAAGGGCAGTTTGGACTCTAACCTATTTTAATGGACTACAAAGCATGTTTGTAAGTTGCTGTAGATAAGGGAGTCTAAATGCTGTAAATGGAGATGTAAGATCTTTGAATGGCTTTTTGCATAACTTGAACATCGTTGGAAATCTGTAAGTGTTCTGCAGAGAAGAGTGGGTGAGAATTCCTAAAACAGCAATAGAAAGATTCCAAGCTTTATTTTGTTGGTTTATTTCACATGTGTATCAAATATAAAGTAAATGTACAAACAACATTTGCTGAAAATGCTATTTTAAAAACATAATTTGGCCAGGGGTACCCAAACTTTTACAAAAAAAAAATTTTTATCTCACCTTATTAAACATGTGGCAGTTGTGAAAGATGAGCCGGACGTCAGACACAAACTGGCCCAGTTTTCTATACTTTCTGTTCTGCAGCTTTGTCTTCACTCTGTCCAGCCACATGGGGTCAGCAATCACTCTGCTGTAGCCTGAGATCTGTACAAGAGCAGCAAGGAGAGTCGACATGAGACCAAGAAACACAACTTTCACTCCTTGAGTGAAAATGAATTCTCACTTAAGTACAGTAATCTTTCATCAAAATTTTATTAAATATGCGGCTTACTTTGTTTAATTGTGTTACATGGTTAGTTGAATAATTCATTACATTTACATTCAGTGTGCATGCTACAGTCAAATACAACACTTTGAACAGCCCTGGACAAATGACAGGCTCTGCTGATTTTCTGAGAGAAAATAAGTTAAAACATCCTATACAGAGAACACACTAAAATATATGAAACATTTTCTGCTAATTTTAATATATCGGGGCATGTTTTATTTATTTCCCTGACATATTAAATTCAGCAAATAAACAGTAATTGTGCATTATAATGTGCAGACGTGTGAGGATGTAGAGGATGTGTTAACTTTTCACTTCAACATCAACAAAATATGGCATTTGACTGGGGTGTCCAAACTTTTGCATACAACTGTATATCAACAGATTTGAGTCTGCCTTTTATTCTTTTGTTTTAATGTTAAGAAATGACAAAATAATAAGAATGTTAAGGATGTTTTTTCTTGCAACAAAGCAAGACTGCATGCACAACAATCACTCTCTCCATAATAAAACAGGTCAGTAATGGTACAATGGTGTGGACTGAAGGTTTAGATCCTGCACTTTTCACAGAATTTCTCTGTTTGTTTTAGTGAGTTATGAGCAAGACAAAAATCATCTAGTACTAAATTATCTAGATCTGCCGGTGCTACTTACTCTTTTAGTGGGGTCTTCAGTGAACACATGCTCTATATCCTCCTTATACATACACAACAGCAAATACTGGCAATGCTGACAAAGAATCACACAAACACACAAATTTAGAAATGCTGTGTATGAATGTGTGTAACTGTATACATGTGTGTATGTTTTTATCTGTGTTTACCAACTGAGAAATAGAACTGTCCAGAGCTTCTTCTTCAGTCATGTGTCTGGATTGCCACCATCTCTGGTTGATCTTCAAGACACAGAAAGTGCAACTCCACTTTTCTCTGCACACATAAAGATTTCAGTTGCATTATTAGCTTCATTTTAGTATGATATGAATTGGAAAAAGTATCATTCTGCATAATGCTGGGTAATATGACAATATTTTATCATTATCATGATAAATGATGTCACGATATGCTCAGAAAAGCATGATCAGAAAAGGATATAGTAAGTAATACAGAAATGAGTCCTGTTTAACTGGATTTACAGTAGCAAGCATGTAAAAATTGAATTCACAGTTCTATGGTTTTTTTCCATGTGGCTCTACTGGGGCCATCTACTTTTTAATCTGTTGTAACTTATCCAAAATGAAATATTATCATATGTATTGTGTATCATGAAAGCAATTTTAAGGATCGTGAGGTTATATTTAGGCAGCACGGTGGCACAGTGGGTAGCGCTGTCACCTCACAGCAAGAAGGGCCTGGGTTTGATTCCCGGCCGGGCGGCCAGGGCCCTTTCTGTGTGGAGTTTGCATGTTCTCCCCATGTCTGCGTTTTTATATATGTGCTCTGTTTTTATCATTTTGTGAAATCAAAACTGAATGAAAAAAGTCAAATGTGCAGAGTCGAACCTGTCAATACAGAATGTAAACTGAATGTAAATGTAATTCCTTAAGAAACTGACTGTGTAATTACATTCAAACAGGAAAGCAAAACCGCAGAAATAATTAGCTATAGGTTGAACAGATGCAAAACAAAGGCTATTTTATTTATTTGTAAGTAATAATGTGGTTTTTCAGTGCTGTTGCTGCATTTATTTTGATATGTAAAGAAATCAGGATGACGATTTATGAGTTAAATGTGCTTAAATAACCATTTTTAAATTTACTGTATAGAGCAATTATTGTCAGCCTCATATAAATACTCACAGTTGCCCTTATTCATCAAAGTTGCATAAAAAAGAGCACAGATGTGACCACTTTAATGGCGTATGAACTACTCTGCATCTCATTTATGAAACTTTCTTATGATCTTCAAAGAAGTGGAGATTTGAATGCAAACAATGAATCAGCTGCACTGTGTGAAATCTAGTGCCAGTCTGCCAGCACCTCATTTACATATTATTCAGTTCAGCAGCTTGTGAGCCAATGGCTGTGCTCATAGGCCGAGTTTGAAGTGGAGCAGTGAGTGCACTGCTCCTCCTACTGACCAAACTTTATAGTATTAAAATTCCTATGACAGGAAAGAATAAAATGTGAAATAAACAAAATGTTTTATTTAGTTTTGAGATGAAACAATGATGAGATTGCATAGTGAGATTATTTTCCTAAAATAAAACGAAACACTACATTATTGCAGTGTATGAGATGCTTCTGCACTAGCTGCATTTTGTGTTTTGGACAGTGTCAGTAGTATAAAACAAAAGCACAGCGTAATAAAATGAAACAAAAAAATAGTTGCAGCATTTGTTAATACCAACGTAACAGGACGGGGTCCACAGGACACTGTTGACTGGATATTTTTGGTTGGTGGACTATTCTCAGTCCAGCAGTGACACTGAGGTGTTTAAAAACTCCAGCAGCACTGCTGTGTCTGATCCACTCGCACTAGTGCAACACACACTAACACGCCACCACTATGTCAGTGTCACTGCAGTGCTGAGAATGATCCACCACCCAAATAATACCTGCTTTATGGTGGTCTTCTGAGGGTCCTGACCTATAGAATGAACAGGATAAAAGGGGACTAACAAAGTATGCAGAGAAACAGTTGCAGATAAAAGCAGGTGTACTTAACAAAGTGACCGGTCAGTGTGTACTGTATGTTTTAGTGGATGTGGTGTTGTTATAAAATCTGTCGTAAGTAGTCTTTTCCCCTCACCCCAGTGAATCGTCCTGCACAGCCGGTAAATGGCACTGATGATGGAAAGCTCTTGGACATTCATCACAGCACAGCAGGTCACATTCAGTGTTACAGATGAAGCACTCATCATCATTTTTCTCATCAAGCTGGTTACAGAACATAAAGATAAATAAGTTAAATATCGAATAAATGCTTAATTAATAAATCAATACGCAAATTAATTCGGAATGTAAAAAACAAATAACTAAAAAAAGGCATCAGCAGGTTTCTTTTTAGACCTGTTTAATTAAATTTATGATTCTGAAAACTAACAGTAATATTTTATTGAGGACGTACTATAATGGATCAACTTACTATAATAGATTTCAACTATAACTGATCCACTTCAGTCTCTCTTTAAAGGTAATAAAAAAGCGCTGATGATAATATTCATATTAACATCTCATAATAATGGTCACATTCTAGGTGTTCCACAGGGCTCAGTCCTAAACTCCCTTCCATATCTAACATGTTCTAACATTTTTTCACAACATTATAGCAATGGTGATTTGGTATCAAGCATCTGTGTAGCATATCATATTTTAATTCAAGCAAAAATGCATGTTTATAATCTAAAAATTAGTGTATAGAATATGATGAAATGATTTTGTAGAATGGCACTCACTCACCAGATCCTGCTCTGTAGTACTGCAATGATTACAACTACACAGCCGGCAATGTGCCATCAGGATCTTCTTCTACAGAAGGAACATACGCATGTTAGACTATATTTGCGTTTGTGACAAATTTAAATAAATGAATAATTAAATAAAATCCTATGAACTGATGTCAGTTCCTACAAATTGTTAATGATACTGTAACCGTATCCATGCACTGTGCAGATTCTCTGATCTTTTCTCTAAATATGTCAAGGAGGCTGTTACATCTGTATGCAAATGTACATTAACAAATCCCTTGATATGAGTTAAATGAGTACCTCTTGGTCTCTCTTGTCCTATTCTTGCATCTTTTCCTCCCTCTCCAACTCACTTCCCCTCCATTGCTTATACAAGCATATGCAAAAGTTTGAATCTCCAACCCCCCTCACCCCACCCCCAGGTCAAATGATATATTTTAGATTTTCTCAGTGAAAGTAAATTAACACAATCTCTTACAGAGAACACACTTAAATATGGCATTTTTCTGCTCATCCAGGGTACAATAATTACATAGGTTTTTAGTTTGAAATCTATACATCTGACTGATGCTGATATTTTTTGAAGCTATTTTCCACCAATATCGATATAAATGTGATCATCCATAAAAAGACTGTGAAAGATGAGTACAATATGTTTTTTAAAAATACAACATTTGCAAATAGGATGTATTTAATAAAGAACATAAAGAAAAAATATTGCTAAAATTATTGTTAATTAACCATTAATACAACAATAAGATAATCATTTACATGTTTTGTTGATTTTCTAAGTGAAAATAAGTTTATAAAACACATCCTCTACAGAGAGCACACTTCTGCACATTATAATGCACAATTACTGTTGATTTGCTGAATTTAACATATTGAAGAAAGCATGTTGTGCAAAGGTTATGGCACATTTAATAATTAAAGTTTTATTTTCCAAAGCGTAAAACCGTGCACTAAAATTAACAATAAAAGTCATGTTTAAGTGTGTTCTCTGTAGAGGATGTGTAACTTCTTTTCACTTAGAAAGTCAACAAAATGTATCATTTGACCAGGGTGTTCAAGCTTTTGCAAACAGTTGTAAAAATGTTGAAATCTCTGATAAATCTCTCTCCTGTTAGCACTTTAATCCTGTTATGTCTCATGAATGTCATCTGCAGGTGAGATATGTGAATGAATACATGCATTCTGCCATTTTCATTATTTCTTGCTCTCTCTCTCTCTCTGTCTCTCTTTCTCTCTCTCTCTCTCTTTCTCTCTCTCTCTCTCTCTCTCTCTCTCTCTCTCTCTCTCTCTCTCTCGTATTACCTTCAACAGGTAGTTTAATGTTTTGCCATGACATTGAATATCTTTCTTCCAGTGCCCGTCTGTCATAGTTAACTCCTGCTTTACAAACTCCTCCGGAGTGAACCAGCACTCCTCCGTGCGGATGCTTTTACTTCGTGACCCTGCAGCAGATCAACATACATATTTAGTGTCCAGATTAGATTAAAACTCATAAAGTAATTGCACATATAATACATAGAATATTATACATACGTATACATGCATGAAAAAAATAAAAATGTATATGACGTATATTAATATTATTGTTGATTCCAAACTTTTGCATGTTGGCTTGTTTTTTAGCTCATCCAACTCAACAACTCAACTCCTACAACTCTGAATTCAATAAAGAAATTAAATGCATTGAAATTTTAATTGTAAAGTATTTCCGCAAGCATTTTTCACAACAGGCCACTGTTGAAGTTGAAGTTGAAGTCAGATGGCACTTTTAATAGCACCAAAGTCCATGTGCCGTCATACTGTGCATACTGCTGTGCAAAGGATTCTGCAAGATTACATGCACCAGTGTATAAACCATTTTTCTCACTGGCTTTTGCAAGTTTCACATGTTTTGGAGATCGCTCAGTTGAACTACACATTTTTGTTGTTCAGCAACATTAATGGAATGTATTTAGGTCACCAGGCAAATCAACATTTATAAAAGTGTTTTTTTATTGTGTTTAAATGCTATTTTTCATTGTGGCAGTTTTTATACACAATATTTTAGCAGTTTGTGCTGTCGGCTGTGTTGTTTTATCTTGGCATGGCCGTCTTTGTGAAGAAGTATGAATTATTTTCACAGCAGGGGGCTCTCACCCCTCCACTATCGCCCTCATTGCTCACTAGCAGCTCAACGCAGAGACCTAACATTTTATACATAGAGAGACAAGAGTGTCTTAGTTAATCTCATAACAGAGTTACAGGGAAAAATATTTTGTATTTGATTATATTAATGAAAACCAATGCCTGACCCACACTGCGGGATTTTAAAAATCCTAACTGATGTTGAAACATAAGAGACCCCACACATAATGATATTTTTCACCCATTTTTCTGTCCTTGATTGTTGCTAGTCATCAAAGTCCCCACACCACACAATCTGCCCTGAATGCAACACCACACACTCTCAGATTTTGTGAACATGAGTCCGAAGAATGGTTCTGGTTGTCAAAAGGCTTTAGCTTTGCTGGTGGCGTGTGCTTCCTGTCCAGAAAAGCCGAGTGGGAGAAAAAAAATTAAGATGAAGCCATGGCTGAAAAGAAGGGGTCAACACAGCTTATATATACTGCAACATGAGCTTAATGTGAAAAAAACATACATAAACATACACACATGAGGTGACTGTTTTTTGATTTGACTGCTATGTGTACAACTTCTTCAGCTCAGCTCAGATTGGTTGACAGTCTTTCAGGCATGATGTTAACACTGTGTTTTACACCAGAGAATCACTGTCAACCCCACACTACAGGATACTGAGTTGTAAATACTCAATGTTTAATATTTACAATTCATATTTGGGGAAGCCTCGGCTGGACTAGGTGTAGATTGGAGGAGTAAAGATTGGATTATAGACACACACACACACACACACACACACACACATATATATATATATATGACACCATCTCACTCAGAAATTCCAGATTATGTCTGTGAAATTGTACTTAAATATAATTATTGCGTTTCACACTGAAATACTTCACCCAATATGATTCATAAATCTGACTACTTGCATTTTTGGACATTTTATCTCCTTAACAATATTGGCTGTGCGAATATTGTATCAACCAAAGTCTGTATTCTTGCTGTTCTGGTTGCTATCTTAGGGACTGCTATGCTCATATATGCTAGACTAGCTGCTAATATGTCATAGTGTGTTACATCCTGCTTTTGTCCTGCGTTGCACCATTGTTCTGGAGGAATGTTGTTTTGTTTCACTGTGTACTTGTATATGCAATGACAATAAAGCCTCTTGAACTTGAACCCCACACCACAGGATAATCTGGGAAGATCATTGTTTAAAATCACCCTTTTGCAGAACGAGGCTAAAGAGAGAAAAATCAATCTCCACCTTACCTAAAATGCAGTTGTTCAGCCAGGACATGTTTGAGATGCTCTAATACAAGTGTGTGATAATTTAGGAATGCTTGACCTTTTGCAAAATGCTAACTGATGGGGTATATGTTAGCACTAGCATTTTAGCTCCAGTGCAAAAATAAAGAAGCAAACTTCAGACGTCAAACAAGTCTTGGCTGATCGACATTTGGGGTTGAATGGAAAATCTGCACATTTGTTTTTTCCCAAACTATTCCTTTAAACATCATAACAAGACTGAACTCTGGAAAGCAGACACCTACCTGAGGCAAATCTGCGCTTATATAAAACTCCATTGACAGAACCACAGCTGACTGGTAAAGTAGGAGTTTGAAACACAGATGGATGCACTGGCCTTGTGTCTTTTTCTTCTTCTTCTTCTTCTTCTTCTTCTCCAGCACTGGACTCTGAAACTAACAGACAGTAGTGGAGCAGATCACTCACACTTGATCTTGTACACAACCTCACAATCACATCATCAGAATAGCAGCAGAGAAGGATACACATGAAAAATTAACCCAATTACATATTAGTTTCATAGTGGTTACTGAATAATAAGTCTTAAACAGGGATGCACTGAAATTTTTTGGCCACAGAAAAAATCCAAATTTTGTTTGAAAAAAGATTAAATAAGTCTACATTGTCATTACATTTAATGACATTTCATTTAAAGAAAATGAAATAGTAATGAAAAAACATTGCTTGTTTTCATCTCCGTCCTGCACTGGTCAGCACATACTCATTCAAAAACAGTTTGGGCAGCAGCAGATCAAGGGTAAACACTCAAACATGGTCCAGTGCAGCTGCATTCTATGCGATCTTTAATTTACATACTTTTTAGATTTATCTAATTTAATAATTCTTTAATGGATATCATAAACTATAATTAGTAACACAATACCTTTTGGTTTTAAGTTTTTACCTCTGCTTTTGAACGTTGTTACTGCAAATGCATGTGTGGATTGCATCATGTTAAGGTTTGTGACTTTCCTTTCTAATAGATATACACCATAGCGCCACCTGTGGGAGAAACTTCAAACTGCTAGATGGGAGTTCCAAAGCCATGTCCATGTGCTGTCTGTATTAAAAAAAAGTGCTTTCTGCTGTTATAGAGGAGGTGCCCTAAAATGTAGCTTTAGATGCCTCTGGGAAGTTTTTTATACATATATATATATATTCATAATATATATAATATATATATATTCATAATTTTACATTTGTCGACCTATTTGGACAGGATTAAATGTACATGGGGTCCTGGGGTAATTTCCTCGTTTACAGGTGTTCCTGTGTGATTTTATTTAGTCCCTTCCAGATGTCTGGGGTTTTCCAGGCAGATGTTGCCTCGCATTGGAAAAAAAAAGATTTCTGATATCTTTTTTGGTTTCAAATATTTAAAACTTTGTTTTACTAGTAATGATATGCCACAGAATAACCATTTACAAGTGTTATATTCAAGAAATATTTATACATTAATACAATTTAATAGCGGTTAAATGCTCCAAAGAATCCTAGCTGCTGCATGCTCAAAACTGTGTGGGATTGATAATGATCAAGAGTGGTGTCTCTTTGGCAACCCAGCACCAGTGTCACTGGTGGGCAGCACCGCCAACGATGCTAGTCATGGCAGGATCGGTTTGGTTCATCTCTACATGACTAATTTAGAAGAACAATAGCCCCCTTTTAGACCACTTTGCTCTTTTCAACCAGTTTTTGAATGGTGAGTAAAAAGTGCAAAATGCAGAGCAAGCTGTCTAATGATCATTTTAGAGATCTGTTTACATTTTGCAGCTAGTGTTTGAGAACTCAGGCTTTCATCTTATGACAAGTATAACACAGACATTTCTTGTCTGATATTTGAATGCTCAGCAGCAGCTCAGTACTTCACATAAGCTCCCGTCATACTTGCAGACACGGTGGAGAAATTTCTTATGTAAAGTATGCTGAATTACCTCTGAGTATGAAATGTGCTGCATGAATGAACTTGCCTTGCGGGTCACGCCAATTAAGTACAATTGTGGGGAAATACTATGAGCCTTGATGTTAGGGGGGTAGCTAACATATTTTATTTCTACAGTTAAGGTGGACTGCTATCTATCACGCTCTCGTAAATTATCTTATGGCTTCAAGTACGATCCTGCAACAGGTAGATAATGCAAGTAGGAAGCAGCACCTAGGGAGTCCATGGGGGTCCTGACCACTGAAGGACAGGGTAAAAGAGGGCTAACAAAGTAAGCAGAGAAACAGATGGACTACAGTCTGTAATTGTAGAACTACAAAGTGCACCTATATAGTAAGTGGAGCTGATAAAATGGACAATGAGTGTAGAAACAAGGAGGTGGTCATAATGTTATGCCTGATCGGTGTACACGTACAGTATGAAGTCTCATTACTCAAACACATCCACATCTCAGTGCTTTTAGATGAATCATAAGTAGGTAGGTATTCGTGTGTTTGTTAAACATATCTGTAACATGATTCTGACACAAAATCAGCCTGAGCAGGACTTCTAAAATGTCACAACAGCACATGTCAATATTTAATACATTTTTATTATTATCATCATTATTATTACTATTATTATCACTATTATTATTACTATTGTTATGATAAAATCCAACTAATGGCCTTTTCCAGTCATAATAACATTAATAAATATCACAAAAATGCATTAAATATACACTGTATACAACGTAGTGCTTGGGTTAGTGACTTTCAGAGTAAATGATTAAGACACTAACTTGTAACTTGTCTGGTACTTCCACTGGATGTAAACAGCGCTCTCTTGCATTGTGGCTAAAACAACAAACAGATGTTAATACATTGTCTCAAACTTAAAGTAAAGGCACATTATAGACTACGTTTAGACACTAAGTTTAGCTTTGACCTTTACAATCATTACAGTAATTACAGTGGTCTTAACAGTAATTAGACCTGCATAGATCTATGACTATAAACATCATTACAGTCACTGCAGTAGCCCTTTAGTCATTACAGTGATTTTTACAGTCTTTACACTCATTACAGTGATCTTTACAGTCATTACCATCTTTGCAGTCATCTTTACAGTTATTACATTCATTAGAGTAAACTTAACAGTCATTATACTGACCTTTACAGTCATAGTTACTGCACTGACCTTTAGAGTCATTAGTCACTACAGTGACCTTTACAGTCACTACACATTGATCTTTACAGTCATTAGTTACTTTTACAGTCTTTACAGTCTTTACCTGCACAGTGGTTACAGAAATTATATTGACCTCACTGGTCTTACCTGTCCCAGTGAGTCCCTGCCAACAGGTGAAGACTTTGGACAACAGCAGTGTGTGCAAGAATTGAGACAAAAAACAGAGAACTGTGAGAAAAACATATTTCGAGCCCTAAAAAAAAGATTCAGTAAGAATTTGATACATTAACAAGAATCATTTAACAGAAGAGACTGTAGTACCTCTTCATCCTGTATCTTCTTTTGTTTAAATGATGGAGATGAAAGAAAGCCCCCCTACACAGTGGACATTAAAGAGAAGAAGAGTAAGAGGATTAGAATGAAGTCTCTACACTTGCATGTGTGCAAGACCAAATAATGTAGCTAAATCATATGGAACATCAAAATCAAATGGTACATATGGAAAAATGGGCATGTGACATGTTTAGTTGATTTTCTAGGTGAAAATAAGTACACATGCTCTACAGAGAGAACATGCTTACTGTTTATTTGCTGAATATGCAGGTAAAAATAATGTAAAATGTAGTCTGTGTAAAAGTTCTAGCACTTTTTGTCCATTAAGCTATTCCAATATGTTAAACTCAGCAAATAAATATGTTCATTAATTTTCAGAAAAATGTCATATTTTAGTTTGTTCTTCATAGACTAGGTATTCACTTATTTTCACTTAGAAAATCAACAAAACATGTACTTTGACCAGAGGTGTTCAAATGTCTGCATGCGACTGTATATTTATTTGTACAGATTTATTAATTCTGTAATCAAATCTTCTTCATTTCTCTGCTTATACTGACTGAGTGTGAATCTTTTTTGCTTTTGCTCTGAGTTGATATAGACTGCAGTGTGAGCTTTTACATGTTCTGCATATTTACCTCTATGAGTGTTTGTAAAGGAAACTGGCGATAAAGGATGCTAGTTTTCCACTTTTTGTTTTTCTCCTTTCCTCCAAACTTCTCAAACTCTGAGGGTGTGAACCACTGTCCTTCAGAGAGGATGCATGGCTTACCTGCAGGGGGGTTGGTGGTGGAGGGTTGATGTTGTGTGTATATGTGTGTGTGTGTGTATGTGAGAGAGAGAGAGAGTTAATTAGAAATGTGTGTGTATATATACATATATATTTCAAGTTAATATATATATATATATATATTATATACCTTATATATAATATATATATATATATATATCTACTGAAAAATTAGTAGTTAGCTACTTTGTAGCTACTTTCCCAAAATGTGTAGCTAGTTTTCCAGAAAAAGTAGTGGCTACTTTTTAGCTACTTCCAAAGCGTGATTGTCAGAATGTTTGTGAATCTCCACCTGACACACCAAACAAGCCCAACTGTGAACAAGACACTGCATTCAATCATGTGCCAGAAAGAAACACACAATTGAAAAGCTGCAAATATACAAAAAGATCACCAAAAAGTGAGTTTAAGTGTAACCAACAATCAAACTTACACACCCCAAGGTGTGATATCCAACAAAAAATTTGTAAAGGCAAAGTCAATCATTCCAGGTTTTTCCTTACAAAAATCAACAAAAATAACCAAATACAAACAAAACAACTTTGTGCAAAGCACTGTCAACTGTTGAAATAAAACTGCTCCAATTTAAACATTTCATCAAGATATGAACAGACATAACATCCAGAGTCATTTGTTAAACTTCAGTAACACTTAAACCTCAAATTCTCATCAGTGACCCTGGCTCTGTTTGGGGTGAGAATCAGGCCTGAATAATCTCTCCACTGCTGCAGAGCTGCTGCAGCTCCACAGCAGAACTAGATTTTAAGGTAAAATAATATAATCCTGCTTTACTGTAAAATCGTTATAACACACAGTTCTAACACGGTTTTTACAGTAAATGGTCTTAAACGCTGGAGTTAATGTCTAACTGCTAATTCACCAACGTTTAATGCTGAAGACTGATGCGCAGACTGCTGGTCACACAGTAACGCAGACAACGAAACGGCAAAAAGAGAGATTTAAGACGAACGTCGATAATTTGGAGATGAATGGACTTATTTGCATTTATAAGCACTGAGCTGGTTTCCTCATATGCTCAATCTGCAACAACCTCATAAAGCCTCATAAAAAGTTGAACATTGAGAGACATTTTACAAGAAACTTGCAGAAAAGTTTCCTGAGATGTGAGAGAAGTGGCTATAGCTGAGCGAAAGCTTAAAGCAGAGCAAAGTAAGTCTGTGTTTGTGTTTATATTCTTTTTTAGTTTGTATTAGTACATCAGCACATACTGAGACTTATTTACAGCCAAGATGGTAAAACGGACATAAAGTGTTGTGGCTCCCAAGGTGGTCTCGTTTTTGTTGAAAGGATAAAACGGCTCTTCTTAACATTTCGGTTGCGACCCCTGAGCTAAGCCTGCTAGTAAGGGGTGATCAGCATGTGGGGCGAGCGCGTGACTGTTTACTCGAACTGTCCGCGGCTCAGTCAGGATTGCACAATCGCCACCAGCTCAGTTACCGACCACATTCTGTGGTTCAGATTTTGCATGGATTGTCTGAAGCCTGTAGCGAAATTGTGGCAAAAATTATCGCTATAGCTACACAAAAATTTGTAGGCGCTACAGCTGTTAGCTACAAACATTTATAATTAACTACAAAAAGTAGCGCTACTTAACTACTCCCCCATGCCTATATATATATATATATATATATATATACAACAATTAATTCCGGCCACGCAAGCTGATGGGTTGAGAAGCGTTCTAACTGTGCTGATATTTCGCCATAACATCACGTGTTTTTTGCAAACACTGTATCACTCCTCTGAGATGCCGTTGCTAAGCAACGACTTTGACAGCTGTAGGAGACGCTCAAGACATTTGAACATTTTTACTTCATACTTTGTGCACAAACAGAAACTGGATACTTTTAAGATCACATTTGACCGACAGCCGATTTGGTCAGACTGTGAAGATGAGACTACACTAAATTCCCAAACTGTCATCACCACTGAGCAGCTTTTCAGTTGGCAGCTGTGACAGAAGAACAGCTGAACAACCTGGAACTAGCCAGAAATTAACCGAATACCATTCGCCAAACAAAATGGGCTGTAAGATGCTTTACAGACTGGATTTACAAATTTGATATTGCGGCAGTTTTATGGCTCAGTCTGTACTGCAAAAGGCAAGGCTTACAGCATCCTGTGCAGCGAGTGAGCGGAGTTCGTTACTCTGACGTAGCAACAAGCTGCTTGTTGAGGAACTATAATTTGGTGGAAGGAATTGTTAACATTAAAGCATATTAAACGCTGCGTTCACGGCCCAGTTTATTTATTTCTTACTTTATTTATTTAACTGTTGTATAAAAGCAATAGAACACTCGAGGTCGTGTGATGATCTAATCACAGCCGTGATGTTATTTCGTGATAACACACTCCCTCTCGTGTTCTATTGCTTAAATATATATATATATATATATATATATATATATATATATATATATATATATATATATATATATAGGTATATATATATATATATATATATTTAAGCAAGACCTTTACAGTGGTTAAAGTGACGTGGATAAAAAAAGGTAATGATGTTGCGTTCCACTATGTGAAATTTACTTAATGTGTCAGTAGATTTGCAGAAAAAGCAGTTGGCTTGGAGTGTGACTTTGGGGAACTCCCCAAACCCAGATACAAATATACTGAAACATATTCAGACTCACTGTTGTTGAACTTTTCCTTGTACAGTATGCCTCCTTTATCTCCACAGCTGACTAAAAGATCCTGTAGGTCCCTGATGTGTTCTCCCAGCCTCTTGTTCACTGAGGGGCCTGAAATGACTATACATTAGCAGAGCCAGGTTTATGATAAACAATGCAAATGAAATGATGAGTGAAAGTTTGGGTTGTACTGTAAAGCCCTGATCAAGAACTTGTCATCCCAATTGGACTTCTATTTTTTTTTTTGTTTGTTTTTTCTTTTTAAATTAGTGATGTAGTGCTGTGCAAAACTCAGAAACACCCATTTTATAGTTATTAAGTAAATGTTGTTCCTTTTTAGGAGACATTACAGAGTAGATTAGATATAAGATAATTCACTTGCATAAGGCAGATGAAAGCCAAAGAGAAATAAGTGAAAAAACAGGAGTTTAAAAATTCTTGAAACTTATAGAGAAAACAGGACTGTGAACATCTATTAAAACTGTCCCCATCGGATAAACAGTACCTAAAGCTTTCATCTTTGAGAGAGAGGAGAAAATCAAGCTCCACTGTTGCTTCAGATCTAAAAAAAAGTAAAGTGCTTCTGTTCATCCTTCCACTGTGAGAAGACAACTCAACACTATGAGACTGAAAGGATGTGTAGCTGCCAAGAAGCCCTTACAGAGAAAAGGGAATAGACAAAAGAGAAGGACTTTGCACGAGAACACAGAAACTCTACATCTGAGATGTGAAGTCAGTTTTTATGGACTGGTAAGTCTGAATTTATGTCTGGGATTATTTGGATCATGAGAAGCAGAAAATGCAACCAACGTCTAAGGTGTTAAAAGTATCTTGCAGATTTCTTGGAAAACTGAAAGTAAGTCTCCTGGAAAGAATTGGTTGATGAGGCTGATGCTGAAAAATGAACACCTTTGATGCCGAATGGAAATTAAATGAAAAGACTTTTGCACAGTACTGTATATAATAATTACTGTATATAACAGTTCTTAATACATTATTGTTATTCAGGTTGAAATGTAACACACTTATACACAATTATATGTATATTCAATTAAATATTTATATTTGCACAATGTTTATTAGTGAGGTATAAGTAGTACCTGTTAGCTACATTAGTCCTGTAGTTCCAGGGCAAAAGTAAAGAAGGAAATTTCAGACATCAAACATGATCTTAGCTGATCTGCTCCATTTGGAATTAACTGAAAATGGTGTAAATTTGATTCTTCATACCACTTTGTGATTTTCCCTGAATTCCTAGTGAAAGCTGACTTACTGCTTGCAGTCTCCCTTTTAAAATTGTGGACAGGGGACAGTCTCAGCTGACCATTTTTCCTGCAGCTCCTGGTCATCATCCTTCTCTTCCTCCTGTGATTTCTTATCTTTATTTGTTCCTCTTCACTCAGCCAGTCTGAATCTCTCAATCCCAGTCATCATTTTCCTCTTCCTTCAGGTCCTTTCAGGGGTACATGTACATGTCTGTAATGAACTGCGACGCTAGCTGGATTAAGCGGTTAACGATGATGAATGAATGAATGAAGGCATGAATGTCAATGCAATTATAGATTCATTTTTATTTAATATAATCGTCACGCTTTGTGTGTTTAAACTGATTGTAAGAATTGTGGTAAATCTCTTTTTTTCTTATTAAGTCTTGGTAAACAAAAGAATTAAATTCTTGAACTGCTCAATGGAAAATTCTCCAATCAGTATTTTTTCTTTGTGGTCTCTAGGTAGACAGAGCCAAGCAAGCTATTGTATTGGTTGGACTTCAGTAGCTGGACTGAATGCCTCAAGTGTCAGATTAACCACCAACATAATGAGGAACTGACAGTGGAATCAACCTGTCCACTTTTGATTTACAAAGGGACCAAGTGTGTGAGAAAAAAAAGGTCACTCAAGTCTAGGTCCTTGTTTAGACTGCCAGCCCAAATCCGATTTGTGACACATCCAGATTGTATCCAGATCAGATTTCCAAACCACATTTGGAGGTGGTTAATATTCGACTTCAATCATATTTTTACAGCTGCATCTCAGTCTGGACACTCTGGCCACTCAAATCAGATTTCAAAGTGTCACTCACAACAAGACAAACAATGACGATGTTTAATCCAGAGTGATGGAATTGCTGTGATTCAAGAACAGCACCAAAGATTCACGCTTATGCCAGAGACTTTGGAGGCAACCCATGCAGATAGGTTGGTGATGTCTGGACACACAAATCCGGTCTGTTCACTCGCAAATAACAGTAATAATTCCGTCTACCTTCCTGTGGAGTCTAGTTCTAACCACTATCTGCCACACCTGCTCTAGCTAATTAACTTCTTCAGAAGTCTGTGATTGGATGGATCATACACATTTTTCTTAGGTAAAAGGAGCAGCATGGTAGATTCAAACTAAACTCTGCAGGAAAGTAGATCTTCAGGAGGAGGGCTGGTGACCACTGCTCTAGGCCTAGTGTCTAGTCTTTGTCTAGTTTTGTTCTTTTATTTTTCTGTTGCCACCCCAAAAAAATCATTGGCCACCACATTGTAAAATTCTGGCTACAGCCCCGCATAGAAGTGTTTTTACCTATTTTTTGATTGAGTTTTGACATTTATCATTTAAACTGAATGCTCCAACAGTCATGGTTTAGCCCTGCTGAAAAAACCCAAAGAAACCATTAAGTGTTTCTGTTGGTTCTTGATGGTTTTGTCATGTGTTTTGGCTTTTTTTTAATGGGTTGACATCACAATGTAAAGCATCCAAATGGTTTAATAGATGACCAATGACTCATTCTCAATGCATTTGATGGTTTCCTAATCGATCTATAATGCTCAAAACAGAAAAGAAGGTAAACGTGAGTTCAGAAAAGTCACTCATCAAGGACTATAAGGACATCATAAGGACTATTCACCATGGTTCCACCTCTTGTCTTCCATTTTTCTCATTGTTCTGCAGTTCTATTCTGCATTGTCTCTGTACATTTGGCGTTCCTCCTCTGCTCACTCTGTGTTTAGACAGCAGGCTGTTCTCAGGTGTCAAATTTCATTGCATCACTGGAATCCAAGGTCTATCACGCCTTTTTTTACAATCTGGATACGCCCAGTCAGACTTTATGGGAGCTTCAGATTTAAGCGTCTGTGATCCATACAGACATGTTTTTAAAAGCCTAATAACTCTCATACTGTCTTCCAATGTAAAAAGCACATGGTCCTCATGTTCAGAAGATCTGTGGTGTTAGAGGTTAGCCCTACCCCAGATTTAAATAAGAGAAAAACACTAATCATCAAGCCCTAATTATCAAGCTCAAATGTGAGTTCAAGCAAGGAAAACTGTCCTGAACAGTGCAATGCGGTGGAACAGTTTAAAAACTCTGTCTTTTTTTATAATGCTACCATGTGGTGAATTACCTCAATTCAGAATCAGTTCACGAGGTACTTTTAAAGGGAGAAAATAATGCATTATTTGAAAAAACAGTTTAAATTTCTGCCCTACTTCACATGTAGTCAATCCACCAAGACATATCTGATGTCTATAGTTTATTTTTTTATTATTTAACTGGAGCTACATTGTTAATGAAGTAATGAAAGTTTGTACACCACCAACTGTTGAAGCTGTCACTGTTATTCCACTTTAACATCTTGTGTTCATCAGCGAAAATAAGGAAAATAACCACAAACACTGACAGCACAGAAAGAAAATAAGGATCAGATATGAATAGAATGTGAAAGATTTACTCACCTTGTATAACGCCATCCAGTTACCCTCATGAAAACAGACACACACACACTTAGCTAATAAAAGTTGTCGGTCAGATGAGAGGTGGAGGAGTTTTATTCTGCTTTTCTTCCCTCCTACACGTTGATTTTTTGTATCTTTTTTGTTTCTTTCTACACTCCTTCAATGCTCTCACTCTCCTCCTCTTTTTGTTTTCCACTGAAGAACAACACTCAACCGTTCTTCTCACCTGAACACACCCTGGTTCCTTTCAGTTTCATTTCAATTTTCAATTCAATACAAGTCTATGTTTTTTTGCATTACTATTTCCCACCTATAGACACAATAATATATTCATCAAGATAAATATGATTAGTGTCAAAAAGCGTAAACTGATTCTTGACTACAAAGTAGAAGAGCAAATATCAGCATGATCAGATTTAAATATGTTTCATTTACATCTATAGCATGTTTTTACTCCATCTTCAAAAGAGCTATCTCACCCTGTGAGTTACTTACAGACTTCAGATGGATGCTATAATACAGCCAGCAAGAGGGTGATTAAACTAATACAGGTGTAAGTAGAAAAAGTTAAGTAAAAAAAAATATATGATGAAAAAAGTTACTTGTATGATACAGAAACAATTTTCAGGGTCAATCTCAAGAAATATCTCTGATTGCTGTCAAAATTCACAGATATCCCAAATTTCTCATATCTCACTGATCATATAGCTGTTAATATTGTATGTCGGCATAGAATAAGACACAAGTGAGGCCATGATTCCACCACGAGAAGTGCTCTTTATTAAACACCAGGGCAGAAAGACACAAACATAGCACAGAACTTACGGGGGAGCTCACCACTGACCATACACTTTACTCTCACAGTGACCACCAAATCACAGTAACAAGATAATAAACAACGCAATAAACACATATTACATACCTTTAGCTGACGAACAACAACATAACAACAGAAATAGTCCCTTCTCTGGAGTGCAATTCCCGTGAGCCTCGTGCCATGGCCATCAGCAGGACCAAGCCTCACAAACTTCTAGAGCCCAGCACTACATTATTATTATTTAGTAACATTTAAAATTTTTACTGTATCATAACTTACTGTAGTTTTGGTGGTGTCTTGTTTATGATGTTTTAATCTTTTAAAAATACCAGGCTTATCACATTCTAACACAGGGCTTCCCAAAGTCTGGTCTGTGGATGTCGTGTGATTTTGTCTACCAGAAACCCTCACCACCTCACTTGAGAGAACAAACATGTAATATTATATATGTTTAAATATATTTATGTATATTTATATTTTTCTTTAGAATTGTGTAATGTGTAAAGGGTAATGTTATAAAATAAATATTTAAAGGTCAATGTAGATCTGATCTACCTACTTTTATTTGTATATCGTGTTGTGTTTTTGGCCTTTGGATTATTATTTTCCAAACTTTTGAATGCTAGTGTGAATGTGTCATGAAAATTCTGTTTTCTATGATGTTGGCCCTTTAAGACTCGCTTAGGACTCATGATGGTTGGTTTTCTAATAATGTTTTTTTTAATGTTTATGTGCTTATATGTGCATTTAGAACATAGTATTGGGAAAATACCAGCAAGGGGGCGTTAGACCAGTTTGTTGTGTGCATTATATCATAGGTTTCATTTTGTCCTATAACTCTTTGTAATATATTCGTAATCAAACTCGAGACAAGACAGAACAGAGCTTGTATGGTTTCTGTATGAGTCAGAGTGAATGTAAAGGTGGAAGCATGTTAGAATATTAGGGTGGTGAGTCACAGGCGGCCTCTGTTTACTGCGTGTTGTGAAGCTGTAACTGCTTCAAGTTCTGTGAGGTCTGATGCACTGACTCTGTGTCACATCACACATTAAACACAAATACACCTCCACACTCAGACACTCTAACAATAACAGGTGCTACAAGGGTTCTTTGGAGCATTGCCATAGAAGAACTTTTCATTCCATAAAGAACCTCGTTTGAAAGTGTGAATAACCTTTCAAAGGTTTAAAGAACCTTCATGTAATGTAAAGCTTGTACACCAGTTTAGTTTTTTTCTAAAACCTTTACACTGTGTGGAGGTATTTTAAATTTTAAAAAGCTTTTTCACACTCGCTCATCTACAAAACTCGTTCTCTGGTCCCCTTTACAGGCCAGAGCCCACCAGCGGCCCAAAGTGTTACTTCACAACCAAACTTGGATAGAAATTTGAATAGAAATAAGAATACAAATCAAAATCAAATTAAATTAAGCTTTTGTGGCCACACACAGCCATATACAGTATAATATGCACTGAAATGCTTATATGAATGTTCGCTGCCATGCAAAACAGAATATACAATAGAAAAAAAATCAAATAAAATATACAAAGGAAGAAAAATATAAAAAATAAAAATAAAGGAATGTAATAAAATACAAGGATAAGTGCAGATGTGTATGTGTGTACTAGAGGTAGTAGAATTGAAAGGGATTAATAAATGTTATAATACTTGTAAATATAGCAGTATGTATTGTGTAGGTAGGGTGTGTGTGGGTGCTGTGCAGTAGTCAAGTTAAGTGCGTAAGTGTGTATGTGGGTATGAATCAATAGTCCTACTCATTATCCTGGTTGAGAGCCCAAATGGCCTGTAGGAAGAAACTCCTCCACATTCTCTCTGTGTTGGCCATCAGGGAGCAGAGGCATTTCCCTGACCGCAGTAGAGAGGAGTCCATTGTTGGGATGGCTGAGGTCTTACACTATCTTCCTGGCTTCAGTCCAGCAACATTTGCTGTAGAGGGACTGGTGTCAGGGAGCTCAGCTAATCAGGTCAGAGGCTGATCACACCACCCTCTAGAGAGCCAGCCTATCCTGTTTGGTGCTGTTCAGGATGCTGTCTGTGATGCAGGTGTAAAAGTTTCTTTAACACCGCAGAGAGCTGTATAAAATAATATATAATAATATAAAGAGCTGCCAATCATCTTATTTCTATCTATTTTGCTCACTTGCATTGTCACTATCTGTGCACTCTTCTGTTCTTCTGCTAGCTAACATTACTGTTACATAGCCTAATGCCTTTTCTTTGCCTCTCATAAACCTAAAGTTAGCTAGCTAACAAACATCTGCTTACTATGTTTACTTGGCGACCATATTTGCAATGCCGCCAAGCAGGTATTTCAAGCCATACAAGACCAGACTCCTCTCTCTTTGAATGGGGAGAGACCAAAATACTCTAAACTGAAGATCAAATTACCATTTACAAATACATTAGAAATCACTGGTAAATTCTGACAAAAACTTCATAAATAGTTTGTAGCATTTGGCTTGTTGTTGACGCTTCTCTGCTTGCAGCATAACCAGTGAGCTGATTGGCTCTTTTTCTTGAAGGGCGAGTCTTTCTCTCAAACAGGCATCATGTTTAGCATTATGAACTTTCCCATTCATATTTCAACCAGTGACCAGTCTCCTCCTTTATAACGTCTCTGCTATTTTCTGCATATAACAGAGGCATAAAAATCAAGCTGACTAATCAGAGCTCTGTTGTCATGGTTGCAGCCCAAAAAAATGTTAGGCTGGCAGCAGAGCCCAAAAGCTTATACGACAAGCAAACACTGACTAAAAATGGGGAGGCTGAAGACACTATATGGTGGACGAGAGGTGAAAGGCTATGAGTGACAGTGAGTATGTTACAGTGACCTACAGAAATACCTGCGGAATCGCTCATCATGCAGCTTTAGCTAGCTCTTGTAAGAGGTGTCGAACCTCCCTGTGTTGTTGTTTTTGTAGAAAGGGTTGTACCCAGTGTGTGCACCATTCAAAAAAGATTGGAGTCAAGCCATAATTCTGCTGTGAGAACAGCCCTGTTATTAAACTGAGATGGCAGAAAGGCACATACATCATACTGAACAACGGGGGGAGGTCATCACTCGCCACATGCTTCACGTTACCTGTGCTGCTAACTTAAGCCTGTCAACACAGCATGTAAATTCAATGGAAATCAAACACAATTTCTTACATACAGGAAAGTAGTACAAGTAGTATAATAAAAAACAATAATAACTATACTAGGGAATGAGAGGCTGTGTGAAGAAAAGCAAAAGTAATTCCACTTTCCCATTTTTTACCCTTCTTAAAGAGGTTTAATTTTCTCTTCCAGGACACTGTTACAACTGAATAGAGACCAATCCTTCTTTCCCAGAATGCTGAAATATAATGGAAATGCAGCATCTTTCACTTTCACCCAAACAGAAGTGAAAGTAAGTGGCAGTAACTTTGTTTCCTCATCTGCTCTGCTGGCATATGCCAAGTCATCCCATATAATGTAATCTGACAGAAAAGATCAATGGCCAAATAGATATAAAAAGCTTTCCTTCTCTTTTCTTTCTTGACAGCACTATTAAATCCAGTCAGCATGTTGCCACATACAGTACAAAACCCAGAAACCACTCTTCATTTATTTAATTTCAAGTCAAAATGGCCATTATGTACATGTAATTCATTTTTCAGGAGATGTTTTTGAGGAGACTGGATATAAAATGCTCCATTTGCATAAAGAAAGGAGTACTCAAATGAATAAAAGATACAAAAAAATGTGACTAAAACTGTCAACATGAGATAAACAGCACTTAAAGCTTTTATCTTCGAGATAGAGGAGAAAAACAAGCTCCGTTCTGGTTGGTGTTCTTAGAACAATGGACTGACCACCCCAGACCTCTTGATATCTTGAGAAGCATAAAATGCAACCAACTTCTAAGACTGAACTTTGGAGGTGTGGAAAAATAGCCCTGCAGATTTCTTTGAAAAGCTGAAAGCAAGTCTCCTGAAAGTCTTCTGAGGTCTCCAAAAAAGAAGCTGTGATAAAGGCAAAGGATGACCACATTAATAAATATATGTTTTCTGCTTCTTTTGTTTATGCTGAAATTATGCTGAATAACGTATGTCTGATTATGCTGAATATCATATGTCTGATTATGTTGAATAATGTATGTCTGATTATGATGCTGAATAACGTATATTTAAAGGTCTGACTAGAAATTAAATGAATGAAGGTGCTCCCTTCTTCACAGCACTGATTACTATTCAGGTTTCTCTTTCACACTCTACACACAAAAATATATTTTCACATTTTTATTGAATATTTATTAGGAATTCTGTGTAATAAATGAGTAACATACAGTAAGTATTTACTGACATTCATCCAACTTGAGAGTTTATTTCTGCTGAAAATTGTCTTACTAATTATTTAAAACCTATAAAGTTGCACAGGACTGGTAAACTAGAGTCATTTTATACATTTATCTGAAGCAAGATCGGTTTTATATGAGTGAAAATGGTGATTCCAAACGTTTAAAGGCTAGTGTTTCTGTGTGATGACTGAAAAGGACATTTTAAGTCAAAAGGCAATAAAAAAAAATATTAAACATGACAGTTGATGCATATTGTTCAAATAAACCTTCATTCTTAACATATGAGGAAACCAACTTGGCCTGGTCCCAAACACTAGGAGGGACATTTAGGGTGCAATGTATCCATATGCCATTTTAACCCAATTTTAACCCAACAATCACCGAAGGTCTACCCATTTAGGAAATCTGCTAATTAACCTTCCCACAACATAAAATTGTACAAAACTGTCCATCGGTTCAACCTGAAAAATTACGTAACAGGGTAATAAGCAAATGAAGTAGTTTTATTCAACCTAAATAACTAATTTGAATGAACAAATTAACACAGTTGTTTATTATTACAGGAAGTAATTTTGTTTTGATTTCAGGTTGATTTCAGGTTGTTCAGGCATTAAAACCTTCCTATGTTAATCAGTATAGCCTTATATATGAAGTTTAGTTTCACTGCTTTTGCCACCTGCCTCTGTCAGACTTAGAATTTGGTTGCATCTTTACTTTATATAATCCAAATAATCTCAGTTACAAATGTGGACTCATCAGTCCATCAAACCTAATTCCACATCTCAGATATCTGGTTTTGATGTTCTAGTGCATTTTTTTTTCTTTTTTGCACACTCCTTTTTCTCAGTAATAGCATCTTGACAGCTACACATCCTTTCAGACTCACAGTGTTGAGTTGTCTTGACAGTGGAAGGATGGACAGAAACACCTGTGGATTTTTCAGATCTAAAGCAGCTTGATTTTCTCCTCTCTCTCAAAGATGAAAGCTTTAAGTGCTGTTTATCTGATGGGGACAGTTTTGGTGGTTTGCAAGGTTTTTTCTTACTTGTGGCTTGAATGCTGACCATATTATGCCCGACTGCCAATTAGTTGTGGTTGTGATGTTACAACACATGGATGTTTGGTTGTCTCAGATTGGTTGAACTCATCTACAGGTAGTTTTACAAGCTCTATATAGGGTTGAAATTCCCTGCGTAGGAACAAACTTAAGACAACATTGTTGATAATGTAGGCAATAAAAAACAATAGCAGCTCTTTCTCCCCCTCTTTTTCTTTTTCACTGACCTTATATGCAAAAACAAGAACAACACAACCTTTCCCCTCACCTGACCACAGTCTTGTGCTTTTCAATTTCATTTCTTAATAAGTAATTTAGAACTTAGAATTACTCTTCATAGTAGTACAGAGAAGGGTAGTAGCTAATAAGTCTGCTAAACTGATCAACACAGTTAATTCAATACAAATCTATGTTGTTTGCACTGGACGAACTTTCAGAAGGATGCTACATTATAGTAATATATCAATAATATAGGTAAAGTATTATGATGAATAAAATCATGAATCAAAAAATTGTAATAAAATGATTCTAAGATGATATTCCATAGCTTTCAAATAATATTTAAGAAGCTGTAAAAAAATATACTTTCAATAATTAAAACAGCTGCAGATGATTTCATAATATCTGAGAAAGCTGTACACTCTGTAAAAAGATGGTTTTTCAAGGGTTCTTTAGTGAAGACAAGGGTCTATATAGCACCAAAAAGGGTTCTGCTATTGTTATGATGCCAAGCTTGTAACAACAGAGAAACCGTTTTTGGTACTAAATAGAACCGTTTTCAAGAAGTTTCACTCTCACTGCATGAATTCTAATTATTCATAGCAACAATCTACTAGATGATGCTACGCAACATGACGTGTCCGGTGTGCAGTGGTCTTTAGTGCCCAAGATGTCCTTCCATCGCAATTAAAATACCTTCAGTGGGTAAACATGAATCTCATTCAGGACTGACAACTTGGCAAGTTAATTTCATGATGTATAGTAGATTTGTATAGAATTATGACAGTAATTACGACAGTCTTCAATCAGCTAAACCGATTAGCTATCTGGCTATCTGTGTTTGTCTCTGCTCTGCAGTGGTATAAAGATGGATGGATGGATGGATGGATGGATGGATGGATGGATAGATAGATAGATAGATAGATAGATAGATAGATAGATAGATAGATAGATAGATAGATAGATAGATAGATAGATAGATACTGATTCTGAAGGGCATTTAGCAGCCAGCAGCAGTCATACAAAACAGCACAGTTATAATAATAAGGGTGGGTACAATATGAAAAGAAGAATGTACAGGCTCAGCAAAATTGTCAACTATAAATAATATTGTCAACTACAAATAAATCTCGCTTATTACAAAAGAGGTAGGAATATATACAAAAAAACGATCTACAGGCATATTAAGAAATATATTTAAGAAATATCACTAAAGTTCGGCCTTTTCTATCTCAGAGCGACGCAGAGAAACTTGTTCATGCATTTGTTACAAGCAGACTTGACTACTGTAATGATCTTCTTACTGGACTTCCTAAGAAATCTATACATCCCTTACAACTCAACTCAACCAAATGCAGCAGCGCGCATCCTAACAAAAACAAAATAGAGAGATCATATCACTCCCATTTTGAAAGAACTGCACTGGCTGCCTGTATCATTCAGGATAGATGTTGAAGTTCTGCTACTAGTTTTTAAGGCTCTAAATGACCTTAAAGCACTGCTTACATCACAGAGTGTCTGTCCGTTCATGTCCTGGCACGTAATCTAAGATCTGCAGATAAAGGCCTTCTGAAAAACGTGGAGATGCCTCTTTCAGTTACTCTGCTTCTGAACTGCAGAGCTCAATTCCACCTTTTATTAGACAGTCTAGCTCAGTGCTCACTTTTAAGAAGCACCTAAAAACGTATCTCTTTAAATTAGCATTTAAAGCATTTGTCTCATGGTGTTTATCTTGTAATTTAATCTTCTTTATTTTCTTCTGATTCTAATTAAGTACTAATGATCTCTTCTATAACTATGTTTTATCACCTGTCTGTAAAGCACTTTGAGCTGCCACCAGCATGAAAAGTGCTATAGAAATAAAATTATTATTATTATTATTATTATTATTATTATTATTATTATTATATACAACTAGAAATATACAAAAATATCTAAAGATCTATCCTGAGATAAAAAAGGCTGTGCAATAATAAATGAACAAGGAGGCGCAGATAATAACATATAATGACAATGCTGAATAAATATGTGCATATATTGGTAATGAAAATAAAGTGTCTAGGTGTGGAGTAGTGTGCAGATGTGCAAGATGTGCAATAAGGTGTCCATGTGCAGATAGATAAAATACACCTATGATTTAGCATAAGAGATTCAGTCCTCATCTATCCTCTTCCCTCTTCTAGCAAGAGTTGAAGAGCCTATTGGCTCTAGGGACAAAGGATCTCCTGAGTCTGTTGGTTGAGCAGCTCTGTGACAGCAACCTGCCACTAAACATGCTCCCCTTGTCTGTGATGATGGTGTGCAGTTTGGTGGCCATTCATCATCCATAATGGAGAGCAGTTTGTGCAATGTCCTTCTCTCTGCCACCTTAACCACAGAGTCCAGTTCCACACCGACCACTGACCCCGCTCACCTGACCAGCTTGTCCAGTCGCATCTCATCTCTCTTTTTCATGCTTCCTCCCCAGCACACCACAGCATAAAAATGACAGCTGGCAAGCACAGTCTGATAAAGCATCTGCAGGAGCCTCCTACAGATGTTAAAGGACCCCAGCCTTCTTTAGCCTAGAGGATGGCTAGCATTGGCTATGCATCAACAGATCGGCAACAGTCTCTAACTGTAGACCATTAGGATGGACTACAACGCAGCCAGTAAGTGTACACAGTGCACGAAAATAAGACTATTTTCTTTTAGGTAAATAAATACTTTCACATTCTTTCAGGTCACATCATGAATCCTTTCAGATTCTCTAGGTGATTAATCACTGGCATTTACTTTCCAAAGTTTTTTCCACACTCGATAAGATCATCTATTAAATGACTAATGGTTAATGTACATATTGCTTCTTGTTTGCTGAAGGCCTGCAGGTTTGCAGAAGGTCTAATTCATGGTGTTGGTGGAGCCTAGAATAGTTATTCATATTGTTGCAAACCATGTTTAACCCTTTTTTTACAGTGGCCATTAAATGCAATTTCAGCCTGTATTTGAGGTCCCTCAATTCAGCCTTGTATTTTATTTTTTGTAATTACATTAGAAATAAAATATGCATATTAATTACATTACAATTATATTTTGAATTAAACAATTTTATTTGATTATATTGATCCAATAAGTCCATTTCCATGGATCACTCCAGCTGCACCCTGGCCTCCCCCTCTGAAGAGTCAGAACATGGACTCTTCCATTTTGTATTAGCTCTATGCGGCTTCAGCTCTGCCCTGGCTCCACCCTCTTATAACCATCAGATAAACAGCACTTAAAGCTTTCATCTTTGAGAGAAAGCTTCAGATCTGAAAAAATCCACAGGTGTTTCTGTCCATCAGTTTGTCTGACCGCATGCCAAGAAAATTTTGCAACTCCCATATTCTTTGGCTTGGTGGCAGTGGGCCAACTCTTTCCTCAAAATTGTCCTGATGGGTATGTCCATATACTGAATGAATGTAGTCGGTGTTACGACTCTTCGGGTGTGAGATGCAGCTACAATGTAGTCAGAGAGAGTGAGGCGTGATTGCAATCTTTTGTTGGTCATGTTTTTGTGGGCAGAGATATGGGGCTGGAGTGTATGGCTTGCCATTGGGATTACTTGGATCATGAGAATCAGAAAATGCAACCAGCTTCTAAGACTGAACTTTTTGTAAGAAAACATATGAGGAAACCATATGTAATACACATCTGCTGATGGAAAAATATCTGCAGATTTTTTGAAAAACTGGAGGCAAGTCTGCTGCAGAGATCCAAAGCCATGCTAAAGTCATTGAGGCTTCTTTTGAATTTTCTGTTAAATGTAAATTTAGTTTTCTGCCTTTTTCCTGATGTTGAAATAGGAATATTTTGTACTTTAAAACTATGATATTACAACATACATTACTACTAATTCAATACCATTAAGGTAGTGTTGTGAGGAAAAGCAGTGTTGGAGTCAGTGCTAAATACCACTCTGAATTTACTTGATTCAAAAGTGTACATCATTTCCACAGTACTGCACTGCTCTCAGTCAGTGTCAATTAAAACATTTATCTGTGTTTTGTATCACAGCAATGACACAGCAACAACTATTTTAATCAATCAAAACATCTTATTCTGTTTATTAAGAAATGATTCAGTACTTTTCAATCATGGATTCACATTACAGGTACACAAAATATCACAAAATATAAAATATTCCAACATACTATTAGTGCTAAAACCAGACTACCATGATTTATTGTTTCACTGTGGACTGAGTTCTGCCTAAATGCTGCACGTTTGTGTGAATGTATGAAGGGTTGTATATGAATGCATATGTATGGTATACAGAGCATCAGTCCAGGCTGTGTTAAAGGATTCCTGATGGTTCATGGCTCCGGTTTCTCGCTGACATGCAGTAGGAACAGACCCACTGATCACTGTGCACAAAACAAAACACATAAGGATGAATAAAAATACACATGGACGATTAGAAACACACAGGCTGTTGTAACAGTGTTGTCAACTTTGTTGAGGTGACTAGAGTGAGATTCTCAGGTGGCTGGAGTGAGATTATCAATTTTGCATGCACAAGAGAAAATCTTATGCTCCAGCTTTTTCAAGGCCCTCCTTGCTTCGGTCAAAATCACATCACTTTGTTTCCACTCCACACTGCTGACACTGTCCTGAGCTAATGACAAAAAAGGCAGAGCTGTGGGAGATACACCGTCTTCTCAACAAGCTAGAACAATGGCCAATCGGATGTCTTTACGTTCAGCATTGATGCTAGGACTGTACAAATAGTGAGGCCACTGAGTGGCCAAGCCAATTTTAGAGTTTCCAAAGGTCATAAACCTATATGATTCAGAATTTTGGCTCAAAAATGACTGATCAATGAAGCCTATTCCATTTCTTCAAGTTTGCTCCAGGTTTATACACATAAATGATACTACCCTATCAAGGACACAGTCGGCTTACAATTGGCCTCTACTTGTGAATCATTAAAAAAAGTTCACCTTTTCTATATAAAAGTGCTCCTTCATTCAAGTACCATTGGTCAGACTGTGAATCTGAAAGAAAGGCTGTGAAAATGAAGACCAAAGAGCCTCCTGAGGACGTTTTAAGACATTAAGAGGATAGGAAAAGACTAGAAAATAACACCTAATTCTCCGTGAGTGAAAGAAACTTCACCTTTCAGCAGGACAATGATCCTGAACACAAGGCCAAAGCAAAACAGCAGTGGTTGAACAACAAAAAACACTCTCTCTTACCCCAGTGTGTCGTCCTGTAGGGGCGGGTTGTGGCAGTGATGATGAAAAGCTCGTGGACATTCATCACAACACACCAGGTCACCATCAGAGTTACAGATGAAGCACTGGTCATCATTTTTCTGATCCAACTGAGGTTAATACACACACACACACACACAATTCATTAAATGTGGAAAAAAGCTCAGTCTTATTGTATTAGACTGCAATAAAAAAAACAAAAAGTAAACATGGACAATAACAAACACTCTGTTCCAAAACTGGAGAATTGAAAAACATGAATCTAAAAGAAAATCCTAATTTGATCATTTGTAGTATTTTTTACTGTAAACAATTCTCAGTAAGTTTCTCTAGAACAAAGTATTTCATATCAAACCACTCTGAATGACCTTGTTTACATCTTAATGGTTTAAATAAACAGAAATTTTGAATTCCAAGATCAGTGGAATTCCACTTTAAGGCTTCTATGATGTTTGTAATTGTGGGGGCAGACTGAAGGTGGTGCTCTGATGAGTGGACACTGCCAAAGTGATATCAGATTTCTCTCTGGTTAGTGGTGTGTGTGTGAACAGGGCAGCTAGAGGCTGAGAGTGTTGCCGTGGGGACCGGGCTGAATTGGACGTACCAGGTTTTCTCCACTGCAGCTGGAACACACACAGTTGACTGCATGAGGTTCTAACACCCTATTCTAGAAAGAAGGAAACAACAAAATAAGACATACACAGACATAAACCAAAGAACTGAATCTACTGCTCTTTGTCTCTTTACTCTTTCTCACACACACACACACACGGGGAGAACATACAAACTCCTTACTGGAAGGACCCCGGTTGCCCGGCCAGGGAACTGAACCCAGACCCTTCTTGATGTGACGCATACTCTTTCTTACTCTTTTCTAAATAGCTAAAACACTAGGTGGATGAAGTAGAAAAGAAAGCTTTTGCACTTCAAAATGCATTGGTTTACCTTTTTGAGATAATTTGTACTTATTTGAAAATATTTTAAGATTCATTAGATAATTTAATTAAAGATTATCAGACTCCACTATCCAAAGTAAAATAAAATCTATAAAAGATACTACAATGTTATTTTCAAAGTTTCTCTCTGATTTGGATGTCTATTTCAATGACTTTTTAACTTTAAAGTAATCGTCTGGTGAAAAATCTAATTTACACAATCTTCCACATACTTGCTTAAACTACGTCTACATTAGAGTAGTGCAGGCTTGCTGATGCGGTTAGGGACACAGCATGGCTTACTGTTCAGCTATAAAACTGAACAAAACTGAACAAAACTTCACAGCGTAGCTATACACAGCCATTTTAGACCACTGGTGCTGTGCTGAATTCTGATTCCCCTTAGACTCCGAGATCACATTAGCGATTTCTGCTCTTTTTATTCATGAATAGCTGTTAACATTGAATTTATAAACAGAAACAATAGAAAATGAGAATGGAATCTAGTGTTCATACGTCCATATGACTCTGAGAAGTCTGAATTTCATTGCAACATATACATAAAAAATTTTTATTGGATTTTTTGCTGAACCACTCCTTTAACATCTGGTATCATCTAGGGCAGCAACGAATAGCTGACAGTGTTGATTGTTGAAAAAAAAAGTTTTCATTATTGTTTATTTAAGCTGTATTATTTACGCTCTTTAATACTCTATAACGTCCACATGATACACAAGGTCATTCTGATTTGTAATACCCAACATGAACTATAGGGGGCTTCTGTTGTTTTATTGCGCCATAACAGAAGGAATCTCTTGTAGAACAGACAGATCTGTGATGAATGGTGGCGTCGTGAGAGGGCAAAATAAATGCATAATGGCTCGATCAGTCTAAAAATTCAGGTATAGTTGTAAGCTGCAGCCCTGGAAAGATCACAGAACCAAAATGCTGCTCTTTACCATTATCAGAGTTCCCAGAGGCTCTCCATGGCTAGTGATGTCTCGTCTCCAGTTTCCACCATTCATGTTCAGATTCAGGAACTGCTGGGGGGTCAGCCAGGAATCCTCTGTTCTGATGCATTTACCACACCTCTCTGAGACACAGACATTTGAATCACACCAAAACATTCTTGAAGGTGAACAGCATTACATAGTATTTTCTACTATTTGTTCTACTATTTCCTTTAAAGTGCTAATCAGTTAATTAAAGAGAAACTGGCAAAAAGAAAAACTTAACCATCACTACTGTCTGTTGTAAACATGCTTACTCACATCCTACAGTGGTGCTGCAGTCTTCTCTAAAAAGACATTTTTCACTTTAAAAGGTAGGAAGACCCCCTTCCAATGATATATCTTGAAGGTGGAGGAATATTTGAAAAACTACTGCTTAGTGGTGAATTTTTGGGGGATCGGATTATTCAAACAACAGAAATGACTCTTCAGATGAGGACAACAAGCTAAAAGCTACATGAGGTAGCTAGCTACCTGGGTATGGCTCCTATTCTCTGGCTGAAAGGGCAAATTTCAACCATGAATGAAGACAGAATCTGTATTTTCTTCACAATTTTGTTAAACGATAGAGTTAAGAGTTCTACTTATGCTACCTTGGTTGTATTTCTTAGCTTATAGCTCCGTTGTAAGATAGCAGTCAGGATTTGTTGACACCGCTGGGATTCCCAATGTTTGTGTAATGCACAGTATTTACATAAATCAAGCTGGGTATTGTAGTGAGAGAACACAGATGAATGAAAACATGAAAATAATATAAAATTGTGAACTCAAACCAGTAAGACTGTGAGATACAACTCTGTGCCACAGAATACCATGAATAACATGAATAATAACAAATTGAAAGCTAGTTTTAGGTCAGAAAACCCCTTTAACAAGGCAGTAGAATAATAGTGTGTGTTGCAGAAGGAAAGGCATTTCAGCATTATGTTTTGTTTATGGGCTATACAGTGCACTATACAGTAAGCATTAACACAGCACAATCAGTAAACACTGCTCTAGATAGTAATTACAAAACAGTCACTCAACTCTTAAAGTTCTAGTTTATATTGAGTCTATGTTGATGTGCATTGATATTAAAAGCAAGGGTTTAATTGTAGACACAAACTTACACACACCTGTAGCAAAGCGACTTTTATGTAGAATTCCTCTCCCTGCAGAACACGTGACTGGAAAAGTTTCACCTTGGAACTGTGTCATATCAGCATACTCTTCATCATCCCCGTCATCATCACTACTGCTGTAGTCTGAGCTGGACTCTACAAGGAGGCAAGCAAAAGAAGACACTGAATATACAAGAAAATAATTTCAGCTAAACAAAACCCACATTTATATACACAGCATTAAGTCTCATGACTCAAACATGCATATTTTTATGATTGTGACATAAAATGATACTGGCCAGGACTAAAATGCCACAATAGCAAATCTCAATATTTGAATAATTATCTATTCAAATGCACAGTGATACCAGAATGATATCAGGGTTAGCAGATAATCTGTAACCCTACAGAAATATTTTTTTTTCTCACATTCTCCATTTCTCAGTAAAGTTAATTCCAGTCAATTTAGTCCCAATTTACATATTTTATGCATGTTTATGCATCAGCATTATCAGATATGTACATGAAAAATATCTGATATCAGCACTGGCCCATAATTCCCTTCTCAAGTAAATCCCTACAAATATAAATTCTTTTTCTTCTGATTTCTATTATTAAACTCCATCGTATAGTCCCATGGGTTTTGTTTAACGTCAGAAAAGTGCTTTAGTACAGTTGTAAATAAAGTACATTTCATAGTTTTGATCCCCGCTCCTCATGTGTCTCTTTCAACAACAGTCTCTGTAGCAGGAATCACGTCCGAGGCAGATACATCTCAGAAACCCATGTTTTTTTTTTTTTTGAGTTTTACATCTTGTTGGAGTCTTAGCAAACGCTCAGCAGCTTTGCTAATTGATACCGCACTGTGCACTGAAACTAAACGCAGGCAGTGATGTACATGGGTAGGACAATATGGTCTCTATACAGTCTATTTTACAGAGACTATTTAAAAAAAATCACTAAATTAAAATTAAATTAATAAAAAATTCAAGTTGTATGCATCAAAATTAAATCAGACAGAGCAAAGTCGGCATTTACAGACTTAGCAAATGACATTGGTAGCAAATGTCAACTTTTTCGTCTATGTGTCTCCACCCCTATTGGGTAAGGGGTTGTGATTGTGTTTGTGAAAATGGGCTAAAATTGTACACTGTATGCCTGGCTGACAGGAATCTGCCAAGGAGAAATGTTGAATTTGAACAGCAACTTTGCATCCGACTGTCACAGAGTCAGTACCACTTCACTGTGTGAGCAGACCCTTGTTCGCAGCCAGCTTGAGTTGTGTGTTGATTAGCATGGCAGCGTAAACTAGGCTTCTGTCACATGGTATCAGGTGGTATCAGATGTTGGTGTTGGGCCCTTTCATATAAGTAAGAGTAAAGAGCACAGTATCGGGCTGATAACTGATACCAGTACTAGTATTAATGCATCCCTAATAAAGGATCATATAAAATGAGTTGTATTGACTTAATTCAAAGTAAATAATAAAGACACTAACCTGTAACATGTCTCGTACTCCCGCTGGGTGTGAACAGCTCTCTCCTGCACTGGTGGTTAAAATGACAAAACAGGTGTTAACAACTTGTTCCAAACTTAAAGTAAACAAATGAATAGTAATAACGACCATACTGTGATATTTTTTGCCAGATACAGATTAAATCTAGCCTAAATCACACATTTGCCCAATCTCCTTTTCAGCTATGTCATTTAGTTATCATGTGACCTTAACAATCAGTCCAGTAATTTAGTGACCTTTACAGACATTATGTACCCATTATTGTTGTTACAGTAATTCCATTGACTTTTACAGTCGTTATGTGACCATTATAATCGTTACAGTCATTCCAGTGACCGTTACAGTCATTAAGTGACCATTATAATCGTTAGTTACTCCAGTGACCTTTACAGTCATTTATGTGACCATTATGATCAGTACAGTCATTCCAGTGACTTTTACAGTCATTATGTAACCATTATAATCATTAGTCATTCCAGGGACCTTTACAGTCATTAAGTGACCTTTATGGATATATGAGTGTAAAGATTAGTCATTCCAGTCACTGTTCCATTCCAATGCATCTTTAATCTTTACTGTCATTATGGCAACCTTTACAGTCATTCCAGTCACTATTAGTCCATCATTATTCTTTATCGACATTATGGTGACCTTTAGAGTCATTAAGTGACCATTATAATTGTTACAGCCATTCCAGTGACCGTTACAGTCATTATGTGACCTTTATAGATGTATCATTGTAAAGATTATTAGTTGTTCCAGTCCAGTCTGTTAGTTCATTATTAGTCTTTACAGTCATACCAGTCCTTGTTAGTCCATTATAACTCTTTATTGTCATTATGGTGACCTTTAAGGTCATTCTGTTTCCTTTATAGATTTAGAGACTGTAGTACCTCTGCATCCTGTATCTTCCTCAGTTTGAATGATGGAGATGAAAGAAAGCCTTCCTACAAAGCAAAAGTTAAAGAAGAGCAGTAAGATGTCTACCATGATGTCACAACATTTTTAGTATTTCCTGCTCCCAAAAACAACCTGATGCAATTATGGTAATATTAGATAATCCATAATTGCATAAGGAAGGTGAAAGTCAAAGGACAAAGGACAAGTGAAAAAAGGGCTTTTTTTTTACTGGAGTTATTAATAAAATATACTGAGAAAATTGAACTAACATCTGTGCAAGACCTGGTAGACCACCAAAAATCAGATAAACAGTACTTTTTGTCCATCCTTCAACTGTGAGAAGACCTCAACACCATGGGTCTGAAAGGATGTGTAGCTGTCAAGAAGACATTACTGAGAAAAGGAAACAGACAAACAATAAGAAAATCTGCAAATCAAAGAGAGAAGCCACTGGTGTCCTCAGAACAATGGACTGACCATCCCAGACAGACCTCAACATCACTGAATGTATTTGGGATAACTCAGATCGTGAGAAGCAGAAATGCAACCACTTTCTAAGACTGAACTTTTTGGACCACCCCAGAGTCCAGACCTCAACATTACTGATCAGCAGTGGTGGGAACAAGTCACTAAGTTGCAAGTAACAAGTAAGTCTCAGGTCTTGACACTCAAGTCCAGAGTCAAGTCCCAAGTCAAGATAGTCAAGTCTCAATTCAAGTCCCGAATCAGTAAGAGCCTCAAGTCTCAAGAGTCTCAAGTCGAGTCCTAATCTTCAAGTCCTAAACAAGTCAGTATGAATTCTTCAGCTAATTTAAGGCCACAACACTGCATAATGGTAACAGTACTACAGACTTTAACTACAGCATGTTAGTAGTGTGTGGCTGTATAGATAATCACACTCTTAAAAAGGTTCTTCAAGGGTTCTTTAGTAAAGAAAATAGTTCTAAAAAGAACCATGAACTCTCAAAGAACCCTTTACATTATTAAAGCGGTCTTTGCATTGTAAAAGGGTTCTTAAGAATGTTCTGTAGATGGTTCTATATAGAACCTTTAATAAAGGGTTCTATAGAGCACACAAAAATGTCAAGCTTGTAACAATAGGAGAAACCTTCTGAGTGCTTTGTAGAACACTTTTCAAAAAGATTCGATACAGAACCATCTACAGAACAATCTGCATCAATCTGAAGAACCCTTTCATGAAGCAAAGAACCCTTTATTCATGCAAAGGGCTCTTTGAGTGTTCAGGGTTCTTTTCTCGAAGTCCGAATCACTGGTGTTCAAGTCAAAGTCGAGCTGCAAAGTCTCGATTTTCTGAAGTCGAATCTAAAGTCATCAAATTTGTCCACACCTCTGCTTAATCAGTGTTTGGAACTATTTGGATTGTGAGAAGCAGAAAATGCAACCAACTTCTAAGACTGAACTTTAGAGGTGTGAAAAATATCCCTACAGATTCCTTTGAAAAAATTAAAAACTGAAAGCGAGTCTCCTGAAAAGAATGAAGGCTTTAATAAAAAAAAGATGGACACACTAAATACTGCAACGTCTGATATTATACTTAGTTTTTGAGGCTTCTGTGATTTTCTCTTAAATTATATGTTTTCCGCTTTTTTCCTGATTTTGACTGTAAATTAAACAAATGAAAGGTCTCTGGCTTTTGCACAGTACTGTAGAGAATTATGAGTATTACATAGATTTTTCAAAGATTTATAGATTCTGTACCTGTCCTTCATTTCTTTGCACTTACTGACTGAATGTGCAGTTTTTCAGTGATGCAAAGGTCTCACATGTCATGGCTATTTACCTGTATAAAGGTTTGTAGAGGAAGGTGTTGATAAAGGATGCTAGTTTTCCACTTCTTGTGTTTCTCCATTCCTGCAAACTTTTCAAATTGCGAGGGGGTGAACCACTGACTTTGAGAGAGGATGCATGGCTCACCTGCAGAATAGGGGGGGATGATTGTAGTAGTTACTTAAAAGTTTGAACATCCCAGAGTGCAGCACTAATATAATAGGTTGTATATGTAAACAACATCATTAAACAAAATAACAGCAATGATATAAACAATGATTCTTCTTCTTCTTTGTCCAGCTATAATCATGCAGCTACATTTAAGCCACCACTATGAAAACTAAGGAATCACTAAACCACGTTTAAACACTTGATCTATTTAACTGCACCTGGCCTGCTCCTGGGCCGTCACTACTTGTGGGCCACAAGTCAGTGCTGAATGTGGCCTAGGTTAAAACCATATTAACATCACTATCTAGGATTGTATCTATTGTGCCTCTTTGGTCATATTAAAAATCACTACTTCACATTTTCCCCCTAATTAAAAACAGAAACAACTAAAGAAATAAAGAAATTTGCAAATAAATTAGAAATGTTCATTTTTATTAGTCAGCAGAGTTTTTGTCCACTAGAGAGCGACACAACACTATAGTAAGCTACTCTAGCGTGTGCCGTGCTGTGCTGTGCTCCGCTTTCTTCTATTTAAGTGGCTAAAGGAGGTTTTTCTTGCAAGGCAATACAATACGCACACAGGTACCAAAAAGCAGCAACTAATATGAAGCATGGGCATAGGGTTGAATCTTGCCCTGCCTTGATTGAAGGTTAGTTAGATAATGAACTGCTCCTTTTCCTGTTCTGAGTACTTAAATTCCTGTAAAAAGAGGTTTTGAGTTATGCTAATGCATTGTGTGCTATGGATGAGCCTGGAAAGTGATTTATGCAAACAGTAAGCCCTTAAAGGCTGTGTGTTACAGTTATTTACATAGTAAAATCACTGCACTTGGTCTTAGTTTATTTCTTTTTATAAAGTGGCAAAAATTTCACTATGACAAAACAGGGCACTGACTGATAAATAATTTAATATATTTTTAAGAATAATCACAAAAAATAAACAAAATAACAGTAAAAAATATATGATGCATTGCATTATGGGTTCCACCATATTGATAGTGTTCGTTCTTTGTTTATATGCTACAAATACTCACACACACTGTTTTTAATGGTTTTAAGTAGGCTGTTCATGCTCAAAAGTAAACCAAATGAAAAGGAAGTATATCTTAACCAACTCCAGAGGGATGCCAAATAATGATATAATGATAAAATTAGCTTTATTGGCAGTATGGATTAATACAAACTCCCAAACAACGAGTGGCATTTTTTAATTGTTGGATAACAGGACACTTTTCCACTTCGCCTCAGTCCATGTTAAATGAGCTTGGGCCCAGAGAAGGTGGCAGCATTTCTGGATCCTGTTTATGTATGTTTAGAGTTTTAATTTGCATTTGTGGATGCAGCAATGAACTGTGTTCACAGACAGTGGTTTTCATAAGTGTTTCTGAGCCCATGCAGTGATTTACACTGCAGAATCATGTCTGTTTTTAATGCAGTGCCCAAAGATCACAGCCAGCCAGTATTGGTTTTCTCTGGATTCTCTGAAACGTATTATGTACCGTAAATGATGAAATTAAGTTCTTTGCTATATTATGTTGAAAAACATTATTCTTGAATTGTTGCACTTTTTGCCTGCACTGACTTTTACAGAGTGGTGAACTCCTCCTGATCTTAACTTCTTTACTTCTGAAACATTCAGCCTCTCTGGACTGCTCTTTTCATACCCAATTATTTTACTGACCTGTTGCCAATTGACCACCAGGTGTTTTTTTAGCAATGCACAACTTTACCAGCCTTTGTTTTCCTTGTCTCAACTTTTTGAAATGTGTTGCTAGCATCAAATTCAAAATGGGCAAATATTTTTCAGAAACAATAAAATTTATTTATTTAACATGTTGTCTTTGTACTATTTTCACCTATACTGTCACACACATCATTGTATTCTGTTTCTATTTACATTTTGCACATTGTCCCAAACAGGATTGCACTGTTCCTCAAACTGCAACCTTTCTGCAAGCCTGCAGAAAAGGAGACTAGTGTGCTGGGGGGGTGTGGCTTCAAAGCCAAAGCATGTTGGTTTTTGAATAGCCTCTCATTTTTTCAACTTATACTCTCCAAACCCAGTGATTAATGTAATCAAACATGATAGAACTTACTGTTGTTGAACCTCTCCTTATACAGCTCGCCTTTTATACCTCCACATGTGACTGTAAGCAGCTGATTGTTCCTGATTTTTTCCCCCAGTAAATTGTTCAAAGAGGGGCCTGAAATAAATGTGCATAGTTCCAGGTTTATGTCAAGAGAAAATAGAAGTGTAGATAAACCTAGTTTCAACTGCTATGGACCTCTAGGATTTGTGTTTAGTTTTTCCTTTGATGAGGAAATATCAGCTGAAAAAGGAAGGAAACATCCCATGTTCCTTTTACCATTTGTCCAGTGTGAAAATGACTAATCCTGCAATTTTGGGCCTTAAAGTGACACAGTACTGTGCAAAGGCCAGAGACCAACCTTCACTTATTTAAATTATAGTCAAAACAGCCATTAAGTTAATTTTGCAGGAGATATTACTGAAGAGAATACATATAAGATAATCCACTTGCATAAGCAAGATGCAAGTCAAAGAAAAATAAAAGGAAAAAAACAGTGTAAGACCTGTTGGCCACCAGAACTGACCCCACTTAAACAGCACTTAAAGGTTTCATCTTTGAGAGAGAGGAGAAAATCAAGCTCCACTTTTACTTCAGATCTGAAAAAAGGTGTTTCTGTCCATAAAAGTAACAAGTGGATGCACTGAATCCTAAAAACTGTGATATTATATTTTGGCGTTGAGTGTTAAATGTTATATGTTATAATGTGTTTTCTGTTAAATAAATGAAGGGTGGTCTCTGGCTTTGTCACAGCTCTGTATTTTGGCCAAAAAAGTAAATTTTACACAGTTTACCTCAAATATAGTCAATCAGCCAGCACGTTTTCTGTCTGAGGTTTGCTTTTTAGTTTTGTAATGGAAGTTTATAGCCACTAATTAGCTTCATGCAAACTGCATTCATTAATACTCACATAATTATCTCAAAGCATGTTTTATAAATTATCTCAAATAGACTTGCTTGTATGGTTTTTGACAATGGAAGACATTCTGTTATCTATAAGTGTTTATCTAAAAAAACTACAGGTGACACTTTATTAACAAACACTTAACAGACTCTCAGTAACATGTCATAAACATATGAGGGTTAGGATTAGGTTTTGAGTTGAGGTTAAGGTTAGGGTTAGGATTAGGTTTTGGGTAATGTTTGGTAAGGTTAGGGTTAACAATATATCTACTTAATGTAAGTAATGTATCACCAGTGCATCTTCTAGATATTTACTTCAATGTATCCAGATGCTTCACTACTGCCACTCCACTGATATGTTGTTGATGTGTTACTGATAACCTGTTAAGAGTTTATCCATCATCTACAAAGGACCACTCCAAATAAAGTGTTACCAAACTACATCACTATAGTTTTGTCCATTTTATAGATAACAGTGTGTCATACAATGTCAGAAACCACATAAGCCAGTCTGTTTGAAATTAGTTACATATTTTTATTGAAACAACTTGTCATGGTTTGCAGCTCTAGCTATATAGCTCCAGTATAAAACTATAGAATCAAACTTCAGACATCAAACATGTCTTGGCTGAGCTACATTTGGAATAAACTGAAAATTGTGAAGATTTGGTTTTTTTCACCATTTTTAACTGTTCATACTGCTGGACTTTAAACTGGGATTTGCCCTGAATTCCTGGTCAGCGTTGACTTACTGCTTGCAGGCCTGTTGGTGGGCGTCTTCTGATAAGAAGTGAGGACGGGGGACGGCCGAAGTTGACCATTCTTCTTGCAGCTCCTGGCCAACATCTTCCTCACTCTCTCTTGACTTCTCATCTTCTTTTGCTACTTTTCACTCAGCCAGTCAGAATCAAGAGTCAAAATCTCTGTTTCTGTGTCTTAGTCTTCAACCATCTTTAGCACTTTCCTGAAAAGTAAAGATTATATCCGCAATGCAGACGAGTTACATTTTAACCTGAATATTAACACTGTATTCATAACTGACTGGAATTATGAAGTTATTATGATATACAGTACTGTACAAAGGTCAGAAACCCACTTTAATTAATTTACAGTCAAATTGGCCATTAAGTATTCACTATTAAAGAGGAATTCCAATGACTTCTCAAAATTTCTTCAAAATGCAGACACTAAGATTTAAACAAAGTCATTCAGAGTGTTTTGATGTGAAATTACAGAGAAACCTATACTGACTCTGATTTCATTTGTTTACTATCCAAAACCACCAGTGGCCCTATATTTGTCTTCTGAGTTTTATATGTAATGTTGATGATGTTAAACAGTGGTAAATCTGAAAAAATAAGTTTTCTTTGGGGTCTATTTTGCTTCACAACACCCTGCATCTGCTCTTCCGCCACAAATACATTTAATATGTTTTAGACCAAAAGCTTCTCAAAACTATCATCAAAACAGTGTCAGGCACACAAACATGCATACATGTACACAAAACCACAAGTGTGAACTTTGTTACAGGCTGTCAGTGACTCGTTTGGGAGCTGTTTTTGTTAGGAGGTCACAGCTGAAACTGTTTGGTTTTAAGATTGGAAGGATGGCAGCAGTGCACAAAAATAAAGAGTGGACAAATTAAATACTGACAGATTAATATTATACTTAGTGTTCGTGGCTTTTGTGTAATTTTCTGTAAAATACACGTTTGCTGCTGTTTTTTCTGACACTGAAAAATGAATCACTTGATGGCTGTTTTGACTGTAAGTCAAATCAACGAAAGGGGCTCTGAGGCTAATATAATATCAGGGTGAACCGTGACTGTTAGAGCTAGGCCTTTAGATTGGGCCATAAACGTCAAAACTTTGTCAAAAACAAGCAAAAAAAAATCTCTAAGATAATGTTAATTTCTGCTAAGACCTCTATGGGATTCAAGTAGTATGTTAGCACTAAGCTAACAGCAAGCCTGTTCTAGTTTAAACACAGGCTTGAAATTTGTAAAGGACATTCCATGTTTTATTTGAAGCTTCTGACAGACATATTAACATATGTTTATCTTCAACTGCGGCCACTGTGGCCACTACCACTGGTTAGGCTACCATTAGTACCTGCAGTCAGTGACATGTTGAGGACTTCCAGACAGCTTACAGTAACATTTTTGCCTTACATAATTGGTTCCACACATTGCAAATCCAAATGTGATTGTTCAATTCTTCTTTCTCTTCCTGACTATCTTAGTGATTAATCTGACGCCTTTAGGCCTTCAGCCCTTCAGTCCAGCTCCTGAAGCCCTACCCAATGGTAGACCTCACTTGGCTATATCTTCCTGGGTATCTCGGAACAAGAAAATTCTGACTGGATAACTTTCCGTTAGGTGTTTTAAGAATTTAACCCTGGCTCCCGAGTGGCGCAACCGTCTAAGCGTTGGCCCTATCACGCGAGTTCGATCCCTGGTGATGCTACAGCCATCCGTAGCCGGGAGTCCAAGAGAGCACAGTTGGCCTCGCTCCCTCTGGGTGGGTAGGATGGCCCCTCCTTCTCCCCCCATCACTCAGCGCGATGCTAGTCAGCGCATGCGTCTGTTAGCTGACGTAACAGACCTGGCGGTTGACGCTTTCCTTCGAGCGCGTTCGGCTGTCCAGTGACGTTGCGTGAGCGGCAGCTCGAAAAGAAGCGGTGGTTTGCTTCACAGGTCTCGGAGGAAGCCTGTGTTAGCCTTCACCCTCCTAGCGTTGATAACATCGTGTGATTGGGGGAGTCCTAACTAGCGGGTGGAATTGGAGACGACTAAATTGGGGAGAAAAATCGGGTAAAAAAAAAAAAAAAGAATTTAACCCTTTTGTTTCCACCAAAAAAGAAGACTAAAGAATCAAACTTTGGACACCAAACATGTTTTGGCTGACTAATTAAGTTTGGGGGGAGGGGAAAACTGTGTAATTTTTTAAATGAACTGTTCCTAAAAACACTGTTGGGCTGAAAGAGTACATTAGTTTGGAAAAGAAAACTGTCAAATCATTATTTAGGCAAAGCCTGCACTTCATATCAAGGAAGCCACTTTGATGAAAAGTGTTGCAGCTAAAGTTGCCCAAAGTATTAGCAAAAAGCTATTTATGTCCATGAAGCCTTTGCAGGGATTTTTATTACTTAATTGAAACGGAGCAAAAGAAACAGAAATGTCTCAAAATTTTAAGAAGAAGTGTATCAATCCAAACCAACAACTGACAAACAACTCCTCTGAATGATGTGTGTCTCAGTAAACCGGTTTAATCATTTTGGTTCTGTTGTGATTTTGAGAGACAGTTGGCCAGACAGATTCAGTAGGTCATGTAACCTGTCACAATTATTCACACTGGTGGTGATAGGAACCAGACGGCTGAAGCATTTAATGTCTCAAAATCTCCCTCACAAAAAGTTATTACATGTAATGGTTTTAAATACACTGCCTGACGCCTGAGATAGTTTTAAGATAAGCTTTTGGCCTAAAATGCATTACTTAAAAGTCTATTCATGGTGGAGATGTACATGAAGGGTGTTTTAAGGCAAAATAGTACCTAAAAAAAACCTTGCCACAAATTTGCCATCATCAGCATTACATATAAAACTCAGAAGACACAAGTAGCTTCACTGGTTGTTTAATAAAATTGCTATGGTTCCTATCACCACCACTGTAAAGACTATCTGAGTTTGTATGTTTCTCTACAACGAACCATTTTCACATCAAACTACTCTGAATGTCTTTGTTTACATCTCAACCATTGAATTATGCAGAAACTTAAAAAAAAAGTGTAGAATTCCCCACTGCTGGGATAGGCTCCAGCTCGCCCCGCGACCCAGAAGGATAAACGGATTAGAAAATGTGTGTGTGTGTGTGTGTGTGTGTGTGGAATTCCCCTTTAAGTCTAAGCCTGAACTACAGTATTGTAGTGCTAGAGTTGTAGTGTCATAATAGAGTCTCCAAATTCCAGCAGATGGTTTGTTTTTATCCATAAACGCAAATTTTTGATTAGAAATAATTAGTTAATACACTCTTACTGGTTCTTCAAGGGTTCTTTAGTAAAGACAATGAATCTATATAGACCCAAAGCACCCTTTGCAAGCTCAAAAGGTCCTCTGCATGGTGAAATGGGTCTTCAGACTGATGAATGTGTTGTTTATATAGCACTAAACAGGGTTCTGCTACTGTTACGATGTCAAGCTTGTAACAATACAACCCCTTTTTTGGCTCTTAGAATCATAATCAAAAAAGGTTTTCACCATGCAAAGAACGGTTCTCTGTGTGTTCATGGTCCTATATAGAACCAGGAGGCCTCATTCGACAACGATTCTTAAGAAAAAAGATCTTCTTAAAACCGACTTACGCCGTTTTCACGAAGATTCTGACATTCGCCACTTATTGTTTACTTATTTGGGCTTTGTTCTTAGGTAAGAACAGAATCGAGACCCACTCAAGAGCACACAGTTCTGCGCTTTAAAAACACGTCATGAACTTGATGTAGGCTTTATATTAGGACCTTTCTCAAGAATAAATTTAAGAAAAAACGACATTGGCGAATGTAGCCCCTGCAGCTACACCAACTGCCTGCTCTGAGCTGAAAACTCAGCAGCTTTGATCCCGCCAATACTGCACTTGAACTTCCGGTGTTTGTCAAAGAAATTTCGAAAAAAAAAAACTGAAAGACTGGCGACGCAGAAAGAAAATAAGGATCAGATACAGATATAATGTGAAAGATCTGCTCACCTTGTGTAACAGTCCAGTATGTCTCTCTGTTATACTCATTAACAGACATGCAGACGCACACACACACTTAGCTGATAAAAGCTGCAGTGACGCTCAGATAAAACATGGAGGAGGAGTTTTGTACTGCTTTTCTTCCCTGTGTGATCTCTCTCCTCCTATGTGCTGACTTTTTTATATCTGTTTCAGTTTCTCTCTACGCCTTTTCCATGTGGGTGGAGTTTCTGTGGCTGAAGGCAAAACAACTTGCACCCGAAACTACTGGGTGCAAGTTAGTCACACAGCTGTCTACACTGCTAACAATTGTATTTTCACAAGTGAAATCATCTCAAATCTAGTTGTTATGTCTAATATACCTCATTTTCAGATTGCTGTGAGAATATTATGAGATTATTTGGACATTTTTACTTTTATAATATTATTAAGTGAAACACTTGTTTTACATATTTCTTTACAGTGGTGGTGACAGGAGACAGGGTCACAATGTCTAAAACTAAAACAGTCAATTTATTATTTATCCAAAACCACCAGTGAGACTACACACATCTTCTGAGTTACTATATGTAATGTTGATAACGGTGAAATACTGGTAAATCTGAAAAAATACATTTTCTTTTGGTACTGTTTTGCCTAACAACACCTTGCATGTACCGCTCTGCCATAAATTGATTTTAGAAGTTACATTTACCACAAAAAGCTTCTCCCAAAACTATCATAAAACACTGTCTCGGGCATCAGGCTGCATATTTGTAGCCATTTCATGTAATACCTTTCTGAGAGGGAGGTTTTAGAGGCATTAAACTCTTCAGACATCCAGTTCCTATCACCACCAACGTGAACAGTACTGACTCAGTAAGTTTTTTTAGAACACAATATTACAAAAACACACAATATTACACCAAACCACTCTGAATGACTTTGTTTATATCTTAGCCACTTAATTATGCAGAATGTTTTAAAAATCAGTGGAATTCCCCTTTAAACCACTTTAAAGACATGTAAAGGGTATTAAGTCTGCAGAAAACATACTTAGAATGAATATGGTTATTGAAAGTTACTGTTTTTAACCTTACCCTTAGAATTTCATCACTTTTGTAGGCATTTTTAAGACTTTTTAAGATTTTGGTCTGTCTCTGATGTTGATTGACCGTAGCACTGACCCTGATGGACTGTGTGGCCTGGCGAGTGAATGATGTATGAGTTTACGAAGTAGATTGAATTCTTGTACTTTAAAAATGTGATGAAAATTCTGTTTTCACTAATAGGAGCCCTTTAAGTCTCAGCACATTATGTTATTTTAAAGAAAACAAATAGGCGAAGCCACTCAATATTCTTAAAGTATTTCCTGGTGTCCTACAGTTATGTGTGTAGATGTGTTTTTGGCCTGAGATGTCACTGGGAAAATACCAGGAAGGGGGCTATTCTGTTTCTAGTACACACTGTCATATGAATATTGGTAACAAACCTGAGACAAGACAGAACAGAGCCTGTACGGTTTCTGTGTGAGTCAGTGTCTCTTAAAGTAGAAGCGTGTTAGAATATTAGAGTGGAGAGTCACAGGCGGCCTCTGTTTGCTGCGTGTAAAGACATAACTGCCTCAAGCTCTGGGGGATCTGATGCACTGAGACCAGGACAACGTATTTTATTACAGAAGTGCAGTCTAGTCTGAAGTAGTGGGTAGACTGTGAGCAGCTGTTAGCAAGACTAGCCAAGGTAGCACATAGAAACACAGCAAAAACAGATATTATTCAGTATTTAGAGGGAAGTTTAGTCTGGGGTCTTATTTTTACAAATTTCTCAAAAAGTCAATTTTGAAGATGTAAACAAAGTCGTTCAGGGTGGTTTAATGTGAAATGCTCCATTCTAGAGAAACTTACTGAGTCAGAATTGTTCACAGTAGTGGTGATAGGAACCAGATGTCTGAACAGTTTATGCTTCTACAAGCTACATCATAAAAAGTTATTGTATTAAATGGTTATAAATATGCTGTGTGATGCCTGAGACATTGTTCTATCATAGTTTTGAGATAACATTTAGCGCTACAATGTAACTTTTAAAATCTATTAATGACTATTTAATGAATTCTGTTTAAAGTCTTAAGGCTTCATAATTAAATCATTGAGATGCTTTCTAGAGAAACTTGTCGAGTCAGAATTGTTCACAGTTGTAGTGATATGAACCAAAACTCTTAAGCATTTAATGTTTTGAAACTCTCCCTCACAAAAAGCTAAAGATATATGCTCATTTTGAATTTGATGCCAGCAACATGATTCAAAAAAGTTGGGAAAGAGAGTCTTTCATAAGTAAAAATGGGGAGGGGTTCACCACTCTGTGAAAGACTGTGTGGGCAAATAGTGCAACAATTCAAGGATAACGTTTCTCAACATAAAATAGCAAAGAACTTCATTTAATCATCTACAGTACATAACATCATTAAAAGACTGAGAGAATCTGGAGAAATCTCTGTATGCAAGGAACAAGAGTGAAAACCAATATTGGCAGGCCATGAACTTCAGGCCCTCAGACAGCACTGCATTAAAATCAGACATGATTCTGTAGTGGAAATCACTGCATGGGCTCAGGAACACTTACGAAAACCACTGTCTGTGAACACAGTTTGTCGCTGCATCCACAAATGCAAGTTAAAACTCTACCATGTAAAGAAGAAACCGTACATAAACAGGATCCAGAAAAACCTTCGCCTTCTCTGGGCCCAAGCTCATTTAAGATGGACTGAGGCGAAGTGGAAAAGTGTCCCGTGGTTCGGCGAATCAAAATTTTAAATTCTTTTTGGTATTCATGGACACCGCGTCCTTTGGGATAAAGAGGAGAGGCACCATCCGGCTTGTTAACAGTGCACAGTTTAAAAGCCAACATCCGTGATAGTATCTGGGGGCATTAGTTCACATGGCATGGGTGACTAGCACATCTGTGAAGGCACCAATAATGCTGAACAATATTTACGGGTTTGGAGCAACATACGCTGCAACATTTTTTTCAGGGAAGGCCTTACTTATTTCAGCAAGACAATGTAAAACCACATTCTGCATGTATTACAACAGCATGGCTCTGTAGTAAAAGAGTCCAGGTGCTAAACTGTCCTGCCTGCAGTCCATATCTGTCAAACATTGAAAACATTTGGCGCATTATGAAATGAAAAATACGACAAAGGAGACCCATTGAATCCAATATCAAGCAAGAATGAGAAAACATTTCACTTTCAAAACTACAGCAACTGGTCTCTTCAGTCCCCAAACGCTTACAGAGTTTTGTTAATAGAAGAGGTGATGCAACACAATGGTAAACATGACCCTCTTCCAACTTTTTTTAAATGCTGCTGACATCAAATTCAGTCCCAACTTTTTTGGGAACAGGTTTGTGCATCTCAGTGATTGAATTATTCATACATTTTGAAAAATCAGTGGAATTCCCTTTTAAGGTTTTGTGTTTAGTTTTTCAGCTGTTCTAAATTTGAGTTAATTCAATACTTTCGGTCAAAGTTTAACATTCGGTGATCTTAACAGCCAAATGTATTTACTTTTTTAAATGAGTATATAAAAATTCTGGTGTTTTTATGGTGGGTGTATGACAAGAATGGAAGCTGTAATAAAGGCAAAGGATGGACACAAAATATGATATTTGATTTAGTTGTTGAGGCTTCTGTGTATTTTTCTGTTAAATGTGTTTCCTGTTTTGTTCCATATACTGAAAATCTAAAAACCTGTACTTAAAGGCTGAATTTGGCACAGTACTGTACATTATTCAGGTTTCTCTTTCACACTCCTGCACAAATATACACACCTTCACCTAATGCAAATATTTATTCATGTTTAATCCCAGTCACAGTACTAAGCCTGAGTGAAGGAGGAGCTTATATACATATATTTCATATACAATGAATTACAGACTACTCAGCAAAATGTATTTCAAGAATTCAATAAATGCTAAATTAATATATAGTACTAATATATAATATATAGTACTTAATATATAAACTAATTTTTTTGAAGTTATTTGCCTTGAGGTTTCACAACAACTTCATAGTGTCCTACTAATTATTTGAAAGCTTTGAAGTTGACTAGTATAGCAGTATCATTTTACACATTTACCTGCAACCTGTCATGCCTTGTACAAACTCACAGACTGAAATGGACTGCATTTCCCAAGCACCCTTGGGAGATCACGTGACTAGGAACTTCCCTTCGGAATCGGAGGCCGACGTGGACTCCATTACCCAAGAGACACATGGGGGTCATGTGACTCCCGACACATTCTCACACACCTGTCAGAGATCTCAGTCTCCTGAGCACTAACTGGATCCACCTGTGTGCCTAAATCATGTGTTTAGCTAGAGCAGTATATAAGCCCGGGCTTTGGTGAGTATCAGTGTGAGGTTATGCTTCCCTGAGAACATACTGAGCGTTATTTCTGATTGCATGATTTGTTTTTGACCTTTGCTTTGTTTTTGACTCTGCTTTTTGCCTGTTCCCTTTTGTATTGCTGCCTGGTATTTTGGATCTGTGTTTTGACTATTTCTGCCTGCCTTTTTGACCTCGTCTTTTGTCTTGCCCTATTGTTTTGTTCGCCTTGTGATATGATCACTTTCGTGATCTTTTTGCACTTCTTGGTTTTGACCCACGCCTGCGTTTTGACTACGTTTTTGCCTAGTGTTAATAAAACCCATCTTGTCAGTTTTATCTGCATGCGTCTGGATTCTGCTGAATGGTTACACAACCAGATTAGGTTTATATTATTGAAAACAGTGATTCCAAATGTTTTAAGGCTAGTGTACCTGTGTGTAACTAAAAAGGCAATTTTAAATCTTTAAACAAGACGTATAATAAATAAATAAGACAAATTGATGCAAATCTTTTAAATAAACATTTTATTGTAAGACATGATGAAACCAACCGTACATCTGAAATATAATGAAATGGGGCACCTGAAAACCACTGAGTGGCCGGAAGGGAAGTTTGGGGTGCAGCATATCCACATGCCACAAAATAATAATAAAAGAAAATCAAAAAACAAAACAAAAATAACCTCTGGAATATATAAAGTAAGAAATGTACAGTATATCTGTCCAAACCAGCTTCACATTCACAACAAATCATCAAAAGTCTACCCGTTTAGGAAATCTACTCATTTATCGTCCCACGACATACACTGTCTTTATCAGTTCAACCTAAAAAGAAGTGGCAACAGCTAAATTAACTAGTTTTATTAAAACTAAACAAATCATTTGAATGAACAACTGTTTTAATCAAAGTATTTTTTTTCTTTTAGTTGAATAAAACTAGTTAGCTTAGTTATTACTTGTTATTACATGAAATCATTTTTTTTAGGTTGAACTGACAAACCATTTTTTACAGTCTATAGCTCATCCTTAAACTGCAGCCAATACATAGTGATACAGTAAAACCCTCCTATGTTAATTGATATAGCTTTATATACGAAGTTCAGTTTCACTTTATTGTGTTTGCCACCTGCTTCTGTAGAAGTATGTATTAAAATATAGTGGTTTTAGTGGGGCAAGATGATTGGTTGGTGGGGCACTGCCCCACTAAACGATCCCTTGGCATCAACAACTATTTCAGCAACAAACTGCTTTACAATTGGCTTTACAAATTAAAGTGTTTTTAATATTATGACTCTTAATTGGTTAATACCAAAACTAACCAATATGTTTTTGAAAAGCTTTTTGTCAAACCACATGCAGAACATGACAGTATTTTCATACCACAAACATTGATGTTTATCAATAAAATATTAGCTTATATTATTAATAACCACAGAATCTGTATGCAAATGTGCCATTCATTTAATTTTGCATGTAGTTCTGTTTATTACTGAAAATGCTACTGATTTTATAACATGTTCTGTATGTAAGGAAGTATCACCCTGTAAAATTTCCTTTTTTCTTTACTGTATCACACATAAAATCTGTTCTCTGTTCTCCACTGAATGAGCCCATTAAGAAACCATGTATGGCTTTAGTGCTTAATACTTCTTGTCCAATCAAATGAGGGTTCCTGATTGAGGAGAGATGCTAGTGGATGTCAAAGATGGTTTGGAACTCCTTCTCAAACACATCTTCCAGCCTGGATCCCAACGAGCCCAGTTAACGACCGCGTTCTATGGTTCCAATTTTGCGTGGTTGCCTGAAGCCTGTAGTGAAACTGTAGCAAAAAGTTTCGCTATAGCTACACAAAAAATTGTAGGCGCTACAGCTGTTAGCTACATTTCATAAAACTGTAGTGGCTACAGCTACTAGTGTTAGAAATTCAGCAAGAAGAGTCAGGAGACTGGAGCTTCGGCATTGACTGGAGTTTATTTCCACATACAGAGTATGGGTACAGCGTGGTTGATCAACAGTCAATCAGCAGTATCAGGAGTCTAGTCTTATTCACGTGCATGCAGACAATCATAGCTTGGTCATCAGTGTGTCACCAGTCTAGTCTGGTCACCAGTCTGATCAGCAGTCCAGTCTGGTCAGTACTCCAGTCTGATGAATACATGGTCTGACATGGTAGAGATGCTGGGGGTCGGGGGAGGAAGCAAAGAGGGAGGGGAAGTAGGTGACAATCAAAAGGTTGGGGAAGAACGGGAAGGGGGAAGGGGGTCTGGGGTCAGGGGACACACCAGGGGTAAGGTGCGGTTGTTCTCACCTCAGGGGGAACAATACAGATAAAACTTGAAAAGGCACACAACTATAAGACAATACAGCTGACATAACAAAAAGACAACATAGGTTACAGCATAGAAGAAAGCAAATAAAGACCTATACTTTCTCTCACTAGCTACATTTGCAATGCAGACGTTGTGACACCTGGTTACTTTCACCACCACTGTAAAGAAATCAGAGTCATATATTTATGAATTATATAGAAATTATAGAAATTTTGAAGAATAGCTAGAAGCCCTTTAAGCGTGCACATGCATGAGACCAGATGCACAATATCAGAACTGAGTCTCTAAATTCCAGGAGTCACTTAAATTCCATTTTAAAAGACTCAAAAGACAGTGACAGTTCTAACAATAAATGCAAGTTTGTGTTTAGAAATGTTCAGATACGACACCCTGAAGCTGTCGCTGTTATTCCACTTTAACATCGTGTTCATCAGTAAAAAAATAAGGAAAATAACCACAAAGACTGACAGCACAGAAAGAAAATAAGGATGTGTAATAAGGTGTCGCTCAGCTGAGAGGTGGAGGAGTTTTATTCTGCTTTTCTGCCCTCCCTCTTCTCTCTCCTCCTACATTTCATTTCTCTCTACACTCCTCCATTTCTCTCGTTCTCTTCCTCTTTTTGTTTTCCACTGACTCTATATTTCTCCTCACCTGCACACACCCTGGTTCCTTTCAGTTTCACTTCCTAGTAAGTTACTTAGAACTTTGAATTGGCTGCTTATCGCAGTAGAGAGCAACACATTTTGTTTTTAGTTTTATAATGTTAAAAGTATCGGATTAAGATCATTTTTAATGCATTCAGCCTACAAGAGGAGCACAGGAACACAGAGGAGCCAGTTGTAATACAGGCTACAAAGTCTGGTAAACTAACATAAAACACAATCGATTCAATACAAATCTGTGTTGTAGGCATTACTTGAAATTTCCCACCTAAATACATAATAATATATTCATCAAAATAAATATGATTAGTGAAATGAGACTGTGTCAAACAGGGTAAACTGATTCTTGACCACAAAGAAGAAGAGCAAATATCAGCACAAATTTAAATATGTTTCATTTACAACCCCATTTCCAAAAAAGTTGGGATGCTGTGCAAAATGTAAATAAAAACAAAATGCAGTGATGTGCAAATCATTTAAACCCTATATTTAATAGAAAATAGTACAAAGACAATATATCAAATGTTGAAACTGAAAAAATTGTATTGTTTTTTTTTTAATTTTGAATTTGATGCCAACAACACATTCCAAAAAAGTTGGGACGGGGCATCAAAAGGCTGGTAACGTTGTGTAATGCTAAAAAAACACCTGGTGGTTGATTGGCAACAGGTCAATAACATAATTGGGTATAAAAAAGCATACCAGAGAGGCTGAGTCTTTCAGAAGTAAAGATGAGGAGGGGTTCACCACTCTGTGAAAGACTGTGAGCAAATAGTGCAACAATTCAAGAATAACATTTCTCAACATAAAATAGCAAAGAACTTTTGTGTTTCATCATCTACAGTACATAATAAAATTAAAAGATTCAGAGAATCTGGAGATATCTCTGTAAGCAAGGGACAAGGCCAAAAACAGTATTGGCTAGCCATGATCTTTGGGCCCTCAGGCAGCACTGCATTAAAAACAGACATGATTCTGTAGTGGAAATCACTGCCTGGGCTCAGAAACCCTTCCGATAACCACTGTCTGTGAACACAGTTCATTGCTGCATCCACAAATGCAAGTTAAAACTCTAAAACGCAAAGAAGAAACCGTATATAAATAGGATCCAGAAATGCTGCCACCTTCTCTGGGCCCGAGCTCATTTAAAATGGACTGAGGGGAAGTGGAAAAGTGTCCTGTGGTCTGACGAATCAACATTTGAAATTCTTTTTGGAAATCATGGACACTGTGCCCTCTGGGCTAAAGACCAGTCAGCTTGTTACCAGTGCACAGTTCAAAAGCGAGTATTCATGATGGTATAGCGGGGCATTAGTGCAGATGGTATGAGTGACATGCACATCTGTGAAAGCACCATTAATGCTGAACACAATATTCAGGTTTTGGCAACATATGCTGTCATCCAGATGATGTCTTCTTCAGCAAAATAATGCCAAACCACATTCTGCATGTATTACAACTGCATGGCTCCATAGTAAAAGAGTCTGGGCACTAAACTGGCCTGCCCGCAGTCCAGACCTGTCACCCACTTATAACATTTGGGGCATTATGAAATGAAAAATACGACGAAGGAGACCCCGAACTGTTGAGCAGCTGAAATCCTATATCGAACAGGAACGGGAAAACATTTCACTTTCAAAACTACAGAAACTGGTCTCCTCAGGTCCCAAATGCTTACAGAATGTTGTTAAAAGAAGAGGTGATGAAACACAGCGGTCAACATGCCCCCATCCCAATTTTTTTGGAACGTGTTGTTGGCATCAAATTCAAAATGGGCAAATATTTTTTAAAAAACAATAAAATTTCCTCAGTTTCAACATTTGATATGTTATCTTTGTACTAATTTCAGTTAAATATAGGATTAAAATGATTTACACATTATTACATCTTGTTTTTATTTACATTCTGCACAGTGTCCCAACTTTTTTGGAAATGGGGTTGTACATAACATCTATAGCATGTTTTTGATTAATCTTCAATAAAAGCTGTCTCTCCCTGTGAGTTGCTTACAGACTTCACTTCGCTATATTACAGCCAGCAAGAAGGTGATTAAACTAATATAGGTGCAAATTATACACACAGCTCAGTAACTGAAATAAACTATGATTAAAAAAGTTACTTTTATGGTTTAGAAACAGTTTTCAGGGTCAGTTTCAAAAAATATCTGATTGCTGTCAAAATTTACAGACAAGGTTGCTATGAGAATATGAAAACCTGTTTAATGGCATTGATTATCCATGTTGCCCCATCCTCCACTACACATCTGTTTACAGAAAAAACAATAATTCACAAAACCTTTATTCACTCCTTTCTGACAACTGAACTGAGTGGACTAAACTGCTGGCAGGCTGAAGAGAAAGCTATTGAAGTATATTTTAAAAAGGACCCTTTGATAGAAGAAGGTAAAAACACTCTTTCAATAAGTTGAGGTGGTAGTATCTAGGAGTTCCCTGTGTGCTCTGTTTGTGCAGGGGCTAGGAATGTGAATTGGTCCATTGGGAGAGGGCCTCTTACTTTCTCCCTTCTTCTCTTAGGTCCAAATAGATGAGATCATTTTAAAAAGAACCATATGCTCTGTCTCCTGTTTCAACAACAAGAACCATATATATATGCTGTTGGTCAGTCTGTTCGGGAGGGGACATTTAGAATTGGCACAGATCCTCTCTCAGGTACTCTATAGTGCTTGATATGATACTGTTTTACTATGTGATAAATCTTTTACTGGCAACTCAGTATCGGCGGAGTTTTTCTTCACAACATCTAAACACCATCGCCACTAAATAAACAACACTATATCTACACTACAAATTGCAATCAGTGTTTTCAATAATATAAAACCACTTTTGTTGCATATACATGTAAAAAGTTAATCTAATATGATGTTAATGTCCTATAGCTTTTAAACTATGTATAGGAAGCTGTAATCTTGTGCATTAAGAACAGGATTTTACTAAAATTAATATCCCAAATTCCTCACATATCTCACTGATCAAATATCTGTTAATATTGTGTAGCAACGTAGAATAAGACACAGGGGAGGCCATGATTCCACTACGAGAAGTGCTCTTTATTAAACACCAGGGCTTGGTATTACATATAGCCCCTTTAAATAAAACGTGTTGTATTCAAAACAGGGAAGTAAAACGTCAAAATTTCTTACATTTGTGTGCTTAACTAAATTTTAGCCACTCTACATACAGCCATGATGTACTCCCAAGTTACGTATAGAGTCTTTAACCTCCCTTAAAATCCCAGGCATGTTCCATACTAAGGCTTATTATTTAGCAACTACAGGGACTTCAGTGCAAACTAGCTGAGCTACACTTAGGTTATAGAAGTGTGTAGTAAAACTTTGGGCCTGCCAGTAGACCCTGGCTAAGAGCTTAAGCATCTCCCACCTGTGTCGACATAGTTTCTGCTCTTCTGCAGCAACACATAGGTAGAAAAGACAATGGCCCTTATACGCCAAAGTTGCGAATTTGTGAGAATGCTGTCGTTTTACTGCTGTGTAAAATATATATTTTGGGAACTGAAGTATAGATAAACTTCACCTTTTTACAATGCTGTACCAACTTTTGGGTTTGTAGATGCTAGCGCTAACTAGGCTACCAGTTTCTGCTAAAAGGCTGACTAGGCGAGCTTTGCCCTGCTTGTGGTGACCTACAGCTCCGCAGTTTCAACTGTTCCTTACCTTAAAACACCTGATCCGGCTCATCAACTGATTAAGGAGCCGTTCATGAACTGATCAGGTGTATTGAGCCAAACAGTGGGTGAATCTGCAGTGCTGGGGATCAAGGGTAATAACGTAGCACTGGCTAAACGCAGTAAATAGTGGAAATTACCACGGATTACTGCCAGCTACAAGTTACTGCTACTGTGAAATAGTTGATAAATGGTCATGTTTAATCAAAGAAAAAAAAGAAAGTTGAGATGTCATGGTTGGCTGTTGTGTGTTATGAAGGCTGTTATGTCAGTCTTTCTTTGTTTTACCCAAAGAATCCCTCTATATAAGTTACTGAAACATGCTTCCTGTTTCCAGCACGCCAGTTCACAGAATGTGCTGCTCCAAATCACTGTCTTTTCGTTACCAGTATGGCTCGCCTAGTTAGCCCTAGAGGACATTGCTAGTTGAGGACACTAGTTAGCCCTAGAGGACATTGATAGTTGAGGACACTAGCATCTGCAAACTTGAAAGGTTGTACAGCTTCGTTTGTTCATAAACAACTAAATTTATGTTCTTTAGTGCCCAAAATAACAGTTGTCATTTTACACAAGACCCAAAAAACTACCAAACTGTACTGGACCCTCCAGGACCATAGATAGGCACTCAAGTGCACCCCTGTTATAGATTCTCAGAAAAATACTTTTTTAATTAATGAATTATGTCTCTGTCCGCGCTCTGCATAATTGTGTGCTTTCCCGCAATAAACACAACTGAATTAATTATCAACTGCCTTTTATGTGTACATGCTAGAGCAGGGAAAACACAAAACAGTTGGACTGGAGTTGGGAAACACTGCCCCAATAACATTCCATCTTAAATAACATATATGCACTTTACCAGCCCTAATCAAAGGTATATCCTTACCTTTTTGTGGTCCATTTAGCTCGCCATGATACACTGTAAAAGAAATAGAATTTAGCTAGGTTAAATAGCTAGCTAGTGTGACCGGTGCGGGTGTCAAAGGAACGAATTCCTATACAACACCCCACACAGCATACTCAGACTACACCACCCCAATTTACTGGGTAGGGGGCCCCACACTGGAATACTCAAATAAATGATTTAGACAGAGCTGTTCCACAATATTTACAGATTATTTATTAACTTTCAGTACAAAAAAAAAGAATTAAGAAGAAGAGCTGTCCACAATATTCTCAATATAACCATTAAGAGCAAGTAGAGTGTGAGATAAAAGGTACATGAACACTAGCCTTAATTTTCACAGTTTAGTTATTAAAAAAGCAGTGCCCAGAAGGGTACAAAATCAATACACCCTCAAATATAAATAAACCAATTCAACCAAAATTATTACACAACACTTCAAAAAAGAAAAAAATAATATTTATGTCACCACAACAAACAAAACACCACAAACTAACTGCACATCCTGTCACAAAACCAAAATCCCAAAATAATCTCAGCACAAATCTGAGTGATACAATTGTACACTTCAAGAGCACAAAAAAAGAAAAGAGAAGAAAAAAAAAATCAAAATGCTATAATTACGGAGAAGGAAAATTACCCGAGTCTCACTGTAATGAGCAATTACCCCACACACCCTTTAATAAAACTTCTACCATAGATAGGCACTCAAGTGCAAGTATTATTCCAAAATGTAAATATAAAAATAATATCAATGGGCACCTGAACAGCAAATCTCAAAACAGTACATATGAAAATACCCTAAAATAGCACACAGTGCAAATATCTAGGAAGATACCTATAAAAGAAACCCTGGGGAAAACAGTGGCTTACAGACAACCAGGCCTTGATCCACTGCAAAGAGATAAACTCACATTACTAAAAAATATTTTCATTTAGGCTTATAAAATAAAACCTCCACAGCTCTTTGAACCAACATCTCTAATTGCAGTTAGATATATATAAAAACAGTTAACCGTTCTGTTTTTCTGTTTTCTGTTTTCATAGAGACGTTTGCCACAATCTTTCCACTTTCCTATCCGCTCTATCAGAGCGCGTCTTCCCTGCTGCGGGGAGTATCTGCTCTCAGAGGAGATCAAGCCTCTCACAAGAGCACAGAGAGATGCTGACTTTCCTCCATTTCACTAAACACTTGTGATTGTAGAATTTAGTTGCAGTGTAGACAGACAGCAGAAGCACAGAGCACAGACTGCACTGTTTAGATTTCCAATTTTAATTTAGATTGATTTTTCTATTTACTTGATTGAAGAAAAACTGATTTTGTTTTGTTATATTTTATTGCTGCTGCTACTTTGCACAACCATGGTTTTAAATTTTGACAGGAAAAATATATTGGAGGTTTATTTATCTTTTGTATTAACAGGAAAGTTAATTAAAACAGTGAAATCTTGAATGTTATTCATCTTTGTCTTCATTATTAGTTAGTAAATGCATAAAACAGCCTCAAGCTAAATTTAAAAGCTAATAGCTACATAAGTTATTTGGTAATGTAGTGATTCATAATCTGAACAGTCGTTTTAGTAATTGATAGATTATTCGACTATCAAATTAGTTGTTTGTTGCAGCCCTAGTTGGCACTGAGCACTGTGACTGTAGGGTCATATGCAGCTGCTCCAGATTGTCCCATTCTATTGGCAATGCTTTTCTATGGATATTATGCAAGCTGTGTGCACACAATTGCATAATTTTCTTATTTTTAATTAAAATTATCAAATAAGATATTTTTAACTCTGTTATTCTGTAACTATAATAACTATGTTATCAGATTAACTAGGACACTGTTGGCTCTCTGTGGGTGAAATGTTGTGACTGTGTTGAGCTGCTAGTGAGCAATGAAAGGTGAAAGGGGAGGGGTAAGAATGTCCTACTGTGAAAACAATTCACACCTCTCCACGTGCCGAGATAAAACAGGCAGCACAATGGCAAAAAACCTTGTACAACTGCAACAATAAAAAAAGTATTTAAACACAATAAAAACCCTTTCATAAATGTTGACTCATTTGTTCACATATGAAGACGAAAATCCAGTTTGCTTCCAGTAAATCATACACATTTGCATCAAAATATATTCCATCAACGTTATTCAACAAAAAAAAATGTGTAATGCACTAACTGAGGAATCTCCAAAAGAAAATTGCATTTTTATGGCTTCTATGAAAAGGGTTAATAGAATTTTTAACGGGATTATGGGATTTGATACACAGTATGAATCAAATGCACATAGATTTTATCATTTAAAAATATTTGTGATGTCAGACAAATGCATCATCTATTGTCCAAGTAGGGGGATAAATTTATTTTGCTGAACCAAACTGTACTTTAAAAGTGCATTAATAGAATGTGCCTCTCTCCAGACACTCTGCTAGAGGCCTGATTCCCCAGAGAATGGCTAAAACCAGCAAACAGCTTCTGCCATTTTTTCAGATCATTAGCCTACTTTAACTCACTCTACCACTCTATCACTAAGATAATAAAGTTATCAAGCTATCCAGGGCACCAAAACTCTGTAGGAAAGCAGTATGACGTGAAGGAAATTGCTGATGATGCCATTCATCACTAATACTTAGGGGTTTGACCAATACGAAGACTGTCACAAATACCAATACTAATTTTAAGGAGCCAAAAATGAAATAAATAATAATAAATCAGTCGAATAAATTGGTCAAAACTAAATCAGACTTAAGTAGTTTTAGTTAAACACTCATTTACTTACTAATGTATTTGTTTTTTGTCATCCATTAATATATCATTTATCGCAAATAAACAGCAGGAAGTCACAATGACTTAAATAACAGTAAATGCTGTGGCAAGTGAGAACTTCCTAGTATTTGCATTTGTTTCTATTAATTAGGTCTTATGTCTCATGTTTTCAGTTCTCTTCACACAAAGCTTTTTTTTAAACTAAACCATTTCCTCAGGCCTTTCAGAATTATTACAAAGTCATCTGATTTATCTGATTGATTCATTTTAGGGCTGATCACATTCAGGCCTAGTTGTTAGCTTTCACAATTATATGTTTACCTCACAACAAGCAAAATGTAAATTGCAAATACATGCAAATAAATAAAAGCAGAAACTGCACTTGAGTCACTGCACAGGTCTTACAAAAATAACAAACTTCTGAGTTTGTGCTATAAGACCTTCAAAAGAACAGTGGTAAATAATGATCTGTATTTGAGCTTGAGCTGTTTCGGCAGCTAGGAAGCGAGATAGCCAACCACTCAATTTTGCCACTTTGTGGTTGCACATTAATAGTTGCACACAAAAAACAAAAGATAATTCAATTGTTAATCACAATGATTTACACAGCAATTAATCGCCAGCAACCGATTTTTAGTCTGAGATTTCTAAGAGCACAGTTGTGGCCCACATGAACACACTCTATTCAAAACAGCAAGATTGCCAGGAGAACTGCAGTCAGGCTGCGAATCCCCTCAAACCTGTGAATACTGTCAGGATTTTTGGCCTTGTTACAGTGCTGTGTCTGATAGACTTGGCAGCACGACAGCAAGCTGGTATCACAAGTCTTTCTATTTGTCTTAGCCCACTGAGCTAATTTGGACTCAGGCAAATAAGATCACATACAAAGCAGCTGTAGGCTACGTCATATTTCATGACTCATTCCAGCCTATGGGTATTTTGTACCTAAGTGTCAAGTCTGACATGACGAAACTTTAATTAAGGACTATTTCTATAGAACTCTCTAGGCTTTTGCCACACTAAAGTCGAATGAACTAGACTGCAATCTGTGGTTCGGTATTCCTCTTTGACTAAAATTTATGGGCCAGTCTCTTCCTGAGAGTCCGCCTGACAGACCAATTACATAACTAGCCTCTGTCTGATGTAATTGAAATGTCATGGAGACGGTTCTCGAAGGCTTCTGCGACAGCGGGGCAGGAACTGCAGAACAAGCGGCATAAACAAAGGCCTTCAGGAAAAAAAGTCCAGCTACAAAGCCCAGCATTAACCAGGGTACAGGCATGTTTTGAGTGCTGAATGTATTAATGATTAAAATTGCTGTGTTGTGGGTGTATACGTGTGTGTGTGTGTGTGTGTGTGTGTGCGGATGGGGGGACAGGGGGGCACTGCAAACTACCCCATCCATACACAGTTGGATGCCTCTATGGTTCTGACCTAGATTCGTCGAGCCTATCCCAGCTATTAGAGATCACCAATTGCAACATCAATTCATCACTGTTTCTGATCTTGCTTTTTCCTCCCTTTCTCTTCTTTCACTATGTTTTTCTCTTTCTCTGTCCACTGCAGTGGTAAAGGATTGTTCAATTCAAGTTTATTTACACAAATGTGACTGGGTAAACAATTGAAACTTTAAAAAATACACACAATGCGTTTCACTTTTTTGAAGTAGAAAGATAAAAAATAAGATTTTATTGAATAATAATAATAGATTACAATTATAATTTTAAAACCAATAAAATTGGTATATCTGAATCCTCACCTTCAGATCGCATCCCCGCATGTATTAAATGCGTTTCTCAATGTCCCCTCAAGCTGTTATGTATTGGTAACGTGTTTTGGCCGCTACTGTTGTCTGTGCCCACCTGGGTATTGTAGTCCAAGAGAAGTAAACAAGAACGCAAGCTGCAAACAACTCCGCTCTGCCTCCGTCTCTTCCTTTGAGGTTCTGCGTGATACTTTCACGACAACACAACAAAAGCAATGCCCTTGCGCTAGCCTGTGTTATCAACCAGGTCAAGAATACATCAAGCCAGTGGCCAAAAGCTTCACTTAAAAAAGCTAACTGTTCCAGTTTCTGTGCTAATTTGTGAAAAATGAGCATTTAAATTCTCGGCTTAGCTGCTGGATTAAGGACACAAAGTCCTTCAAAGTGCACGGGGAAAAACATACCAGCACGAATAACTTATTATAACACAACCCATACAGCTCTGGCTTACTGTGTCTGTATCATAACATTTAGATTTATAACATTTGACAGACACTCTTATTCAAAGTGACCTGCACTTTAATCATGTTACAGAAGACTCTCTTAGTACTACGTCTAATGTAGCTGACAAGTAACAGAAGCTAATATCCCACAAACTGCAGGCTAAATCACCATACATTAGCCTCAAACCGTACCAAGTTATTTAGTAACGTCAAACAGACATACTTATCTGTTTAAATGGACAGACATATTTCAGACTAACAGGGCTGTTGCTGAGATTTATTTTTGACAAACTGAAGTTATTTCAAACTTGTCACAGTTTGATGCTTATATGATGATTTAGATAATGTAGTTAGTACAATGCTAATTGGTAGTAGGCCTGGGCCATACCTAAAAATAATTAGCACAATATTTTCTAGGTCAAAAATCGATTATCAGTTATAGCCGAGACGGTGATGGATCTACTGTTGCCTAACAGTTATCTAAGTAAACAGATGGAGTGAAAAATTAAGGATACATTAAATCTTGACATCCCCACTACTGTAAGTACAAAATAACTTTGACCTTACAGCTCGTGCTCTTCTACATGGGGCGTCATTGACGTCTCAATGGGAGACCCCATCTTCTCCATCTGCCAGACTAAACCCAGACCGGCCTGAGCCAGAATTCACAGCAAGATACCTGATCACACCACAATTCGGATGACAGTTCTGTTGGCTGCAATGAGAAGCCCTGTATATAACATAGAAAATGAGCCGACTTTTCTCCAATACAAATGGTCTGCTGACTCGTCTTCTCTTTCAAAAGGTGTCAAATTCATTTGATCAACAGCCTTTAAATAAGCTGAACAGATTTACTTCATTTAAAATCAGTTATTAAGTTAATTTAGGTTTATATATGCTAAACTGAACTATAGTTTTCAGAAAACTAATAAAAAAAAAATGTTTCTTTGAAAACAATAAAAATGTCATTCATTTGCCAGGAGTTACAAAGCAAAGGGTCCGAAGCACTAACGGCTCTGGAGGAAAAACTGTTTACCCTCGCCAGTGATTTGAAAAGCTGTGACTGGCTCGTGAACTGCTGTGCAGATTCGCTGATCTTCAAGAGCTCTGTGCTCAGGACTTTGTGTTCAGTTCGCTTCTGTAAGCGTTTTTCACGATGGTCTGAATCAAAAGGGGCTTCAGCACCCTCCAGCACCCCCTTTCTTCGCTGGCCTGGGTGTGTTTAGTTAGTTGGATTAAGTGTCTACCGCGCGCACAGGGGAGTTCGGCGCAACGCCGACAGAAAACTTCTTTTACTTGAGCGCATCTGCAGCTGATCTGGGGAGCACGAAGCCCCCCGTCAAATGGTGACAGTTCAGTTTCTTCCTTATACCGTTTCTTTCACATATAGTTTCTACAGGTCAAATATACAAACACTTATACAAAAACTAATATAGCCTACCAATATACCAGAACCACAGGCCTGATTTCTGTGATTTCTGAGCTTCCACACCTGCACGTTTATTTCCGCTTATGATGGGAAATTCTAAATTTGGGTCTGTAGAATACGATCATTTCCACTGCTGTTTGTTTGTTATTTGATTTTATGATTATTTTTTGAAATTGTAAAACGAAGCTATTTCTTGATTTTTCCACTGACAATAACAGAACCAGAAACGAGAACATTTGCCGTTTTTCAATACTGGTTTTTAAAATGAAAATCAAATGAACAGAAGGTACATGGACCAATAATGACCAAAATGAAATGACAATTTTTCACAAATTTTTGACAAAATTTCATTTTCAATTTTGGCAGGATATTTGCGCAGATGTTTGGAAAAAGAAATGGCAAAAGAAGTTTGCATTTACATTTTATTGTTTTAATTTTAATTTCTTTTTGTCTAGATTTATCTCCCATAATAAATTACCATGGTTCCCTTTCCCACCAAAGTCAGCAATTACATTTCTGTAGAAGGCTTCTAGAACATCATCAAGTTATGTTTAAGAGACGAGGCAAGATCATGGTGCACGGTAATAAACAAGGCAGGAAAGTGGGGTAGCTGTGTTTATTAGCACAACTTCAAAAATCATTGTAGAAGTCTATATCACAGCACAGGGTGATGACAAAGGGACCAGTAAAGAACCAAAATGGTCCAAAACATGATCCACAAGAAGGGGATTCTGTGACAGCACTTATAAAACAACACTATGGTCAACAATTTACCTTGGTTAGTCACTGCAAATACCAATTCCTCGATCAACAATTTGTAATAGGGTTCCACAATGATATCGGAATCATGTCGGCATCAGCGGATAAACGCATGAAAAAATGATTAACACCAGATTTAACCAATATTTAAAATCGATATTTTATGAGATGTATTGTTCTCGGAGCACAATGTTTAGGTGATGCTGGGCCACTGCGCTAAAATATCTGCACTTTATTAAATTTTACTACATTTGTAACAGAGCAGAAATAAATGTTACATTTCCCTGTAATGCTAATTCAGATTCTCAGTTTCTGTTTATGTATTGGCCTCGGCAGATACATACATGAAAATTTTCGCCATCAGCCCACAATTCCTATATCGGTGAATACATAGATTGTAACATGCTGTACGTGTAATGGCAAGATTTTTTTTACATTTGCCCTTTTTAAGTAGCTGTCCTTTGTTCTTGAGAATCAGTAAATACTGTAAGTATTACAAATCTTGAAGCACTACGATTCAACATCTGGAACAGCGGGCAAAACGCTGGTTATTTCTTTGAATTTTTCACCCTGGAATCTTTTCTTTTCTTCATGTTCTTTACTCCGCTGGGATTCCTGCACTCTCCTTTTCTCTTCTTCTCTCTCCTTTCTTTGTTTTTCCTCATTTTCCAGTTTTTCCTTCTCCTGCGTCAACTTCTTCTTGTCCTCCCTGAGTTGTATGAGTTCTGAGATCAGAGTAGGCCGCCATGTTAAGAAAGGTTTTGCCATTTCAGAACCCATTTTGAAATTGTTTATCTCAGCTTTCAGCTGATGTTTGGCTGTAAAATATTGACCTGTAAGCAAGAAAAAAAACATTGTGGTAACATACAACAATAAACAATCTGTATTCCATTGACAAATATTTAAATATCAAAATGTATGTAATAGATCTTCATGAATGTATGTGTCCTTAGACATGCCTGACCGTAAATCATTTGAAAAAATACATAAATATGATAACAAAAATATGAATATGATGTGAAATACTTGTCCTGGGTGTCCAATCATCCTTAAATATTTTAAAATTGATGGCCTTTTGCATATAGTATTTAAGACCAAGAATCGTAGGCTATTATAAAATATTTATTTGTATCTATAGGTGATAATCATATGAATCTAAATTTATTTTATAAATATTTGATCTCATTTGGCTGCCTCTCATGCTTTTAAGCTACATCATATTATAATTAACTTCATACTTCACTCACAAAGTGTGATCTGCTTTATCAGTTTACATCTTCTATCACCTGAGTGCTTTGGCACATGCTGATTTTACAGGGAAGTGCTAAGATGCAGATAAAATCTGCATTCATGGAAAGCTCTACACAAGAAAAAACTGGTGGCGACCTTGCAACTTGAATCTGAATACAGATAACTTTTCCCGCGTATCTATTGACGTAACTTAAGCAGCCGACGTAACTAGCATCTAGTAACCAGGGCCCCAGTGCAAAAATAATTAATGGGCCCCCACCATACAAAAATACTTTAATTTCATAAAGAACAATGTAATTTGTATGTTTATTCCGTGTTGTTGTGTTGTGTTGTGTTGTCTAAAAGTTGTTAAGTCTGTTAAGGCATACCACTCTACACACTAGAATCTAATATACTTGGTTTGTTATATAACATTGGAATATTGGAATTGGTTAAACTGGGTTGCTGGGATGGACAGAGCACTCTTCTAATAAAATCATCATTCCTGCAAACCCTGCTCTCCTGAACTCTCTTCCTTGGCAAAGAAAAAGATTTACAATAATGGTAACTGTAAATACAACTCTTCATCCAGGAGAGATTTAAAATGGTTTGGCTAACACACATTAAATCAAAAATGGTTTTTATTTGTTTGTATGTATTTATTTTAATGTCAGTGGTTCTAGGACAAATAAACACTCACCGCCTAGATAAATAAATTTACATATCATTTTCTAAGATGCCTGTTTGTCATGCCTCCCTCCGGCATGGCTGGAACTACAGCCGACACTGCTGCCTCAGAGTACAATTCCCAGAACCCCTGTTCCTCATTTAATGCCTTTGTTAGCCTGGGCTTTAGTTATTTGCGAAGTATCTCTCAGCAGGACCATACTGAGCATTCTCTCCTTTCTTGTTTAGCGACTTCCGTGTATGACCTGTTTTTCTGTTCTGACCATGATTTTTGCTTTGCCCTTTTGTCTTGTCTTGTTGTGGATCTCTGGTTTTCAATTGTTATTAAAAATCTTAACTGCATCCTCGTCCGCGAACGTCTGTTTCCGTCTGTTATTGTTTGTTTACAATAAGAATAGATTCCAGAGTTAATATGTAGATCATGTGATACAACCCCATTTCCAAAGAAGCTGGGATGCTGTGCAAAATGTAAATAAAAACAGAATGGTTGCTCTGTTTCTGCTTGACAGGTGGGTAACTAACTTATTTTTGCTGTTCACAGAACCATTAGGTCAGCACTGTTTTGTCTGTTTGTGATAGCTAATCCCAACTGTTTAGCTTCGCAGCAGCAACTTAGCTAATGTTACTTACTTGCTGTGTTATTGTTCGCTCTAATGTTTTATCATGGTATTTGTCTGTACAACTTTTGTTAAGGGCTTTATAGCCACAAAGACCTAAAAAAAAAAAGTTTGCTAACCCAGTGTCGTTCACCTTGGCAATACGCATATATGAATACGATATGTATTCCAAAATATCAACTCCTTTCTCCAGAACCACTACCTTCACCTTTAATGCGGGAATGAGTCCCCCGTCCCGCTCACTAAAACTATGTGACTGTGTTCTGCTCTAGTGGTCTGGACAGCGCTACTAGTCAGGCTACCAGCCAGAAAGTTTCCTGGTACTCCTAATGGGCAGTCAGAGTCTGGAGGGGCCCATTAAAAAAACTGGTGGACAGCTCCAGTGCGACTTCCCACCCTGCCCCCCTTCTAGTTACGCCACTGCATGCTGTCTGTTTTTCCTGTGTACATGCACTGTAAAAAATCTGAAACCACAGCAAATACACCAGTTTTGTTTAACTACCAGGGAGACTGCTAAGAGGTTAAAACATTAACTTTCTCTAGCAATATTCAGAGTTAGACTTTAGATTGAAATGCTCTCTGAAAAATTCACTGTACACCGACTGCAACATACAAAGTAAAAATATGTTAGCTGAATGCCTAAGCCTTTAATCCCTATGAAGCCGTGTGTAGGCTAGAACTGTGTAGTATTAAACCTATTAACTAAACATTAAAAAACTTCACATGAAAAGCCATTGACAGGTGAAAAACTGGGTAGGCCAACTTGGTACATAAGATTTCCAAGCATGCTATGTAGCACAGTACGTATGTAGCAAAATTGCTTCTGCCCTAAAGCAAAACAATAGCAAAACTGCATCAGCTGACATCAACTAGAATGCTGGATTCACATAAACTGAACCCAAAACTTCACTAACCAACAGCACCCTACAGTGTACAGTATGTGTCCCCTCAACACAGGCATAGATTTTGCTCAGTGAAGACAACATAATCATTAAGTTAAAATCAGCCAGCTGAGAAAAAACAAAAGCACACAAAAATCAAAATCTTATCATCCTAGGCTAAAGCATAGTGCCATGTTGGACATGAGAAATGTTTACGGACTATATTGTTTTTGATATATTTTGGTTTTGGAAATCAATAAACTCTTGTGTTTCTGTCTCATCATGAATCTCACTCACAAAATCACACATAGTCATGCTTTCCAGATCTTTTGATCTTTTGAATGCAGCCAGGGCTATAACTATAATAAAAATTTTAGTGAGGTCCATTTTGCAGGAAAGTGACTTACACCACATAGTTAATAAACTGCTGAATATGTGTTTTACACTAACTGTTACTTTCTGAAAATACAGCTGAGACCCATGTTAAAACCTGTAGTAAATAAGGTGACAATTTTGCATTTGTTTTATTTCATTACCTCTCTTTGTATCTCCTTGTTTATTTTTCTCTCTTATTTATCAGTCCCCACTGACTACTGAAAAGCATGCATTAAACATATTTTATAAAAGTCTGTCTCTACCAAACCCAGCTAACGGGCAGGCTACTCATATAGTTAACCAGACAAAATACAGCCTAATGTACCTGTTGATTTCTGAATTACGTTACATGATGCTGTGCTATCAATATGTTAATTAAAAGTAAACGTTCTCATGCTTCTTGTAGTCTAAGAAGGTAACACAATACAACAACTTTGAATTACTATTAATTTCTCACTCAGTTGCTTATACAGCCAACCAAGGAGCTAGAAACATTAGCCTAAATTCACCACCTACTGGAACTAGACTTAGCAACACTATAAGACATGCTGACTTAGCTAGCAATGTTACGAGTGGTCCAAATAAAAAACTATGAAAAAAAAATGATGAGGTTTGCATTTTACAAGTGTAGCAGATTAGGTTTCCTCTCGTCCGGCCCACTTAATTGTTCTTGTGCTGATTTCATAATTTAATTTTACTTTAATTATTGGGCGGTCCCTTTTAGTGTTACATCTAGGCAGGTGACTGCTACCTGGTTGTATGTTTCCTTCTTCTCCCCACACTGAAAAAAAATGAACTTGGCCCTTAGTAAATTTTACATAATAAAATTGTGCATGTTCTTCTGCAATTTAAATGTGTTTTTGCTTCAACTAACTAATAATAAGCAATGTTGAAAACCAGTAAACTAAACATATGAAACATGCTTAAAGTGAATTAGAAATAATAATGTTGTGTCAAGGGGTCCCGAGCTGACGGCAGCCATTTTCTACACCACGTCTCTGGGAAGATTTGGCTGACCTGAGGAAATTCTGTCCTCTTACATTTACAAGGTAGGATATTGTATATTGTCTATTGTTTGTCATTATGGACATATAACATGTTCATGACATTTACGCAGAAAAATATTGGCAAAAACGTAAGGTTAAGGGAGGACTTGGCATGGCTTAAAATTCGCTAGCTAGCTAACTTAGCTTAAACCGACGCATATTCAAAGTACACGTAACGCTAACGATACTCAGTCAAATAATCACTAAACTTACTAAAGCTGATCGCAGCGTTTTAATTGTAAAGGTCAGTATTTTAATATAGTGTGTCCTTCATAAGTATCTGTCTATGTTGAGGTCACTTGAGGTCCTCACTAAGTTTGCTCATGAACACAACCGTTAGCTAACGTTACTGTGGACCTAGCCTGCTAGCTAGCTAGCTAAGTAACAGCGCCATTTTCTAAAGTTCACTGCAGACGAGTGCGTTTAGCTGCTGTGTCATCGCACAGGTACACTGTAAAATATTGTTTAGATGGTTGTAGATGCACACAGCAAACAGCGTTGGATATAACTGATGAAAACGTACAGTTAAGGGACGACTAGCCTAGCATAAGTTTGTGAGGGGCTCAATTCAACACATTCTAAGTAAACAGACCTAACCGCTAGCTAGCGTTAGCTAGTTGTGTGTCCTTGACGCGGCCTGTAATAATCTTTTCCCATGGAGGAGGCTGTGCTCGCTTCGCCTGTGATTTTGGATGTGATATTTGGATAATAGGTGTCCACAAACCTGTGTAATGTCAGACCTTGTTACGCTAGCTAGCTAGCTAGCTTCACCGAGCCTGGGGTTTGGACATGGAGCCTGCTAACGCTATTGTAGCTAGCGTTGGCTTAGCAAACACAGCGTTAGCAGCTAGTAGGTTACAGACATCAGTTAACGGGTTTAATTTCAACGTTTGTCCATTTAACACTTAATGCTCTGTTCGATGAACCCAGTTTGCAGTGCGGTGTTCCAACATGGTCTCTGATACCGTTAGCGCAGCTAGCAAGCGTTAGTTAGCTAAGCAAACGTTAGTGTTAGTAGCTAACTGGCTAACTTAGCTAGTAGGCTACAAGCACCATGAAGCAGGTTTAAGATTAATTTCAGCTTTCTGTTCCTTCAACACCAATCGCTCGACTTTGCTCTGTCAGAATTGTCAGTGGAGATTTTTAGTTCGGCATAATAGAATCCGTTTTCTTGTTAATTAGCAAGCTAATGATAACTGTTCAGCTCTGCAGTGAAAAAGAGGTTTATGTTTGCCCATATAACAGCAGAGTGTCACTGGTCGTTATTATAATCAGAATATCATTTTGTATATAAGATGGTGCATGCACACACTCACACATGTATTTTGCTCATGTAACTCCCCTGTCATTGTTACCAAAATGGGGTTTACCTTATGTTTAGTCAACCTGCATTTATGTTAAACATTATGGTCTTCAAGTGTCAGAAGTGGTAGAAGTAATTATTATACATTGATTTTAATGCTCAATAATGCACAAACCCTAGACAGGGAATCCTGATAGCTATATTGATTAAAAGAACCATGATGTGACTTAAATATCATAGTTGGTTTCAAACTAAAATAATGTTCACAGGATTAAAACAAATAGCTAAATATGAGTAAAATAATGTATATTATTGTAAGACTATTAAATTTCAGCCAAAATAATGCACTGTTTTGTCCTTCTGTATGGTGAGATAAAACATTAAGGTAAAGCGATAAAACATTAAAGTAAAGCTTATGTTTAAGATAAAATGTTAACATGGTCTTTCATTTAATTTTATTTAAATGTCCTCTTTGTTTATAGGTTAAGGCTTAACAAGGTTGTTGAGTGACATGTTTTAAAGGATTCTCTGGCATGTTCTAAGTCTCTGGTAAGTGCATTTTTATGATCCAGATTTGATATTTAACTATGAGGCTATTTGTTTTGTAAAGCTACTTTTTATTTATTTGTTTTATTGTTCAAATTAGTAATCATTTTTCAGTCTCTAAGATGACCAGGATTTTGATGTTCATATGCTTCTTTTATCTGTTCCTTGTACGCTTGTCAAGTTAATGTACCATTTTTTTTTAAACAGTTGAAGGTATATTCTAACAAGTGCAATCAATATGTGCAGGTGAAGAATGTCCACCGTAAAAGAGAAGCCATCATAAAAGCTCTTTGTCCGCACCTGAATGATGATGATGGATTTCTTATCGAGGAGTACATGGTAAGTCAGTATGTGACTTAAGCACATCATTCTAATTCAATTCTAATTTCTAACTAAGGTAAATTCATCTTATTTCATATTTGTGCTCTTTTAAATACTGTGTGTGTCTTCCAGACACCTCAGTTCTTATATCAATTGCTAATAACATTTGCTTAATAAAATCAGACCCCTCCCATCTGTATAGTAAATCCAAATCAAAACATGGCGTTGGTGTGTTAGTATGTTAGCACCAACCATAGATTGTAATGTGTATTTTACCACTGAATGGAGTTTTGTGGAGATGGGGGCTGATTTTATTTAGATTCATCATAAAATAAGTATTTGATATTTAAAAAACTGTCGGAGGTGTCTGGAAGTATTTAGAAGAGCTCAAATGAGAAATAAACTGAACTTACTCTTTATGGAGCAAGAGAACAATGAAGTTAATTACAATATTTAATTTGTAGGACATTCATGGTGAAGACATCTTGAGAGACCAGCACAGCACTGAAATGGGCATTTATGTCATCAGAAGAGGGTGGAGCTCTTGGAGAATATGAAGACGTTGACGCTGATGGAAACGTTATTGTAGGAAACATCAAATCAGTTGCACCAGACTGCAGTAGTGCTTGGAGTAATCTATGCACTGAATATGGCTCACCACAATGGGCGGAAATGCTGCTATGAATTTGTACATTCCTCATGCCAAAGGATGGTGCAAAGCTCTCCCCTAATATTCTTGGTTTGGAGAACAAAATCTTGGGATAGTCAAAGTAGGCTGTCCATTCTGGAAATATATGGAACTTTTCACACTAGCTTCTGCTATTATTGAAAAGCAATGGGCTTTTGAACAACGCTTAAGTCACATGAAACTAGAATGGCTGTATTTGTCAACATCTCTTTTAAAATTCAATGACGTTTCAATAATTTTCTATACAACATGTCAAGATCCTGGTCATGTTTAAGAACAATTTGTCTTAAAACAGCATGCAGTCTTTTTTGCTAAAGCTGTACAAAATAACCTTTTCAACAATTTGAGCTCTATACATTTTCACCCTAAATTTGCAAAGTCTAACAAGCAAAATAAGGTTGTGCTAACTAGAGGCATTGCTTTGACAAGAAGGTTGTACTCTGTAGGCACTATTTCTGGGGCATTATTTTGATCATTGTTGACAATGGGATATTGTATAAAGTCATATAACATTAATACTGTGTTACTGTGCTGTTCTATTTTAAATATCTGCTGTTGTAAAGTTGCACTTAAGGTTGGTGTTATCATTACATAATTACTGAATGTTATTTCATTGTTTCACAAATTCTGGGCCATTACTTAAGACTTCATTAATTGTGATTAAAGGCTCACACATTTAGGTGAATGTGTTTATAATTGCAGTGTTCTGTTTGAAGCTTATTGTTGTATGTAAAGTTGCATTTTAGCTTGTGTTGCCTGCAAGACAAGCAATAATGTATTGATAGCTGTGCACTTTTAGAGAAGTATTTAGTCTATTTTTTTACTACTCTGCTTAATTTTGTCTACAGTCATGTTTTATTACTTAATATTCAGCGTTTTTCTATAATGGTAAAGCAAATGTGTATTTTAGTTGATCCTAATATGCATGTGCATTTGATGTACCTTAATAAAGTCACTGTAATTTTTTTATTGCCATGATAGTCATTGTCTTGACCAGATGTTTAAATTAATTGGAACATTAATAAGTGTAGTTGAAGTTTAATTTGTGAAAATTAACATTTAAAATTGTACATTAATAAATGCTCTGTGATATAATTAAGCTGTTGTACATAAACAATGAGTAACTATTTGAAAATACATCAAAATTTAGTAGTTTTACTAAAAAGTTATTTAACAATTACATAATTTAATGAAATAGCATGAACATGATTAAATTTAGTTAAAATTACACCAAGGAAATTTTACAAAATATAATTAAGCTGACAAAACTTACAAGCAATGAGTAAATGTCATCAGAAAGGCATCAAATTTGAGTTGTTTTAACTAAAAAAAGTTATCTACAATCTACATAATTTGCGTAAGTAGAAAGAACATGATTCATTTTAGTTAAAGTTACTGAAGTTATTGAAGTAAATCCTGCAAAATATAGTTGACATTGCTTATAGGTAATGAGTAAATGTTACTCAAATTATATCTCTGAATGTAGATGATTTAATTTCGTGCAAGACTTTGACAAAAAAAATTAAGTAAATTCAAAGAGTCATTTTTTTGAGTGCACCTCTTCCTGGGAACTTTCATATTGATGACTTGGTCCGCAGTTTGACTTGGTTGGTTGATGCACCGTGCCTTTTCATGATCTGTTTTTTCAACCATTGTAAGGTATGTATTTTTACCCTTTTCTGCACTGCATGTTCATAGTGTGAGTCACTGTCATTACGCTTTGCATTCAGCTGAGGTAGGAGGCTCATTTTATTTTGCCTACTTCACTAGTTTTCATTTTGCTTGTAACTAAAAGAACTTTTTCTTGGTCTCTGGATAGCTGTCATTAGTGATTGAGCCGCAGTTTTCCACAGCTCTCACCCTCCTGCTGTCTAGGCAGCTATGTCGCTACGCCCCAGTATGTAAGTTTGCAATTGGTCATTTTAGCCATTTTGTGCACTTTGTAGGCGTTTGTAGGCCAGGCTGTGCATGACGGTGGTTGGCCATTTCCAAGTTCACTACCTCCAATCCTCTGAGGTGCTGCTGTTTTGTCTCTACATTAGGCGTGTGCCAGTATACCATATGTGTATTAAAGTGTATGTATGGTATACCACGATATTAAGACAGTAATGTTATGACTTCAAAATACCACCACTGCATTTGAAAAGCTGCCTATTTCACCCACAGAACAGAGAGACAGCAGCCATGCCTTAATAAGCTCTCATCACCACTGCTGTGTGGCGCTCTGATCACGTGTTACGGTATGTGTCCTTTTGCAACTTCGCCTCGCTGCATCCTATTCATGTTGTACACGATGGTTTGCTGTGCACCAATATCTGCCTCGTCGCGCAGTGTTCAGTAGATTTCAACATTATGCACTGCATTTACCCAATCAGGGTAAAGTAGACTGGCCTTTGTCACAAACAGCAAACATAATTTTTCTGAGAGCAGAAAGCTGAATCTATCTCTTTCTCCTCTCTCAATCCATGACAGTTAACATAATGAAAATGTCTGGTTTTATATAGAACTGTTGGCAGTGAAGATTTGGAGAAAAGCTGGAAGACAAAACCATACAGAGCAGGTGGTTAATATACTATTATAATATATGTTTTTAATCTGTGAGGACAGTTCCAATTTCATACATTTTGACCATGATAACTGCTGTACTGTAATAAACTATGGTGAAGGCTCACCATAGAAGGCCTGCGTACTAAGTAACTTTGTAAACCATGTCAGAAAATCATACGGTAGCCTACCATATCCCATATGTCATATATAAGGATTGCTGAAAAAAATAACGCAGTTTGAAAAAATTATGTGCTATTTGTAGAATGCATGGTAGCCTACATTCAAGTAGACTGTATACCTATACAAATGAGATAGGTAGGCTATCACCTGGTAGTATGATTCAGTCCCGCAACCCCACCCCTGCTTTTAATGCCTGGGTTACCTTGTGTCCTGAAAAGACCTTTATGGTGATGTTGTGAACTCATTTGACACCTGCTACCTTCTGGTCAAGTTTTATGAAGCAGTATTCTCTGAAACTAGGCTAGCAAGTGGTAGAATAAAACATAAACAAGTATTTCACCAAGAAATGTAGTTTCTTTAGAGTATGGTATCATTGCCAAGCAACCATTGACTGTTGAATACTACTAGTAGTACATACTAGTACTACATACTACATACTAGTAAAAGAACATTCAGTCACCCATCACTGTATACTGCGGTGATTTCATGAACATTTTAACTTTTTGCTGTATAACAATGAACATATCAAAACCTAGCACTATTTGATGCAAAAACCTTTACTTTATAAGTACTTTTTGGTCACCAAATTACCACTGCAAGTCTTTTATAGTACCAACTCAATGGCACCCCTCATCCCCCGCCCCAGGGCTGGATCTCAAGAGGCTCCCTGCTCCCTATGTAGTGCCTTATGTAGAAATTGAAATACTGGCTCCTGCACCTCAACAGCGCATAATATAGCTAAAAAATAGTCATTTGGGATTCAACCATATCCATACTCGACACGTAGCGCACTATTTGGCTGTAGAAGCTAGAATTTCAAAACTTCCCTAGCACACTATTTAGGGAGTACGAAACAGTTTGAGATTCAGCCTGGGTTTGATGCTACTTCTGACTGAAACATAGACATTTGAAGCGTGTAAGCCTGAAATTAGGTTCTACTTCATCAGTAAACTCGGTTGTCGGTCCGAGCAGCATGAGAGTCAAAGATTATTTCATTAACAGTACAAGGATTTTTCGTGATGCAGTAATACAGAATTCAGTTCCCGTGATTGGGGTTGGCACAAACCTGGACACTGTCATACCGATGACTGATGGTCCATTTTGCCCACAAGCAAAAACATTTGTACATTAGACCAGCTGACTAGAAAACAGCTATTGTTTGTCCTCTTTTTAAAGGGGGTGATCTGGCTGACACAAACTCCTATAGACCTGTACCTATTTTACCATGTTTATCTAAAGTTTCAGAAAATCTTATCAATAGGCAGCTAACTCATTACCTGGATGTAAGCAGTATCCCACCTGTTCAGTTATGGCTGTGCTACTGATATCTTGAAGGTCCTTAATGACATTATATGTGCATTAGAGACCAAGCAACATTGTGCAGAAAAATTGATTTAGCTAAAGCATTTGATTCAATTGATCACTCTTACTGAACAGATTGGGCAGTATTGGGGTTCTGGATCACTCTTTGGCCTGGTTATCAAATTATCTTTCTCATAGGGTACATTGCGTTAAATTGGATAGTTGTCTTTCTCACTGTCTTCCTGTTACTAAATGAGTTCCCCAGGGCTCAACATTAGGTCCTACACTGTTTTCTATATTTAGTAATGATATTCCTCATGTTGCTTGTAATTCATTTATTCACTTATATGCTGATGACACAATCTTGTATGCCATCGGTCTTTCTCCTCATATACTGAGAGCACATTGCACATTGTTTAGTACAGATTGCTTCGTCCTAGCGAGAGTTATTACAGAATATATGGGGCCTCTTTCGAGTGAACCTCCCTGTATAATCCTATCCCACTGTCTGAGTGTAATATTCTTGAAATAGTATAATTTTTGACAGTATCTTTCTTAAACTGTCACTCTAATGGTACTGAATGCAGTTCAGCAGTGATGTTGACCGTCCTAAAATGGCGGTGCCATTGACATGCCTGACTAGACCCAATGGGTCCAACTGGTCGACGTAAAATCCTCTGGTTTACTCTCATCTATAAATCTCTACTTGCACTTTTACCCCCTTATTTGTGTAAGCTACTACAACCAGAATCTGCTACATATAACACCAGGTTGTCTATTTATATCAAATTAAAAATCTCTAAATCCAGTACTGCCCTTTGCTCTTCATCATTTCAGTTTGCTGCTGCTAAGGACTGGAACAAGCTACAAGATACACTAAAACTGGACACTTTTATTTTAGTTACTGCTTTTAAGTGTTGCAGCAAGGATATGTTTAGTGCAGTGGTGGACGGTAAGTAAATGTAATTTGTTACTGTACTTAAGTATTTTTTTCGTGTATCTGTACTTTACTGAAGTATTTCTATTTTGGACGACTTTTTACTTTCACTCCACTACATTTCAAAGTCAAATATCTTACTTTTTACTCCACTACATTATGTGAAATCTGTTGTTCCTTTTGGTTTATGTGTGTATAAAAACATAATGTCAAAACGAAAGAAGTGCAAAGCAAGAACACCAATCAGGGTACAGCGCACACTTTGTTTTGAGCTTGTTTTGACCTGTTGGACTACCGACCCAGTGCAAGCATACGGTTCAACATCAGTGCAGCAGCATAAAATTTTGGGAGTGTCTATTCACCATAAATGATGGAACTAACCTAACTTTGTGTAAATAGACCACAATATAGAAATATGCACACATATGCAGTTGTGACTGGCATGTCTTTTTTTCTGAATTTATACAAACACTATTTCATTTTATAGTAAATTTGTTTTTGCTAGTTTATGTTTATGAACAGAGACCTGCAGATACAATACAATAAAGGAAAACACATTTGTGAACCTGAGTTTAAAGCAAGTTTTTATTAAACTTCAACTTGTAATTAAGTTGCAAATAAATCTTAAACTAAAACTTTGCTTGTTTGCAAAGTTATTTCAGAGTCACTTGGTTCTACCTAATCTGCCTTCAGTGTTTTGTGCTTATGATTTTAATTATGATTTTAATGAATTTTAATAAGCGTCAGACTAATTCCTGACATTCTATTAAAATATTGGTTTACTAAGAGTGACACTAGAATATTTTCACCTACAATGAGTTAATGAAGCAAGAGTCCTGTTTCAAAAATGGTAATAGAACATTAGAGTCATAATTAATCTTTTAGTACTTTAACTTTCGATACTTAAGCACATTTGAAGGCAAATACTTTTGTACTTTTACTCAAGTGCTGGTCTAAAGGGAGGACTTCTACTTTTACTAGAGTAATATTTTACCTTGGGTATCTCTACTTTAACTCAAGTACATGATTTGTGTACTTCGTCCACCACTGGTTTAGTGATACTTGTACAAGTTTAGAATTTATAATTTTTTTCTTGCAGTGCTTGCCAGGCCATCACTGTAAATAAGAATATGTTCTTAATGACTTGCATGGTTAAATTAAAGATTAAAAAAATAAAAATAAACAAAAAAGATCGACATAACAGAATTAGAGAACGGTTTGTGCTTTATGAAGTAGGGTTGTGTAGTCCCGAATATTTTAAATACCTTCAGTATCTTTACAAAAAGAAACAGCTGCTTACCTGATTGCTTAGATACTGGTGTATGCTTTGCTTGTGCTTTTCTTTTGCTTGCTTCACTCTCTCTTGGCTAAACAAATGAGTAGGGAGATGACATTAGAGTTGCATTTACCATACCTACCTTATCTATAGCCATTTACAGCACAATTAATGTTATTTTCTTAGTATGCCTCAATCAGAGACTGGAATTACACATTATGGGAACGCATACCTATTATAGACCTTACCTAACCTAATTTTCCATTTCCATTTGGCATTTCCTTATGCTTCAGCTATCAGTGGTCTCTGATCTTCAATGAATGACTTAAACTCAGTGCAGACAAGTTAAATCTGACCTGAAGCTGAGACTTCACAATTGTAACTGACAGTCTGTTTCCTTTGTTTATACCAAACATCCTCCTGAACACAGTTCTGGTGTTTTTTTTGTTTTAGCATGGTCATCCAAAGAGGTTTTTACCCTCGTGTTGAATCAAAATTTTAACTGAGCATATGGAGCAGGTAGCAGTAAGTGGATTGCCCAGGGTTGGCTTTAGCCATGCGGTGTAATTTGAATTTTTCATCCAGTCATTGTTGAGATAAGTTGAACGTGTCGTTTTTTGACTGGACTGTCAGACCGAGAAGACAAAACCTCATCTTTGTCCTCCGTCTTGCCCCCCCATCTCAGTGGTTGGTCCTCTAGAACAACGTTGCCATTAACTTAAGTAGATTCAGCACAATTAGTGACTGGTTCACTGCCTTTCTAGTGCCTCTGTGGTGGCCAATCTCACTCCACCATCTCAATCTCACTCCTCAAGGACCCTTGGGCAGCTAAGTGATGTACTGCCTGATGTAAAAACTACTCGCTACTATTAACTAAACATGTTGGAAGCAAGGGAAGCTACAGGATGCAACAGAAATGGTAAAAATTGATCCAGCCTATTAAAAACCAGGACATTAAGTGTCCCGGGAGAGAGAAGTTTTCTGGGGCTGACTATTAAAAAGAAGGACAATCCCAGGAAAAATGGGACAGGTGGCAACCTTAGTTGTGATGCAGCCATAGGCATGCGTATATCGTGCATTTTACAACGCCTTTGAACATGGTTCAGCCAATCAGATTTTAGGGCCAGAACGATTCGTTTTGTAAGTGGTTAGTAGACACCATCAGCAATGGCCACCAGCAGTGAGCAGAGAGATCCAGATCTCTCTGCCCGCTGCTGGTGGTTGTTTCGTTATGGAAATGAAGGAACCGTACTAAGCAAAATCTGGGCCAGTAAACAATCTGACACACTGTTTGCTGTTGCACAGAAGCTTTCAACGAGACTCAATTATACAAGTGTGCTTTTTACGATTTTCCCAATGCAGCAGTTGTCCACACAAAGCTAGAAAGTTAGCTTGCTCAATCTCATTAGCAAATTAGCTAGCAAATCTTAGTAAGTAACCAATGAGCTCTGTATGGTTTAAATTTTGTAAATGTAAATTTTGTAATGTAAACTTTATCTAATCAAACATCTTTCCTCCAAATCCTCACTGTCAACAGTTCTGTATAAAACCAGATATTTTGATTATTATATAAAACGATCATGGATTGAGAGAAGATTAGAACACTGTAGTTTTAGCTCTCTGTTTGACAAAGACTGGTTCACCGTTACCTGATTGGCTAAATGCAGTGCAGCAGCTGCATTCAATTTACATAAAGTTGAAATCTGCTAAAGTTTTAAATGAGTGTTGAGGCAGATTTCGCAAGAGGAGTCTAGCTGCAGAGCCACAGTACTGCACATTAAGACCTGCACTCTCAGTTATGGATATGATGTGACACAGTGGTCGAGAGGCTTAATAGCTACTGTACATTGCGTTTTATTACATGAAGGGCATGGAAGGCAGTTTTTAGAAGCACTTAAACATTATTCCAGCAAAATAACTGTTATCTGTTATTTTGGTGCTCACAACACTGAAATGTAATTGCTCAGAAAGTTGTGACAACATTTTGTGACAGTATTCTAGGAAGTTTTAAAATGTAGTGGCTCAAATGGCTCTTTGTTAGACATATTATGCTTTGTTTGGGTGCTGGAGTCATTAAGACCTACGTAATGCACTACAGCCTTAAGTGATCATGAAATAAAAGGACGTTTGTGGTATGGTCAAGGAGATCAAGGAGAGATTGGCCGTGTAAACGAGTGGCCAAGCAGTATTGATATACAACTGTGCATGCTTAACAGCAGCACTGAAATATACTTTAGGAGTACACATCAGCTGTACTCTGCTACCAGGGTTGGGATAGCTACTGAAAAATCTGTAGCTAGCTACAATTTAGCTACTTTTCCAGAAAAAGTAGTGGCTACTTTTTAGCTACTTTTTGAAAAGTAGTGGCTACTTTTTAGTTACTTTCAAGGTGCGATTGTCAGAATGTTTGTGAATCTCCACCTGACACACCAAACAAGCCCAACTGATAGTGTGAACAAGACACTGCATTTAATCATGTGCCAGAAAGAAACATACAATTGAAAAGCTGCAAATGTACAAAAAGATCACCAAAAAATGAGTTTAAGTATAACCAACAATCAAACTTACACAACCAAATGCGTGATATCCAACAAAAATTTAGACTAAATAAAGGCAAAGTCAATCGTTCCAGGTTTTCCTAGCAAAACTCAACAAAAAATAAATGTATACAACCAAACAATTTAGTGCAAAGCATTGTCAACTGTTGAAATAAAACAGCTCAAATTTACACATTTCAGCCAGATATGTACAGACATGACATTCAGAGTCATTTGTTAAACTTCAGTAACACTTTAGCCTCAAAAGTCTTATCAGTGACTCTGGCTCTGTTTGGGGTGAGAATCAGGCCTGAATAATCTCTCCACTGCTGCAGAGCTGTTGTGGCTCCACAGCAGAACTAGATTTTTAGGTAAAATAACATAATCCTCCTTTACTGTAAAATCGTTATAACACAGTTCTAACACAGTTTTCACAATAAATGGTGGAGTTAATGTATAACTGCTAATTCACCAACCTTTAATGCTGAAGAATAGCGTGCAGACCTCTGGTCACAACGCAACGCAGATAACGAAATGGGAAAGATTTAAGACGAACATTGATAATTTGGAGATGAATGGACTTGTATTGTAATGTAATGGATTTGTATTCATAAGCACTCAGCTGGTTTCCTCATATGTTTAATCTGCAACAAGTCGCGAAGCTGAAGTCACCTTCCCATTCTCCCGCTTCTGGTTCAAATTGTCCTGTTCCACCTTAATTCGCGCAGCAGTAAATTCTGGCGCCTCAGGGTGCCACACACTAGAGGCTGACGCAGCGTCAGAAACGCAGCCCTTCAAAGTATTTCAGTTAGGACGCTGCGTTAGCTCTGTCGGACTAGAAACATCTGTATGCAGTTAAAGGCGCATCGCCGAATGTCGAAAAAGTTCAAACCATTTCAACTTTTGCTGCAACGCATTCTGACGTGAAAGCACGTCAACCAATAGAAATGTGCAGACAGAAGACGGATGAAAATCCAAGATGGAGGACAGTAGCGACACTGTATGCTCTTTTCCCGTTCTATATGAATTCTTTGTCTTCGTGGCTGTTGTGTGCTTGCCTCTGTACATGGCCATCACCATAATTTTCTTAAAAATAATTAATTTTTTTGCCCATATTTCTTTGTTCCTGGTCCAAATGTTTTATTTCCCGCTGGATTTCAACGCCTTCTAGATGGACAACATCTGCATGCGTGTGCGTCTACCGCTCCGTCTTTGCGTTGTCTAGTGTGTAGGCACCCTCAGGCACCATTTAAGGTGGAACAGGACAATTTGAATGAGAAGCGACTTCAGCCTCGTAAAAAGTCGAACATTGAGAGACATTTCACAAAAAACTTGAAGTTTCCTGAGATGCGAGAGAAGTGGCTATAGCTGACCTAAAGCTGAAAGCAGAGCAAAGTAAGTGTGTGTTTTCGTTTATATTAAATTTGTTAGCCCAGTCCACTAGGACATTAGCACATACCCAAACCAAAAACTCTGGATGACGAAGGAGGTCAAAATACTTTTCAAGGACCCCAACACCGCCTTCAAGTCTGGGGACAAAGCCTTATACAGTGCTGCCAGGACCAACCTGAAGAGAGGCATTAGGGAGGCTAAAGCAGACTACAAGAGGAAAATTGAGGATCACTTCACCAACAACAACCCAATGTGGGTGTGGCAGGGTGCTGCACCCATACCGTTGGACTTGGCCCCCACCTCTCCACCAACATCACACTCCGCACTGGTGTGCCACAGGGCTGTGTGTTGAGCCCCCTTCTGTACGGCCTCTATACCCATGACTGTGCCCCCACCCATCCCACCAACACTATAATCAAATTTGCGGACAACACACCCGTGATTGGACTTATCTCTGGAGGAGACGAGACAGAGATGAAGTCCAAGGACTGGCTCTGTGGTGTTCAGAGAATAATCTCACCCTGAACTCCTCAAAAACTAAAGAACCAGAATTGAATGACTACAGACTCGTTGCTTTGACCTCTGTAGTCATGAAATCCTTTGAGAGACTGGTGCTCTCCCATCTGAAGAACATCACCGATCCTCTGCTAGACCACCTGCAGTTTGCATACCGGGCAAACAGGTCAGTGGATGACGCAGTGAACATGGGACTCCATTTTATTCTCCAACAACTTGAACAACCCTGGAACGTATGCAAGAATTCTGTTCTTGGACTTCAGCTCAACTTCCTCACTGGCAGAGAGCAGCAGGTGAGGTTGGGAAAGTTCACCTCAAACACCCAGATCATCAGTACGGGCGCTCCACAAGGTTGTGTACTCTCACCATTGTTCTTCTCCCTGTACACGAACGACTGTACCTCCACAGACCCCTCAGTCAAAATCTTGAAGTATGCAGACGACACTACATTCATTGGTCTCATACGAGATGGTGACGAGTCTGCTTACAGACGGGTGGTTGATCAGGAGGTCCTTTGGAGCAGCTACAACAACCTGTTGCTGAATACAGCGAAAACAGATGACAGTGGACTTCAGGAGGAGTCCTCCAACCCTGCCAGCACTCACAATCCTGGACAGAACTGTGATGGCAGTAGAGTCCTGCAAGTTCCTGGGCACAACAATCACCAGGGACCTGAAGTGGGACAGCAACATCAGCTCCATCACCAAGAGAGCCCAGCAGAGGATGTACTTCCTGCGTCAGCTGAGGAAGTTCAACCTGCCCCAGGAGCTGGTGCGCTTCTACACAGCCATCATAGAGTCTGTCATCACCACGTCCATCAGAGTGTGGGGCAGCTCAGCCAACAAGCATGACCTCCACAGACTGCAGCGCATCATCAGGTCTGCAGAGAGGACAATTGGGGTTAAGTTGCCCACATTGCTGGAACTGCATGCCTCCAGAACCAGGAAGCATGGAGAGAAGATCTTCACTGACTTGTCCCTCCCTGGACACCAACTGTTCCAGCTCCTTCCCTTTAGGCCGGCGCTTCAGCCAGATGAGGATCAGGACATCCAGGCTACAAAGGAGCTTCTTCCCACAAGCCATCTCTCTCTTGAACAGTTAAAATATTACACATTAAAATATTCCAGCTTCTAAACCGCACTTCTAAAATACTGGTATATAGTATCAAACTCAGCTCCATCCTCTGAAACTACCATCTCAGACCAGTGTTTATTCTAGCATCTTACTTACCTGCCATATTACCCCACTTATCTGACTGTCACCTCTCTGATCCCTTTCTTTGCCACTATACACCCTTTAACTGCTGCTGCACTCAGCACTTTAACTTTAGACCCATACTTTGCACAATGTAAAGGTTACAGGTATGACTGTGTGTGTGTGTGTATGAGTGATGGTAGGAATGCATGTTTTATTTTTTTTCTATTGTATTTTATTTTATTTTATTGTATTTTATTCTATTTTATTTTATATTTTATTCACTACATGTAAATGTCTGTCTGATATTGTGCACTGTGAGCTCCTGTAACCAAAACCAAATTCCTTGTATGTGTAAGCATATCTGGCCAATAAAGCTTGATTCTGATTCTGATTCTGAACTCATAGACTTGAGAAAGAACTTCACAATACCAGACCAATTTACATTAACGGGGACTGAGTGGAAAGAGTACATGACTTCAGGTACCTAGGCACACACATTGCTGAAGATCTCTCCTGGACCACCAACACCACAGCATTAGTTAAAAAGGCACAGCAGCGACTCTACTTTGGAAGCTTCTGGTGTCTTACCACCACTCCTCCATTGAAAGCGTGCATACATATCCATGTATCTCCACATGGTACACCAGGAGCTTAGCAGCGGACAGGAGAGCCCTTCAGAGAGTGATCAGCACAGCGCAAAAGATCATCGGCTGCTCAGACAGGGGTCTGAAAGTGTGAGGGCTAAACTTGGGGTGCTGCGGCTCTGCAGACTGGAATTTTGCCACACCGCAAACCATCATGCACTGCATGATACGGCAGAATAAATCAATCAAAATAATCATAAAATCAAATAACAAATAAACAACAATGGAATAAAGGGTCGTATTCTAATGATCAAATTTTAAATAAACATGCAGAGCACAGGTGTGGAAGCTCAGAAATCACGTATTTTTCAGGGGTGATAACGTGGGTGTGTTTAGTTAGGTGGGTTAAGTGTCTACAGTGAAGTGGAGGGAGCGGAGGTGACCTTCATTGCTATCGGGCTACCCTGTATGAGCCTTCTCTGCAGGTGTCAATAAAGAGCACTTCTCTAGCAGAATGTCAGTCTCTCCTGAGTCTCCTTCTTCACCAAGAGGCTACAGTACTGGTCATTATGACTGAAAGACAGAATGTAATCTAGTGTCCATATGCCTGTATGAAGTGTGCGCGCACGTAGGGGAGTTCGGCATAACACCGACAGAAAACCTTTTGAACTTGAGCGCATCTGCAGCTGATGTGTGGAGCACGAAGCCCCCGTCAAATGGTGGCAGTTCAGTTTCTTCCCTATACCGTTTCTTTCACATATAGTTTGTATATAATATATAAACACTTATACAAAAAGTGGTAACACTTTACATTAAGGGTACATGATCTGCCAGTAACTAAGGCATTTACTAATGAATAACTAATCAGAAAATAATGAGTCATTAATCAGGAACAAATGAATAAGTCATATATTAACAACCACAAGACTAAATTACTAACGCATGCACTAATGAATGAAGATGAAGGTAATAAAGGCTTTATTCAGTGCCTGAATTTATTAGGAATTCATGTGTTAATTAATGTTGTCACAAGATCCCCCTCAGACACAGTTCTCTGGAATATTATGCCCATAAACGTCAACTGTGTTTTTTTTTTTATAGCTCCATCCTCTCATCATCTTGTCCTTCTTCTTCATCATGCTATGTAAGCAGCCCTTGTATTTGCCTGTTTCTATCTGTCAGGTCTTAAGTTTATTGTTTTTGTTATTTCTTGTTATTTCTTATGTTATCTGGTCTGTTTCTACCCACCTAGTGACTGTTTAGTAAAATTAAACGCTTGAGGTGTGTCAGAGTGAGAAAAATACAAAACTATGCAGTGTCAATTCTCAATTCACTATAAAGAAAGCAGTGATTACTGATAACGAATTAATTCATAATGTTTGTGCCCCCTAAAGTAAAGTGTTGAACCAGTCACACTTTATTTCTCATTAAATACTGATTCTTCATGACGAATTCATAATGTTTGTGCCCCCTAAAGTAAAGTGATGAACCAGTCACACTTTATTACTGATTAAAAGCTAATAAAATAGCAGGGGTTAATCATTACATACCAGAATGACAGTCATTCTTTTGCCCTCTCAAGAACAGTGATGAAAGATAAGTACAATATGGCTCATATGAAAACATGACATTAACGAAATTCACAGGAATAAAAAAGCATATTTTATTATCATCTTATGACTTCTACACAATACACAGAACTACAGCACGTGAATCTGTCACTGTAACATGGAAAATGAAGAGAACCCAATACATACTGGTTCTGTAGTTCCACAAACATCTGTAAAACGGACAGAACTGCTAGCTAATTAAAGTCACAAAGATATTCATACTGCAGCGGTGTTTCCACATAACTCACACAAGCTGAAGGTCGAGTCTGTGACTCAGCTTTACTGACAAACTGAGAACGGAGTACAAAAGAAAGGGGAGAATACGGCGCTAGGTTAGCGCTCGGCTAAGCGCAGTTAGCGCGCCCTCTCGCTGTCTCGCCTCAGTCTGTTTACTACTAGGCCCTGTGAAGCACTGCCACCGCACACATAGCCCTTCACAATAAGAGTCCCTGTCAAAGAAGGAATAACAAATGAACCAAGCGCATAAAATCAGCATGTGATTTTAACCAGACAGAATAGACGCGCCTGACGCCACATATTACTACTACAATCACACGACGCTCGTGAGAAACACAAACACCTTACTATTAAAATCAAAAAGGTTTACTGCAAATAAGTAAGCACCAAACCAAATATTTAAGCTACTTTATAACGAATTTAGAAATAATAGCATCTGCAAATCCGTTCTGTTTCACCACAGATAACAGCTGCATGTTTTACACCTTAATCTAAAAAGAGGTGAGGCACGATCATATATACTAGCACTCACAACACTCAGACAACAATACTACGTGTAAATATTATATCTGCAATGTAAATTACGTATATAATACAGTATGCATATGCATAACTCACCTTTAAAAGTAAGAAAAATGCGAAATATTGCAAAAAGGCGAAAAGAGAAATATTGATTTTTTTTTATTTCATTTATTTTCATTCACTTCTCTTAAACGTTGTACTAGAGATATTCACTCAAGACTCTATGGCCGCTTGACATATAGCATTTAACGCAATTACTGCCATTTACTGGCAAAGAAAAATAGCAGTAATTTCCAGCTGCGGAAACAGTTGAAGTGTTACATTGAAAAATGCTGTGTTTCCATTAATAAAACATTTAGATATAGCAAATTTTTAAAAAGAATAACAGATGCATAATGGGAAACACATTTTCATTTTATGAAGGTGGTATTTCTCAGAATAACTGTGGCATATATTAAGATAATTCACAGTTTTAATTAAATCAAATGCCTATTTTCGGTAAATAAACCAGTTTACAGTTTATTAAACATACAACAGTTTATGTTGTAACAGTGTGACATTGCAGTGTGACATAGGTAATCATAAATTGCATGAACAGAATGAAACTAACAGAGCTTCTGGCAGTTCGCCAATGTGTACTAACATTCTTTTTGTATGCTTAATTAACACATGAATTCCTAATTAATTCAGGCACTGAATAAAGCCTTTATTACCTTCATCTTCATTCATTAGTACATGCGTTAGTAATTTAGTCTTGTGGTTGTTAATATATGACATTCATTTGTTCCTGATTAATGACTCATTATTTTCTGATTAGTTATTCATTAGTAAATGCCTTAATTACAGACAGGTCATGTACCCTTAATGTAAAGTGTTACCCAAAAAGTAACATAGCCCGCCAATATACAAGAACCACAGGCCTGATTTCTGTGATTTCTGAGCTTCCACACCTGCACGTTTATTTCCGCTTATGATGGGAAATTCTAAATTTGGGTCTGTAGAATACGATCATTTATTCCATTGCTGTTTGTTTGTTATTTGATTTTATGATTATTTTGTGAATTTGTACAACGAAGCTATTTCTTGATTTTTCCACTGACAGTAACAGAACCAGAAACGAGAATCGACCCATTTGCCGTTTTTCAATACTGGTTTTTAAAATGAAAATCAAATGAACAGAAGCTACACTTAGATCTCAATTATTCCTCATAGATCGGGGAAACAGTGACACTATTGTCCGTTTTGGAAAAGTGAGCGTAGCGTGAAGATCAGTTTCGCTTCATCCAGTAGCTTAAACGCGGGGTGCTTCCACACAGGCTATAATTTAGTATGCAGTCCAGTTTATAGCTCAGCTTGAGGTGCTTTTGGAGATTGTGATCCTTTTAGCGTTTGTGAAAAAGGGCTGTTTGCTGGAGCACAGCATGTCGTCATGCAGAGGCAGCTAACTGTTGTTCAGAGGAGGAGCTGTGCTGAAACCGTCAGCAGCGGATTCTGACACGACTCCTTAATGCAGCCTGTTCTTCACACACAGTAAATTCCCACAACGGTGTCAATGCAAGGAAACGGCTGTTGCAAGGAGCCATCTTTATGCAGTGAGATAATCCACCTTTACAGTCGGAGGCAAGTGTGAGCTTACACGTAAACGAGTGACTGTGAGTAAACAGGTAAAACGTGCACAGCAAAGTGATACTTATGATGTTATGATGTGCGAATACCATGCCTGCTAAGGTTCCTTTTCGGTTAAAATGCTGCCCAACAAGAGAGGAACCTTTTAAAGGCAGTCGTAAGGCAGCTGCCACCGAAATGGAACGCATTAAATATAAAAGCATTTTGGATTAAAAAGACTACTGGATGCACAAAGCAGACCAATGACCAAAAGGCAGTGTTAATATTAGATTATGTACATGCATCGGTTTTTTGACTATGTATAAAATGGCAAACACATAGGTTGCATCATGACACCTTAGAGAACACATTAAAATGAACCCAACAGTAACCTATTTCAGAATAAAATGCACTGCTGATTTCAATAACTTACACTACCCATGACTATTTGTGACGTTTTCTTCCTTTTAAAGTTGTGCCATTTTTTATGCATACTCCAGTCAATTGTATTTCTCCATGGTACAGCCTGGAATTAGTTTCGGACAGTGTTCAACAAGGGAAAAAGAACATGGTGATTTTAGAAGTAAACTCTTACCTTTTCTATGGAAAGGTTCAACGCTAAAGAATTAAAACAGCAATGTAGAGCTTTAAGCAGCAGAATTTGCCACTGGTCTTTCTCAGTGTTGGTTCTCAGCTTTCTGCAGCTCTGACGTGAAAGTACTCGAACTACAGTAGTCTTTTTATAAAGCACAGAAGCAGTCATGTGATATTTTCCAAGAAATAGAAACTGAAAGCATGTTTAAAGCTGAAACCAAGACATATGAGTCATAGATAACTATAAAAGAGTTATTACAAATAAACCAGGCTAGAAATGGAAATAAATAATACATTGACTAAAAGTTTAATCCCTAGTCCAATATTTGAATATTTTTACAAAATTTGTGTTTTGGTTATATCTTGGTTTTAGCGGACTGTCCATAGAGACCGTCCATTCATGATGCTTAAAAGAAAAACAACATGTCAAACTTGATGTTAGTGACAATTTTATGTGTGAATTTTAGATAATCTATTGAATCTGAATATGCCATTTTGGAATTCAGGTCTTACAACCCACGTTTAAAAAATAGGTAGTAAAAATCTCATGCCCCAAAAAATTGGGATATAAAAAGAAATCAGGTTTTAAACTTAAGTCGTTGAAAATCCAGCACTTTATAGTCATTTGGTGGTGAAAACTGAAGTTCAGGAACAATACAGGAACTCTGAAATACTGGAAAAGAGATGTTTTTTTATTGCTTATGTAGCTGTCTGTTACTTGTAGGTAGGCAGCTATCTCATGTTCTACAATTTGTTATGGCTGCATTTTCAAAGATGTTTGAGGGCCAATCCAAAAGCTCCATCTTGCATTTCTTGAAGAAATTTAGGGCAAATCTACCCTTGCAATGCTTCCTGTGCCACTGGCTGCCACACAACCCCAAAACTAATTAATCCACCCCCATGCTTTGGTGATTGTGGCCAAAACATTTCTATTTTTACTTCATCAGTTCACAGCACTTATTTCCTAAATGCCTCTGGCTTTTCTCAGTGTTGCTTTGTATAATTCAGACATTGACTTTTGTGACAAGGTTGCTGGTAATATTTCATTCTGATGACTCTGCAAGCAAGGCATCAGTGCATCACCACTCTTGTGTCAGCTAAACCTTCCTGCAGGTCCTTTGTTGTCTTATGGGGGTTTTGTTTTGCAATTCTGGCCAGCAAATAACCAGCGCCACAGATGCTAGATCTGCCCTGGTCAGCTGTAGGTGCTATTACGTGAAATGGAAGCTTCCAAGTGCAATAACAGCTCAGCCACAAAGTGGTAGTGAGCAATAAGGAACCAAGCACTATTTTAGGAACTAGTTCCCAACTTTCAATTATATAATGGAGAATTAATTCACAATATATCTTCGGTTTGTAATTCTGTACAAATGTTTGTTCAAATATTGCTACCACACCCCCGGCTTAAAAGTTATGATGTTTTTAATACGTATTTATCTTCAGACTCCACAGATTGTTCTAAGACCAATTTTGAGCTGATTCGATAAAAACTCAAGGAGTCGTAAGAAAACATCACCTTTCAAGCTTTTAACAATTGTGGAACAACTGTACCTTTTTTTAAAACACTTGTATTTGCAAAATTGTCAGGCTCGGTGGAATACATAAAATTCAGAAACGTTCTGTAAGATAGATAAATACAAGATAAATATTGTAAAGCCTACCACTGTATGTGTGTTTGAAGCTGTAATTTGCATTTAATGCTGAAGCTCCTTCTGGTGGCCATTCCTGATTTGAATTACTGCCATTCTGAAGAATTATTGCCAGTCCTGATTATGTGGCCAAGATGTGTTTAAGTCAAATTTCCATATTTCCTGTGGTATTTTGAAACATATATATAATTACAAAGTTTTAGATGTTAATGGCCTGTGTAGTTTTAAACCTTTATCTTTTCTTTGTTTCAGTCACAGAAAGAAATTGACATTTAAGTAAATTCTCATTGGATTAAGCATTGTAGGGGCCCATGAAGACCAATTTAATTGGCATGTTTCGTCAAGCGATTGTTTTGTACAATTTTTCCAAATTTGGCTATAATCAGAGAAAGAGTGACGGATTTGTAGCCCAGTGTCAGAAAAAGCAAAGAGAGTAGTTGATGCCTCTCAGCCATTCTTTGCAATAAAGTCAAGATTTTTTTGAAAATTATTTACTGACACCACTCAGTCCACAGATTGTTGAGAAAATTTGGGTCCACAGACTAGAGAAAAAGCTCATTTTTCAAACAATTGCAGAAAAGCTTTAAAGAATTTTAAAAGACTTGTATTTGAAAAAATCTCAGTTTCTGTGCTATGCAAGAAGTGGAGTATATTATTATTATTATTTTTTTTTTTAATAGCGTCGCCTCATGGCCAATTGAGGTCAAACTTGATAGGCTGTTAGAGAATGCCTGTTGGGCATGCCATTCAAGTCAGTGCTAAGCTCTCCAAATGCCTTATAATTGGCCAATGGTGGCCATATTTGTCCAGCGATTGAGTTGTCCTTAAGATCTTACTTATAACGTGGCCCAATGATGCAGCATGCAAAGTTTCAGCTCAATGGACCAAGTGGATACTGAGAAACAGTTTTTTGGATGATATAGCACCCCCTATTGAATAATTAATGTCAACCTTGGTGGATGTCCTGAAAATCATGTACAGTATTAGACTTCTAACTTTCATCAGAATTAGCCAAAGCAATCCCGATCTGTAGCAATTTTTGTGAATTAAGCTAAATCCCAAAGCGTTAATTGGCTCATGGCAGCCATATTGTTGATAAATATCTATTTTTTAATAGTTCTTGACCTGCAGACCTCCCTGAACAATTTTAGTCCAATATTGTGTAGATATATTGAAAAACTTCAGACTAGTAGAAAAATGTAGGAGACACATATTTTGCCAATTCTGATGGAAATTATGGGGGTCCACCAAGGATCAAGTAGAAGCAAGAATTTTGAATGTAGGCCTCATGGTTGAATGATGTAAAATGTAAAATGTTGCTCTACAGCACCACCACCAGGCCAATCAGGTTCATTTCATTTGCCTGAGTAGTGGAGGAATTATCCAGTGACAAAAAATTGAACAACTGACCCTAACATTTATATAAATAACCTTGGAAGGCTAATTTCCCTGAGTTATCTTACCATACAAGAGTACCTGCACTATTATTTTAAAATATAATGAAGGACCTTGAATATTAAAGAAATTATTTGTTTCACAGCAAATGCAAAAAGGTGTTACTGTAATATTACTTTTTATGTGGAGCCAATTAATGGTGTGGTTTTGAGTTATGCTTGATCTTGTGTTGCCACTGTGCAGCAGCCATTTTGGAAGTTATCCTTAAATTTGATATATTAATATACTCCATATTAAATGGTGAGATTGCTTATGTGACCCTAACCCTAACAGCAACAGCAAAGTTTAATCACTTGACATATTACTGAAATTTGTATGTTGGTGGGTCTAATTAGGTCACTTCCTTTAGACCTTTAATTTTATTTTATATTCGAGTAAGAATGATTAATCCCCTAAAATGCCCAGGGCCCACTGGCAGGCCCAAAGTTTTATTACACAATTCTATAACCTAAGAATAGCTTAGCCAGTTTGCACTGATGTCCTTGTGTAATAAGCCTGAGATTTTAAGGGGTTAAAGTATTTAAAAAAGACAATGATAATTACTGCACTCTAGAGTTTATGCACTGCTTCTGGCAGATGAAGAATGAAAGAGAAGTATATAAATCATTGACTTTTGACAATGTATTTGATCTATGTAAAATTTTATGACTTGGAGAATGTGATTTGTTTGTAAGCTCATTTCATGTAGAAAACTTTCAGTTTTCTACTAGGAGAAAAACAGCATGATTTACAGGAAGCAGACTATTTATACTACTTTCTGTTTCTTTACAATCACGTGAGGTAAGGTGGGGGGATGCGTATATAAATGCTCACTCTGCATGTCCAAGAATCAAAGGAGCTGAAGAGCAGATAAATTCTGCAAGGCTTTCTTTTATGTTCATAAAGATTACTCTTCCATGACAAGGTAAGATCCTCCATATGTTTTGTACTCTTAAAAAACACTTTTGAACATTTCTGCTTTCTAGAAATCCTCATACAAATGAACAGAATATACATCTGGAACTGTGAATCTCTTTTTCTGAAATACCTGAGAAAATATTTTTCATGCAGTGTACTTTATTGTGAGAACCTTTTTTCTAATTCTTTATTATCTGGATTTCTGCATGAATGACTCTTAATATATATGATCAGATCTACATCTAATTCATTATGGAAGAAGATAGTCTTATTTAACCTTAATTGAAGTCTGGTAACAAAGTTTTTGGACAACATTCATTCAGATCATTTTTTTCCTCTTAAAAATGAATGGAGAAATGCTAAACATTCTGCTCATATGAACCTCTTATTCCACCACAGTCTTTGTACAGTATGCGAGCATGATACAAAGACACCAGTAACATCCTAGCAACCACCTTGGATATCATAATAACAGTCAAAGTTAAGTCAAGTCAAAGTTTATTTAAATAGCGCTTTTTACAACAGGTGTTGTCACAAAGCAGCTTTACAGAAAAATCAGAGTCCAAGCCCTCATGAGCAAGTCAGTGGCGACAGTGGCAAGATAAAACTCCCTAAGAGCAAGAGGAAGAAACCTTAAAAGGAACCAAGACTCAAAATGGGAAACCCATCCTCCTCTGGTCGACACCGGATAGCAAACAGCATTAGTATAAAATATTATAATACAAAACAGGGAAAACAGGCGGAGCAATGGTTAATTAGATTAGTTTTATCTTATGCAGCAGCAGCAGCCGCATCATCGGGAGGGTCAGTTCATGAGGGTGAGGTTTGCACAGTGTTGTACAGCATGAAGTTCAATGGTGGGCAAACAGGTCCAGAAGGCTGGTGAGCAGTGGGCACCCGATCAAGGCAGAAGAAGCAACAGAATCAGACGCACAGGATGGGCAGCTGTTCAACTCGGCAAAGAAAAGGAAAACACACAGAGTTAGTTCTGTAAAGAGTGACTGATCACAGATTACAATATTAACAGAGGGCAGCAGAGACTCCGGCAGGTCTAGTTATTACAGCCTAACTAAAAGGGAGAAACCAGAAAGGTAACAGAGACATGAGGCTCCCTGAGATGTCAGCGTCCCTCCACTCCACCGTCAGCAAACCTGAGTGAACGTGAGAGCAGCACCAACATTCCCAGTTTACCATAATACTCCATGTCCATGAACCCCCAGATCTGCACCTTTTATCTGACAGGTAAAACTAATTACCAAAGGCTTGACTAAACAAGTAAGTTCTTAGCCTAGACTTAAAGACTGAGGCTGTGTCTGAGTCCCGAACATTGACCGGAAGATTATTCCAAAGTTGGGGTGCTTTGTATGAGAAGGCTCTCCCCCCTGATGTAACTGTTAATTCTAGGTACTAATAGTAAGCCAGCACCTTGTGATCTAAGTAGGTGTGATGGCTCATAGTATGAGAGAAGTTCACTCAGGTACTGAGGGGCGAGTCTGTTTAAAGCTTTATATGTCAGCAAAAGAATTTTATAATCAATGCAAAGTTTAACTGGCAACCTGTTTAGGTTTCATAAAACTGGGCTGATATGGTCAAACTTTCTGGTTCTTGTGAGGACTCTGGCTGCAGCGTTCTGGACTAGCTGAAGCTTGTTAAGGCTTTTGCTGGAACATCCAGACAGCAGGGCATTACAGTAATCAAGCCTTGAGGTAATAAATGCATGAACTAGCTTTTCTGCATCCTGTAGAGATAATGCATTTCTTAATTTAGCAATATTGCAGAGATGCAGGAAGGCTATTCTAGTAATATTCGTTATTATGTGCGTCGAAGGACAAATCGGGATCTATTGTGACACCAAGATTTTTTACAGATGAACCTGACGCAACTGAGAAACTATTAAGTTTAAGTTTAAGTGTAAAATTAGACAGTTTGTTTCTAGCAGCTTTTGGACCAAGAAGCAGAACCTCCGTTTTATCTGAGTTAAGTAGGAGAAAGTTACTCAACATCCAGTCTTTTATGTCTTTTATACAATCCTCAATCTTAAATTGAATTTTATCATCTGGTTTGCTTGATATATATAACTGAGTGTCATCGGCGTAGCAGTGGAAATTAATGCTGTGTTTACTGATAATGGTGCCCAGTGGTAGCATATATAATGAGAATGATATAGGTCCTAAAACCTATATTAGCCTTGTGGAACACCATACTTTACTTTTGCGAGGACAGATGATTCACTGTTTACAATAACAAACTGACAGCGATCAGTGAGGTAAGATCTGAACCAGGAAAGAGCTATTCCTGTTAGTCCTACAAGGTTTTCTAGTCTGTCTTGTAAGATAGACCACTCTATCATGTCAAATGCCGCACTTAAGATCAAGGAGGACTAGCAAAGACATTTCCTTGGTCAGAGAATAATAAAAGATCGTATATAATTTTTACTAGTGCTGTCTCTGTACCATGATGTGGCCTAAAACCAGACTGAAATTTTTTCATGTATAACATTCCTATGCAAATAAGAACTTAATTGTTTTGCCACAACTTTTTCCAAGATCTTTGATATAAAGGGGAGATTGGAGATGGGTCTATAATTTGATAGTTCGCAGGGATCAAGGTTAGCTTTCTTAATCAGAGGTCTAATTACTGCTAGTTTAAGAGTTTTTGGGATATAGCCAAATCTAAGAGAGGAGTTTATTATTGACAGAATAGGCTTGGTTATTTCTGGCAAAATTTCTTTGAGTAAACCTGTAGGAATCGGATTCTAACATACAAGTAGAAGATTTTGCAGAGGAAACTATTTTAACTAGTTCATTTTGTTGAAGTAAGGTAAACGATTCCAGCCTCTCTGCAGTAGTTACAATATTAGATCTAGACTGGCATTATAAGGCAGCAAGTTTGTAGAGTTTAATTGTGCATTCTGAATTTTCTGCCTAATTCTTTCAATTTTATCACTCAAGAAATTAATAAAATCATTGCTGCTATAGGCTAATGGCATCTGGGGTTCAGTAACTGTTTGGTTCCAAGTTATTTTAGAAGTTGTGCTAAATAATAATCTAGGATTATTCTTATTGTTTTCTATGAGAGAGGAGAGACAGGTTGAGCATGCTGCAGTAAGTGCTCTTCTATAGTCTATAAGGCTCTCCCTCCAGGTGGACTGGAATACTTCTAGTTTAGTCAGGCACCTGTTTTCTAGTTGTCTGTTTTAAAGCTCGAGTATGATCATTATACTACGGGGCAAGCTTTTTCTTCCTTATTATTTTACTTTTTAATGGAGCCACATTATCTAGAGTAGATTGAAAAGTATCCTCTAAGCACTTGGTCATAATATCTAATTCGGTAGGATTAAACGGACAGCTGATAGAGGCTGATAATTGTGGAAGGGTTCTGATAAAGCTACTAGCTGTGGAGGAAGTTATAGTCTGCTTAACACAATAGCATGGTGATGAACGTACATTACCACTAAAGCAAATTTCATATGAGATTAGGTAATGATCTGAGAAGATCACTCTTTATTATTTTAAATTATAATTTGAAAACAAATTAAAACAGACCTGCTCTTGTACAGAGAACTGTAAGCTGCTGTCCTGCAGGCTGAAAGACTAATGCTGTTATGGTACCTTATAACTGTATTAAAACAATAATTGCGCATACTAATTTGAGGTACAAATAGAGAACTTGAGCTGCACTTATTTATTTAATTGATTTACTTGTGCTGCTAACTGAGGCATTAAGAGTACTTACTTAGAAGTGTGGTAATGTATATAGCACTTTTTCTTTTTACAAAATCAGTGATAAGTGATTTACACTAGAAGATAAGTGAAACATTAGAAAAATAAAATACCATGGTCTAAATGAAATAACAGCACAATTACAAACAACAGTAGAATATGAGCACCAGTGCTAGCCTAATGAATTATGTTTCAATCTCATTAAAACACCTGAGCTTGCATTCCTAATATTCTCTGGAACATTAGGAGCTACATAAGAAAATAATTATCCACTAACTGAGCTGGTAGGTGATCCTAGGAGGGGTCCAGAGAGACACAGTTGAAAAAGAGGCCAAGGTCAAAACCAGGAAAATCCAAATGAACAGAGACTATCCAAGCAAACAATCCAAAAGGGCAAGACAAAAAGTCCAAAAAGGGGAGAGAGCTTGGAAAGAGTCCTGGGAGACTGAATCCACAGAGGAGTAAGGTGTGCCGGTCATCTGATCTCCAAGGGGGTTCTGGGAGATTGAGTACTTAAGGAAAACAGGATTGGAGGAATGCGTGACAAGGAATTTGCAGTAAGCCTGCTTTAGCTGAGTGAAGTGGTCTGGATGGGCTATAACATTTCAAATAGTAAGATATTCAGGATCCAGGGCATTAAAGGCTTTAAAAGTTATTAGCAAGACCTTGTAGTCAAGGCAGAACTTAATAGGAAGCCGATGTAAACTGACACTGTATGCAGTACTTCTATAGATTTTAGTACTGGAGTAATAGTATTTTTTACTGCAGTAATTTGTACTGCAGCGCTAAAATGGCTTTTTTTCAATACCGAAATATTGCTGTTTATATCTGCCTTTTCAGGTGAGCCGGTTTCTTCATTTCATGAGTTCCTTCATTTTAGAAAAAGTAGCAGTAACATGTTTTATCCTGACAGATGGCTGACAGTGAGATCATTGAATTGGCTGGTCTTGGCCGACCATTCCAGTTGGGAATGCTGTACGACTGCCGTAGAGATGCTCTCATTCCAGGTACAGAAAGACAGAATAACTAACTGAAATAGTCTTGAAAAATATTTTCTTATTTTCTTTTAAGGGAATCTGCATCCATTAATATTCTTGTATTTTATTTTTCCATTAGGTATATGATTGTTTGCGTGATTTTATGTACCACAAACATGACCATTCTCTACCCTCTCTTTAGGCTGTTACTGTGCCTTTCAGACTGATGTATGTACAAACCCAAAACTGCCACCCCAAAATTTCTGCCACGCCATTGGCTTCCACCTTGCTGTGGGGTGGGGATGTGCCATTAAGAGGAGAGTTGTTTTGCTGTTGACGCAACAAGTCTCCATCCCCACGCTGACTCATTCACCCCCTGCAACGTGCCCCCACTCCCTCCCTCGTACATTAGCAACCACCCTAGATAGTTTAGCAATTACTTTGCAACACTATAGCAACCACATAAAATGCCATATCAATGAACTAACAATACTCAGGCAATGACCTAGCATCTGCCTAACAACCCCCTAGCAATGCCTTAGCAACTGGCTGGAATACCACAGCAACACTTTAGCAACCACCTAAGAAAACTATAGAATCCAACTAGAAACAGCCTTGCACCCATCTGGCATACCATACCAACCACTGTGCAAACAAGCAAACAATAAAAAATAACCCAAAAAACAACTGCATAAACACATTTTAAACAATAGTTTACAACAACTTTACAACGTTATTAGCAGAGGTGTAAGTAACGAATTACATTTACTCTCGTTACTGTAATTGAGTAGTTTTCCCTGTAACGGTACTTTTTGGAGTAGAATTAAATCATAGTACTTTTACTCATACTTGAGTTAATTTTTAATAAATAAAATGCTTTTACTTCGCTACTATAATTTTCATAACGTTACAGAGTAAAAATAAATGTTGAACGTATCAGCTCAGAAACCAATACGAACAATGGGAGGTTACATTTAAAAGATTCACCAATTAAAAAACAGCAGCTCCGACAGGAAAAACACTGCAGAGATGTCCAGATTAGTGAAGAAGAGGAGAACAGAACCAGCACACACGAGGAACAGACCGCGTCCAAACGGTCATCTGTATTCATTAAACATGAACTAAAGAAAACGGCGATATTATCAGCGCCAAACACAAAACCTGCTAAGATCCGCGCTCACAACTCGACTCCAGCCTGAGGCAGTGTTAGCCGAGCTAGCTGATCCAAGCTAAACAGGTTACCGTGTTTACGGGTTTCTTCTTTCTTTTATAGTGATTCTGTTTATTACACTGGAAGTCTGCTGCGTATATTTTATTAGCTACTGTTTTGGAGATACACGGACGTCTGTGCGACAAGAAATCTAGCCTAATACAGGATCTTTATCAACTCTGAGCAGTGATTCTGTCACGTTGTCGTTGACTGGCCTGATCCGATCCCTCCCCACCTGCCCACCCTCTCTCTCTGTCTCTCTCTGTCTCTCTTGTCTGTCTCTCTCTGCCTTTGTGTTTGTCTTTAACTGTGAGAGGCTGTGTAGCTGTTTAACTGTGAAAAATGCAGTGACAATGTCTGAGTCTGTATGAAGTGATCAGCATGATTAGTGAAATATATTACAGTGAAATCAAAGCTGGGTAAATTGCTGATGTTGCTGCTGATTTTAATGGTGTAAATGTTCTGAACAGATATCAGTGAAAATATACAGTCTGAAGGCTGTGAGAGGTTCACACCTATTAATGTAAGCTAGAGTCCAGGGAGCTGATGGGCAGCAGGACTGTCACTAAAATCACGTTATTAATTAAGCAAGTTACTCATAATTTTGACTTTTTTTCTCTTAAATGTACTTAATGAAACAGTAACATCCTCTGCACAGTCTTTCAGGGATTCTGAAATACTTTACTGGAAACAGATAAACTAGGACATCTTATATAATCATCTAACCATGAAACGCATGCAGTTCAACGTAAACCTCGTCCCTTACACAGCTCACAGAAAGCCGTGTATTCAGAATATACAGTAGCAGAGCGAACTGTGATTAGTCTCAACTCAGTACTTAAGTAGTTTTTCAGCGAACTACTTATTTACTCTTACTTGAGTAATTTTATTAACTAATACTTTTACTTGTACTTGAGTAAATTATCACTACAGTAACAGTACTTGTACTTGAGTAGGGATTTTCAGTACTCTTTACACCTCTGGTTATTAGCTGGCTGTCAAGCCAACTTGAAGTTTATTCACAAACTTTTCTTTTCTAGTTATATTTTATATTTATTCACTCCACTCTGTGAAAACATTATGAACAGATTCCAGCGAAAACTTATAGGATATGCACAGCCTCTGTATTGCTCCTACAGAGTACTATAAGGATAACTTTTGCATACTTTTTACACTGTTACTGTGCTTCTATACTGAAAAGCTTTTATGCAGCTGTGATACTGCATATATTTGCATATATCTAAGAATAGCCCAAACATATTTTGGTACACTGTACACTGGTACGCTATGACAATAAACTTGAATGTAATTGCATTTAACAATTGTTTGACTGTTTCCTTGCCTTAAAATGTTGTAATGTTATATATAGAACCATAGAGAGAAGTATAGAACTATAGAGAGATTTGAAAAGCAATCACATCCTTTTGGATTTTTAGGATATTATGTCCGTTCTAATTTCACTACACTGGTTGTCTGTTTCTTTTAGAAACAATTGAGACGTTTAAAAGTGCTTGAGTCTTCCATGAGCAGCTTTTCAGATCATTCAGATTATTATACATACCTATAGTGAAAAATACAAAAAGTAAGGAAGCAACCTGTTGCACATGACATTTGTAAAGCATCGCCTATTACTAGTTTTTAAAAAATGGTTTAAAGCTTGTTTTTTTTTTAACAATTACTTAAATGTATCACACTTTCTATCTGTTATTATAGGCAGATGGGTGTGCATAGGTCTGGTAAAGGAATAAGTGAACATAACATAATTTGCAGTGATTTAGAAAAGCTTATTAAGTGATTTTGTTTGGAACCTCAAAACAGAAATATATCCAGAGTCACTTCCATACACAGAACTGAGCTTTCATCCTGTACAAGTTCTCAGTTAAAATATTAGAGTATTTTCAGCAGTCTGTAATTAACTGTATGTATTTATTGTTTTCTAAATACAGGTATCACACTGTGGGATTCAGAGATGCTGACGAAACACATAAACACACGTCCACAGCCAAACACTGACTTTAGAATCATTACCTCTGATTCCAGTGAAGACAAGTCAGAAGCTCTGAATGTTTCTCCCTCACTTGAAGCTAGCTTTCTCAGTGGTCTAGTCACTGTGAAAGGGTCGGCAGAATATTTAAGCAATAAGAAAAAATCTAAGCACCAGTCTCGAGTCACTCTGCAGTACAAGACCACCACACGGTTTGAGCAACTGACCATGGACCATCTTGGGCTTGGGAACATTAAACACTGTAATGTGTTTGAGGAGGGCTCTGCCACACATGTTGTTACTGGCCTTCTATATGGTGCCCAGGCCTTTTTTGTTTTTGACCAAGATGTTTCTTCAAATGAAAACCAGCAAGAAATTCATGGAAACCTGCATGCATGCATCAAAAAGATTCCTCTTATATCAATTGAAGGTGAGGCATCTTTGAAAATGACTGAGAATGAAAAACAGCAGAGTAACAAATTCAGCTGCACTTTCCATGGTGATTTTGCTCTGGACAGCAATCCGGTCTCATATCTTGATGCCATCAAGGTGTACTCAGAGCTTCCAAAGCTCTTGGGGGAAAGCGGAGAACATGCTGTACCCAGACATGTGTGGCTTTATCCTTTGAAAAAGTTGGACACAGCAGCAGCTAAACTGGTTAGGGAAATAAGCGTCGGTCTGGTCCGTCATGCCCGCCGTATCATTGATGACCTGGATGATGCTGTTACGCAGTGCCAGGACTTGATGAACATTGATATGGCCATTCAGTTCACTGAAATCAAGGCCAAGCTCAGAAAATTCAAAGACTTGTGCTCAGAGTACAAGTTGGTCTTCCAGAAACAGCTCTGTAAGCTTCTTCCATCTATAAGAGGGGGAGGAACAGAAGAGCAAGAGCTTGTGACATTGCTGAGCAGTGTGGAAAGGTCCCCCTTCCAGAGTGCTCTCATGTCTACTTATCTAAATGACAGAGAAAAAGAGATGAATGTCCTCAGATCATACCTGGACAAGATGAAAAACATCCCTGTGTTTTCCTCCAGCAATGACTTGATCAAAGAAACACTTAACTCAGCTAATGACTATGTGGTGATCTTTGCATTCTCATCCATAGTGCAGGAGGATGTGTACCTTTCTGATGTGGAGAAATATCTAAAAGACTTAGCAGTGAACACCAACAAACAGATCTGCTTTGAGCCCAGTTCTACAAAGGAAGCACAGTGGTTCTGTGGTGATATGGTATCACTCACCAGCCAAAATGTACAGTTATTCTCAGACTTCAAAGAGGCCAACAGAAACAGAGAAAAAACTGCATTCTTCATTGCATCCATCCCAAACAAAAACATCATGGGCTCATCAATCCATGTTTACGACAAGGGGCGTCTGCTGAGTGCAGAGTTTGAGCTTCCCTCAAAGCCACCTTCACCGTGCATTTTAAATGCTGAACATGACTGTGTTCTCACAGAAATCAAGCCTCCAGCCCTTGGCAACAAAAGTGTGGAGTCCTACATAATCTCATACCAGACAGCACAAAGTTCAGAGTGGACTCATGTGAACACTAGTTCTCCCGAAGTCTCAATCAAAGATTTAAAGCCAAATACAGAATATCGCTTTAGCTGCCAGGCTGTGTGCTGCCCAGGGGTCAGTCTTCCTAGTGAGGAGACACAGTTTTTCAAAACTCGTCCGTGTAGCCCTCCTGGACCACCCAAAGAGAAATGTTTAGAGTCGGCTGCAATAACCATAACCTGGGACATTCCTTCATTTGTTGGAGAAAAAGCCACTTGATTGAGTATTTCATAGAATTCAGGGAACACACACAGGATGGGAAAGGTAAACCATGGCTATCGATGACGTCCACAAAGAGAGAGTGCACTATGAACGGACTGAAAAGTGAGACTGCCTACATGATCCGAGTTTCAGCCAACTGTGCTGATGCAGGACAGAGTCTTCCCAGTGCTGAGACTGTGCTGACTACTTTAAAGCCTTCTGACAAGCCTAAACAAGCATCGCCTGAAACTAGGAGTCAGCTGTTCTTGGAGCAGTCGTTTTCTTTTGTCTTAGCAAAGGGCAATCCAACTGTTCGTGGACTATACCTGCAAAACCGTTACAATGAGACTGAGGGTCTCAACCTGCGTGTTTTTGGAAGAAAGGTGGAGGCGTCAAAAAACAAAGTGATACTGTTACTTGGGGCAACAGGTTCGGGCAAAACTACACTTGTCAATGGAATGATCAATTACATTCTAGGTGTGAAGTGGGAGGAACCTTATCGCTTCAAATTGATCAATGAAGTAACTTACCGATCACAAGCAGAAAGCCAGACAGCTGAAGTCACATCATATGAGCTGTATAACCAACCAGGCTTTCAGATCCCTTACTCCCTGACCATTGTGGACACTCCAGGATTTGGGGATACCCGTGGAATAGAAGAGGATAAAAAGGTTACAGAGCAGATCAAGAGCTTCCTTTGCAATCCTTTGGGGATTCAGCATATTGATGCGGTCTGCTTTGTCATACAAGCTTCTCTTGCCCGCCTGAGTGCCACCCAGAAATACATCTTTGACTCAGTTCTCTCAGTCTTTGGCAAAGACATTGCAGAGAACATTATGATTATGGTAACCTTTGCAGATGGGCGAGATATCCCAGCACTGGAGGCCATTAAAGCAGCTCAAGTGCCCTGCCACAAGCACAAAAAGGGAGAGCCCACTCATTTCAGCTTCAATAACTCAGCTCTTTATGCTCAGAAAATGGTCCCCTGTGATTCTGATAGTGAGTCAGATGATGATGACAATGACCAAAAAAATGAAATGGCCTGGAACTCAACCTTTAAAAAAATGAAAGCTTTTTTTAAAGAACTGGGGGACATTGAAAGTAGAGAGCTCACATTAACTGTGCAGGTCTTGGAAGAGCGTGAACGTCTTTCCAAAGCCATGCAGTCACTCACACCACAAATCCAGGCTGGTCTCTCAAAAATGGCTGAGATTGAAAGCACAAAGCAGCTGTTGAAAAACGAGGATGAAAAAATGAAGGAAAGTGAGAATTTTGAAAAAGAGATAGATGTGGTCAAGGCAGTTAGAACTGCTGTTCCTTATTATTCTATGAATTGCAACAACTGCTTTTTCACATGTCACTCTAACTGCTTTCTTCCCCAAGAAGATGACATAAGCGCTTGTGCTGTAATAAATGATGAGGAGCAATGTGTGATGTGCCCTTTAAGCTGCCATGTTTCTGCGCATCTACAGGAGAAGGCCATTTGGTCATATGTAACAACCAAAGAGAAAAAAACTGTCAAGGAGCTGATGGACAACTTCAACAAGGCAAAGACAACATTCATGACCACCAAGGAAGTTCTAAGTGGTCTCGATCAAGAACTGAATACAATTCATAGTAAGCTGACAAACTTGGTCACAATGTCCTTAAAGTGCCTTTGGAGGCTGGATGAGATTGCACTGAAACCTAGATCCCTGTCTGCAGTAGAGTACTTTGAGTTACTGATTAAGACAGAGGAAGATGAGAGAAAGCCTGGCTTTGAAGATCGCGTTGTTAGACTGCAGAGAATGAAAGAAGAGTGCAAAAACCTGGACAAGATTGCAGATGGAGAAGATGTTTTACATCTGAAGCCTGAAACAACTTAAGCTTTTGGTTTTCATAAAAAGAAGATGTGCAGTGATACAGTTTAGTGCAGTTATGTCAAAAGAAACAATACTGAAGGAATCACTCTGAATATGTCCATGTAATCGAAAGTGTTGAAATTATTGTGGCTTTATCCTTGCCCACCCTGCCCGTTCTTAGTATGTGACCTTCCACTTTTCTGATTCTTGTCTACATGGGATTTCAAAACATTAACACATGTATTTTCAGTAATTTACCCTCTGGTCATGCTCGCCAAATTTATTTTTAAACTAATATGAGAATGACACATTATTTCATTGATGCCCTTATACAGAGATGTCCACCATTAAGATCTGTTAGTTTTTTATTGTTATTTAGAGTTTAGAGATTTAAATTACCAAATCGTCTGTTTTTGGTTTCTTAATAGAGTTTATCATCTCTTGTCACAGTACATTTATATGTTTTCTTTTTGATTGATGAAATGTTTCAGATGGTTTTGTGTTGTTCTGTGTACCATGTTAAACACGTTTGCTGAAGTAGGTCATTTATACATTACATTTAGTATATTGTAGATAATGTGTTTACAATGAAACTGCATGTTTATATATAATGTGTTCAATATACTGTGTTGTAGCATGCATGCTAATGTATTACAATAAAAGCCATATCAGTCAGTGTATTTGCATTCTTGTTATTCCTATTTTCTTCATAGACATGTTGGAAAATTATTATATAAACCAATCAGCTACTAGATAAATCATGGCATTATAAAAAATAATTTAGAACCAAAAAAAGTAACTGGCTTCTTCATCATTAACATTAGCTTTTATATAAAACCAGCCTCGGCAATAGAAAGTAAATGGAATCATTCACTGCACTTCATTATCATAATACACACCTGTGCATTTTACCATTATGCATATCATCACTGTTGTGCCAAAAAATCTCCAAAATGGTAACTTTTCAGGGAAAGGAAAAACCATTCTTAACTTGGGAGGAAGTTAATAGAATTTTTTTTCCAAGCAATTTTGGAACATTTCTTTGCTCCATTCATCATAACATTTTAACACAGTGTAAAGGTCTGCTGCTATTTTTCAAATTCCTGTTTAAAAAAAAAAAAAAACTTCCAAAGAATTTTCTTTTTACTCACCAGTCCACCGCTCACACTCCTGTATCAACTACGTTTTATTTAACAATTCAATCATGCAACATATATCAAACAAAAAGTAGCACCCCATTAATACCAGTGATCACAGTCCTTTCTTACTCACATAGAATTTTAAATATGCACTTAAACCAAGCTTCAGATGGCATTTAACACATCCCTACTAAAGGACCAGGAATTTGAGAACCATTTCAACAGAGAGTGGACATCTTTCCTAGAAATAAATGATTCTCCAGAAATTCCAGCTACATTACTATGGCAAACTGGAAAATCAGTACTAAAAGGAAAAATAATATCCCACTTTTATAAGAAAGACACAGAACTTGAATTAAGGAATTAGAGAATAAGATGGTGGATAACACCACAGTTGAAACCCAGAATGAATTTAGTAAAGACAAATTACAATACAATGAGCTTATAAATAAGAAAACAATTCATAACACAACTTAGACACAAACATTTTAAAAATAGCAACAAAACTGGAAAATTCCTAGCAAATCTTATTGAAAGTAATAATGAAAAAACAACAATCCCAGCAATCAAAGACGCAGCAGGAAAGATCAGACAGACATCAGCGGAGATAAATAATGTTTTTTTTTTTTTAAATTACACAAGAATTTATACTTAGACATGATCCAGTAACAACAGATATCTTTTTCTCAATAAAATTAACCTGCCAAAACTGAATAACAAAAAACAGTCAGAATTGCCAATACAGAATTGCCACCATTCAACAGGGTTCATTTCAAGAAGTCTGAAGACCCCAAAAACGAGGTTGTTATGAGAATCTGTAACAAAGTTAGCCCTTTTAAATTTTTTGACAAATTAGATACGGAGTCACAACACCCCCAAGTGGTGAGAATGAGACACAACGCACCAGCACCGTAAGGACATGTGCTTGTAAAGAACCCAATAAAACTTGTTGCATTGCCGGCTTGATTGTCAACATTTATATAATCTGTAAGCAGTACTACTTGTTTTATTAGTCTTATTGTTATGTGTATTACCTAAAACCTGTATCTTTTTCTACTGTTAAGTGCTAGAAATACGTAGTGAGTAACTTTGATAACAGGCCAAGACAACCATTTCATTGTAATGAGTTTAGACCATTGACAAACATGTATCCTGAATGTAGTTTTCTTTTCTTTTCTTTCTTTTGTTCCTTTTCTTTTGTTGTCGATTTTATTTCTTCATGCATTGGGTCATATTCAAGTATTACAGGCAAACATTACCTGTGTTCTTTAACATGTGTTGTGTATCAGGTAACAAGGGTTAAACTCTCCCTTATAAACATACCTGAAAGTTAAACCGATTTGATGTTATAAGAATAATGTCTCGTTTTTCTTTGTTTAAAACTAACTGAAACAAAGAAGGCACTGATTCTGGGGAAGGCGCTCCTAAAATTATACACAACCAATCAGAGTTTAAAACAATGAATAGCTAATTAACCGTTAGGTGAGGAAGACCTATCAGCACTCTGGCTCTGCCTCCAAAGGGTAGGGCCTACAGCTGAACAAAACCAGAGTTTTTGGAATTTGAGGAATTCCTGCGTTCTCAACAAGAGGATAGCTAAATTTCTAAGTTTGTGCCGGCCTTGGTCAGAAAGACAGGTCAGAAGTATTAGAACGCTAAAATTTCAGATCTGAAGCCTTTGTGTGTTTTTGTAACTTGTCTGTCCGTCTACACACCTTAAACCACCCTTAGAGAAGGAAGGTGGATATTTCTTGTCTGGCCAGGAAGAATATATCCACAACTTTCAATTCTGCTAAAGAGAGGTAGTTAGTTAAAGTAGTATCAGTATTCTCTAGAGGCTCTTTCATGTCTAAGTTTGAGTGGCTTCCCAAGAACCACACTGCCTCATACTATTTAGCTATGAATCACTTTACTCAAGCTACTTGTTTCTTTTGACTTGTTTTATATTTTCTGTTGTTTATCATTGGAAGTAGTCTAGATGTAGTTTGATATTTAGCCAATAAATCACCTGTTAGTGAAGCATCCTTGGTGCAAGCGTTTCTCTCTCTTGCCCTGGTCTGTAGACTTCAAATAAATCCGGGTTACCCCACACCCTTATCTAAGGTTCTAGAAATAATAACATTAAAAAACACTACACCACTAAAATGAATACTGCAACTATGTCCCCCCATCTAAAACTCAATAAGGACCCTACCTTACCCTCCAGGTATTGACTACTATCACTCATCAACACAGACACAAAAATATCAGCAAGACATTAGCTATTAGATTAGGACCTATTATTTCATCACTGATACATCCTGATCAAACTAGTTTCATCAAAGAAAGACACACTAACATATGTAGACTGCTTTACCTGATACATTACACTTCACTCCATAAATTAGAGACTGGATGCAGAGAAGGCCTTTGATAAAGTAAACACATTGCCACATTGCATAAGTTAGGTTTGGAGAATCCTTTTTAAAATGGATTAAAATCCATTAAAATATATACCACCCTCAAGGCCACAGTCAATACTAATGGAATATCACAAAATTTCACACTGCCCAGAGGTACTAGGCATGAATGCCCATTTTCTCCCTAGAAAACAAAAGATATTTCCTTACGCAACATATCTTAAAAAGACCATACAGTGAATTTCATAGTAAAATAAATCACAAAATTTAATAAGAAAAATGTTTTTTTACATGAACACAAAAAGTACACATAATTATAAGAGTGGATAAAAATGGAAAAGAATGAAGAAAATGAATCTCAACAGGTTATCACGTTCAGACAAACACACAACCTCACATGCAACGGCTTAACTAATGCTTGTTAAATCAATCATCCTTAATATATTAAACATGTTTACAATGCAATGACATCAGATGTACTGAATAATATTGAATAAATAAATAATGCTAGGGATCAGTAGTGTAGGTTTCATTTCAAATTTGGCGGGGACGCACTGCTCATATCAGCTGACCCCTTTTTGATAAATGTTTTATACTAATTACTAGCATTAATAATATGTTACTGTCACACTTCCGGGTTCTCCTCCTTTGCCTAGCACGCTCCAGGACTCCATTTTCATATAATTCAAGTCCCGATGATGTCACCAATTCCTCCAATCACGTGCAACCGCCTCGTTCTCAGTCACCTGATTTCTAAAGCGATTCACCTGTGTCTGTTTGTCTCAGACTTTAAGTAGTCTTCGGTTTGTTCACCTCATTGTGAGGTATTGCCATTTCCCTGGTTTACTGAGCGTTGCTATTCTGATTTTGTGACTTGTGTTTTGAACCCTTTGCCTGTTTTTTGGATTTCGCTTTTTGTATTTGCCCTTCTACTCTGTTTGCCTTTATGTTTTTGTCTTTCCTGGTTTTTGGATTTTGATTTTGGATTTGCCCTGAAACTGTCTTTCCATCTGCACCTCTCTCATTAAACAGACTTTTGTTCTTAAGATCTGTGAGCGTCTTCTTGTGCTTGTGCAGCATTACAGAATACCTTGCCACAACCAAGATGGCGGATCTGAGAGAGCTCCACTGTACCGTCACCAATCAAGGTCAGTTGTTGGCGCAACATAACCAGCTTTTTGAGTCACTGTCTGGGACTGTGGGGACACTCACTCATCAGCAACTGGAGCAACACAATCAGCTTCTACAAATTGCTTCTGATATCAAATCTCTGCCTGCCCAGTTGAGTCAATTAGTTGTTAAACTCTTGACTCCCTCAACTCCTGTAGGAAATAGCACAGTACCTGCACCAGCTCCCAACCCTAATGAACATTTCCTGGTGAGCAAACCGGATAAATTTGACGAGAGTCCTAACTTGTGCAAGAGATTTTTGTTGCAGTGCTCGTTATATTTTTCTAATTCCCCAGCTAGTTCTGACAGGAGGCGTATTGCATTTCTGATTTCCAGACTTACTGGTAAAGCCCTAGATTGGGCTACAGCAGTATGGCCATCTATTGAACAGAGCACTTATGCAGACTTTTTAAAGAGCTTTGGGGCTGTTTTTGATCACCCTAATGAGGGTCATTCTCAAGGTGAATTATCACACATTCGCCAGGGTGCATGATCTGTAGCAGATTGTTCTTAAGAATTTAGAACATTAGCAGCCGGAAGTGGCTGGAATGAGCCTGTGCTGATTGTGACATTCCGAAATGGACTTAATTCTGAGATTTTGACTGAACTGGCCTGCAAGGATGATGGACTGGCATTGGATGATCTCACTGTTCTTGCTATTCGTTTGGATCAGTTAAAGCAGAGTACTTCATACCGCTCAACGAACTGGCCCATCACCCAAACCTGTGAGACCTGATGTCCCCGTTGCTGAGCCTATGCAGGTGAACACCTCCCGTCTGTCCAAGGAGGAACACTTACGCAGGCTTTATGGGCATCTGCGCTTATACTGTGGAGAAGCGGGTCATGTGCTACGTGATTGTCGCCTCCGTCCGAGCAGACCTCAGGCGCCACTCCCAGGAAAGCGTGTGGAACCATTAATGTGGTGAGTGGTCATAAACCTACCATGATTAGTAAATCCTTTCTGATTCCTGTTACCTTGTTCTGTCGAGATTCTTCTATTGTCGTTTCAGCCTTAATCGACTCGGGGGCCTCAGTAGTTTCATCCGAGCAGATCTGATGAACCAGCTGGGAATAGAGATGGAACCACTGACAACACTGTTACGTCTTTCAGCTGGGCATGGTGGACCTATCGGACCAGGAAGTGTGACTCACAAAACACGACCTGTTGAAATGAACGTTAGTGCTCTCCATGCTGAGGACATCTGTTTTTTTGTGCTCGATACTACTGACTATACTGTGATTTTAGGTCTCTCCTGGTTGACAACGCACGATCCCAATATCTCCTGGTCCCACAGAGAAATCTTGTCTTGGTCCTCCTATTGTTTTGAGAACTGTTTGCAAATCCCCACCATTAGTGCAAATTCAACTTCTGTGGAGAGCCCTGTTGTGGACACTCCGGTTAACAGTCCACCTGAATATGCTGATCTCGCTGAGGTTTTTAACAAAGTAAATGCCACAAAATTGCCACCTCATAGAGACTATGGTGGTAGAGGTATGCTGGAGAATCAGTTATATGTTAAAGGTGAAAAATGTGAATTTCATCTGTCAGAAACTTCCTTCCTAGGTTATGTCATAAGCGCTGAGGGTGTCTTCATGGACGACAAGAAGGTGGCTGTGGTGGTTACCTGGCCTGTGCCTACCACTGTGAAAGAACTGCAAAGATTTCTTGGGTTAGCTAACTTTTTTATCACAGGTTCATCTGTAACTACAGCTCTGTTGCAGCTCAGCTCACTGCTCTGTTGAAGTGCCAAGAGACTGAGGTGGAATACCCAGGCAGAAGAACGCCTTTCATAAACTGAAGGACGCTTTCACCTCAGCTCCCTTGTTTAAACACCCTGATCCTTCTAAACCATTTGTTGTTGAAGTTGATGCTTCCAATGTGTGGGTGGGGGCTGTCTTGTCTCAACATTTTGGTGAACCTGCTAAATTGTTCCCTGTTGCATTTTTCTCCCACAAGATGTCACCTGCTGAACAAAATTATGGTATTGGAGAGCGGGAATTATTGGCCATGAAATTGGCCTTTGAAGAATGGCGGCACTGGCTAGAGGGCGCTCAACATCCGTTCCTGGTACTAACTGACCATAAGAACCTTGAGTACCTGCGCTCCGTCAAACGCTTAAACTCACGTCAGGTGCGGTGGTCACTGTTTTTCTCTAGGTTCCAGTTCACAATCACTTATCGTCCGGGCTCGCGCAGTATGAAAGCAGATGCTTTATCTCGTATCTATGATAGTGAGGTTACAGAATCTGGTGCACCCGAATCAGTTTTAGAACCCAAGATAATACTCGCTCCAATCTGTTGGGAAATAGATTCCCTACATTGCCCACCTCATGCCCCAGTGATAAAAGGTTCGTGCCTACGCCGTTTCGTCTTATTACCTGGGCCCATTCCTCCCTCACCTCGGGTCATCCGGGGGAGACTCGTACTCACCAGTTATTGTCATCAAAATACTGGTGGGAGAGTATGGTCGCTGATATTCATCAGTTTGTAGCATCCTGTTCTACTTTCTCGCAATGCAAAACCCCACGTACGTTGCCCGTTGGCAAACTTATGCCGTTGCCCATACCTTCTCGCCCCTGGTCGCATATCACATTGGATTTTGTCACTGATTTGCCTGTATCTGATAGGTACACTGTTATTCTGACTGTGGTTGATCGATTTTCCAAAGGTGTACATTTTGTTCCTTTCACCCAATTACCTAATGCTTTACAAACCGCTGAATGTGTATTCAATCATGTATTTTGCCTGTTTGGTATCCCTGAAGACGTTGTTTCTGATAGAGGTGCTCAATTCACTTCTCAGGTGTGGAGAGTATTCATGGAGAGACTGGGGATCACAGTTAGTCTAACTTCTGGTTACCATCCCCAGTCTAACGGTCAATGTGAGAGAGCAAACCAGGAACTATGCAAGTTTCTGAGACTTTGTCATAACAATCAGCATGACTGGCATAGATACTTACCATGGGCTGAGATTGCACTAAATTCTCTCATCAGTTCAACTACTAATCTCACACCTTTTCAGTGTATGTATGGTTACCAACCCCCTCTTATGTCATGGACAGCTACTCCTTCAGATATCCCTGCTGTGGAGTCCTGGATGTCTCGCAGCGAACAGGTTTGGGAGGAGACCCACCAACGGATTGAAGCCGTACTCCAGAGACAGAAACATCAAGCTGACCGGTGACGTGGTGACACCCCTTCTTATGCCATCGGAGACAGAGTATGGCTCTCGACCAGGGACTTTCAGGTTTCTGAGGGAAGTAAAAAACTGTTGCCCAAGTATATAGGTCCTTTCAAGATTCTAACGAAAATTAATGATGTTACCTACAAGTTGCATTTACCCGCTCAGTATCGTGCTTGTAATACTTTCCGTGTGTCTGTGTTTAAGCCTGTGGTCTCTGGTCCGCTGGATGAGGTCACGCCCGACACCAGCTCTCCGCCTCCTGCGATCGTGGAGGGTGCACCTGACCATGCTGTTTGCCGACTCCTGGACTCTCGGAGGCTTGCAGTACCTTGTACACTGGGAGGATGTGTTGGATCCGGCTTTTTTTGGAGGAGTTCCATCGGAGTCATCCATCACGCACCGCGTCCCCGTGGTCGTCCTCGTATACGGTCTTCCAGTCCTCCCGGTGGCTATTTAACATGCAAAACATTCTTACCATGAACACACATTTACTATACTAATTTTCAAAAAAAAATACTAACCTATCAATTTCTCTGTCACCAGAATTATACCAATTATAAAACAGCCTATGCAGCATATGAATAAGTGTTAAAGTGGCTTCTTTATTACATACTTTATTACACATATTTTGTTTTTTTTGTTTGTCACTGTCTCTCCCTTCACAGGTGTACTTTCTTTCTGACATCAGTCATGAGAAGACTGCTGCCACATGTGCGCTGTTTTAGCTTGTTTTTTAGCTTTTGTGCTTTTAATCTCTTGTGATTGGGGTGTATTTTTGTTTTAGGTATTTTACCAGTACTTCCTTTAACATAGTTTAGGGCTTGTCTCTTGTGTGAAGGGAGAACTTTGCTTTTGTTTTCCAAGACAGTGCAGCTCTTGTGTTGGGAGTGTGCTAACGGCACACTCACTAACTATTTACAGGAGACTTTGTCTCTTGTGTTAGGAAGGGTGCTTATGTTTAGTGAAGCACACTCCCAGCTCAGTTTACAAGAGCTACATGATCATTTGTATCACCTAGGGTTTCAAACAAAGAGGTGCGCCCCTATATATTTGCATGACGTAGGAGTCTACTATATATAGTCCCCTAGGTCAGAGGACAAGCACTGACGCATTTTGATTATTGGCCAGGGAAGGGTAGTGTAGTTACCTTTTTGTTTAATTGAATTAGTGTAGTATGCATTTGTTTAAGAGTAAGTAAACATGGTTATGCTTTGTTCTTTTCTTAGGTGTTGTCCACAGTTTGATTCTCCCAGTGTGCTACACATCATAACAGCATTTCTATTTGGTTGAACTTAATAAAATAGCTTTTAAAAGCTCTATTTGCCTGTACCTCTTTCTTTTTATCCCTCATTCACTAGTGTAATATGTTAATGCCACTTGTTGATTACACAACACCTTAGATGAAATGTGGGATCATAACCCCACCTTTTTAAATAAAACTGTTAGTTACACGCTCAATCTAATCAATAACCTAATCAATATCAGATCATTTAAACCACTTTGCAATTTCGTCTAAAACTAGGACTGCTTAACAGAAGATCTGACATCTAAGGCTGTTGTTGTAAATGAACTTATTATTGATCATAATTTTGATGTTTGATGTTGACTAGACCTGATGAATACTGTGGTCTAAATGAAGTCACCCCCACAGGCTACAGTTATGCGCATAGCCCTGGTTTAAGCGGCCGGGGTGGAGGTATAGCAACCTTTTATACAAAAGCTTTAGGTGTGAATCAGAAAGCAGGCTACATTCTCTCCTTTTGAAGTTTTATTTCTTAATATAAGTGATCAAGGAACAAATAAGAATTCATTTTCACTAATTACAATCTATAGGCCACCAGGGCCCAATTCTGAGTTCTTACAGGAATTTGCCGACTTTCTATCTACTTCTGACTGAAACATGACTGAAGTGTGTAAGCCATTCATGTAAAATTCCTTAGTTTTATGTTTTGCTTTTTACAGTGAATCATATCATAGGTACTTTAATTCAAGCCTGTAATATTAATGATGTTGTTTAGCATGTTTGCTATCATTTAGCCTGTTAGCTAGCTGACCAGCCTAGTTCTAGTTGAGAAAATAAGTTGTAAGCCCTTCAGTTTAAACAAAAAATGGGTTCATCATCAGTAAACTTGGTGGTCAGTGCAAGAGTCAAAGATTATTCCTTTAACAGCACAAGGATTTTTCGTGCTGTGGCGCAGTAATACAGAGTTCAGTTGCTGTGATGCAGTCATAGGTGTGCATATATTGTGAATTTTACAACGGCTTTGAACACGGCTCAGCCAATCAGATTTTTGGACCGGAGCTGTCCGTTTTATGTGGTTAGTAGATAGCAGCAGCCAGCCGCCTCTGTTGGCCAAGAACAAGCACAACACGAAACATGTGCCCATCTGCTCTGCTCCCTTGTCTTTCCTAGGACGGTTAAAAATGGAGACGTCCCGGGGACAGTCTTAGCCGGGGACAGGCCACCATAACGAGGGGTTGTCCCTGGAAAACAGGGATGTCTGGTCACCTTAACGTACCTTGACTCACCACTCATATTTACATCTCACCTATGTTATTCAAGTGGCCACTTGTGACAGAAGGGAAGGAGGGGGCAGTGAGGAGTGTATTATTCAGACAGAACGCACTCACCCAAGGCAGTTTTGCCTCAGTAAGTGGGTCGACTAGCCATGTAAACTTTGCAATGCAGATCATTTTTTGAAACGTTTGAGCATAACGTACATAACATTTATTAATATTTGCTTTGTCGTGCCTTGAATAAAGCAATGGATTTTAATAATATATTAAATATTTTGTGTAATTTTAACAACGTATTATAAAAGTTAGAATATTTACTCCACATTGAGGTCTACAGGTCTTTTTAGCCTGGGTTTCTTTTGTAAGATGCTCTTGTAGTCCACATGGTTTTTATATTGTGCAGCACAACAAGCTTACATGACCTGTTTGTTAGCTGTAGATGGCTGCCATATATTTTACTGCAAAAACCCAACCCAACATTGTATGTTCTGTCTTTCATACTGGCCTGAACAGAACTGACAAAGTGCACGGCTTGACTGATTGCTATCCCTTCAAACAACTGTCATCTGCATCCCTTAAAAAAAAACACACTGTATCTGACAGTGGAGTATGCTGTTAGCCAGTGGGGAACACTCTGTGCTTTTCTGGTGCCAAACCTCGCAAATTTCCATGATAGCATTCACTTATCAGAAAAGGTATGTAGTGTGAATATTAAACCAAATTTTTGAAAACAAAGTTTTTAAACTTTTAAACTTGGTCTTTAACAGGAGTGTACACCACCATGTTATAGCTCATGGTAAGTTTAACTTTGCTTGAAATATTGTAGCTTGTCTGTATCTTCTTCTTGGCTGACGCCACAACATTATGGCTAAAAATTGAATCCGCTGTGGCAATTATTAATAGAACTTTCATTTCCAGAACCTCAGCTATTGGGTAAGATGAGTGATATTTTCCCTACCCACTGCTGCGTGGAGACATCACCAACAATCAGAAGTAGTTTTCAGGTTAACAAAAGACTTTAAATCTTCATAGAGAATCATGGGCAAAACAAGAAATTTGTCTTTTAAACAAGATGATGAATCATGGTTAATCAAAGTTAAAGTAAACTTTAAATGACAGACATGTGATGTGTGAGGGACAAAGTACAGTTCCTCCAGAACATGGTGCTACATTTAACACACAGCAGCAAACGGTGCAAACAGACAATAGATCCAATAAATACAGACAGAAAATTATACAAGCACTAAACAATAAACTAAACAACCATAAACCAGGACAATAGAGACTAAACACTAACAAAGGACAACAGGGAGCAGGGAAGATACAATGACTGCCAGTGGGATGACTTACCATCAGCATCAATGATTATTTGTATCTGACAGCCCATTCCAGCTGTAGCAAGAAATCAACAAGCTGTCTAGCTAGCTACAGGTCACACCTAAAAGTTTTTATGTTTAGAATATTATCTTATTCTGCCACAGGGTAACATAAATATATGAATTGTACGTATTGTGTATGTAGGGTGTATGGATATTACACAGTAGTCAAGCGATGTGTTTATGTGTGTATACAGAAGTCTTAGTTGTCGTTGAGGACCCAAATGGCCTGCAGGAAGAAGTTGCTTTTCATTCCTCTCATTCTCTCAGTTTTGGCTTTCAGGTAGGAGTCAATTATTGGGATGGCTGAGGTCTTTCATTTATTTCCTGGCTTTGGTCCAGCACTGCTTGCTGTAGATAGAGTTTGACGCTGTAGTAATGCTGAGTCAGATAATGAAGCCTGTTCTGCTTGCCTCTCAGTATCTGAAGACAGATTTTCATGTATTGCTAAAATCAACACTAGGTAGTGGAAAGAACCAAGGTGGAGTCACAGTTCTAGACACTGTACTGCTGTCTATAAACTCCTGCAACCCCACTGAATGGTCTGTACACTCCTGCGCAAAAATAATAGAATGTTTTTTACTGATGGTTTAGGTCTGCAATGCTTTTCGTCTGCATGTTTATGCACAAAACTTCAACATGTAAAGAAATCAAAGAGAAAAGCTATCCCATATTAAGTTACCTTATTTATTTATTAATAGGTTACATTTATTCATGTATTTATTTACATACATACATACATACATACATAACTTACATGTACTTTCATAACTCCTGTATCAATTGTTATAACAGCCAATTAAGTTATTAGGTAAAATTGCTTATTAAATCATTTTTATATGTGGTATTTGAACAAATGAGTGAATGCTTTATTAATCTATGTAGTTGTTACTAGCTTACTTAATATTACTTATGGTTTACTTTGTGTGTTGTTCATGTTAATAATATGAAGTAATGAATCTATTTAGTCAAAAGTGTTCCCTTTAATAATTTATCCACTACTAGCTTCTGCTTTATTTATTTGTACTATATACACTATATTTCCAAAAGTATTCGGTCGTCTGCCTTCACACGCATATGAACTTGAGTGACATCCCATTCTTAATCCATAGGGTTTAATATGTCGGCCCACTCTTTGCAGCTATAACAGCTTCAACTCTTCTGGGAAGGTTTTCCACAAAGTTTAGGAGTGTGTTTATGGGAATTTTTGACCATTCTTCCAGAAGCGCATTTGTGAGGTCAGACACTGATGTTGGACGAGAAGGTCTGGCTCGCAGTCTCCACTCTAATTCATCCCAAAAGGTGTTCTATCAGGTTGAGGTCAGGACTCTGTGCAGGCCAGTCAAGTTCTTCTACACCAAACTCACTCATCCATGTCTTTTTGGACCTTGCTTTGTGCACTGGTGCGCAGTCATGCTGGAACAGGAAGAGACCGTCCCCAAACTGTTCCCACAAAGTTGGGAGCATGAAATTGTCCAAAATCTCTTGGTGTGCTGAAGCATTAAGAGTTCCTTTCACTGGAACTAAGGGGCCGAGCCCAACTCCTGAAAAACAACCACACACCATAATCCCACTTCCACCAAACTGTACACTTGGCAAGATGCAGTCAGACAAGTACCATTCTCGTGGCCACCGCCAAACCCAGACTCGTCCATCGGATTGCCAGATGGAGAAGCGTGAATCATCACTACAGAGAACAGGTCTCCACTGCTCGAGAAGTCCAGTGGCGATGCTTTACACCACTGCATTCGAAGCTTTGCATTGCACTTGGTGATGTAAGGCTTGGATGCAGCTGCTCGGCCATGGAAACCCATTCCATGAAGCTCTCTACGCTGTTCTTGAGCTAATCTGAAGGCCACATGAAGTTTGGAGGTCTGTAGCGATTGACTCTGCAGAAAGTTGGTGACCTCTGTGCACTATGCGCCTCGGCATCCGCTGACCCCGCTCTGTCATTTTACGTGGCTTACCATTTCCTGGCTGAGTTGCTGCCGTTCCCAAACGCTTCCACTTTGTTATAACACCACTGACAGTTGACTGTGGAATATTTAGTAGAGAGGAAATTTCACGGCTGGATTTGTTGCACAGGTGGCATCTTATCACGGTACCACGCTGGAATTCACTGAGCTCCAGAGAGCGACCCATTCTTTCACAAATGTTTGTAGAAGCAGTCTGCATGCCTAGTTGCTTGGTTTTATACACCTGTGGCCATGGAGGTGACTGGAACACCTGAATTCAATGATTTGGATGGGTGACTCAATACTTTTGGCGATATAGTGTACATCTTAAGACAGGTAGCATAATAAAACACTGTAATCCAGTTGCATTTTATTAGGTTCACTTAGCTTGTATATAATCTTGTCATTTTATCAGAAACACTAACCATATAGGTCTACTTTGTAGGTTTACAATTACAGACTGTAGTCCTGTTGATGCACAACTTATTAGCACCCCTCTATTCCATTCATCAATGGAAAGGGACCAACATAGGACCACCCCGACTAGATATTTTTGAATGGCCCATTCTATGCATTGCAGTGACACCGACATGTTAGTGTGCATGGTGTAGTGTGGGTCAATATTTCAGACACTTTGGAGAAAAGACCATACTAAAACAACTATGAATTTACTTGGTTTAAATGTGTACATAATTTCTATATGAATAAAATATATCAACTCAATTATTGCCCAAAGTAAGTAAACTGAAAGAAAAAACTGAAATACAATGGACTATTTTTGTCAGTGTCCATTAAAATGCTTGTTTGCTAATATTGCAGCAAAGATATAGCAAAGGATGTTGTTAGCCAGTTCATTTTTATTCTGTTTTATAAAGAAATACTTCTCAGTCAAGCATTCACAATACAGATACATAAAAAACGATTCAAAAAAATCATTCAGATTTTTTTTGCTAGGGTTATTCCAATCTGCGGTAGTGTCAAAAATCACACTACCATGATTCATGCTTTGACTGTTCTGCCCAAATGCAACAACTTTGTTTTTTTTTTTTTTAAAGACATGAAATGCTTGTATATGAATGCATACACTGCTAGGCAAATGAAATGGGCCAGGCTCAAAATATAATGTTTTTTACTGATGGTTTTGACCTCCAGACTTAAACCTTATAGAGGATACTTGGCCTCATATTAAACACAAACTAGCTCAGCAATGGTTTTCAACTGTTTGAAGCCATCAATGCTGAGTGGAACAATGTTGACTTCTTTCTGTAAAAGGTTGTCTGCAAATTTAAACACAAACCCTCAACATTTAAAGAAATCAAAGGGAAATCTGTCCCATATGAAGTTTATGTATGTTTATGTTAGTATTTGTTTAATGATTTGCTGTTAAGACCATTAAAAAGTTCAATGTTCTAAGTGTATGTACTGTATACAGAGGTGAACATCAGTCCAGGGCTGTGTTAAAGGACTCCCGATGGTTCATGGCTCTGATTTCTCGCTGTTGTGCAGAAAGAACAGATCCACTGATCACTGTGCACAAAACAAAAAACACACATGGATGAACAGAAACATACACTGCGCTGACAGGGTTGCCAACTTTGCTGAGGTAGCTGGAGTGAGATTATCAATTTGCATGCATGTACTTATTCAGTGTTACACTGCTTAAAACACTCATTTGAAACACAACTCATAGATATTAGCATGTAGCTCCTTAAACTCCAAGCCGGTCCACATTTTTACTCTAACCCAGCTATAAACACCCCTGTACAAAGCCATTAAGAACACTGAATGCTAGTACAGGTGAGCTGTAGGCTGGGTGAGAGCAACACTGTACTACATACACTACATAAACTACTTTGCTTTAAAGTGATTTCATTATATTTTGAGAGAAATTATTAATATTTTTTAATTGATTACTCAAAAAAGTAGTCCATCACAATCCACTGGCAGATAGTAGAGCTGAGGAACTCTAGGAGTGTCAAAATAAAATGCACTGTTTAAATATTTACAACTACCAAATTAAGGGGAAGAACATACAGTATCTTAACAACATGCTTACTTTATAAACTGAATAATGCTAATAGGCAAAAATACATGACCTTGTGATGTGCGACCCCATACTGAGAATCACTGGTTTAAGATTGTGTATGAGATTGCTTGATAATTTACGCAGAGCACCTGTTATTGGATATAGGAAACATAACATTGACTTGGAATTCTGTTGTTCACTGCAGTTAATCTTCTTACTTATTTTCTTTTGTAAAATAACGTGATATTTTTAAAATAATGTATTTGATATTTAAACATATATGAATACTTGACAAGCAAACAACGGTGAAATTCAAATGTGATTTCTGATTTCCAAGCCCTGCTTACCATGCATTATGCTCATGGGATGGAGTGGTATCCTCACAGTCTTGGAGCAAGAGAGAGCTCTATGCTCCAGCTCTCTAAAGTCCCTCCTTTCCTCAGGCAAAATTGCACCACTCTGCTTCCACTCTGCACTGTTCACATGCTCTCCCGACATAAAAAGGCAGAGATGTGGAAAATACAGCCAATGTCTTCTCAATAGGCTACAATTTTATACAACATCCATATATCCATATGATCCAGATTGTTTTTGGATGAAGAATTACCAAAAAATGATTCAGGACAGAGGTCTGAGTCATTTGAATATGAATAGGAGATGTGCAGACACATACTTATAACATACAGCAACACACAGTATAGAGTGGAGGGCACTACTTTGACTATGAAGTTAGTTAAATAGTTACCTGTTGACCAGCTTCTTCAAATTTTCATTCCACCTTTAAATGGTGCAGCAGTTACATTCTGGCACCTGTACAACAATATAACTGCTGTACCATGTAAGGTGGAACACAAAATCGAATAAAAAGCCAACTTCGGCCACAGACTACGAGTCTTAAATGCACGCTCTCACAATACAGTGCCTTGCAAAAGTATTCAATCTCCTTAAATGTCATCAAATCGCCTGGATTAGAAATGACACTTCAATATTTTGTGCGGTCTTATTTTTTAAAGACTGACCCTTAAAAGGAATTAGTTTAAAGTGGTATTGTGTGTTCTAAGGAAATTACAGTTAAGGTTTTAGACATGCACAAGAAAGGAAAAGGCTACAAAATAATATCCCAGTGTTGGAACAAGCTGCGTCATACAACCCCAAATGTCATACCCTATGTTTGGGGTGAAATTCAGGGTGGCCAGTCAGATTTCAAGAACAGCCATGCCATCCCTTCCACCCCTCTAGCTACACCTTTGTTCATGCAGAAAGAAAAAATAAATAAATAATAGTCGCTATGCAAATTTGTTCTGTGTAGGTTGATTAGTTCAAGATTTCCTAGCACAGCGTGAGACCTTAAGAAAAGATCCAAAATCAGTCTCACACCAAAATTGTGAGAGCTGGCAACCCTGTAATGATGTCTTACACACACTCTTTTTCTCTCTTACCCCAGTGTGTCGTCCTGTAGGGGCGGGGCGTGGCAGTGATGATGGAAAGCTTGTGGACATTCATCACAACACACCAGGTCACCCTCAGAGTTACAGGTAAAGCACAGGTCATCATTCTTCTGATCCAGCTGAGGTTAAGAACACACACACACACACACACACACACACACACACACACACAAACCTTGTTAGAGGTTTCATTAAATGTGGAAAAAAACCCATAGTAGGTATTATTTCTGTGCATCATTGGTTCATTAATGTATTCAGTACAGTGGAAATGTTGAAAACTGAATAAGCATGTGTTTCATTTTTCCGTTTTTAATGAGAAACAAAAGAATGGAAAACAGTTTGTCATGACTTCGTCTTCAAATTGATTATTTGATTAACAAGAAAAGTAAACTGGAACCAAAAAACAGCAAAAATTTCTTTTATTCCTTTTATTTTATAACTTTAGGAGTTCAAGTAGTGGTGGGAAACAAAGTGAACTGAAGGGAAGCGGCCGAAGGGGATCACTGAGGCACACCATCAACTTCAGTTTACAGAATGGCTCAAAAGCGCACCTACCCTGAGCACCCTGATAATAATCAACTGAGTGTGGGAGTGTGGAAACAAGCTGGGAAGCTGAATGGTACATTAGTTCACTGTGCTAATTGGTGGTCTTGTCTTCTTGGTGTCTGTGGGCTTTTGAGCCACTCTGTACATTGAAATTGGTGGTCTGACTCAGTGATCCCCTTCGGACACTTCCATTCTGTTCAGTTTGTTTCTTGCCTTCACCTGAACTCCCAAAGCTACAAAATAACATAAGAAATATTAATTGTTTTCTGGTTTTACTTTTTCAAGTACTCATACTCATTAGATATAGGTTTTTAATTTTCCAAGAGACTGGTGGAAATTGTCAAACCAAACAAGACAGAAGAGGAGATGTGTAAGATCTCAGTTAATGTGTGGAAGAGCACACTACCTAACTGGAAAAGAGCATTTCCAAAAGAGGAATTGAATTGTAAACCAAAAAATTTGTTGCCATTGAAGCTAGCACCACTACCAGCAAGTGAGTTAGCGGTCAGCCAACGCTGGAGTAGTCAGCAAACATGGGTCCTCCCAAAAAACAAGGGGTATTTCGCACACTGGCGACAGTCTAAGGTGACTGTAGTTAACTTTACAGTTAATGATTATTTTCTGATGACTGATTGAACCTCCTGCAATATCTCCTCTTAATCCAGCTGTTTTGATAAGCAACCTGGACACAAGGAATAAAAAGGGAGACATCATGTCAGAGGACGGTCAGAAAGTGGACCCAAGCACAGAGAGAGGAAAACCTGTGAGAATGGGTCTTAAACAAAACTGATACGTGAAAATAAAATACAGACTTATTTATTCACCTTCTTGGTATTTCTATTGTATGACGGGGTGTAATAAATACTGAGGTGGAGGCAGTGAGTGTGTTGTGTACAGTTAGAGGGAATTAACACCTAGCTGGATTTGAACCAGCAACCCTAGCCTTGCAAGCCCAGCACCAATAGTGGAGTAAAGAAGATAGGAAAAAACAAAGGATGAATTCAAGAAACCAACTAAATCACCAAACTAAAACACGTCTCAAAGGAGAGATGGGGAGCCAACAATCTTCAGCCTTTCCTTTTCTCTTCCTTTATTTTTTTCCTTGTCTTAAATCAAAACAATGTTTCTTTCTTTTTTCTCTGTCAACTAGCTTAGAGCTGTGCTCTGTTTTCTCCTCTTTGTTTCTGTCTCTCTCTTTTCTTTTGGTAGATACAAACCACAGTGTACCATACCGGTCATCCCTCTACAAAGGTGTGACAAGGGTGTACTGTTTGCTACAGCTTTAAATGCTGGTAGCAACATGTGCGCCTGGTTGGCACTGATTATCCCTTGGTATTCTGGGATTTTGAGTCTCCTGGAGTAACAGTGCCTCGCCGCTGTCGCCCTCTGCTGGCAGCCGGCAGCACAGGCTGACCCTTTACACATCGGGTCTTATTTCTTGGCAAATGTAAGCAGCTATGTAGGAAGTAAAAGGCTGAGTTAGCTAACTTGTTACATCTATCAGCAAAAAAACATTTGCCAGCAAGCAAATGCTTGATGAGTTAACTTATTACCCAGCGTTGTATTGCAAATCAGAAGTTCTCTTCAATTTCATAAGTTGTATAGCAAATTAGGAGTTCTATTCATTTTCATTTAGCTTTGTTGTTCATAGAGACATCAGAGCGAGACCGAAAAAGAAAGAGAGAAAGTCCAGATCAGGTAGGGAAATATAAGAGAAGTGAACAGGTAAGAATTTGCACTGCAGTTTGAGCTGTAATGTTACCTCAAAGAGTACTCATTCTGATTTGAGCATTGTTTTAAACCAATTTCTTCTATCACTCATTCTAAGTGAATGAAGAGAGTGGCCTTTTAAAAAAAACAGCTTATCCCATGTGCACAACCAAAACTAGACAAATATCATCGTCACTGTCAGTGTATTACATAATGGTTGTTCATGCATGCATCAGAGAGAGATAGAGGCAGGAGAGAGAGAGAGAGAGAGCGACAGAGCCCAGGCCAGGCAGAGAAAAGAGAAAGAGTTGACTGAGTAACCATTACAATTGTAAACTGTAATGTTATCCTACAGAGCCACAATATGGCTGTCCAATGACAGTAGGCAGTAGTTCATTATTAGGTAATGAACACTAGACTGCAAAAGGTCAATTATAAAGCTTTCGGTCATCAAATAGGTTTTGTGGGTGTACTAACAGCAATTGCAGCCTATGTGGGTGGTCCAGGTTTGGGGAGGTGGGGGGGTCACAGTATTTAAAATTTCTATGGCTGTCCCTGAGTATATTGTGTGTAGAATTTCAGCAACTGCAATGAAAAATTCCTACCTTTTTCGGGGGGTAGCACCCCCAGACTCCCTGCCAAATTTATGTCCCCACCACTTTCCAAATCAAAGCTACACCCTTGGGCCAAAAGCTTATCTCAAAACTATTTTAAAACAAAGTCTCAGGCATCAGGCAGCACATTCATTACAATTTCATGTAATAGCTTTCTGTGATGGAGCTTTTAGTGGCATTAACTTTTAATATGTCTGGTTCCTGTCACCACCACTGTGAATAATTCTTACTCAGTATGTTCCTCTAGAATGGAACATTTCACATCAGACACCTTGGGTGATTTTGTTTATCTATGATGTAAAATGATCTATATATGATGTTTGTAATTGTGGGGGCAGACTGAAGGTGGTGCTCTGATGAGTGGACACTGCCAAAGTGATATCAGATTTCTCTCTGGTTAGTGGTGTGTGTGTGTAAACAGGGCAGCTAGAGGCTGAGAGTGTTGCCGTGGGGACCAGGCTGAATCGGACGTACCAGGTTTTCTCCACTGCAGCTGGAACACACACAGTTGACTGCATGAGGTTCTAACACCCTCCTCTAGAAAGAAGGAAACAGCAACAGAAGACATACACAGACATAAATGAAGGAACTGAATCTACTGCTCTTTGTCTCTTTTACTCTTTCTTACACACATTTTCTAAACCGCTTATCTCTCTGGGTCACAGGGGGTGACGGAGCCTATCCTTGCGGTCACTGGGCATAAGGCAGGAAAAATCCCAGACAGGTCCCCGGTCCATCGCAGGGCAGACACACAGACATGTACATTCACACACACATATTCACACCTAGGGGCAATTTAGCATCTCCAGTTTGCCTGACTGCATGTCTCTTTGATTCATTTCTTTTCATTCTTTTAATTTTATATTTTTTTCTTTAAGGGAAAGTATTTTGTACAAACCCTCTCTGGGTTTCTTTTTAACTTTTATTGCACATTCGCTCTCTTGTTCATAACAATTTTGGACTGCTGGGATAGGCTCCAGCACCCCCGCGACCCAGAAGGATAAGCGGTTTAAGAAATAACAATTTTGGTTGCATTCTGTTCTCTTTACTGTACCTTAAGAAATCACTGAGTTTTTAGACTCCACTATCCTGTTAAAAAACTGTAACATTTACTACAATGTTATTTTTCAAAGTTTTCTCTGATTTGGATATATATTTCAATGTCTTTTAAATATTTAAGGAATTTTTGGCAAAAAATCTAATTTACACAATTTTCCACATACTTGCTTAAAGTCCATGTCTACATTAGAGTAGTGCAGGCTTGTCGATGTGGTTCGGGACACAGCATGGCTTACTGTGAGCTATAAAACTGAACAAAACTTCACAGCGTAGCTATACAGAGCCATTTTAGACCACAGGTGCTGTGCTGAATTCTGACTCCCCTTGGAATCTGCTCTTTTTAGTCATGAATAGCTGTTAATAGTGAATTTATAAATAGACATAATAGAAAATGAGAATGTAATCCAGTGTCCACATGTCTTTACGACTCTACAGGGGAGTTTCGGCACAACAACTACATCTCGGGCAATTTTTTGCCAAAGCGCTCCTTTAACATCTGGCTGCAACAATTAGCTGACAGTTTTGATTATTGAAAAAGAGTTTTCATTTAAAAAAATATTATTTATTTAAACTGTATAATGATCTATAACGTCCGCATGACATACAAGGTCGTTCTGACAGCTTGTAATACCCAATCAGTTAATTAAAGAGACACTCTGGCAAAAAAGAAAAACTTAACCATCACTACATCTGTTCTAAACATGCTTACTCACATCCTACAATGCTGCTGCAGTCGTCTCTAAAAAGAGATTTTATGGTTTAAAAGGTAGGAAGACCCCCTTCTGATGATATATCTTGAAGGTGGACGAATGTTTGAAAAACTATTGCTAAGTGGTGAATTTTTGGGGGATTGGATTACTCAAACAACAGAAATGACTCTTCAGATGAGGACAACAAGCTAGAAGCTACAATTAGCAAGGTAGCATCATTACAATGGAGAGAATGAATCACTCAAACAACAGAAATGACAAGCTAAAGCTATGTGAGGTGGCTAGCTACCTGGGTATGGCTCCTTTTTTCTGGATAAGACGGTAAATTTTTACACTGAATGAAGACGGAATCTGTATTTCCTTCATGATTTTGTTCAACGGCAGAGTTAAGAGTTTTACTTATGCTACTGGTTGTATTATTAGCTTATAGTAAGCTAGCAGTCAGGATTTGTTGAGAGCACTGGTTGTGTAATGTACAGTATTTACATAAAGCATGCTGGGTATTGTAGCAAAGGAACACTCATGAATGAAAACATGAAAACAAAATTGTGAACTCAAACCAGTAAGACTGTGAGATACAACTCTGTGCCACAGAATACCATGAATAACATGAATAATAACATATTGAAAGCTAGTTCAGTAGAATAATAGTGTGTGTTGCAGAAGGAAAGGCATTTCAGCATTATGTTTTGTTTATGGGCTATACAGTGCACTATACAGTAAGGACTAACACAGCACAATCAGTAAACACTGCTCTAGATAATAATTACAAAACAGTCACTCAACTCTTAAAGTTCTAGTTTATATTGAGTCTATGTTGATGTGCATTGATATTAAAAGCAAGGGTTTAATTGTAGACACAAACACACACACCTGTAGCAAAGCGACTTTTATGTAGAATTCCTCTCCCTGCAGAACACGTGACGGGAAAAGTTTCATCTTAGACTTGTGTCATATCAGCGTACTCTTCATCATCCCCATCATCATCACTACTGCTGTAGTCTAAGCTGGACTGAGCTGGAAAAGGAGGCAGGCAAAAGAAGACATTGATTATACAGGAGAATAGTTTCTGCTAAACAAAACCCACATTTACATCGATCAGGCATAACATTATGACTGACAAGGTACGAGTGTCTAATAGAGTGGACAGTGAGTGGACTCAGTGTTTACAAACTCCAGCAGCACTGCTGTGTCTGATCCAACAGCCCTACCTTGTCAGTCCACCTTGTAGATGTAAAGTCAGAGACAGTAGCTGATCTGCTGCTGCACAGTTTGTGTTGGTCATCCTCTAGTCCTTCATCAGTGGTCACAGGACGCTGCCAACAGGACGCTGGATACTTTTGGTTGGTGGACTATTCTCAGTCCAGCAGTGACACTGAGGTGTTTAAAAACTCCAGCAGCACTGCTGTGTCTGATCCACTCGTAACAGCACAACACACACAAACACACCACCACCACATCAGTGTTACTGCAGTGCTGAGAATGATCCACCACCCAAATAGTACCTGCTCTGCGAGGGTCCATGGGGGTCCTGACCACTGAAGAACAGGGTAAAAGGGAGTTAACAAAGTATGCAGAGAAACAGATGGACTACAGTCTGTAATTGTAGAACTAAAAAGTGCACCTGTATAGTAAGTGGAGCTGATAAAATGGACAATGAGCATAGAAACAAGGAGGTGGTCATAATGTTATGCCAGATCTGTGTATATACACAGCATTAAGTCTCATGACTCAAACATGTCCATATTTTTATGATTTTGACATAAAATTATACTGGCCAGGACTAAAATACCACAACAGCAAATCTCAATATTTTAATAATTATCTATTTAAATGCACAATGATACCAGAATAATATCAGTATCAGCTGATAATTTATAACCCTACAGAAATAAATGTTTTTTCTCACATTCTCCATTTCTCAGTAAAGCTAATTCAGGTCAATTTAGTAATTGTTACAACAACAGTCTCTGTAGCACAGCAGGAATCCTGTCCGAGGCTGATGCATCCCAGAAACTCATGTTTTTTTTTTAGTTTTACATCTTGTTGGAGTCTTAGCAAACACTCAGCAGCTTTGCTAATTGATACCTCATGGGTAGGACAATATGGTCTCTATACAATCTATTTTACAGAGTCAATAAAAAAAAAACACTATATTAAAGCTTATGCATCGAAATTCTATTCAGACAAACAGAGTAAATTCGGCATTTACAGACTTGGCACATATCAACTTTTTCGTCTATGTGTCTCCACACCTATTGGGTAAGGGGTTGTGATTGTGTTTGTGTTTGTTTAAAAATGGGCTAAAATTGTACACTGTAGGACTGGATGATGGCAATCTGACAAGGCGGAATGTTGAATTTGACCAGCAGCTTTGCATCCGACTGTCACAGTAGTACCACTTCACTGTGTGAGCAGACCCTTGTTCGCTGCCAGCTTGAGTTGTGTGTTGATTAGCATGGCAACATACACTAGGCTTATGTCACATGGTATCAGGTAGTATCGGATGTCGGTATTGGGCCCTTCAATATGAGTATGAGTAAAGAGCGCAGTATCAGGCTGATAACTGATAGCAGTATTAGTATCACTGCATTCCGAATAAAGGATCATATAAAATTAGTTGTATTGACTTAATTCAAAGTAAAAAAATAAAGACACTAACCTGTAACCTGTCTGGTACTTCGGCTGCATGCAAATAGTGCTTTCCTGCACTGTGGCTAAAATGACAAAACAGGTATTAACCTTCTTCCACATGCATTATGAGCAATTAAAAAAGAGTCAATTCACTTTTCTTGCACAAAATGGTCCTTGATTTATTTTTGCCTTGAAGCTACATTTTGAAGAAATGATGTTCCCTATTTCCTGAAGTGGTAAGACCTGGCTTGTGACTGGCTAAATCCATTTCTCTGTTGCACTTTTTAGGCAACAAACATCTTTCTGCACATTCTTGTAACAAAAAAATTTATACTGAGTATTAAAAAAGAGGTTTACATGTGCCCACTAGGAGACAGAATGACCAAGTACATGCTTTTTATTGACTTACTCAAACTCTTACCTTTATTGTTAACCCTATTGTTCCCTTTAAATATGTATAATGTTATTGTAAAGTTAGGAGATGAGTTTGTTGCCCTGAGGCAACATCATGCATTAGAGGGTTAACAAGTTGTTCCAAACTTAAAGTAAATAAATGAATAGTAATAATGACCATACTGTGATATTTTTTGCCAGACACAGATTAAGTCTAGCCTAAATCACACAAAATTTGCCCAATCTCCTTTTTAGCTGTCATTTACAGTTATCATGTGACCTTAACAATCAGTCCAGTAATTTCAGTGACCTTTACATACATTATGTACCCATTATAATCGTTAGTCATACCAGTGACCTTTACAGTCATTATGTAACCATTATAATCATACAGTCATTCCAGGCACTATTAGTCCATCATTATTCTTTATCGTCATTATGGTGACCTTTAGAGTCATTAAGTGACCATTATAATTGTTACAGCCATTCCATTTACTGTTACAGTCATTATGTGACCTTTATAGATGTATCATTGTAAAGATTATTTTTTGTTTTATATTATTAGTTGTTCCAGTCCAGTCTGTTAGTTCATTATTAGTCTTTACAGTCATACCAGTCACTGTTAGTCCATTATAACTCTTTATTGTCATTATGGTGACCATTAAGGTCATTCTGTTTCCTTTACAGATTTAGAGACTGTAGTACCTCTCCATCCTGTATCCTCCTCAGTTTAAATGATGGAGATGAAAGAAAGCCCTCCTACACAGCAGAAGTTAAAGAAGAGCAGTAAGATATCTAGCATGAAGGCACAACATTTTAAAGTATTTCCTGCTCCCAAAACAACCTGATGCAATTATGGATATTAGTTAATCCATAATTGCATAAGGAAGGGGAAAGTCAAAGGACAAAGGACAAGTGACAAAAGGGCTTTTTTTAACTGGAGTTATTAATATAATATACTGAGAAAATTGAACTAACATCTGTGCAAGACCTGGTAGACCACCAAAAATCAGATAAACAGTACTTTTTGTCCATCCTTCAACTGTGAGAAGACCTCAACACCATGGGTCTGAAAGGATGTGTAGCTGTCAAGAAGACATTACTGAGAAAAGGAAACAGACAAACAATAAGAAAATCTGCAAATCAAAGAGAGAAGCTGCTGGCGTTCTCAGAACAACAGACTGACCAACCCAGAGTCCAGACCTCAACATTACTGATCAGCAGAGGTGGGAACAAGTCACTAAGTTGCAAGTAACAAGTAAGTCTCAAGTCTTGACACTCAAGTGCCAAGTCAAGATAGTCACGTCTCGATTTAAGTCCAGAGTCAGTAAAGGCGAGTCTCAAGTCGAGTCCTAGGTCAACAGCCCTAATCTTCGAGTCCTAAACAAGTCAGTATGAATTCTTCAGCTAATTTAAGGCCACAACACTGCATAATGGTAACAGTACTACAGCCTTTAACTACAGCATGTTAGTAGTGTGTGGCTGTATAGATAATCACAGTCTTAAAAAGGTTCTTCAAGGGTTTGTTAGTAAAGAAAATAGTTCTAAAAAGAACCATGAACACTCAAAGAACCCTTTGCATTATTAAAGTGGTCTTTGCATTGTAAAAGGTTTCTTAAGAATGTGCTTTAGACGGTTCTATATAGAAGCTTTTTGAAAAAGGTTCTATAGAGCACACAAAACCGTTCTTCGATGTCAAGCTTGTAACAATAGGACAAACCTTTTGAGTGCTCTGTAGAACCCTTTTCAAATAGGTTCTATGTAGAACCATCTACAGAACATTCTCCATCAATCTGAAGAACCCTTTCATATTAATGCAAAGGGCTCTTTGAGTGTTCAGGGTTCTTTTCTTGAAGTCCGAGTCACTGGTGCTCAAGTCAAAGCCAAGTCGCAAAGTCTTGATTTTCTTGAGTCAAATCTGAAGTCATCAAATTTGTGACTCGAGTTAGAGTCCACACCTCTGCTGATCAGTGAATGTGTTTGGAACTATTTGGATTGTGAGAAGCAGAAAATGCAATTAACTTCTAAGATTGAGGTTTAGAGGTGTGAAAAATATCCCTACAGATTTCTTGAAAAAATGTAAAACTGAAAGCGAGTCTCCTGAAACGAATGAAAGCTTTAATTAAAAAAAAGATGGACACACTAAATACTGCAACGTCTGATATTATATTTAGTTGTTGAGGCTTCTGTGATTTTCTCTTAAATTATATGTTTTCCGCTTTTTTCCTGATGCTGAAACATAACTTGCAGTTACTGACCATTTTGACTGTAAATTAAACAAATGAAAGGTCTCTGGCTTTTGCACAGTACTGTAGAGAATTAGACGTATTACATATATATTTTCAGAGATTTATAGATTCTGTACCTGTCCTTCATTTCTTTGCATTTACTGACAATGTGCAGTTTTTCAGTGATGTAAAGGTCTCACATGTCATGGCTATTTACCTGTATAAGGGTTTGTAAAGGACAGTGTTGATAAAGGATGCTAGTTTTCCACTTCTTATGTTTCTTCATTCCCACAAACTTTTCAAATTGCGAGGGGGTGAACCACTGACTTTGAGAGAGGATGCATGGCTCACCTGCAGAATAGGGGGGGTGATTGTAGTAGTTACTTTAAAAGTTTAATATCCCGAAGTGCAGCACTAATATAATAGGTTGTATATGTAAACAACATCATTAAACAAAATAACAGCAATGATATAAACAATCATTCTACTTTTTCTTTTCAATATTATTATTATTATTATTATTATTATTATTATTATTATTACAGCTATGATAGTGCAGCTACATTTAAGCCACCACTATGAAAACTAAGGAATCACTAAACCACGTTTAAACCCTTGATCTATTTACATGCACCTGGTCTGCTTCTGGGCACTACTTGTGGGCCACAAGTCAGTGCTGGATGTGGCCTAGGTTAAAACCATATGCAAAACCAACATCACTATCTAGGATTTGTCCCTATTGTGTCTCTTTGGTTATACAGAAAATCACTACTTCACATTTTCCCCCTAAATCCATCAATGTGGTTGGAATTAAAAACAGAAACAACTAAAGAAATAAAGAAATTTGCAAATAAATTGTTCATTGTTCAAATGTTCATTTTTAATAGTCGGCAGAGTTTTTTGTCCACTAGAGGGCGACACATCACTATAGTAAGCTACTCTAGCGTGTGCCGGGCTGTGCTGCGTTCCGCTTTCTTCGATTTAAGTGGCTAAAGGAGGTTTTTCCTGCAAGGCAATACAATACGCACACAGGTACCAAAAAGCAGCAACTAATATGAAGCATGGGCATAGGGTTGAATCTTGCCCTGCCTTTATTGAAGGGTAGTTATATAATGAACTGCTCCTTTTCCTGTTCTGAGTACTTAAATTCCTGTAAAAAGAGGTTTTGAGTTATGCTAATGCATTGTGTGCTATGGATGAGCCTGGAAAGTTATTTGTGCAAACAGTAAGCCCTTAAAGGCTGTGTGTTACAGTTATTTACATAGTAAAATCACTGCACTTGGTCTTCGTTTATTTCTTTTTATAAAACGGCAAAATTTCGCCATGACAAAACAGGGCACAGACTGATAAATAATTTAGTGTATTTTTAATAATAATCACACAAAATAAACAAAACAACATATTTCTCAATGGCTTTTAACATGGTGCATTGATATAAAATAGGGCTTAGGAATTGGCCTCATGACACATTGCATTATGGGTTCCACCATATTGATAGTGTTTGTTCTTTGTTTATATGCTGTTTTTTTAATGGTTTTAAGTAGACTCGTCATGCTCAAAAGTGAACCAAATGAAAAGGAAGTATATCTTAACCAACTCCAGAGGGATGCCAAATAATGATATAATGATAAAATTAGCTTTATTGGCAGTATGGATTAATACAAACTCCCAAACAACGAGTGGCATTTTTTAATTGTTGAATAATGTTACATCATCCTTCATTCCCAGAGTTTCTTCCTACTTTTTGATTTGAGCTCGTTTTTGAGGGGGTTTTTTCATTTTCAACTCACTTGAAGCCTACACACTGTTTACAAATAGTAGAGAGGTTTCATACGATCTTTGATTTACCATATTCCACTCAGTCACTGGCATATTTCACTTAGGTATTGGCATATTTAACTCTGTCACTGGTATGTTTATCTCAGTCACTGGTAGGTTTCAAATTTTAATTCATCAGACCACAGGACACTTTCCACTTCGCCTCAGTCCATCTTAAATGAGCTTGGGCCCAGAGAAGGTGGCAGCATTTCTGGATCCTGTTTATGTACGTCTTTTTCTTTGCAGTTTTAAATTGCTTTTGCGGATGCAGTAATGAACTGTGTTCACAGACAGTGGTTTTTATAAGTGTTCCTGAGCCCATGCAATGATTTCCACTGCAGAATCATGTGTGTTTTTAATGCAGTGCCCGAAGATCACAGCCAGCCAGTATTGGTTTTCGGCCTTGTCCCTTGCATACAAAGATTCCTCTGGATTCTCTGAAACTTTAAATGATATTATGTACCATAAATAATGAAATTAAGTTCTTTGCTATTTTATGTTGAAAAACATTTTTCTTGAATTGTTGCACTTTTTGCCTGCACAGATTTTTACAGAGTAATGAACCCTTCCCCATCTTAACTTCTTTACTTCTGAAACACTCAGACTCTCTGAGATACTCTTTTCATACCCAATCATGTTACTGACCTGTTGCCAATTGACCACCAGGTGTTTTTTAACATTACACAACTTTACCAGTCTTTTGTTGTCCTTGTCTCAACTTTTTGAAATGTGTTGCTGGCATCAAATTCAAAATGGGCAAATATTTTTCAGAAACAATACAATTTTTCAGTTTTAACATTTGACATGTTGTTGTTGTACTATTTTCACCTATACTGTCACACACATCATTGTATTCTGTTTCTATTTACATTTTGCACATTGTCCCAACTTTAAAGGAAGCAGGGTTGCACTTAAATGTGTCACCACTGTTCCTCAAACTGCAACCTTTCTGCAAGCCTGCAGAAAAGGAGACTAGTGTGCTGGGGGGTGTGGCTTCAAGGCCAAAGCATGTTGGTTTTTGAATAGCCTCTCATTTTTTCAACTTATACTCTCCAAACCCAGTGATTAATATAATCAAACATGATAGAACTTACTGCTGTTGAACCTCTCCTTATACAGCTTGCCTTCTACACCTCCGTGACTGTGGCCAATTCCTGATTTTTTCCCCCAGTAAATTGCTCAAAGAGGGGCCTGAAATAAATGTGCATAGTTCCAGGTTTATGTCAAGAGAAAATAGAAGTGTAGATAAACCTAGTTTCAACTGCTATGGACCTCTAGGATTTGTGTTTAGTTTTTCCTTTGGTGAGGAAATATCGTCTGAAAAAGGAAGGAAACATCCCACGTTCCTTTTACCATTTGTCCAGTGTGAAAATTACTAATCCTGCAGTTTAGGGCCTTAAAGTAACACAGTACTGTGCAAAACATAGTCAATCAGCCAGCACATGTTTTCTGTCTGAAGTTTGCTTTTTTAGTTTTGTGTTGGAGGTTTATAGTCATTAATTAGCTTCATGCAAACTGCATACATTAATAATTACGTAATTCACTCAAAGCATGTTTTATAAATGATCTCAAATAGACTTTCTTGTATGGTTTTTGACACTGAAGGACATTCTATTATCTATAAGTGTTTATCTAAAAAAGCTACAGGTGACACTTTATTAACAAACACTTAACAGACTCTCAGTAACATGTCAAAAACATATGAGGGTTAAGATTAGGTTTTGAGTTGAGGTTAAGGTTAGGGTTAGGATTAGGTTTTGGGTAAGGTTAGGTAAGGTTAGGGTTAACAATACATCTACTTGATGTAAGTAATGTATCAACAGTACATCTTCTAGATATTTACTTCAATGTATTCAAATGCTCCATTACTGCTACTTCACTGATATGTTGTTGATGTGTTACTGATAACCTGTTAAGAGTTTATCCATCATCTACAAAGGACCACTCCGAATAAAGTGTTACCAAACTACATCACTATACTTTTGTCCATTTTGTAGACAGTGTGTCATACAGTGTCAGAAACCATATAAGCCAGTCTGTCGAAATTAGTTACATATTATTATTTGAAACAACTTGTCATGGTTTGCAGCTCTACCAATGTTAATTGGAGTAGTATATCTTAGCTGCATTAGCCTTGTAGCACCAGCATAAAACTAAAGAATCAAACTTCAGACATCAAACATGTCTTAGCTGCGTTACAATTAGAATAAACTGAAAATTGTGTAGATTTGATTTTTTCACCAGTTTTAACTGTTCATACCGCTGGACTTTAAACTGTTAAGCCCTGAATTCCTGGTGAAAGTTGACTTACTGCTTGCAGGCCTGTTGGTGGGCGTCTTCTGATAAGAAGTGCGGACAGAGGGCAGCTGAAGTTGACCATTCTTCTTGCAGCCCCTGGCCAACATCTTCCTCACTCTCTCTTGACTTCTCATCTTCATTTGCTACTTTTCACTCAGCCAGTCAGAATCAGTCAACATCTCTGTTTCTTAGTCTTCAACCATCTTTAGCACTTTCCTGAAAAGTAAAGATTACATCAGCAATGTATCCGTGTTACATTTTAACCTGAATATTAACATTATATCCATAACTGACTGGAATTATGAAGTTATTATGATATACAGTACTGTACAAAGGTCAGAAACCCCCTTTAATTAATTTACAGTCAAATAAGACATTAAGTATTCAATATTAAATAGGAATTGCAATGACTTCACAAAATTTCTTTAAAATGCAGACACTAAAATGTAGACAAAGTCATTCAGAGTGTTTTGATGTGGAATGGTTAATTACAGAGAAACCTACACTGACTCTGATTTCATTACAGTGGTAGTGATAGGAACCAGGGGTCAGCATATCTACAACATAAATATAGACATTTGTTTACCATCCAAAACCACCAGTGCACCTACATGTGTCTTCTGAGATTTTATATGTAATGTTGATGATGGTAAACAGTGGTAAATCTGAAAAAATAAGTTTTCTTTGGGGACTATTTTGCTTCACAACACCCTGCATGTACTCTTCCGCCATGAATACATTAAGAAAAATGTATGTTTCAGAAAATATGTTTCAGACCAAAAACCTCAAAACTATCATCAAAACAGTGTCTCAAGCATCAGGCAGTGCATTCACAACCATTTCATGTAAAAACTTTCTGGAATGTAACTTTTAGAAGCGCTAAACTCGTCAGACGTCTGGTTCCTATCACCAGAGTCATCAGTTCTAAAGCCTTACTCCATGTCTCGTGCAGTTTTGGTGTTCTAGGACAAATTGTCTTCTTCTACACATCCTTTCAGACTCGTAATGTTGAGCTGTCTTCTCACAGTGGAAGGATGGACAGAAACTCCTGTGGATTTTTAGATCTGAAGTAAGAGTGGAGCTTGATTTTCTCCTCTCTCAAAGATGAAAGCTTTACTGTTTGTCTGATGGGGACTGTTGTGGTGGTCTACTAGGTCTTGTGTGGGTCTAGATTTTTAATAATTTACTTGAACTCATACTGGAAAGCACATGAACATTCATACATGTACACAAAACCACAAGTATGAACTTTGTTACAGGCTGTCAGTGACTCATTGGGGAGGTCACAGCTGGAACTGTTTGGTTTTAAGATTGGAAGGATGGCAGTAGGTGCACAAAAATATAGAGTGGACAAATTAAATACTGACATGGATATTATACTTAGTGTTTGAGGCTTTTGTGTAATTTTCTGTAAAATACACGTTCACTGCTGTTTTTTCTGACACTGAAGAATGAATCACTTGATGGCTGTTTTCAACGAAAGGGGCTCTGAGGCTAATATAATATCAGGGTGAACCGTGACTGTTAGGGCTAGGCCTTTAGATCAGGCCATAAACGTCAAACGTCAAAAACAAGCAAGGAGTTAAAAACTGTATTTGAACAAGGGGATGCTGAGTCATAGTACCTTCGTACCTGCGGTCAGTGACATGTCGAGGACTTCCAGACAGCTTACAGTAACACTATTGCCTTACATAATTGGTCCCACACATTGGAATTCCAAATGTGATTGTTCAATTCCTCTTTCTCTTCCTGACTATCTTAGTGATTAATCTGACGCCTTTAGGCCTTCAGCCCTTCAGTCCAGCTCCTGAAGCCCTACCCAATGGGAGACTTCACTTGGCTGTATCTTCCTGGACACCACGGAACAAGAAAATTCTGACTGGATAATTTTCCGTTGGGTGTTTTAAGAATTTAACCCTTTTGTATAAGCAAAAAGCTGTTTATGTCCATGAAGCCTTTGCAGGGATTTTTATTACTTACTTGAAATGGAGCAAAAGAAACAAAGTATCTCCAAATTTTTAAGAAGAAGTGTATAAATCAAAACCTGACAAACAACTACTCTGAATGATGTGTGTCTCAGTAAACCAGTTTAATAATGTTGGTTCTGTTGTGATTTTGAGAGATAGTCAGAGAGATTCAGTAAGTCATGTACCCCTCTGAACTTCTCTGAGGTAAACATTCCTTTTATAGTTTTTCACTTTCAAAGTCAGAGTAAAGAAAGGCAAAACTTTTAAAATATGATGCTCAATTTCCTACTTACACTCAGAACTTGTAAATACACTGCCCGATGCCTGAGATGGTGTTCTATGATAGTTTTAAGATAAGCTTTTGGCCTAAAATCTATCACTTAAAGTCTGGAGATGTGCATGAAGGGTGTTGTAAGGCAAAATAGTGCCTAAAAAAACTTTACCACAAACGTGCCATCATCAGCATTACATATAAAACTCAGAAGACACAAGTAGCTTCACTGGTTGTTTAATAAAATTGCTATGGTTCCTATCACCACCACTGTAAAGACTATCTGAGTTTGTATGTTTCTCTACAACAAACCATTTTCACATCAAACTACTCTGAATGTCTTTGTTTACATCTCAACCATTGAATTATGCAAAAACTTTATGCAAAAAAAAAGTGTGGAATTCCCCTTTAAGTCTAAGCCTGAACTACAGTATTGTAGTGCTAGAGTTGTAGTGTCATAATAGAGTCTCCAAATTCCGGCAGAGGGTTTGTTTTTATCCATAAATGCAATTTTTTTTTTTGAAATAATTAGTTAATACACTCTTACTGGTTCTTCAAGGGTTCTTTAGTAAAGACAATTGATCTATATAGACTCAAACTACCCTTTGGATGCTTAAAAGGTTCTTTGCATGGTGAAATGGGTCTTCAGACTGATGAATGTGTTGTTTCTGCTTCAGTATAGCACTAAACAGGGTTCTGCTATTGTTACGATGTCAAGCTTGTAACAACACAACCCCTTTTTTGGCTCTTTAGAATCATCATCAAAAAAGGTTTTCACCATGCAAGGAACGGTCCTCTGTGTGTTCATGGTACTATATAGACCCAGGGGGCCTCATTCACCAACCATTCTTAAGAAAAAAATTCTTCTTAAAACCGACTTACGCAGTTTTCACGAAGATTCTGACTTTCACCAGTGTTTACTCATTTGGGATTTGTTCTTAGGTAAGAACAGAATCTAGACACACTCAAGAGCACAAAGGTGAGAACAGTTCTGCGCTTTAAGAACACGTCATGAACTTGATGTAGACTTTATATTAGGACCTTTCTCAAGAATACATTTAAGAAAAAACTGAAGAAGACATTGATGAATGTGGCCCACTGTCTTTACTAAAAAACTCTTGAAGAATCTTTTTTAAGAGTGTATGACACCTCTGCAGCTATTGCACCAACAGCCTGCTCTGAACTGAAAACTCACAACAGCTTTGTTTCTGCCATTACTGCACTTGAACGTCCAGTGTTTGCCAAACAAATTAAGAAAAAAACCCTGAAAGACTGACGGCACAGAAAGAAAATAAGAATTAGACACGGATATAATGTGAAAGATCTGCTCACTTTGTGTAACACAGTCCAGTATGTCTCTCTGTGGAGAACATGGAGGAGGAGTTTTGTTCTGCTTTTCTTCCCTTCATCTTCTGCTTCCTCCTATGTGCTGACTTTTTTGTATCTCTTTTAGTTTCTCTCCACACTTTCCTATATGGGTGTAGTTAGTGAGTCTGAGGCCTTACTGGATGCAAGTTAGTCACACAGCTGTCTACACTGCAAACAATTATATCTTCGCAAGTGAAATCATCTTAAAACTAATTGTTATGTCTAATATGCCTCATTTTAGATTGCTGTGAGAATATTATGATGAGATTATTTTACTTATTTCTGGACATTTTTGGTCAATTTATTAACTATCCAAAACCACCAGTGAACCTGTACACATCTTCTGAGTTTCTATATGTAATGTTGATAACAGCAAAATACTGGTAAATCTGAAAAAGAAAATGTTTTCTTTCGGTGCTATTTGCCTTACAATACCTTGCATATGTCCCTCTGCCATAAATAGTTTAAATATATATCTATATATAAGGCATTAAACTCTTCAGACATCTAGTTAATATCACCACCAACATGAGCAATTCTGACTCAATAAGTATCTCAAGAGCACAATATTACACACCAAACCACTCTGAATGACTTTGTTTATATCTTAGCCACTTAATTATGCAGAAATTTTGAAAAATCAGTGGAATTCCCCTTTAAACCTCTTTAAAGACATGTAAAGGGTATTAAGTCTGCAGAAAACATGCTTAGAATGAATATGGCTACTGAAAGTTACTGTTTTTAATCTTGCCCTTAGAATTTCATCACTTTTGTAGGCATTTTTAAGACTCTTGGTCTAAGTCTCTGATGTTGATTGACCGTAGCACTGACCCTGATGGACTGTGTGGCCTGGTGAGTGAATGATATATGAGTTTACAAAGTAGATTGAAATCTTATACTTTAAAAAATGTGATGAAAATTCTGTTTTCACTGATAGGAGCCCTTTATGCCTCAGTATGTTACATTATTTTAAAGAAAACAAATGGGCGAAGCCACTCATTTCCTTAAAGTATTTCCTGGTTTCCTACAGTTATGTGCTTAGATGTGTTTTTGGCCTGAGATGTCACTGGGAAAATACCAGGAAGGGGGCTATTCTGTTTCTAGTGGGCATCGTCATATTAATATTGGTAACAAACCTGAGACAAGACAGAACAGAGCCTGTACGGTTTCTGTGTGAGTCAGTGTCTGTTAAAGTAGAAGCGTGTTAGAATATTAGAGTGGAGAGTCACAGGAGGCCTCTATTTGCTGCGTGTTGTAAGGACAAGCTCTGGGGGATCTGATGCACTGAGACCAGGACAACAGAGGACAAATGGCTCCGTATTTTATTACAGAAGTGCAGTCTAGTCTGAAGTAGTGGGTAGACTGTGAGCAGCTGTTAGCAAGACTAGCCAAGGTAGCACATAGAAACACAGCAAAAACAGATATTATTCAGTATTTAGAGGGAAGTTTAGTCTGGGGTCTTATTTTTATAAATTTCTCAAAAAGTCGATTTTCAAGATATAAAAAGTCGTTCAGGGTGGTTTAATGTGAAATGCTCCATTCTAGAGAAACTTACTGAGTCAGAATTGTTCACAGTGGTGGTGATAGGAACCAGATGTCTGAAGAGTTTATGCTTCTACAACCTACATCATAAAAAGGTATTGTATTAAATGGTCATAAATATGCTGTGTGATGCCTGAGACATTGTTCTATCATAGTTTTGAGATAACCTTTTGCGCTACAATGTACTTTTTAAAATCCATTAATGCTGGAGACTGTTTAATGAATGCTGTTTAAAGTCTTAAGTCTTCATAATTAAATCATTGAGATTTAAACAGTCATTCAAAATGCTTTCTAGAGAAACTTGTCGAGTCAGAATTGTTCACAGTTGTAGTGATATGAACCAAAACTCTTAAGCATTTAATGTTTCTAAAATCTCCCTCACAAAAAGCTAAAGATATATGCTCATTTTGAATTTGATGCCAGCAACAAGATTCAAAAAGGTTGGGAAAGAGAGTCTTTCAGAAGTAAAAATGGAGATGGGTTCACCACTCTGTGAAAGACTATGTGGGCAAATAATTCAAGAATAACGTTTCTCAACATAAAATAGCGAAGAAATTCATTTAATCATCTTCAGTACATAATATCATTAAAAGACACAGAGAATCTGGAAAAATCTCTGTATGCAAGGGACAAGACCGAAAACCAATACTGGCAGGCCGTGAACTTTGGGCCCTCATAGAGGACTGCATTAAAATCAGACACAATTATGCAGTGGAAATCATTGCATGGGCTCAGAAACACTTCTGAAAACCACTGTCTGTGAACACAGTTCATCACTGCATCCACAAATGCAAGTTAAAATTCTACCATGCAAAGAAGAAAGCACATATAAACAGGATCCAGAAACACTGCCACCTTCTCTGGGCCCGAGCTCATTTAAGATGGACTGAGGTGAAGTGGAAAAGTGTCCTGTGGTTCGAAGAATCAAAATTTGAAATTCTTTTTGGTATTCATGGACACCACATCCTTCAGGCTAAAGAGGAGAGGGACCATCCGGCTTGTTACCAGTGCACAGTTCAAAAGCCAACATCCATGATAGTAACAGGGGGCATTAGTTCACATGGCATAGGTGACTAGCACATCTGTGAAGGCACCGTTAATGCTGAACGATATTTACGGGTTTTGGAGCAACATATGCTGCAACGTCTTTTCCAGAGAAGGCTTTACTTGTTTCAGCAAGACAATGTAAAACCACATTCTGCACGTATTACAACAGCGTGGCTCTGTAGTAAAAGAGTCTGGGTGCTAAACTGTCCTGCCTGCAGTCCAGACCTGTCACCCATTGAAAACATTTGCAAAACATTTGCAAGAAAACAAGGAGACCCTGAACTGAGCTGTTGAATCCCATATCAAACAAGAATGAGAAAACATTTCACTTTCAAAACTACAGCAACTGGTCTCTTCAGTTCCCAAACACTTAGAGTGTTGTTATAATAGAAGAGGTGATGCAACACAATGGTAAACATGACCCCATCCCAACTTTAGTCCCAACTTATTTGGAATCAGGTTTGTGCATCTCAGTGATTGAATTATTCATACATTTTGAAAAATCAGTGGAATTCCCTTTTAAGGTTTTGTGTTTAGTTTGTCAGCTGTTCTAAATTTGAGTTAATTCAATACTTTTACTTCTTGGGTCAAATTAGTATATAAAATTTCTAGTGTTTTTATGGTGGGTGTATGACAAGAATGGAAGCTGTAATAAAGGCAAAGGATGGACACAAAATATGATATTTGATTTAGTTGTTGAGGCTTCTGTGTATTTTTCTGTTAAATGTGTTTCCTGTTTTGTTCCATATACTGAAAATCTAAAAACCTGTACTTAAAGGCTGAATTTGGCACAGTACTGTACATTATTCAGGTTTCTCTTTCACACTCCTGCACAAATATACACACCTTCACCTAATGCAAATATTTATTCATGTTTAATCCCAGTCACAGTACTAAGCCTGAGTGAAGGAGGAGCTTATATACATATATTTCATATACAATGAATTACAGACTACTCAGCAAAATGTATTTCAAGAATTCAATAAACGCTAAATTAATATATAGTACTAATATATAATATATAGTACTTAATATATAAACTAATTTTTTTGAAGTTATCCACCTGAGGTTTCACTACAGCTTCCTGGTGTCCTACTAATTATCTGAAAGCTGTGAAGTTGTACAGGACCAGTATAGCAGTATCATTTTACACATTTACATGCAACCTGATTAGTTTTATATTATTGAAAACAGTGATTCCAAATGTTTTAAGGCTAGTGTACCTGTGTGATTATGGACTTTAATTTTAAATCTTTAAAGATGTATAACAAAAAAATTAGACAAATTGATGCAAATCTTTTAAATAAACATTTTATTGTAAGACATGATGAAACCAACCGTACATTTGAAATACAATGAAATGGGGCACCTGAAAACCACTGAGTGGCCGGAAGGGAAGTTTGGGGTGCAGCGTATCCACATGCCACAAAATAATAATAAAAAAAAGCAAAAAACAAAACAAAAACCACATTTACAGCAAATCCCCAAAGGTCTACCCATTTAGGAAATCTGCTAATTTATCGTCCCAGGACATACACTGTACAAAGTGTTTGTCAGTTCAACCTAAAAAGAAACGTCTTGTGGTAACAATTAAATCAACTAATTTTATTCAAACTAAATAAATAATTTGAATGAACAATTGTTTAGGTCAAAGTATTTTTTAAGTTGAATAAAACTAGTAAGCTTAGTTACTAGTTACTATATTACTTGTTATTACATGAAGTCATTGTTTTAGGTTGAACTGACAAACCATTTTTTACAGTCTATAGCTCATCCTTAAACTGCAGCCAATACATAGTGATACATTAAAGCCCTCCTATATTAATTAAAACCCTACTATGTTAATTGATATAGCTTAATATACGAAATTAAACAAATTAAAGTGTTTTTAATATTATGACTCTTAATTGGTTAATACCAAAACTAACCAATATGTTTTTGCAAAGCTTTTTGTCAAACCACGTGCAGAGCACGGCAGTATTTTCATACCACAAACATTGATGTTTATCAATACAATATTAGCTTATAGTATTAATAACCACAGAATCTGTATGCAATTGCATGCATTTTGCATGTAGTTCTGTTTATTACTGAAAATGCTACTGATTTTATAACATGTTCTGTATGTAAGGAAGTATTACGTTGTAAAATTTCCTTTTTTTTTTTTTACTGTATCACACATAAAATCTGTTCTCTGTTCTCCACTGAATGAGCCCATTAAGAAACCATGTATACTTCATGCCCAATCAAATGAAGGTTCCTGATTGAGGAGAGGTGCTAGTGGATGTCAAAGATGGTTTGAAACTCCTTCTCAAACACTTCTTCCAGGGGCTCCTGAGTCCAGTGACGTTGCGTGAGCGGCAGTTCGAAGAGAAGCGGTGGCTGGTTTCACAGGTCTCGGAGGAAGCCTTCATCCTCCTAGTGTTGATAGTATCTTGTGATTGGGGGAGTCCTAAATTGGGGAGAAAATCGGGTTAAATTCCAAAAAAAAAAAAACACTTCTCCCCCATCCCTGTTCTATAACACGATCCGGTCTCTCCCTAAGTTACTGTCATGGGCAGACACGCACACACTTACCTGATAAAAGGTGTCGCTCAGCTGAGAGGTGGAGGAGTTTTATTCTGCTTTTCTTCCCTCCCTCTTCTCTCTCCTCCTACATTTCATTTCTCTCTACACTCCTCCATTCCTCTCACTCTCTGCCTCTGTTTATTTCCCACTGACTCTATATGTAAAAACAAGAACACTTGACCTTTCTCCTCACCTGAACACACTCTGGTTCCTTTCAGTTTCACTTCCTAGTAAGTTACTTAGAACTTTGAATTGGCTGCTTATCGCAGTAGAGAGCAACACATTTTGTTTTTTGCTTTATAATTTTAAAAGTATCAGATTAAGATCATTTTAATGCATTCAGACCACAAGAGGAGCACAGGAACACAGAGGAGCCAGTTGTAATAGAGGCTACAAGGTCTGGTAAACTTTATATCAGCATGGTCAAATTTAAATATGTTTCATTTACAACCCCATTTCCAAAAAAGTTGGGACGCTGTGCAAGATGTAAATAAAAACAAAATGCAGTGATGTGCAAATCATTTCAACCCTATATTTAATTGAACATAGTACCAAGACAATATATCAAATGTTGAAACTGAGAAAATTTTATTGTTTTTTGAAAAATATTTGCCATATTTGCAAAAAAGTTGGGACGGGGCAACAAAAGGCTGGTAAAGTTGTGTAATGCTAAAAAAAACACCTGGTGGTTGATTGACAACAGGTCAGTAACTTGACTGGGTATAAAAAAGCATCCCAGAGAGGCTGAGTCTTTCAGAAGTAAAGATTAGGAGGGGTTCACCACTCTGTGAAAGACTGCACATGCAAATAGTCGAACAATTCAAGAATAACATTTCTCAACGTAAAATAGCAAAGAACTTTTGCGTTTCATCGTCTACAGTACATAATATCATTAAAAGATTCAGAGAATCTGGAGAAATCTCTATAATAAGGGACAAGGCCAAAAACAGTACTGGCTAGCCATGATCTTTGGGCCCTCGGGCGGCACTGCATTAAAAACAGACATGATTCTCTAGTGGAAATCACTGCATGGGCTCAGAAACCACTGTCTGTGAAAACAGTTCATCACTGCATCCACAAATGCAAGTTGAAACTCTAAAACGCAAAGAAGAAACTGTACATAAACAGAATCCAGAAATGCTGCCACCTTCTCTGGGCCCGAGCTCATTAAAATGGACTGAGGTGAAGTGGAAAAGTGTCCTGTGGTCTGACGAATCAACATTTGAAATTCTTTTTGGAAATCATGGACGCTGTGTCCTCTGGGCTAAAGACCAATCAGCTTGTTATCAGTGCACAGTTCAAAAGCCAGTATTCATGATGGTATAGGGGGGCATTAGTGCCCATAGCATGGGTGACATGCACATCTGTGAAAGCACCATTAATGCTGAATGATATATGCAGGTTTTGGCAGCATATGCTGTCATCCAGATGACATCTTTTTCAGAGAAGGCATTGCTTATTTCAGCAAAATAATGCCAAACTACATTCTGCATGTATTACAACAGCATGACTCTGTAGTAAAAGAGTCTGGGTACTAAACTGGCCTGCCCGCAGTCCAGACCTGTCACCCACTGATAACATTTGGGGCATTATGAATTGAAAAATACGACAAAGGAGACCCCGAACTGTTGAGCAGCTGAAATCCTATATCGAACAAGAACAGGGAAACATTTCACTTTCAAAACTACAGAAACTGGTCTCCTCAGGTCCCAAATGCTTACAGAATGTTGTTAAAAGAAGAGGTGTTGCAACACAGCGGTCAACATGCCCCCATCCCAACCTTTTTGGAATGTGTTGTTGGTATCAAATTCAAAATGGGCATATATTTTTCAAAAAACAATAAAATTTCCTCACTTTCAACATGTGATATGCTATCGTTGTACTAATTTCAGTTAAATATAGGATTAAAATGATTTACACATCATTGCATTTTGTTTTTATTTACATTCTGCACAGTGTCGCAACTTTTTTGGAAATGGGGTTGTACATAACATCTATAGCATGTTTTTGATTAATCTTCAATAAAAGCTGTCTCTCCCTGTGAGTTGCTTACAGACTTCACTTCGCTATATTACAGCCAGCAAGAAGGTGATTAAACTAATATAGGTGCAAATTATACACACAGCTCAGTAACTGAAATAAACTATGATTAAAAAAGTTACTTTTATGGTTTAGAAACAGTTTTCAGGGTCAGTTTAAAAAAATATCTCTGATTGCTGTCAAAATTCACAGACAAGGTTGCTATGAGAATATGAAAACCTGTTTAATGGCATTGATTATCCATGTTGCCCCATCCTCCACTACACATCTAACTGTTCATAGAAAAAAACTATAATTCACTCCTTTCTAACAACTGAACTGAGTGGACTAAACTGCTGGCAGGCTGAAGAGTAAGTAAGTAAAGTAAGTAAAGTTTATTTATGTAGCGCTTCTTACAACAGGTGTTGTCACAAAGCAGCTTTACAGAAAAATCAGCATTACAGAAAGAAATCCGGGTCCAAACCCCATGAGCAAGCCAGTGGCGACAATGGCAAGAAAAAACTCCCTAAGAGCAAGAGGAAGAAACCTTAAGAGGAACCAAGACTCAGAAGGGGAAACCCATCCTCCTCTGGTCGACACCGGATAGCAAACATTGTTAGTATAAGGTATTGTAGTACACAACGTGGAAAACAGAGAAAGCTATATCTACACTACAAATTGCAATCGGTCTTTTCAATAATATAAAACCATTTTGGTTGCAGATACATGTAAAAAGTTAATCTAATATGATGTTAATATCCTATAGCTTTCAAACTATGTATAGGAAGCTGTAATCTTGTGCATTAAGAACAGGACGTTACTAAAATTAATATCCCAAATTCCTCACTGATCAAATAGCTGTTAAATTGTAGCGTCGGCATAGAGTAAGACACAGGGGAGGCCATGATTCCACTACGAGAAGTGCTCTTTATTAAACACCAGGGCTGAAAGACAGAACCATAGCACAGAACTTACGGGGGAGGTCACCTAACTCTCTCCAGTTTTTTAAATTTGGACTGCAGTACCCATTTTAATTGCTTGCTGTCGGTATTACATATAGCCCCTTTAAATAAAATGTGTTGTATTCAAAACAGGGAAGCAAAACATGAAAATCTCTTACATTTGTGTGCTTAACTAAATTTTAGCCACTCTACATACAGCCATGATGTGCTCCCAAGTTACGTATAGAGTCTTTAATCTCTTAAAATCCCAGGCTTATTCCATACTAAGGCTTAATATTCAGCAACTACAGGGACTTTAGTGCAAACTAGCTGAGCTACACTTAGGTTATAGAAGTGTGTAGTAAAACTTTGGGCCTGCCAGTGAGCCCTGGCTAAGGGCTCCCACCTGTGTGAACATAGTTTCTGCTCTTCTACAGCAACACATAGGTAGAAGAGACAATGGCCCTTATACGCCAAAGTTGCGAATTTATGAGAGTTCTGTCTTTTCATTGCCCCCACCCCCCACCTACTGCAAGCACGTATATGAATTAGGGCGTGTTTCATGTAAAACATATGTAAATTAGGTAGAAGTAGGCAGACGCTTGATTTTACACACTGAAGCTGGTTCATCAGTTATGCTTAAATCTCTGCTTGTTTCCGCGTCGTATTAAAGTTTCATGAATCAGACAGAGAGCAGTTTCAGACAGAGAGCAGTGTGTACATCATTAATGACGGTCAAATCTGCACTCTTTTTTATGCGATTTTGATGAATAAGGGCCAGTTTGCTGCAGGGAAAGCAAAACTCAACTCAACTGCTGTGACGATGCTGCGTTGAATCAATTTTGCTTTTGTTGCCGCAAGAGGAAAGACTGATAGCTATGCAGTTAATTTTTTGCAAAATATTAAGTATCAAAATGTCCAAGATATGTTGCAAATACAAATAATGAAAATTAAATCAAACTAAATTTTTCAAAAATATTACTACTCATTTTCTCTCATTCTGATATGTTTGTATTACTAATTTGGCCAGTTTTTGCATCTATTTGCTTTTGCTGATATATTGTTTGCTTCTGAAATCTTTTTTTTGCTTATGACTTTCTGAGGGGGGCATTCATCTGCACTCTCTATTGGTCAACTGATTTGAAGTGATAGGTCTTCTGAACATGTAGCCTCACCCACTCTGTGAGCCGTGATCTGTCTTAAGCATGGCATCTTTTTTTTTTTGTATTACCCAAAGAATCCCTCTATGTCAGTTACTGAAACAGGCTTCCTGTTTCCAGCACGACAGTTCACAGAATGTGCTGCTCCAAATCACATTAATACAGTGAACTGATTTTAAATATTTTAGCAGTTTATTCCGTTACCAGTATGGCTCGCCTAGTTAGCCCTAGAGGACACTGCTAGGCTAGGTAGTGCTAGCATCTGCAAACTCGAAAGGTGGTACAGCTTCGTTCAATCATAAATAACTAAGTTTATGTTTTTCAGTGTCCAAAAAAACAGTTATATCATTTTACACAAGACCCATAAACGTGTTACATTAATAATTTAAAAGGAAAATAAACATTTCTCATAACATCAGATATGCCAGTACAATGCTGCACTCAGAACAGCATGGCTCACCATGCTGGGGGCAGTTCACACTGAGTGGCAATGTTCAGAAGACCTGTCACTCCAAATCAGTTGACCAATAGAGAGTGCTGGTGAACCCCCTCTTCCTGTTAAAAAGTGCTGAAGTCATACAGAAGTAACAGAAAGATTTCAGAGGCAAAAATATATCAATAAATAGAAAAAAAATTAATGCAAAAATTGGCAAGTTGTGTAATAAATTTATATCAAATAGAGAAAAATTGAGTAGTATTCTTTTTGAAAATTAAGTTTGATTTAACTCTCATTATTTGTATTTACAACATATTTTGGACATTTTAATATATTTTGCTTATGGAATTTACTATCTTATTTGCAATTTTTGGTACAAAGTTGACTCCATAGGTAGGCATCACTGCAGACTGGAGCCAGCTCCAAATGGGCAGTGCATCTCCAAATGGGTACAACAAACTCCAAGGGGCGTGTCAGCATGTCTCGTTAGTGGTTTAAGAGTATGTTTAGTGTTTGCTCTAACATATCGGTCGTTTACTGTAAGTAGCTGGTCAAATTGCACACAAACAAGACTAATGACAGTGAGTTGTGTATACAGTGTGTAATGCAGGATCAGTATTTTGTATTTTAATGCGTTACAGTGCATGTTAATTTTAGGCCAGTAATGTTCATTTGCAAACTACAATCACAGAGCACTTTATTAGGTGCACCTACACTCAGAAATAAAGGTACTAAACTGTCACTGGGGCAGTACCCTTGTTGTCACTGGGGTGGTATCCTCTTTGTACCATAATCCATTGAAATTGGATTTTCTAAATTGTGTTGACTCCACCCACCCCACCTCATCTCCAGGCTTTTTATTTTATTGTTCTGTTTTAAAACATTAGGTTCTGAAAAGGTACAAGTATGTACTTTTCCACTGGGGGAAAATATTTAAGGTACACAGTTGGACCTTAAAACCACTGTTGTACCTTTGAGGTACATTTACATTGTTTGTACCTTGATGAACAAAAAATGTACCTGCACAGAACCTTTATTTCTAACAGTGTACCTTTATAGCACTGCTGTGTCTGATCCACTCATACCAGTGCTACACACACTAATGCACCACCATCATGTCAGTGTCACTGCAGTGCTGAGAATGAACCACCATACAAAGAATACCTGGTCTTTGGTGGTGCTGTGGGGGTCCTGACCATTGAAGAACAGGGTAAAGATGGGATAACAAAGTATGCAGAGAAACAGATGGACTAGAATCTGTAATTGTAGAACTACATATGGTATATGGAGCTGATAAAATGGACAATATGTGAATATACAACGTAGGTGTAGCTAATAAAGTTTCCAGTGTATGTAAGTAAATTAGCTAATTTAGCAGGCTAGGTAATGGTATGAGATAAAATGATTTTTAAGAATTTTTTTCCTGTTTTTTTTAATTAAACATCTCCAATTGAGGTATATTTTCAACTCTTATTAAAAGTCTATGGTCATGTCAAATGTCAACGAATTTCAACTAGTAACTTTCACTCTTGTGTTCAAAGGAATAGACAAAAACCCATTTAGATATAGTAACATGTCTAATGGGTTCCGTGTTGAGTTTAGATATCAGTTTTCAGCTGTCTGTGTACTGACAAAAATAAGTAGACATGGGCACGGATAGGTAAACCGATCATTTTGGTGCTCCCAGATTTCCTCATGAGTAAAACTAGCATAACTCAATGCCTGGTTTAAACATTCATTAGTTGTCACAGATTAGACCCCATTAAAGATGGATTTTAATGCCAGGTGTGAAAGACCATACCAAACATAACTACTCTGCATAACCACTAAAGAAAAGCCTGTAATGTGTCAGGCCAGTGACCATGTTAGTTAACATGTTGATGTGCAGATGCTGTCTTCACACCAGTGTCATTGCCTTTTTTTCAGGTTCATACTTGAGGAGTGGACACGGGGCTGCAGTGCCTTGCAACCTGATTCCTGAGAGTGGACAATGGAAGTAGTGCCATAAACCTGATTCTCTCCTTTTTTCCTATTATGCTGATAAACCTTTGAGAAAATAATATTAATCTGAAAGATGAAGCATGTTTGCTTGCCTATAGACCACTGTTCACTTTCTACCAAAGGACTTTACTGTAAGAATAGATAGGAAGACCCTATGGGAGTTATGTATAAAGGTGTAGAGCCTATACACTGCAAAAATGTATAACAGGGTAGAGGTTGATTTAAAGTGTTTGTTGGATTTGGATCAATGTAAATGACTTTACCAAACTTCATTAGGAGACATATTTTACTTTGCTTTCTTCTATGAAAGAGTATATGCTAAACTTCTCATTACCTCATGAAGTATTTTTTAGGTTGAACTGACAAAATTTTTTACAGTGTTTTTGTTTTGCATGTCTTTTGTCCTAATTAATTCATTAATGCACCTTATGTGAGCATTTAACAAACTGCAATTTTGAGGATGATCTGACACCCAAATAGTATTTGCACAATAGCAGTAATGTGGTGGTCCCTTTTATTGTAGCAATAACTGATGGGCTAAATTCTGCAACTGTAAACCTACAAAGTACTCTTCCATGATGTGTTTCTAATAAAGTATTCAATAAATGTCAGTACAGGCTAGATTGACTTAAACATACCAGTACAAACATACCTGTGCAAACCTCAAACCTAAAAAAAATGATACAATCACACTTTACTCTCAGATATCTTCTCCTGTATCTTAATTGAACATTACCTACAGATAGCACAAAAATGTTACTCCAAAGGATCTGGAGCGATGTTTCCTTTTCATGTCTGAACCTTAAGACGCTTTTATCTCAGCTTATATTTAATGAGTCATGTGAATTTTAGTATTTCACAGTATGCTTTTTGAACTGAGATAAAACAGGAATTAAATTAAAGTTTTAAACTAGCATAAAATTAGTTGGATGACACAAACAGAAAATAAACACACATTAATTATTCTATATATTCTATGCTAAAGATGATTGGGAGGAAGGACATCTGTTTTGCTTTTTTACTACCAGTACAATAAAAGAGACAATTTCAAAAAGTATGCTAAGTCTAATACATGTTCAATAAAAATACTGGCACCTGTTTACTTCAGCAAAGTTCTTTTCCACAAAAAGAGAGAAACTCTTCAGTTTTCACTGTTCCTTAAAAACTGTGCCTAGGAGACTATAGCACTTGCTGGTATCCACCCACTTGTGGTGTAAGTCCCTCCTACTATATATATATATATATTTGTTTTTTTTAACAATCATGCATGGGGTAAGTGGACAACTGTACATCTTTTAAAAAGCCTATTAAAAAGCCTGAGCCTATTCAATATAATTATCCACACATAAATAAGGAAGTAAAATAAAATAAAAAAAAAGTAAAATAAATGAAAAATAGAACAATTTGAACAATTAAAAATGATAAAATTTGATTGACAATAGATAGGTGCATAAATTCAATCATGTACATGATCTATGTTACTCAATACAGTGCTATAATAATTACACTTAACCAAAGAGATGTATTTTTGGCTTTTTTATTGTGTTTTATTTATGATAAGGAATGATGAAAAACAATTTCAGATCACTGCAGATTAGCCCAAGTTAAATAACATAGTTACTTAATTACATAATGTTTCTGCTTGAATTAGAATCATTGTTTAGGCCATCATCTCATGTACAGGAACAAATCTGTGCTAGGACATCAGTACCATTAAGGAAATTTCCTTCCAAAATTCCTTTGATGGAATGCAGGTACAAAATAAGCGATTGATAGTTTTTGAAACCAAATCACAAAAAGAACACTGTGGTGAAATGTCAGTTTTAAAGTTACTAAGCAGGATATTACAAGGATGCAAATTGTGTAGAGCCGTCGGCAGTGGATGAACGGCTGAGGAGAAGTGCGCAAACATGGCTGTACATGGCAGAACTACAGATTAATTGTCAAAGTGTATTTCTTTTAATAAACCTAATTGCTGATTGAAGCTCTAACCCTCCCTTTAGCTCCAAAGTAGGTGTGCTCTAGGGGTGCACCGATACACTACTCAGCATCAGTGTCTGCTCGATGTTGGCCAAAATCACTGGATTGGATATCAGAAGAAAAAAAGTATAATCCAAAATGATCCGTTAGCCTAAACTACCATGTAAATGCTTAACTAAACTTTTGCATCAAGTTGCATTTTAAATTTCATTTTCAATGTTTGAATAGTGCTGACCAATCACATGTGCTATTAAAACATGATCCACAAGAAGGGGATTCTGTGACAGCACTTATAAAACAACACTATGGTTAACAATTTACCTTGGTTAGTCCCTGCAAATGACCGATATTTAAAGTCAATGTTTTATGAGATTTATTGATCTCGGGAGCACAATGTTTAGGTGATGCTGGGCCACTGCACTAAAATATCTGCACTTTATTACATTTTACTGCATTTGTAACTGAGCAGAAATAAATGTTACATTTCCCTGTAATGCTAATTCAGATTCTCAGTTTCTACATTTTAGAATATTTATGTATTGGTCTCGGCAGATATGTGCATGAAAAATGTCACCATCAGCCCACAGTTCCAATATCGGTGCACACATAGATTGTAACATGCTGTACGTGTAATGGCAAGATTTTTTTTTACATTTGCCCTTTTTAAGTAGCTGTCATTTGTTCTTGAGAATCAGTAAATACTGTAAGTATTACAAAACTTGAAGCACTATGATTCAACATCTGGAAGAGCAGGAAAAACACTGGTTATTTCTTTAATTTTGCACCCTGGATTCTTTGTTTTTCTTCACGCTCTTGACTCCGCTGGGCCTCCTGCACTTTCTTTTTCTCTTCTTCTCTCTCCTTTCTTTGTTTTTCCTCATTTTCCAGTCTTTCCTTCTCCTGCATCAACCTCTTCTTTTCCCTCCTGAGTTCTATGACTTCTGATACGTAAGGAAAAGGCCATGTTGTTAGAAAATGTCTTGGCAATTCAGGTCTTGACGATTCAGGTTTTGGCGATTCAGGTCTTGATGATTTAGAGCCCATACTGTTTACTTCAGCTTCCAGCTGATGTTTGGCTGTGACGTATTGACCTGTAAGAGAGAAAAAACATTATTTACTTTGCCATATTTTCCTGAAACACTAGTTATGAACCCATCTTGCACTGCTTATCTGCCCTGATTGGGTGCCCACTGCTCGCCAGCCTTCTGGGCCAGTTTGACCACCATGGAGCTTCCTGCTGTAGAACGCTGTGCAAACCTCACCTGCATGAACTGACCCTCCTGATGATACTGCTGCATTTTTTAATCATAAGCATCGCTTCTCCTGCTTTTCCCCTTTTCCATATGTTATACTAATGATCACATCTCATTCTCTGCTGTTATTGTTTGCTATCTGGTGTAAACTAGAGGAGGATGGGTTCCCCTTCTGAGTGTTGGTTTCTCTCAAGGTTTCTTCCTCTTGCTTTTAGGGAGTTTTTCTTTGCCACTGTCATTGGCTTGCTCATGGGGGCTCGGACCCGATTTTTTTTCTGTAAAGCTACTTTGTGACAATGGCTGTTGTAAAAAGCACTATATAAATAAATTTTAACTTGACTTACTTGCAATATAGTGGCTATATAACAACAATAAACAACCATTCCATTGACAAATATATAAATACCAAAATGTATGTAAGTAATAGATCTTCATCAATGTATGTGTCCTTAGACTTGCCTGACCATAAATCATTTTAACAAATACAATAAATATGATATAACAAAAATATAAATATGATGTGAAATATTTGTCATGGGTGTCTGATCATCCTTAATTTTTTCAAATGGATGGCATTTTGGATATAGTATTTACATTTTGGATTTAGTATTTAACATAGATCTGGTTGTCATGGTAATGTGTACACTAAGTGGTACTCTAGGTATGCATGTATTTTTTTCCCAAATGTCACTTTTCACAATAAAAGTCCCCCAGCAAAACAAACCCCAAATAACCCCAAACACGCTACAATATTAAAATTACCAGGTTATGTACAAGTTGTATGTTTTCTTTTCTAGATTGGTCTGTGCTTTGTTTCAGGAATGACATGAAAGAGAGGGAAATATTTTGTGAGTGCAGGACACCACCATCTAAAAAGAGTTATTACAGTAAAGTTGGCCATTACATAAAATCAATTAATAAAAATTATGAAAAAAATTCATTATTCTCCACAATGATCTAAGAGTAGACTCCCATACAGAGTCTAAGCACACAAAAAGAATGCAATGTTACATGCTAAAGATCCAAAGATGCAAAAAAAAGATGCAAAAATCCCCTGCAAAAATTTTACTTCACTCATAAATGCAGCATCAAACTTTCTTCTTGAGTCCCCCACCCCGCTCACTAAAATCATGTGATTGTGTTCCCATAAATATTTTGACATGATGGCTCTCTGGCTTCATGTATCCTCTCTGATGAGGCTGCGCTGTGCCCTAGTTTAGATCATCTTTTGCTCTACAGGTCTGGACAGCGCTACTAGTCAGGCTATCAGGCAAAAAGTTTCCCAGGGCAGTCCGAGCCCAGAGGGGGCTATTAAAAAAAACTGGGGGACGGTGGCCGCAGGCCCCCTTTGCTGTGTGCCCCAATGCAACTTCCCACCATACCAGTTTTGTTTAACTACCAGGGAGACTGCTAAGAGGTTAACGCATTAACTCACTCTAACATATCTATTCATATATACTCTAATATATGTTCAGAGTTAGACTTTAGGTTGAAATGCTTTCTGAAAAAATCACTGTACACTACAACATATGAAGTAAAAATGTGTTACCTGCCTAACCTTGTAATCCCTGTGAAGCCATGTGTAGGCTAGAACTAGTATTAAACCTGTTAGCTTGATGCTTAACATGAAAAGACATTGACAGGTGAAAAACTGGGTAGGCCAACTTGGTACATAAGATTTCCAAGCATACTATGTAGGACAAAGTTGCTTCCACCCTAATGCAAAACAATAGTAAGACTGCGTCAGCCGACATGAACCAGAATGCTGGATTCACATAAACTGAAACCAAAACTTCACTAACCAACAGCACCCTACAGTGAAAAGCATGTTTTCACTCACCACAAGCATAAATTTTGCTCAATGAAGACGACATAGTTATTAAGTTAAAATCAGCCAGCTGAGAAAAAACAACACAGCACACTTAAAAATCTAAATCTTACTATCCTAGACAAAAGCATGCTGCCACATCAGGCATGAAAATGTTTCTTGACCTCTTGATCTTTTTTGATGGATTTTTGGTTTCAGAAATCGGTATTTCATTACCTGTCTTTGTATCTTTTTGTTTATTTTTCTCTCTTACTTATGAATCCTCACTGATTACTGCAGTTTTACAGTGAATCATATCGTAGGTACTTTCATTCAAGCCAGTGAATGAAAATGGGTTCTTACTTCATCAGCAAACTCAATGGTCAGTGCGAGCAGTATGAGAGTCAAAGATTATTCTATTAACAGCATAAGAATTTTTTGTGACATGGTGCAGGAATATAGAATTTAGTTGCTGTGATTAGGGTTGCCAAATATGTCTGAGAAAAAACCTGGATACTGTCATACTGACGACCAATGGTCCACCAATGCCCGCAAGCAAAAACACTTGTCCATTAGACCACCTGACTGGAAAACAACAATTGTTTGTCCTCTTTAAAGGTGGCAATCAGGCTGACCCAAACTCCTATAGGCCTGTATCTATTTTACTATGTTTATGTAAAGTTTCAGAGAAACTTATCAATAGGCAGCTAACTCATTACCTTGATGTAAGCAGTATGCCATCTGGGATGCAGTCCGGTTTTTGTCCAGGTCATGCTTGTGCTATTGATACCTTGAGGGTCCTTTATGACATTATATGTAGTTTAGAGACCAAGCAACATTGTGCAGAAATATTAATTGATTTAGCTAAAGCATTTGATTCCATTGATCACTCTATCTTACTAAACAGATTGAGCAATATTGGGGTTTTGGATCACTCTTTGGCCTGGTTCTCAAATAACCTCTCTCATAGGGTACAGCGTGTTAAATTGGATAATTGTCTTTCTCACCCTGTTCCTGTTACAAAAGGAGTTCCCAAGGGTTCAATATTAAGTCCTACTCTGTTTTCTATATTTATTAATTTATTCCTCATGTTGCTCGTAATTCATTTATTCACTTATATGCTGATGACACAACCTTGTATGCCACCAGTCCTCCTCCTGCATCAGTAGCAACATTTCTCCAGGACAGTTTCCTGCAAATTCAGCAGGCTTTTAGTGACCTTGTCATTAAACTCCACCAAGACGAAAGCTATGAGGTTTGGCTGGAGGAGTGTGGAACACCCTCCTTTCTTTGAGGTCACCACCAGGGAGTGGATGGTCTTGGAACAGGTCACCACTTACAAGTACTTAGGAATTTGGTTAGATAGTATATCATCTTTTTCCCATCACATTTCTAAGCTGCGGTCAAATGGTCTGTGTACCTTCTGTTCATTTGATTTTCATTTCAAAATCCAGTATTGAAAAACAGGAAATGGGTCAATTCTCGTTTTTGTTTCTGTTACTGTCAGTGGAAACAGCTTAATTTACAGTTTCACAAACTAATCATAAAATCAAATAACAAACAAACAGAAATAGAATAAAGCGTCGTATTTTATTCATCCACAATTAATTCCCATCACTTTGGAAATAAAGTACAGCGCGCTCTGGGTCGCAGAAGCTCAGAATACAGGCCTGTTGTTCTGACATATTGGTAGACTTTATTATGTTTTGTCTAGGTGTTTGTATATTTGACATCCACAGCTGTGCTCTATCTGCAAAACAATGAAACGATATGGGAAAGAGACTCGTGTGTGCACATGTGTCAGTGTCCTGGTAAAGAAGGAGACTCAGGAGAGGCTGTGATTCTGCTACGGGAGGTGCTCTTTGTTTACACCGGCAGAAAAACGGCCCGTTAGCAGAGAAGGTCACCTCTGCTTCATGATAGACACTTAACCCAACTAACTGAACCCACACCAGGAACAGCTCCAGGGGGTGCTAGAGGGTGCTGAAGCCCCCCTGAAAATCGTTCATAAAAGCCAGATCTGTCACTCACTCATATTCTTGATAAAACATATTATCACACTTATTAAATTAAAATAAAGTCATGGGCTGGAGGTTAGGGAACCAGCCCTATGACCGGAAGGTTGCTGGTTCGAACCCCAGAGCTGACAGTACATGACTAAGGTGTCCTTGAGCAAGGCACCTAACCCCCAACTGCTCCCCGGGCGCTGCCCACCGCTCCGGGCAAGTGTGCTCACTGCCCCCTCGTGTGTGTGTGCTAACTAGTGTGTATGTGGTGCTTCACTTCATGGATGGGTTAAATGCGGAGGTGAAATTTCCCCATTGTGGGACTAATAAGGGTCACTTAATAAAGACGTGCACTGTCTGCATGTAGCTTGTTCAGTCAGAGAAATGCAACTAAACCTAACTCCATCTCTACTTCTGCATCAGTTTGAAGGTTGCTGATGTGTGGCCCAGCCAATCAGAAATAAGTTATGTGGTCTGTGTAATATAGTAAAATGTTCTGTTTACTTTTCTAGCTCAGATGCCAGCAAAAGTGAGAGTGGAGAGTGGAACCAACCGAACCAATATATATACAGAACCAATATACATACAGTCCTGAATTCAGCGTGTAACTAACCCCCCTCACCACCCACCCCCCTTCACATATTGCCAACGTCACAACAATAGGTATAAGACCCCCTTCACATGATTCAGCCCCCTGTAGCACCAAAAAATTCCTGGCGCTGCCCCCGTCCACACCCCGACACATAATAACACAAATAACACATGCACACACTTTATAGTAACACAACAACAACGTTAACAGCATTAAACCACAACAACATGCCTTTTTAAGGGGGGGGGGCGGCGAAACCCACTCAATGCGCCTCTAAAGCTCTTTTCCAAAAAACACAGCCACAGTGTTATAAGACCACTATGGACACAGGACAGCGCAAATCTGGAGCAATAACACACTATAAAACACTTCATGTCTGACGACGTAATGTTACAGTATGACCTTTTCTCCTCATTATTGGACAACAAGACTTTCATTCGTCTTTCATTTTGCCTCAAATGGTGGGAGTCATGTACGGGAGTCTCTTCTCCATATCGGTTGAGATTTTTGTCAAATATACAAATACTTGATGTAGGTATTTCATTTCATTTTCAATTTTGGCAGGATATTTGCGCAGATATTTGGAAAAAGAAATGTCAAAAAGAGGTTTGCATTTTATTTATTTATTTTATTACATGTTGTTGTTTTAATTGTAATTTCTTTTTTTGTCTGGATTCGCCTCCCATAATAACAGGCCATGCAATAAGATCTTCATCATTCCTCACAGATCAAGCAAACAGTGACACTATTGTCCGTTTTGGAAAAGTGAGCGTAGCGTGAAGATCAGTTTCGCTTCATCCAGTAGCTTAAACGCGGGGTGCTTCCACACAGGCTATAATTTAGTATGCAGTCCAGTTTATAGCTCAGCTTGAGGTGCTTTTGGAGATTGTGATCCTTTTAGCGTTTGTGAAAAAGGGCTGTTTGCTGGAGCACAGCATGTCGTCATGCAGAGGCAGCTAACTGTTGTTCAGAGGAGGAGCTGTGCTGAAACCGTCAGCAGCGGATTCTGACACGACTCCTTAATGCAGCCTGTTCTTCACACACAGTAAATTCCCACAACGGTGTCAATGCAAGGAAACGGCTGTTGCAAGGAGCCATCTTTATGCAGTGAGATAATCCACCTTTACAGTCGGAGGCAAGTGTGAGCTTACACGTAAACGAGTGACTGTGAGTAAACAGGTAAAACGTGCACAGCAAAGTGATACTTATGATGTTATGATGTGCGAATACCATGCCTGCTAAGGTTCCTTTTCGGTTAAAATGCTGCCCAACAAGAGAGGAACCTTTTAAAGGCAGTCGTAAAGCAGCTGCCACCGAAATGGAACGCATTAAATATAAAAGCATTTTGGATTAAAAAGACTACTGGATGCACAAAGCAGACCAATGACCAAAAGGCAGTGTTAATATTAGATTATGTACATGCATCGGTTTTTTGACTATGTATAAAATGGTAAACACATAGGTTGCATCATGACACCTTAGAGAACACATTAAAATGAACCCAACAGTAACCTATTTCAGAATAAAATGCACTGCTGATTTCAATAACTTACACTACCCATGACTATTTGTGACGTTTTCTTCCTTTTTTTTTTTTAAAGTTGTGCCATTTTTTATGCATACTCCAGTCAATTGTATTTCTCCATGGTACAGCCTGGAATTAGTTTCGGACAGTGTTCAACAAGGGAAAAAGAACATGGTGATTTTAGAAGTAAACTCTTACCTTTTCTATAGAAAAGTTCAACGCTAAAGAATTAAAACAGCAATGTAGAGCTTTAAGCAGCAGAATTTGCCACTGGTCTTTCTCAGTGTTGGTTCTCAGCTTTCTGCAGCTCTGAAGTGAAAGTACTCGAACTACAGTAGTCTTTTTATAAAGCACAGAAGCAGTCATGTGATATTTTCCAAGAAATAGAAACTGAAAGCATGTTTAAAGCTGAAACCAAGACATATGAGTCATAGATAACTATAAAAGAGTTATTACAAATAAACCAGGCTAGAAATGGAAATAAATAATACATTGACTGAAAGTTTAATCCCTAGTCCAATATTTGAATATTTTTACAAAATTTGTGTTTTGGTTATATCTTGGTTTTAGCGGACTGTCCATAGAGACCGTCCATTCATGATGCTTAAAAGAAAAACAACATGTCAAACTTGATGTTAGTGACAATTTTATGTGTGAATTTTAGATAATCTATTGAATCTGAATATGCCATTTTGGAATTCAGGTCTTACAACCCACGTTTAAAAAATAGGTAGTAAAAATCTCATGCCCCAAAAAATTGGGATATAAAAAGAAATCAGGTTTTAAACTTAAGTCGTTGAAAATCCAGCACTTTATAGTCATTTGGTGGTGAAAACTGAAGTTCAGGAACAATACAGGAACTCTGAAATACTGGAAAAGAGATGTTTTTTTATTGCTTATGTAGCTGTCTGTTACTTGTAGGTAGGCAGCTATCTCATGTTCTACAATTTGTTATGGCTGCATTTTCAAAGATGTTTGAGGGCCAATCCAAAAGCTCCATCTTGCATTTCTTGAAGAAATTTAGGGCAAATCTACCCTTGCAATGCTTCCTGTGCCACTGGCTGCCACACAACCCCAAAACTAATTAATCCACCCCCATGCTTTGGTGATTGTGGCCAAAACATTTCTATTTTTACTTCATCAGTTCACAGCACTTATTTCCTAAATGCCTCTGGCTTTTCTCAGTGTTGCTTTGTATAATTCAGACATTGACTTTTGTGACAAGGTTGCTGGTAATATTTCATTCTGATGACTCTGCAAGCAAGGCATCAGTGCATCACCACTCTTGTGTCAGCTAAACCTTCCTGCAGGTCCTTTGTTGTCTTATGGGGGTTTTGTTTTGCAATTCTGGCCAGCAAATAACCAGCGCCACAGATGCTAGATCTGCCCTGGTCAGCTGTAGGTGCTATTACGTGAAATGGAAGCTTCCAAGTGCAATAACAGCTCAGCCACAAAGTGGTAGTGAGCAATAAGGAACCAAGCACTATTTTAGGAACTAGTTCCCAACTTTCAATTATATAATGGAGAATTAATTCACAATATATCTTCGGTTTGTAATTCTGTACAAATGTTTGTTCAAATATTGCTACCACACCCCCGGCTTAAAAGTTATGATGTTTTTAATACGTATTTATCTTCAGACTCCACAGATTGTTCTAAGACCAATTTTGAGCTGATTCGATAAAAACTCAAGGAGTCGTAAGAAAACATCACCTTTCAAGCTTTTAACAATTGTGGAACAACTGTACCTTTTTTTAAAACACTTGTATTTGCAAAATTGTCAGGCTCGGTGGAATACATAAAATTCAGAAACGTTCTGTAAGATAGATAAATACAAGATAAATATTGTAAAGCCTACCACTGTATGTGTGTTTGAAGCTGTAATTTGCATTTAATGCTGAAGCTCCTTCTGGTGGCCATTCCTGATTTGAATTACTGCCATTCTGAAGAATTATTGCCAGTCCTGATTATGTGGCCAAGATGTGTTTAAGTCAAATTTCCATATTTCCTGTGGTATTTTGAAACATATATATAATTACAAAGTTTTAGATGTTAATGGCCTGTGTAGTTTTAAACCTTTATCTTTTCTTTGTTTCAGTCACAGAAAGAAATTGACATTTAAGTAAATTCTCATTGGATTAAGCATTGTAGGGGCCCATGAAGACCAATTTAATTGGCATGTTTCGTCAAGCGATTGTTTTGTACAATTTTTCCAAATTTGGCTATAATCAGAGAAAGAGTGACGGATTTGTAGCCCAGTGTCAGAAAAAGCAAAGAGAGTAGTTGATGCCTCTCAGCCATTCTTTGCAATAAAGTCAAGATTTTTTTGAAAATTATTTACTGACACCACTCAGTCCACAGATTGTTGAGAAAATTTGGGTCCACAGACTAGAGAAAAAGCTCATTTTTCAAACAATTGCAGAAAAGCTTTAAAGAATTTTAAAAGACTTGTATTTGAAAAAATCTCAGTTTCTGTGCTATGCAAGAAGTGGAGTATATTATTATTATTATTTTTTTTTTTAATAGCGTCGCCTCATGGCCAATTGAGGTCAAACTTGATAGGCTGTTAGAGAATGCCTGTTGGGCATGCCATTCAAGTCAGTGCTAAGCTCTCCAAATGCCTTATAATTGGCCAATGGTGGCCATATTTGTCCAGCGATTGAGTTGTCCTTAAGATCTTACTTATAACGTGGCCCAATGATGCAGCATGCAAAGTTTCAGCTCAATGGACCAAGTGGATACTGAGAAACAGTTTTTTGGATGATATAGCACCCCCTATTGAATAATTAATGTCAACCTTGGTGGATGTCCTGAAAATCATGTACAGTATTAGACTTCTAACTTTCATCAGAATTAGCCAAAGCAATCCCGATCTGTAGCAATTTTTGTGAATTAAGCTAAATCCCAAAGCGTTAATTGGCTCATGGCAGCCATATTGTTGATAAATATCTATTTTTTAATAGTTCTTGACCTGCAGACCTCCCTGAACAATTTTAGTCCAATATTGTGTAGATATATTGAAAAACTTCAGACTAGTAGAAAAATGTAGGAGACACATATTTTGCCAATTCTGATGGAAATTATGGGGGTCCACCAAGGATCAAGTAGAAGCAAGAATTTTGAATGTAGGCCTCATGGTTGAATGATGTAAAATGTAAAATGTTGCTCTACAGCACCACCACCAGGCCAATCAGGTTCATTTCATTTGCCTGAGTAGTGGAGGAATTATCCAGTGACAAAAAATTGAACAACTGACCCTAACATTTATATAAATAACCTTGGAAGGCTAATTTCCCTGAGTTATCTTACCATACAAGAGTACCTGCACTATTATTTTAAAATATAATGAAGGACCTTGAATATTAAAGAAATTATTTGTTTCACAGCAAATGCAAAAAGGTGTTACTGTAATATTACTTTTTATGTGGAGCCAATTAATGGTGTGGTTTTGAGTTATGCTTGATCTTGTGTTGCCACTGTGCAGCAGCCATTTTGGAAGTTATCCTTAAATTTGATATATTAATATACTCCATATTAAATGGTGAGATTGCTTATGTGACCCTAACCCTAACAGCAACAGCAAAGTTTAATCACTTGACATATTACTGAAATTTGTATGTTGGTGGGTCTAATTAGGTCACTTCCTTTAGACCTTTAATTTTATTTTATATTCGAGTAAGAATGATTAATCCCCTAAAATGCCCAGGGCCCACTGGCAGGCCCAAAGTTTTATTACACAATTCTATAACCTAAGAATAGCTTAGCCAGTTTGCACTGATGTCCTTGTGTAATAAGCCTGAGATTTTAAGGGGTTAAAGTATTTAAAAAAGACAATGATAATTACTGCACTCTAGAGTTTATGCACTGCTTCTGGCAGATGAAGAATGAAAGAGAAGTATATAAATCATTGACTTTTGACAATGTATTTGATCTATGTAAAATTTTATGACTTGGAGAATGTGATTTGTTTGTAAGCTCATTTCATGTAGAAAACTTTCAGTTTTCTACTAGGAGAAAAACAGCATGATTTACAGGAAGCAGACTATTTATACTACTTTCTGTTTCTTTACAATCACGTGAGGTAAGGTGGGGGGATGCGTATATAAATGCTCACTCTGCATGTCCAAGAATCAAAGGAGCTGAAGAGCAGATAAATTCTGCAAGGCTTTCTTTTATGTTCATAAAGATTACTCTTCCATGACAAGGTAAGATCCTCCATATGTTTTGTACTCTTAAAAAACACTTTTGAACATTTCTGCTTTCTAGAAATCCTCATACAAATGAACAGAATATACATCTGGAACTGTGAATCTCTTTTTCTGAAATACCTGAGAAAATATTTTTCATGCAGTGTACTTTATTGTGAGAACCTTTTTTCTAATTCTTTATTATCTGGATTTCTGCATGAATGACTCTTAATATATATGATCAGATCTACATCTAATTCATTATGGAAGAAGATAGTCTTATTTAACCTTAATTGAAGTCTGGTAACAAAGTTTTTGGACAACATTCATTCAGATCATTTTTTTCCTCTTAAAAATGAATGGAGAAATGCTAAACATTCTGCTCATATGAACCTCTTATTCCACCACAGTCTTTGTACAGTATGCGAGCATGATACAAAGACACCAGTAACATCCTAGCAACCACCTTGGATATCATAATAACAGTCAAAGTTAAGTCAAGTCAAAGTTTATTTAAATAGCGCTTTTTACAACAGGTGTTGTCACAAAGCAGCTTTACAGAAAAATCAGAGTCCAAGCCCTCATGAGCAAGTCAGTGGCGACAGTGGCAAGATAAAACTCCCTAAGAGCAAGAGGAAGAAACCTTAAAAGGAACCAAGACTCAAAATGGGAAACCCATCCTCCTCTGGTCGACACCGGATAGCAAACAGCATTAGTATAAAATATTATAATACAAAACAGGGAAAACAGGCGGAGCAATGGTTAATTAGATTAGTTTTATCTTATGCAGCAGCAGCAGCCGCATCATCGGGAGGGTCAGTTCATGAGGGTGAGGTTTGCACAGTGTTGTACAGCATGAAGTTCAGTGGTGGGCAAACAGGTCCAGAAGGCTGGTGAGCAGTGGGCACCCGATCAAGGCAGAAGAAGCAACAGAATCAGACGCACAGGATGGGCAGCTGTTCAACTCGGCAAAGAAAAGGAAAACACACAGAGTTAGTTCTGTAAAGAGTGACTGATCACAGATTACAATATTAACAGAGGGCAGCAGAGACTCCGGCAGGTCTAGTTATTACAGCCTAACTAAAAGGGAGAAACCAGAAAGGTAACAGAGACATGAGGCTCCCTGAGATGTCAGCGTCCCTCCACTCCACCGTCAGCAAACCTGAGTGAACGTGAGAGCAGCACCAACATTCCCAGTTTACCATAATACTCCATGTCCATGAACCCCCAGATCTGCACCTTTTATCTGACAGGTAAAACTAATTACCAAAGGCTTGACTAAACAAGTAAGTTCTTAGCCTAGACTTAAAGACTGAGGCTGTGTCTGAGTCCCGAACATTGACCGGAAGATTATTCCAAAGTTGGGGTGCTTTGTATGAGAAGGCTCTCCCCCCTGATGTAACTGTTAATTCTAGGTACTAATAGTAAGCCAGCACCTTGTGATCTAAGTAGGTGTGATGGCTCATAGTATGAGAGAAGTTCACTCAGGTACTGAGGGGCGAGTCTGTTTAAAGCTTTATATGTCAGCAAAAGAATTTTATAATCAATGCAAAGTTTAACTGGCAACCTGTTTAGGTTTCATAAAACTGGGCTGATATGGTCAAACTTTCTGGTTCTTGTGAGGACTCTGGCTGCAGCGTTCTGGACTAGCTGAAGCTTGTTAAGGCTTTTGCTGGAACATCCAGACAGCAGGGCATTACAGTAATCAAGCCTTGAGGTAATAAATGCATGAACTAGCTTTTCTGCATCCTGTAGAGATAATGCATTTCTTAATTTAGCAATATTGCAGAGATGCAGGAAGGCTATTCTAGTAATATTCGTTATTATGTGCGTCGAAGGACAAATCGGGATCTATTGTGACACCAAGATTTTTTACAGATGAACCTGACGCAACTGAGAAACTATTAAGTTTAAGTTTAAGTGTAAAATTAGACAGTTTGTTTCTAGCAGCTTTTGGACCAAGAAGCAGAACCTCCGTTTTATCTGAGTTAAGTAGGAGAAAGTTACTCAACATCCAGTCTTTTATGTCTTTTATACAATCCTCAATCTTAAATTGAATTTTATCATCTGGTTTGCTTGATATATATAACTGAGTGTCATCGGCGTAGCAGTGGAAATTAATGCTGTGTTTACTGATAATGGTGCCCAGTGGTAGCATATATAATGAGAATGATATAGGTCCTAAAACCTATATTAGCCTTGTGGAACACCATACTTTACTTTTGCGAGGACAGATGATTCACTGTTTACAATAACAAACTGACAGCGATCAGTGAGGTAAGATCTGAACCAGGAAAGAGCTATTCCTGTTAGTCCTACAAGGTTTTCTAGTCTGTCTTGTAAGATAGACCACTCTATCATGTCAAATGCCGCACTTAAGATCAAGGAGGACTAGCAAAGACATTTCCTTGGTCAGAGAATAATAAAAGATCGTATATAATTTTTACTAGTGCTGTCTCTGTACCATGATGTGGCCTAAAACCAGACTGAAATTTTTCATGTATAACATTCCTATGCAAATAAGAACTTAATTGTTTTGCCACAACTTTTTCCAAGATCTTTGATATAAAGGGGAGATTGGAGATGGGTCTATAATTTGATAGTTCGCAGGGATCAAGGTTAGCTTTCTTAATCAGAGGTCTAATTACTGCTAGTTTAAGAGTTTTTGGGATATAGCCAAATCTAAGAGAGGAGTTTATTATTGACAGAATAGGCTTGGTTATTTCTGGCAAAATTTCTTTGAGTAAACCTGTAGGAATCGGATTCTAACATACAAGTAGAAGATTTTGCAGAGGAAACTATTTTAACTAGTTCATTTTGTTGAAGTAAGGTAAACGATTCCAGCCTCTCTGCAGTAGTTACAATATTAGATCTAGACTGGCATTATAAGGCAGCAAGTTTGTAGAGTTTAATTGTGCATTCTGAATTTTCTGCCTAATTCTTTCAATTTTATCACTCAAGAAATTAATAAAATCATTGCTGCTATAGGCTAATGGCATCTGGGGTTCAGTAACTGTTTGGTTCCAAGTTATTTTAGAAGTTGTGCTAAATAATAATCTAGGATTATTCTTATTGTTTTCTATGAGAGAGGAGAGACAGGTTGAGCATGCTGCAGTAAGTGCTCTTCTATAGTCTATAAGGCTCTCCCTCCAGGTGGACTGGAATACTTCTAGTTTAGTCAGGCACCTGTTTTCTAGTTGTCTGTTTTAAAGCTCGAGTATGATCATTATACTACGGGGCAAGCTTTTTCTTCCTTATTATTTTACTTTTTAATGGAGCCACATTATCTAGAGTAGATTGAAAAGTATCCTCTAAGCACTTGGTCATAATATCTAATTCGGTAGGATTAAACGGACAGCTGATAGAGGCTGATAATTGTGGAAGGGTTCTGATAAAGCTACTAGCTGTGGAGGAAGTTATAGTCTGCTTAACACAATAGCATGGTGATGAACGTACATTACCACTAAAGCAAATTTCATATGAGATTAGGTAATGATCTGAGAAGATCACTCTTTATAATTTTAAATTATAATTTGAAAACAAATTAAAACAGACCTGCTCTTGTACAGAGAACTGTAAGATGCTGTCCTGCAGGCTGAAAGACTAATGCTGTTATGGTACCTTATAACTGTATTAAAACAATAATTGCGCATACTAATTTGAGGTACAAATAGAGAACTTGAGCTGCACTTATTTATTTAATTGATTTACTTGTGCTGCTAACTGAGGCATTAAGAGTACTTACTTAGAAGTGTGGTAATGTATATAGCACTTTTTCTTTTTACAAAATCAGTGATAAGTGATTTACACTAGAAGATAAGTGAAACATTAGAAAAATAAAATACCATGGTCTAAATGAAATAACAGCACAATTACAAACAACAGTAGAATATGAGCACCAGTGCTAGCCTAATGAATTATGTTTCAATCTCATTAAAACACCTGAGCTTGCATTCCTAATATTCTCTGGAACATTAGGAGCTACATAAGAAAATAATTATCCACTAACTGAGCTGGTAGGTGATCCTAGGAGGGGTCCAGAGAGACACAGTTGAAAAAGAAGCCAAGGTCAAAACCAGGAAAATCCAAATGAACAGAGACTATCCAAGCAAACAATCCAAAAGGGCAAGACAAAAAGTCCAAAAAGGGGAGAGAGCTTGGAAAGAGTCCTGGGAGACTGAATCCACAGAGGAGTAAGGTGTGCCGGTCATCTGATCTCCAAGGGGGTTCTGGGAGATTGAGTACTTAAGGAAAACAGGATTGGAGGAATGCGTGACAAGGAATTTGCAGTAAGCCTGCTTTAGCTGAGTGAAGTGGTCTGGATGGGCTATAACATTTCAAATAGTAAGATATTCAGGATCCAGGGCATTAAAGGCTTTAAAAGTTATTAGCAAGACCTTGTAGTCAAGGCAGAACTTAATAGGAAGCCAATGTAAACTGACACTGTATGCAGTACTTCTATAGATTTTAGTACTGGAGTAATAGTATTTTTTACTGCAGTAATTTGTACTGCAGCGCTAAAATGGCTTTTTTTCAATACCGAAATATTGCTGTTTATATCTGCCTTTTCAGGTGAGCCGGTTTCTTCATTTCATGAGTTCCTTCATTTTAGAAAAAGTAGCAGTAACATGTTTTATCCTGACAGATGGCTGACAGTGAGATCATTGAATTGGCTGGTCTTGGCCGACCATTCCAGTTGGGAATGCTGTACGACTGCCGTAGAGATGCTCTCATTCCAGGTACAGAAAGACAGAATAACTAACTGAAATAGTCTTGAAAAATATTTTCTTATTTTCTTTTAAGGGAATCTGCATCCATTAATATTCTTGTATTTTATTTTTCCATTAGGTATATGATTGTTTGCGTGATTTTATGTACCACAAACATGACCATTCTCTACCCTCTCTTTAGGCTGTTACTGTGCCTTTCAGACTGATGTATGTACAAACCCAAAACTGCCACCCCAAAATTTCTGCCACGCCATTGGCTTCCACCTTGCTGTGGGGTGGGGATGTGCCATTAAGAGGAGAGTTGTTTTGCTGTTGACGCAACAAGTCTCCATCCCCACGCTGACTCATTCACCCCCTGCAACGTGCCCCCACTCCCTCCCTCGTACATTAGCAACCACCCTAGATAGTTTAGCAATTACTTTGCAACACTATAGCAACCACATAAAATGCCATATCAATGAACTAACAATACTCAGGCAATGACCTAGCATCTGCCTAACAACCCCCTAGCAATGCCTTAGCAACTGGCTGGAATACCACAGCAACACTTTAGCAACCACCTAAGAAAACTATAGAATCCAACTAGAAACAGCCTTGCACCCATCTGGCATACCATACCAACCACTGTGCAAACAAGCAAACAATAAAAAATAACCCAAAAAACAACTGCATAAACACATTTTAAACAATAGTTTACAACAACTTTACAACGTTATTAGCAGAGGTGTAAGTAACGAATTACATTTACTCTCGTTACTGTAATTGAGTAGTTTTCCCTGTAACTGTACTTTTTGGAGTAGAATTAAATCATAGTACTTTTACTCATACTTGAGTTAATTTTTAATAAATAAAATGCTTTTACTTCGCTACTATAATTTTCATAACGTTACAGAGTAAAAATAAATGTTGAACGTATCAGCTCAGAAACCAATACGAACAATGGGAGGTTACATTTAAAAGATTCACCAATTAAAAAACAGCAGCTCCGACAGGAAAAACACTGCAGAGATGTCCAGATTAGTGAAGAAGCACAGAGGAGAACAGAACCAGCACACACGAGGAACAGACCCCGTCCAAACGGTCATCTGTATTCATTAAACATGAACTAAAGAAAACGGCGATATTATCAGCGCCAAACACAAAACCTGCTGAGATCCGCGCTCACAACTCGACTCCAGCCTGAGGCAGTGTTAGCCGAGCTAGCTGATCCAAGCTAAACAGGTTACCGTGTTTACGGGTTTCTTCTTTCTTTTATAGTGATTCTGTTTATTACACTGGAAGTCTGCTGCGTATATTTTATTAGCTACTGTTTTGGAGATACACGGACGTCTGTGCGACAAGAAATCTAGCCTAATACAGGATCTTTATCAACTCTGAGCAGTGATTCTGTCACGTTGTCGTTGACTGGCCTGATCCGATCCCTCCCCACCTGCCCACCCTCTCTCTCTGTCTCTCTCTGTCTCTCTTGTCTGTCTCTCTCTGCCTTTGTGTTTGTCTTTAACTGTGAGAGGCTGTGTAGCTGTTTAACTGTGAAAAATGCAGTGACAATGTCTGAGTCTGTATGAAGTGATCAGCATGATTAGTGAAATATATTACAGTGAAATCAAAGCTGGGTAAATTGCTGATGTTGCTGCTGATTTTAATGGTGTAAATGTTCTGAACAGATATCAGTGAAAATATACAGTCTGAAGGCTGTGAGAGGTTCACACCTATTAATGTAAGCTAGAGTCCAGGGAGCTGATGGGCAGCAGGACTGTCACTAAAATCACGTTATTAATTAAGCAAGTTACTCATAATTTTGACTTTTTTTCTCTTAAATGTACTTAATGAAACAGTAACATCCTCTGCACAGTCTTTCAGGGATTCTGAAATACTTTACTGGAAACAGATAAACTAGGACATCTTATATAATCATCTAACCATGAAACGCATGCAGTTCAACATAAACCTCGTCCCTTACACAGCTCACAGAAAGCCGTGTATTCAGAATATTCAGTAGCAGAGCGAACTGTGATTAGTCTCAACTCAGTACTTAAGTAGTTTTTCAGCGAACTACTTATTTACTCTTACTTGAGTAATTTTATTAACTAATACTTTTACTTGTACTTGAGTAAATTATCACTACAGTAACAGTACTTGTACTTGAGTAGGGATTTTCAGTACTCTTTACACCTCTGGTTATTAGCTGGCTGTCAAGCCAACTTGAAGTTTATTCACAAACTTTTCTTTTCTAGTTATATTTTATATTTATTCACTCCACTCTGTGAAAACATTATGAACAGATTCCAGCAAAAACTTATAGGATATGCACAGCCTCTGTATTGCTCCTACAGAGTACTATAAGGATAACTTTTGCATACTTTTTACACTGTTACTGTGCTTCTATACTGAAAAGCTTTTATGCAGCTGTGATACTGCATATATTTGCATATATCTAAGAATAGCCCAAACATATTTTGGTACACTGTACACTGGTACGCTATGACAATAAACTTGAATGTAATTGCATTTAACAATTGTTTGACTGTTTCCTTGCCTTAAAATGTTGTAATGTTATATATAGAACCATAGAGAGAAGTATAGAACTATAGAGAGATTTGAAAAGCAATCACATCCTTTTGGATTTTTAGGATATTATGTCCGTTCTAATTTCACTACACTGGTTGTCTGTTTCTTTTAGAAACAATTGAGACGTTTAAAAGTGCTTGAGTCTTCCATGAGCAGCTTTTCAGATCATTCAGATTATTATACATCCCTATAGTGAAAAATACAAAAAGTAAGGAAGCAACCTGTTGCACATGACATTTGTAAAGCATCGCCTATTACTAGTTTTTAAAAAATGGTTTAAAGCTTGTTTTTTTTTTAACAATTACTTAAATGTATCACACTTTCTATCTGTTATTATAGGCAGATGGGTGTGCATAGGTCTGGTAAAGGAATAAGTGAACATAACATAATTTGCAGTGATTTAGAAAAGCTTATTAGTGATTTTGTTTGGAACCTCAAAACAGAAATATATCCAGAGTCACTTCCATACACAGAACTGAGCTTTCATCCTGTACAAGTTCTCAGTTAAAATATTAGAGTATTTTCAGCAGTCTGTAATTAACTGTATGTATTTATTGTTTTCTAAATACAGGTATCACACTGTGGGATTCAGAGATGCTGACGAAACACATAAACACACGTCCACAGCCAAACACTGACTTTAGAATCATTACCTCTGATTCCAGTGAAGACAAGTCAGAAGCTCTGAATGTTTCTCCCTCACTTGAAGCTAGCTTTCTCAGTGGTCTAGTCACTGTGAAAGGGTCGGCAGAATATTTAAGCAATAAGAAAAAATCTAAGCACCAGTCTCGAGTCACTCTGCAGTACAAGACCACCACACGGTTTGAGCAACTGACCATGGACCATCTTGGGCTTGGGAACATTAAACACTGTAATGTGTTTGAGGAGGGCTCTGCCACACATGTTGTTACTGGCCTTCTATATGGTGCCCAGGCCTTTTTTGTTTTTGACCAAGATGTTTCTTCAAATGAAAACCAGCAAGAAATTCATGGAAACCTGCATGCATGCATCAAAAAGATTCCTCTTATATCAATTGAAGGTGAGGCATCTTTGAAAATGACTGAGAATGAAAAACAGCAGAGTAACAAATTCAGCTGCACTTTCCATGGTGATTTTGCTCTGGACAGCAATCCGGTCTCATACCTTGATGCCATCAAGGTGTACTCAGAGCTTCCAAAGCTCTTGGGGGAAAGCGGAGAACATGCTGTACCCAGACATGTGTGGCTTTATCCTTTGAAAAAGTTGGACACAGCAGCAGCTAAACTGGTTAGGGAAATAAGCGTCGGTCTGGTCCGTCATGCCCGCCGTATCATTGATGACCTGGATGATGCTGTTACGCAGTGCCAGGACTTGATGAACATTGATATGGCCATTCAGTTCACTGAAATCAAGGCCAAGCTCAGAAAATTCAAAGACTTGTGCTCAGAGTACAAGTTGGTCTTCCAGAAACAGCTCTGTAAGCTTCTTCCATCTATAAGAGGGGGAGGAACAGAAGAGCAAGAGCTTGTGACATTGCTGAGCAGTGTGGAAAGGTCCCCCTTCCAGAGTGCTCTCATGTCTACTTATCTAAATGACAGAGAAAAAGAGATGAATGTCCTCAGATCATACCTGGACAAGATGAAAAACATCCCTGTGTTTTCCTCCAGCAATGACTTGATCAAAGAAACACTTAACTCAGCTAATGACTATGTGGTGATCTTTGCATTCTCATCCATAGTGCAGGAGGATGTGTACCTTTCTGATGTGGAGAAATATCTAAAAGACTTAGCAGTGAACACCAACAAACAGATCTGCTTTGAGCCCAGTTCTACAAAGGAAGCACAGTGGTTCTGTGGTGATATGGTATCACTCACCAGCCAAAATGTACAGTTATTCTCAGACTTCAAAGAGGCCAACAGAAACAGAGAAAAAACTGCATTCTTCATTGCATCCATCCCAAACAAAAACATCATGGGCTCATCAATCCATGTTTACGACAAGGGGCGTCTGCTGAGTGCAGAGTTTGAGCTTCCCTCAAAGCCACCTGCACCGTCCATTTTAAATGCTAAACATAACTGTGTTCTCACAGAAATCAAGCCTCCAGCCCTTGGCAACAAAAGTGTGGAGTCCTACATAATCTCATACCAGACAGCACAAAGTTCAGAGTGGACTCATGTGAACACTAGTTCTCCCGAAGTCTCTATCAAAGATTTAAAGCCAAATACAGAATATCGCTTTAGCTGCCAGGCTGTGTGCTGCCCAGGGGTCAGTCTTTCTAGTGAGGAGACACAGTTTTTCAAAACTCGTCCGTGTAGCCCTCCTGGACCACCCAAAGAGAAATATTTAGAGTCGGCTGCAATAACCATAACCTGGGACATTCCTTCATTTGTTGGAGAAAAAGCTGAAGTGATTGAGTATTTGATAGAATTCAGGGAACACACACATGATGGGAAAGGTAAACCATGGCTATCGATGACGTCCACAAAGAGAGAGTGCACTATGAACGGACTGAAAAGTGAGACTGCCTACATGATCCGAGTTTCAGCCAACTGTGCTGATGCAGGACAGAGTCTTCCCAGTGCTGAGACTGTGCTGACTACTTTAAAGCCTTCTGACAAGCCTAAACAAGCATCGCCTGAAACTAGGAGTCAGCTGTTCTTGGAGCAGTCGTTTTCTTTTGTCTTAGCAAAGGGCAATCCAACTGTTCGTGGACTATACCTGCAAAACCGTTACAATGAGACTGAGGGTCTCAACCTGCGTGTTTTTGGAAGAAAGGTGGAGGCGTCAAAAAACAAAGTGATACTGTTACTTGGGGCAACAGGTTCGGGCAAAACTACACTTGTCAATGGAATGATCAATTACATTCTGGGTGTGAAGTGGGAGGAACCTTATCGCTTCAAATTGATCAATGAAGTAACTTACCGATCACAAGCAGAAAGCCAGACAGCTGAAGTCACATCATATGAGCTGTATAACCAACCAGGCTTTCAGATCCCTTACTCCCTGACCATTGTGGACACTCCAGGATTTGGGGATACCCGTGGAATAGAAGAGGATAAAAAGGTTACAGAGCAGATCAAGAGCTTCCTTTGCAATCCTTTGGGGATTCAGCATATTGATGCGGTCTGCTTTGTCATACAAGCTTCTCTTGCCCGTCTGAGTGCCACCCAGAAATACATCTTTGACTCAGTTCTCTCAGTCTTTGGCAAAGACATTGCAGAGAACATTATGATTATGGTAACCTTTGCAGATGGGCGAGATATCCCAGCACTGGAGGCCATTAAAGCAGCTCAAGTGCCCTGCCACAAGAACAAAAAGGGAGAGCCCACTCATTTCAGCTTCAATAACTCAGCTCTTTATGCTCAGAAAATGGTCCCCTGTGATTCTGATAGTGAGTCAGATGATGATGACAATGATGACGACAAAAAAAATGAAATGGCCTGGAACTCAACCTTTAAAAAAATGAAAGCTTTTTTTAAAGCACTGGGGGACATTGAAAGTAGAGAGCTCACATTAACTGTACAGGTCTTGGAAGAGCGTGAACGTCTTTCCAAAGCCATGCAGTCACTCACACCACAAATCCAGGCTGGTCTCTCAAAGATGGCTGAGATTGAAAGCACAAAGCAGCTTTTGAAAAACGAGGATGAAAAAATGAAGGAAAGTGAGAATTTTGAAAAAGAGATAGATGTGGTCAAGGCAGTTAGAACTGCTGTTCCTTATTATTCTATGAATTGCAACAACTGCTTTTTCACATGTCACTCTAACTGCTTTCTTCCCCAAGAAGATGACATAAGCGCTTGTGCTGTAATAAATGATGAGGAGCAATGTGTGATGTGCCCTGGAAGCTGCCATGTTTCTGCGCATCTACAGGAGAAGGCCATTTGGTCATATGTAACAACCAAAGAGAAGAAAACTGTCAAGGAGCTGATGGACAACTTCAACAAGGCAAAGACAACATTCATGACCACCAAGGATGTTCTAAGCGGGCTCGATCAAGAATTTAATACAATTCGTTCTAAGCTGACAAACTTGGTCACAATGTCCTTAAAGTGCCTTTGGAGGCTGGATGAGATTGCACTGAAACCTAGATCCCTGTCTGCAGTAGAGTACTTTGAGTTACTGATTAAGACAGAGGAAGATGAGAGAAAGCCTGGCTTTGAAGATCGCGTTGTTAGACTGCAGAGAATGAAAGAAGAGTGCAAAAACCTGGACAAGATTGCAGATGGAGAAGATGTTTTACGTCTGAAGCCTGAAACAACTTAAGCTTTTGGTTTTCATAAAAAGAAGATGTGCAGTGATACAGTTTAGTGCAGTTATGTCAAAAGAAACAATACTGAAGGAATCACTCTGAATATGTCCATGTAATCGAAAGTGTTGAAATTATTGTGGCTTTATCCTTGCCCACCCTGCCTGTTCTTAGTATGTGACCTTCCACTTTTCTGATTCTTGTCTACATGGGATTTCAAAACATTAACACATGTATTTTCAGTAATTTACCCTCTGGTCATGCTCGCCAAATTTATTTTTAAACTAAATATGAGAATGACACATTATTTCATTGATGCCCTTATACAGAGATGTCCACCATTAAGATCTGTTAGTTTTTTATTGTTATTTAGAGTTTAGAGGTTTAAATTAGCAAACTGTCTGTTGATTGATGAAATGTTTCAGATGGTTTTGTGTTCATTTGTTCTGGGTACCATGTTAAACACATTTGCTGAAGTAGGTCATTTATACATTACAGTTAGTATATTATAGATAATATGTGTTTACAATGAAACTGCATGTTTATATATAATGTGTTCAATATACTGTGTTGTAGCATGCATGCTAATGTATTACAATAAAAGCCATGTCAGTCAGTGTATTTGCATTCTTGTTATTCCTATTTTCTCCATAGACATGTTGGAAAATTATTATATAAACCAATCAGGTACTAGATAAATCATGGCATTATAAAAAATAATTTAGAACCAAAAAAAGTAACTGGCTTCTTCATCATTAACATTAGCTTTTATATAAAACCAACCTTGGCAATAGAAAGTTAATGGAATCATTCACTGCACTTCATTATCATAAAGCCTTGTCTATACACACCTGTGCATTTTACCATAATGAATATTGTCATTGTTGTGCCAAAATTCTCCAAAATGGTAATTTTTCAGGAAAACGAAAAAACTTTCTTAACTTGGAAGGTTATAGAATACGATTTTTTTCCAAGCAATTTTGGAACATTTTTTATTTGCTCCAATCATCATAGCATTTTAACACAGTGTAAAGGTCTGCTGCTATTTTTCAAATTCCTGTTTAAAAAAAAAGACATCCAAAGAATTTTCTTTTTACTCACCAGTCCACCGCTCACACTCCTGTATCGACTACTTTTTATTTAACAATTCAGTCATGCAAAATATATCAAACAAAAAGTAGCACCCCATTAATACCAGATCACAGTCCTTTCTTACTCACATAGAATTTTAAATATGCACTTAAACCAAGCTTCAGATGGCATTTAACACATCCCTACTAAAGGACCAGGACCATTTCAACAGAGAGTGGACATCTTTCCTAGAAATAAATGATTCTCCAGAAATTCCAGCTACATTACTATGGCAAACTGGAAAATCAGTACTAAAAGGAAAAATAACATCCTACTGCTTTTATACGAAAGACACAGAACTTGAATTAAGGAATTAGAGAATAAGATGGTGGATAACACCACAGTTGAAACCCAGAATGAATTTAGTAAAGACAAATTACAATACAATGAGCTTATAAATAAGAAAACAGTTCATAACACAACTTAGACACAAACATTTTAAATATAGCAACAAAACTGGAAAATTACTAGCAAATCTTATTGAATGTAATAATGAAAAAACAACAATCCCAGCAATCAAAGACGCAGCAGGAAAGATCAGACAGACATGAGAGGAGATAAATAATGTTTTTTAAAAATTTATACAAGAATTTATACTCAGACATGATCCAGTAACAAAAGATATCTTTTTCTCAATAAAATTAACCTGCCAAAACTGAATAACAAAAAACAGTCTAGACACACCAAGAAGAGATTCATAATGCCCTCAACCAGGTGTCTAACAATAAAGCACCAGGACCTGATGGATTGCTTTTATGAGCATTTTTGACCCATGCTAGCCCCTGTTTTCATTAGAATGGTGGAAGTTAAACAAAATATGAAATTACCCACTGTAGTGAACACCACCATCTGGTTGAACCAAAGTCACTCCTGTTTACAAGAACTCTACACATTACCCAAACTAAAAGCTTTGGCTCCACAAAGTCTGAGGTAAAAGCCATAAAACAGGATTAAGTTGCCAACAAGTTTTACAGCTTAAAAGTACTTTATCTTGAGAGTCTGGACACTGTGCGAGGTTATCAACCCCTCTTTGCTTCATAAGGCATACCAGACAGCTATAAATCCCTGCCTGGAATCCAGCTGCAGGCCTCACCAAACGTTTAACTAAACTTAAAGTTACACCAAGTTTCTAAAGTGTGCACCAATACAGAATTGCCACCATTCAACAGGGTTCATTTCAAGAAGTCTGGAGACCCCAAAAATGAGGTTGTTATGAGTTTGTTATGAATCTATAACAAAGTTAGCCCTTTTAAATTTTATTGACAATTTAGATATGGAGCCACAACACCCCCAAGTGGTTAGAATGAGACACAACGCATCAGCACCATAAGGACATGTGCCAAGACAACCATTTCATTGTAATGAGTTTAGACCATTGACAAATATGTATCCTGAATGTAGTTTTCTTTTCTTTTCTTTCTTTTGTTCCTTTTCTTTCGTTGTCGATTTTATTTCTTCATGCACTGGGTCATATTCAAGTATTACAGGCAAACATTACCTGTGTTCTTTAACATGTGCTGTGTATCAGGTAACAAGGGTTAAACTCTCTCTTATAAACATACCTGAATATCCTAGTTGATCATTCCTTGATTTGTTTCTTTTTTCTTTGTTTAAAACTAACTGAAACAAAGAAGGCACTGATTCTGGGGAAGGCACTCCTAAAATTATATACAACCAATCAGAGTTTGAAACAATGAATAGCTAATTAACCGTTAGGTGAGGAAGACCTATCAGCACTCTGGCTCCGCCTCCAAAGGGTAGGGCCTAGAGCTGAACAAAACCAGAGTGCACCGCAAATTTGAGGAATTCCTGCATTCTCAACAAGAAGATAGCAGAATTTCTAGGTTCGTGCCGGCCTTGGTCAGAAAGACAGATCAGAAGTATTAGAACGCTAAAATTTGATTTGAAGCCTTTGTGTGTTTTTTATAACTTGTCTGTCCGTCTACACACCTTAAGTTTAAACCACCCTTAGAGAAGGAAGGTGGATATTTCTTGTTTGGCCAGGAAGAATATATCCACAACTTTCAATTCTGCTAAAGAGAGGTAGTTAGTTAAAGTAGTATCAGTATTCTCTAGAGGCTCTTTCATGTCTAAGTTTGAGTGGCTTCCCAAGAACCACACTGCCTCATACTATTTAGCTTTGAATCACTTGTTTCAAGCTACTTCTTTCTTTTGACTTGTTTTATTTTCTGTTGTTTATCATTGGAAGTAGTCTAGATGTAGTTTGATATTTAGCCAATAAATCACCTGTTAGTGAAGCATCCTTGGTGCAAGCGTTTCTCTCTCTTGCCCTGGTCTGTAGACTTCAAATAAATCCGGGTTACCCCACACCCTTATCTAAGGTTCTAGAAATAATAACATTAAAATTGCAAAACCCACCACGCCACTAAAATGAATACTGCAACTATGTCCCTCCATCTAAAACCCAATAAGGACCCTACCTTACCCTCCAGGTATTGACTACTATCACTCATCAACACAGACACAAAAATATCAGCAAGACATTAGCTATTAGATTAGGACCTATTATTTCATCACTGATACATCCTGATCAAACTGGTTTCATCAAAGAAAGACACACTAACATATGTAGACTGCTTTACCTGATACATTACACTTCACTCCATAAATTAGAGACTGGATGCAGAGAAGGCCTTTGATAAAGTAAACACATTGCCACATTGCATAAGTTAGGTTTGGAGAATCCTTTTTAAAATGGATTAAAATCCATTAAAATATATACCACCCTCAAGGCCACAGTCAATACTAATGGAATATCACAAAATTTCACACTGCCCAGAGGTACTAGGCATGAATGCCCATTTTCTCCAGTTCTGTTCTCAATTTTTAAAGAACCATTAGCTGCCACTATCTGCCAAATACAAATATCAAAAGGTATTCAGACACCAAACCTAGAAAACAAAATCTGCCTATATGCAGATGATATTTCCTGATGCAACATATCTGAAAAGAACATACAGTGAATTTCAAAGCAAAATAAATGACAAAATTTAATAAGAATTTTTTTTTTTACATGAACACAAAAAGTACACATAATTATAAGAATGGATAAAAATGGAAAAGAATAAAGAAAATGAATCTCAACAGGTTATCATGTTAAGACAAACACACATAACCTCACATGCAACGGCTTAACTAACGCGAAAGCTTAAAGAAAATCAGCAGGCTAAAACTATGAGGAGAAAGAGAGAAATGTAAATGTAAGATTACTCACAGACTATATGTCAATGGTACAATGGAACATCTCTCAGCCTCCACCAAAAACAAATCTACTGAATTCAGCTTCACCTGGTCAACATTAATTCACTTCCTACACAACAATAATAATAATAATAAATACCTCTAATAGTTAGCCATACAAAATACTAATCTAACCATTGGATTCAGTTCTCTGAGTTTATTCATACATATAGAATAACTCCACATTACCACGGGTCTTTCCATGAATGTTTTGCTCCTCCTCCCACGTACACACACAAACTCACACACACATCAAGCAAAGGTGTTGTAATTAGTTATCATCTATAAATTTTGTATTGCCTTATGTATGAATGTTAAATATGTGTATACTCATTTTATCTACTTAAAAAATATATTTTATTTTATGCAGTTATATTTATATATTTTTTTTGTTTATTCATTTGTTTATTCATTTTTTTCTTTTGCTTCAGGACTCCATTTCCTTCTCCTTGACCACATTGTTTCATGAAATACGTATTATTAGCAACGATATGTAAGACTTTTAGCCTTGTTAAATCAATCATCCTTAATATATTAAACATGTTTACAATGCAATGACACATCAGATGTACTGAATAATATTGAATAAATAAATAATGCTAGGGATCAGTAGTGTAGGTTTCATTTAAAATTTGGCGGGGACGCACTGCTCATATCAGCTGACCCTTTTATGATAAATGTTTTATACTAATTACTAGCATTAACAATATGTTACTGTCACATTTCCGGGTTCTCCTCCTTTGCCTAGCACGCTCCAGGACTCCAATTCCCATAATTCCAGTCCCGATGATGTCACCAATTCCTCCAATCATGTGCAACCGCCTCGTTCTCAGTCACCTGATTTCTAAAGCGATTCACCTGTGTCTGTTTGTCTCAGACTTTAAGTAGTCTTTGGTTTGTTCACCTCATTGTGAGGTATTGCCATTTCCCTGGTTTACTGAGCGTTGCTATTCTGATTTCGTGACTTGTGTTTTGAACCCTTTGCCTGTTTTTTGTATTTTGCTTTTTGTATTTGCCCTTCTACTCTGTTTGCCTTTATGTTTTTGTCTTTTCTGGTTTTTGACTCTTGCCTGGTTTTTGGATTTTGATTTTGGATTTGCCCTGAGACTGTCTTTCCATCTACACCTCTCTCTTTAAACAGACTTTTGTTCTTAAGATCCGCAAGCGTCTTCTTGTGCTTGTGCAGCGTTACAGTTACATAAGGATTGCACTGTCAAACAGTTATTTAACATGCAAAACATTCTTACCATGAACACACATTACTATATTAATATTCATACAAAAATGCTAACCTATCAATTTCTCTGTCACCAGAATTATACCAATTATAAAACAGCCTATGCAACATATGAATGTGTTAAAGTAGCTTCTTTATTATATGCATATACATTTTTTTTTCTGTCACTCTCTCGCTAACAGCACACTCACTAACTCTATTTACAGGAGACTTTGTCTCTTGTGTTAGGAAGGGTGCTCATGTTTAGTGAATCTCACCAGCACACTCCCAGCTCAGTTTACAAGAGCTACATGATCATTTTTATCACCTAGGGTTTCAAACAAATAGGAAGTGCGCCCCTATACATTTGCATGACGTAGGAGTCTACTATATATAGTCCCCTAGGTCAGAGGACAAGCACTGACGCATTTTGATTATTGGCCAGGGAAGGGTAGTGTAGTTACCTTTTTGTTTAATTGAATTAGTGTAGTATGCATTTGTTTAAGAGTAAGTAAACATGGTTATGCTTTGTTCTTTTCTTAGGTGTTGTCCACAGTTTGATTCTCCCAGTGTGCTACACATCATAACAGCATTTCTATTTGGTTGAACTTAATAAAATAGCTTTTAAAAGCTCTATTTGCCTGTACCTCTTTCTTTTTATCCCTCATTCACTAGTGTAATATATTAATGCCACTTGTTGATTACACAACACCTTAGACGAAATGTGGGATCGTAACCCCACATTTGTAAATAAAACTGTTACTGTTACACGCTCAATCTAATCAATAACCTAATCAATATCAGATAATTTAAACCACTTTGCAACTCGGTCTAAAACTAGCACGGCTTAAGATCTCTGACATCTAAGGCTGTTGTTGTACATGAACTTGATCATAATTTTGATGTTTGATGTTGACTAGACCTGATGAATACTGTGGTCTAAATGAAGTCACCCCCACAGGCTACAGTTATGCGCATAACCCTGGTTTAAGCGGCCGGGTTGGAGGTATAGCAACCTTTTATACAAAAGCTTTAGGTGTGAATCAGAAAGCAGGCTACATTCTCTCCTTTTGAAGTTTTATTTCTTAATATAAGTGATCAAGGAACAAATAAGAATTCATTTTCACTAATTACAATCTATAGGCCACCAGGGCCCAATTCTGAGTTCTTACAGGAATTTGCCGACTTTCTATCTACTTCTGACTGAAACATGACTGAAGTGTGTAAGCCATTCATGTAAAATTCCTTAGTTTTATGTTTTGCTTTTTACAGTGAATCATATCATAGGTACTTTAATTCAAGCCTGTAATATCAATGATGATGTTGTTTAGCATGTTTGCTATCATGTAGCCTGTTAGCTAGCTGACCAGCCTAGTTCTAGTTGAGAAAATAAGTTGTAAGCCCTTCAGTTTAAACAAAAAATGGGTTCATCATCAGTAAACTTGGTGGTCAGTTCAAGAGTCAAAGATTATTCCATTAACAGTACAAGGATTTTTCGTCCTGTGGCGCAGTAATACAGAGTTCAGTTGTTGTGATACGGTCGTAGCCAATCAGATTTTTGGACCAGAACTGTCCGTTTTATGTGGTAAGTAGATGGCAGCAGCCAGCCCCCTCTGCAGGCCAAAAACAAGCACAACACGAAACATATGCCCATCTGCTCTGCTCCCTTGCCTTTCCTAGGACGGTTAAAAATGGAGACATCCTGGGGACAGTCTTAGCCGGGGACAGGCCAGCATATCGAGGGATTGTCCCTGGAAAACAGGGATGTCTGGTCACCTTAACGTACCTTGACTCACCACTCATATTTACATCTCACCTATGTTATTCAAGTGGCCACTTGTGACAGAAGGGAAGGAGGGGGCAGTGAGGAGTGTATTATTCAGACAGAACGCACTCACCCGAGGCAGTTTTGCCTCAGTAAGTGGATCGACTAGCCATGTAAACTTTGCAATTGCTTTGTTGTGCCTTGAATAAAGCAATGGATTTTAATAATATATTAAATATTTTGTGTAATTTTAACAACGTATTATAAAAGTTAGAATATTTACTCCACATTGAGGTCTACAGGTCTTTTTAGCCTGGGTTTCTTTTGTAAGATGCTCTTGTAGTCCACATGGTTTTTATATTGTGCAGCACAACAAGCTTACATGACCTGTTTGTTAGCTGTAGATGGCTGCCATATATTTTGCTGCAAAAACCCAACCCAACATTGTATGTTCTGTCTTTCATACTGGCCTGAACAGAACTGACAAAGTGCACGGCTTGACTGATTGCTATCCCTTCAAACAATTGTCATCTGCATCCCTTAAAAAAAAACACACTGTATCTGACAGTGGAGTATGCTGTTAGCCAGTGGGGAACGCTCTGTGCTTTTCTGGTGCCAAACCTCGCAAATTTCCATGATAGCATTCACTTATCAGAAAAGGTATGTAGTGTTTTAAACTTTTAAACTTGGTCTTTAACAGGAGTGTACACCACCATGTTATAGCTCATGATAAGTTTAACTTTGCTTGAAATATTGTAGCTTACCTGTATCTTCTTCTTGGCTGACGCCACAACATTATGGCTAAAAATTGAATCCACTATGGCAATTAATAGAATTTTCATTTCCAGAACCTCACCTATTGGGTAAGATGAGTGATATTTTCCCTACCCACTGCTGCGTGGAGACATCACCAACAATCAGAAGATTTTTTCAGGTGAGGAAAAGACTTTACATTTTCATAGAGAATCATGGGCAAAACAAGAAATTTGTCTTTTAAAGGAGATGATAATTCATGGTTAATCAAAGTTAAAGTAAACTTTAATGACAGACATGTGATGTGTGAGGGACAAAGTATAGTTCCTCCAGAACACAGTGCTACATTTAACACACAGCAGCAGACAAGAGTGCAAACAGGCAATAGATCCAATAAATACAGACAGTAAATTATACAAGCACAAAACAATAAACTAAACAATCATAAACCAGGACAATAGAGACTAAACACTAACAAAGGACAACAGGGAGCTGGGAAGATACAATGACTGCCAGTGGGATGACTTACCATCAGCATCAATGATTACTTGTATCTGAGAGCCCATTCCAGCTGTAGCAAGAAATCAACAAGCTGTCTAGCTAGCTACAGGTCACACCTAAAAGTTTTTAAGTTTAGAATATTATCTTATTCTGCCACAGGGTAACTGAACAATCACACTATATCAACTACAACATGAGCAAAACATGATAAAATTTATGTTCAAATCATTACTGAGGGGCTCTATAAAACAGCACAAAACAAGCTTACTTGGTCACACACACAATATGCACAGTATAATGTGCACTGAAAAACAATATACGATGAAAAAATATAAGATAAGAATATGAAAAAATGGAAAAGAACATAAAAAAAAATAAAAGAAGGATATTATGAAATGCAAGGATATTTGCAGTGTAAAACAGATGTATGCATATGTGAAAATGCGCAGGAGGACCCAAATGGCCTGCAGGAAGAAGTTCCTTTTCATTCCTCTCATTCTATCCGTTTTTGCTTTCAAGGAGCGCAAGCATTTCCCTGACTGCAATAAAGGTAGGAGTCCATCATTGGGATGGCTGAGGTCTTTCATTTATTTCCTGGCTTTGGTCCAGCACTGCTTGCTGTAGATAGAGTTTGACGCTGTAGTAATGCTGAGTCAGATAATGAAGCCTGTTCTGCTTGCCTCTCAGTATCTGAAGACGGATTTTCATGTATTGCTAAAATCAACACTAGGTAGTGGAAAGAACCAAAGTGGAGTCACAGTTCTAGACACTGTACTGCTGTCTATAAACTCCTGCAACCCCACTGAATGGTCTGTACACTCCTGCGCAAAAAAAAATTGGCAAAGCCCGAAATATAATGGTTTTTACTGATGGTTTTGGCCTGGTCGGACTCTAGAATAAAACCCTATAGAGAATATTTGGTCTTACTTTAAATACAAACTAGCTCTGCAATGCTTTTCATCTGCATGTTTACACACAAAACTTCAACATGTAATTAAAGAAAAAAGCTTTCCCATACTAAGTTACTTTATTTATTTATTAATAGGTTACATTTATTCATACATACATACATTACTTACAGGTACTTGCATAACTCTTGTATCAATTGTTATAACAGCCAATTAAGTTATTAGGTAACATTGCTTATTAAATCATAATTATTATATGCGGTATTTGAACAAATGAGTGAATGCATTATTAATCTATGTAGTTGTTACTGGCTTACTTAATAGTACTTATACTTACTTTGTGTATTATTCATGTTAATACATTCATTCCTTAATATTATTTAGTCAAAAGTGTTCCCTTTAATAATTTATCCACTACTAGCTTCTGCTTTATTTATTTGTACTTTATACGTCTTACAGACAGGTAGTATATTAAAACACTTCCACAAACACTCTAATACAGATGCATTTTATTAGGTTCACCTAGCTTATATATAATCTTGTCATTTTATCAGAAACACTAACCATATAGGTCTACTTTATAGGTTTACAATTACAGACTATAGTCCTGTCAATGCACAACTTATTAGCACCCCTCTACTCCATTCATCAGTGGAAAGGGACCAACATAGGACCACCCCGACTAGATATTTTTGAATGGCCCATTCTATGCATTGCAGTGACAGTGACATGTTAGTGTGCATGGTGTAATGTGGGTCAATATTTCAGACACTTTGGAGAAAAGACCACTATACTAAAACAATCATGAATGTATTTGGTTTAAATGTGTACATCATTTCTACATGAATAAAATATATTACATCAACACAATTATTGCCCCAAGTAAGCAAACTAAAAAAAAACTGAAATACAATGGACTATTTTTGTCAGTGTCCATTAAAATGCCAGACATGAAATGCTTGTATATGAATGCATACACTGCTGGGCAAATGAAATGGGCCAGGCTCAAAATATAATGGTTTTTACTGATGGTTTTGACCTCCAGACTTAAACCTTATAGAGGATACTTGGTCTCATATTAAACCCAAACTGGCTCAGCAATGGTTTTTTACTGTTTGAAGCCATCAATGCTGAGTGGAACAATATTGACTTCTTTCTGTAAAAGGTTGTCTGCAAATGTAAACACAAACCTTCAACATTTAAAGAAATCAAAGGGAAATCTGTCCCATATGAAGTTATTTTATCTATTTGTTTAATGATTTGCTGTTAAGACCATTAAAAGTTTAATGTTGTAAGTGTATGTACTGTATACAGAGATGAACATCAGTCCAGGGCTGTGTTAAACGACTCCTGATGGTTCATAGCTCCGATTTCTCACTGTTGTGCAGAAGGAGCAGATCCAAGATGAAAAATATCTGATATCAGCATAGGCCCAAAATTCCCATCTTGAGTGAATCCCTGCAAATATAAATTATTTTTCTTCTGATTTTTATTAATAAACACCATCGTATAGTTCAATGAGTTTTGTGTCATGTAGGAGAAGTGCTTCAGTACAGCTGTAAGTAAAGTACATTTCATAGTTTTGATCCACGCTCCTCACATGTCTCTTTCAACAACAGTCTCTGTTGGCATTAGACTTAGCAAATGACATTGGTAGCAAATGTCAACTTTTTCATCTATGTGTCTCCACCCCTATTGGGTATGTATTTGTGTTTGTGTTTGTTTAAATTTGGGCTAAAATTGTACACTGTATACCTGGCTGACGGGAATCTGCCAAGGAGGAATGTTGAATTTGAACAGCAACTTTGCATCCGACTGTCACGGAGGCAGTACAACTTCACTGTGTGAGCAGACCCTTGTTTGCAGCTAGCTTGAGTTGTGTGTTGATTAGCATGGCAGCGTACACTAGGTTTCTGTCACATGGTATCAGGTGGTATCCGATGTTGGTATTGGGCCCTTTCATATGAGTATGAGTAAAGAGCACAGTATCGGGCTGATAACTGATACCAATATTAGTATTAATGCATCCCTAATAAAGGATCATATAAAATTAGTTATATTGGCTTAAGTCAAAGTAAATAATAAAGACACTAACCTGTAACATGTCTCGTACTCCCGCTGGGTGTGAACAGCTCTCTCCTGCACTGTGGTTAAAATGACAAAACAGGTGTTAACAAGTTGTTCCAAACTGAAAGTAAAGAAATGAATAGTAATAACGACCATACTGTGATATTTTTTGCCAGACACAGATTAAGTCTAGCCTAAATCACACAAACTTTGCCCAATCTGCTTTTTAGCTATGTCATTTACAGTTATCATGTGACCTTAACAATCAGTCCAGTAATTTAGTGACCTTTACAGACATTATGTACCCATTATTGTTGTTACAGTCATTCCAGTGACCATTACAGTCCTTATGTGACCATTATAATCGTTAATTACTCCAGTGACCTTTACAGTCATTTATGTGACCATTATGATCAGTACAGTCATTCCAGTGACTTTTACAGTCATTATGTAACCATTATAATCATTAGTCATTCCAGGGACCTTTACAGTCATTAAGTGACCTTTATGGATATATGAGTGTAAAGATTAGTCATTCCAGTCACTGTTCCATTTCAATGCATCTTTAATCTTTACTGTCATTATGGCAACCTTTACAGTCATTCCAGTCACTATTAGTTCATCATTATTCTTTATCGTCATTATGGTGACCTTTAGAGTCATTAAGTGACCATTGTAAGTGTTACAGCCATTCCAGTGACCGTTACAGTCATTATGTGACCTTTATAGATGTATCATTGTAAAGATTATTAGTTGTTCCAGTCCAGTCTGTTAGTTCATTATTAGTCTTTACAGTCATACCAGTCAATGTTAGTCCATTATAACTCTTCATTGTCATTATGGTGACCTTTAAGGTCATTCTGTTTCCTTTATAGATTTAGAGACTGTAGTACCTCTGCGTCCTGTATCTTCCTCAGTTTGAATGATGGAGATGAAAGAAAGCCTTCCTACAAAGCAAAAGTTAAAGAAGAGCAGTAAGATGTCTACCATGATGTCACAACATTTTAAGTATTTCCTGCTCCCAAAAACAACCTGATGCAATTATGGTAATATTAGATAATCCATAATTGCATAAGGAAGGGGAAAGTCAAAGGACAAAGGACAAGTGAAAAAAGGGCTTACTGGAGTTATTAATAAAATATACTGAGAAAATTGAACTAACATCTGTGCAAGACCTGGTAGACCACCAAAAATCAGATAAACAGTACTTTTTGTCCATCCTTCAACTGTGAGAAGACCTCAACACCATGGGTCTGAAAGGATGTGTAGCTGTCAAGAAGACATTACTGAGAAAAGGAAACAGACAAACAATAAGAAAATCTGCAAATCAAAGAGAGAAGCCACTGGTGTCCTCAGAACAATGGACTGACCATCCCAGACAGACCTCAACATCACTGAATGTATTTGGGATAACTCAGATCGTGAGAAGCAGAAATGCAACCACTTTCTAAGACTGAACTTTTTGGACCACCCCAGAGTCCAGACCTCAACATTACTGATCAGCAGTGGTGGGAACAAGTCACTAAGTTGCAAGTAACAAGTAAGTCTCAGGTCTTGACACTCAAGTCCAGAGTCAATTCCCAAGTCAAGATAGTCAAGTCTCAATTCAAGTCCCGAATCAGTAAGAGCCTCAAGTCTCAAGAGTCTCAAGTCGAGTCCTAATCTTCAAGTCCTAAACAAGTCAGTATGAATTCTTCAGCTAATTTAAGGCCACAACACTGCATAATGGTAACAGTACTACAGCCTTTAACTACAGCATGTTAGTAGTGTGTGGCTGTATAGATAATCACACTCTTAAAAAGGTTCTTCAAGGGTTCTTTAGTAAAGAAAATAGTTCTAAAAAGAACCATGAACTCTCAAAGAACCCTTTGCATTATTAAAGTGGTCTTTGCATTGTAAAAGGGTTCTTAAGAATGTTCTGTAGATGGTTCTATATAGAACCTTTAATAAAGGGTTCTATAGAGCACACAAAAATGTCAAGCTTGTAACAATAGGAGAAACCTTCTGAGTGCTTTGTAGAACACTTTTCAAAAAGATTCGATACAGAACCATCTACAGAACAATCTGCATCAATCTGAAGAACCTTTCATGAAGCAAAGAATCCTTTATTCATGCAAAGGGCTCTTTGAGTGTTCAGGGTTCTTTTCTCGAAGTCCGAATCACTGGTGTTCAAGTCAAAGTCGAGCTGCAAAGTCTCGATTTTCTGAAGTCGAATCTAAAGTCATCAAATTTGTCCACACCTCTGCTTAATCAGTGTTTGGAACTATTTGGATTGTGAGAAGCAGAAAATGCAATCAACTTCTAAGACTGAACTTTAGAGGTGTGAAAAATATCCCTACAGATTTCTTTGAAAAAATGTAAAACTGAAAGCGAGTCTCCTGAAAAGAATGAAGGCTTTAATAAAAAAAAAGATGGACACACTAAATACTGCAACGTCTGATATTATACTTAGTTTTTGAGGCTTCTGTGATTTTCTCTTAAATTATATGTTTTCCGCTTTTTTCCTGATGCTGAAACATAACTTGTAGTTACTGACCATTTTGACTGTAAATTAAACAAATGAAAGGTCTCTGGCTTTTGCACAGTACTGTAGAGAATTAGACGTATTACATAGATTTTTCAGAGATTTATAGATTCTGTACCTGTCCTTCATTTCTTTGCACTTACTGACTGAATGTGCAGTTTTTCAGTGATGCAAAGGTCTCACATGTCATGGCTATTTACCTGTATAAAGGTTTGTAGAGGAAGGTGTTGATAAAGGATGCTAGTTTTCCACTTCTTGTGTTTCTCCATTCCTGCAAACTTTTCAAATTGCGAGGGGGTGAACCACTGACTTTGAGAGAGGATGCATGGCTCACCTGCAGAATAGGGGGGGGTGATTGTAGTAGTTACTTAAAAGTTTGAACATCCCAGAGTGCAGCACTAATATAATAGGTTGTATATGTAAACAACATCATTAAACAAAATAACAGCAATGATATAAACAATGATTCTTCTTCTTCTTTGTCCAGCTATAATCATGCAGCTACATTTAAGCCACCACTATGAAAACTAAGGAATCACTAAACCACGTTTAAACACTTGATCTATTTAACTGCACCTGGCCTGCTCCTGGGCCGTCACTACTTGTGGGCCACAAGTCAGTGCTGAATGTGGCCTAGGTTAAAACCATATTAACATCACTATCTAGGATTGTATCTATTGTGCCTCTTTGGTCATATTAAAAATCACTACTTCACATTTCCCCCTAATTAAAAACAGAAACAACTAAAGAAATAAAGAAATTTGCAAATAAATTAGAAATGTTCATTTTTACTAGTCAGCAGAGTTTTTGTCCACTAGAGAGCGACACAACACTATAGTAAGCTACTCTAGCGTGTGCCGTGCTGTGCTGCGCTCCGCTTTCTTCTATTTAAGTGGCTAAAGGAGGTTTTTCTTGCAAGGCAATACAATACGCACACAGGTACCAAAAAGCAGCAACTAATATGAAGCATGGGCATAGGGTTGAATCTTGCCCTGCCTTGATTGAAGGTTAGTTAGATAATGAACTGCTCCTTTTCCTGTTCTGAGTACTTAAATTCCTGTAAAAAGAGGTTTTGAGTTATGCTAATGCATTGTGTGCTATGGATGAGCCTGGAAAGTGATTTATGCAAACAGTAAGCCCTTAAAGGCTGTGTGTTGCAGTTATTTACATAGTAAAATCACTGCGCTTGGTCTTAGTTTATTTCTTTTTATAAAATGGCAAAAATTTCACTATGACAAAACAGGGCACTGACTGATAAATAATTTAATATATTTTTAAGAATAATCACAAAAAATAAACAAAATAACAGTAAAAAATATATGATACATTGCATTATGGGTTCCACCATATTGATAGTTCTTTGTTTATATGCTACAAATACTCACACACACTGTTTTTAATGGTTTTAAGTAGACTCGTCATGCTCAAAAGTAAACCAAATGAAAAGGAAGTATATCTTAACCAACTCCAGAGGGATGCCAAATAATGATATAATGATAAAATTAGCTTTATTGGCAGTATGGATTAATACAAACTCCCAAGCAACGAGTGGCATTTTTTAATTGTTGGATAATGTTACATCCTCCTTCATTCCCAGAGTTTCTTCCTACTTTGTGTATTTAAGTACTTGTTTTTGAGGGTTTTTTCATTTTCAACTCACTTGAAGCCTACACACTGTTTACAAATAGTAGAGAGGTTTCATACGATCTTTGATCTACCATATTCCACCCAGCCGCTGGCATATTTAACTCTGTCACTGGCACATTTAACTCAGTCACTGCTATGTTTATCTCAGTCACTGGTAGGTTTCAAATTTTAATTCATCAGACAACAGGACACTTTTCCACTTCGCCTAAGTCCATGTTAAATGAGCTTGGGCCCAGAGAAAGTGGCAGCATTTCTGGATCCTGTTTATGTATGTTTAGAGTTTTAATTTGCATTTGTGGATGCAGCAATGAACTGTGTTCACAGACAGTGGTTTTCATAAGTGTTTCTGAGCCCATGCAGTGATTTACACTGCAGAATCATGTCTGTTTTTAATGCAGTGCCCAAAGATCACAGCCAGCCAGTATTGGTTTTCTCTGGATTCTCTGAAACGTATTATGTACCGTAAATAATGAAATTAAGTTCTTTGCAATTTTATGTTGAAAAACATTATTCTTGAATTGTTGCACTTTTTGCCTGCACTGACTTTTACAGAGTGGTGAACTCCTCCTGATCTTAACTTCTTTACTTCTGAAACATTCAGCCTCTCTGGACTGCTCTTTTCATACCCAATTATTTTACTGACCTGTTGCCAATTGACCACCAGGTGTTTTTTTAGCATTGCACAACTTTACCAGCCTTTGTTTTCCTTGTCTCAACTTTTTGAAATGTGTTGCTAGCATCAAATTCAAAATGGGCAAATATTTTTCAGAAACAATAAAATGTATTTATTTAACATGTTGTCTTTGTACTATTTTCACCTATACTGTCACACACATCATTGTATTCTGTTTCTATTTACATTTTGCACATTGTCCCAAACAGGATTGCACTGTTCCTCAAACTGCAACCTTTCTGCAAGCCTGCAGAAAAGGAGACTGGTGTGCTGGGGGGGGGGTGTGGCTTCAAAGCCAAAGCATGTTGGTTTTTGAATAGCCTCTCATTTTTTCAACTTATACTCTCCAAACCCAGTGATTAATGTAATCAAACATGATAGAACTTACTGTTGTTGAACCTCTCCTTATACAGCTCGCCTTTTATACCTCCACATGTGACTGTAAGCAGCCGATTGTTCCTGATTTTTTCCCCCAGTAAATTGTTCAAAGAGGGGCCTGAAATAAATGTGCATAGTTCCAGGTTTATGTCAAGAGAAAATAGAAGTGTAGATAAACCTAGTTTCAACTGCTATGGACCTCTAGGATTTGTGTTTAGTTTTTCCTTTGATGAGGAAATATCAGCTGAAAAAGGAAGGAAACATCCCATGTTCCTTTTACCATTTGTCCAGTGTGAAAATGACTAATCCTGCAATTTTGGGCCTTAAAGTGACACAGTACTGTGCAAAGGCCAGAGACCAACCTTCACTTATTTAAATTATAGTCAAAACAGCCATTAAGTAAATTTTGCAGGAGATATTTCTGAAGAGAATACATATAAGATAATCCACTGGCATAAGCAAGATGCAAGTCAAAGAAAAACAAAAGGAAAAAAACAGTGTAAGACCTGTTGGCCACCAGAACTGACCCCACTTAAACAGCACTTAAAGGTTTCATCTTTGAGAGAGAGGAGAAAATCAAGCTCCACTTTTACTTCAGATCTGAAAAAAGGTGTTTCTGTCCATAAAAGTAACAAGTGGATGCACTGAATCCTAAAAACTGTGATATTATATTTTGGTGTTGAGTGTTAAATGTTATATGTTATAATGTGTATTCTGTTAAATAAATGAAAGGGTGGTCTCTGGCTTTGTCACAGCTCTGTATTTTGGCCAAAAAAGTCAATTTTACACAGTTTACCTCAAATATAGTCAATCAGCCAGCACGTTTTCTGTCTGAGGTTTGCTTTTTAGTTTTGTAATGGAAGTTTATAGCCACTAATTAGCTTCATGCAAACTGCATTCATTAATACTCACATAATTATCTCAAAGCATGTTTTATAAATTATCTCAAATAGACTTGCTTGTATGGTTTTTGACAATGGAAGACATTCTGTTATCTATAAGTGTTCATCTAAAAAAACTACAGGTGACACTTTATTAACAAACACTTAACAGACTCTCAGTAACATGTCATAAACATATGAGGGTTAGGATTAGGTTTTGAGTTGAGGTTAAGGTTAGGGTTAGGATTAGGTTTTGGGTAATGTTTGGTAAGGTTAGGGTTAACAATATATCTACTTAATGTAAGTAATGTATCACCAGTGCATCTTCTAGATATTTACTTCAATGTATCCAGATGCTTCACTACTGCCACTCCACTGATATGTTGTTGATGTGTTACTGATAACCTGTTAAGAGTTTATCCATCATCTACAAAGGACCACTCCGAATAAAGTGTTACCAAACTACATCACTATAGTTTTGTCCATTTTATAGATAACAGTGTGTCATACAATGTCAGAAACCACATAAGCCAGTCTGTTTGAAATTAGTTACATATTTTTATTGAAACAACTTGTCATGGTTTGCAGCTCTAGCTATATAGCTCCAGTATAAAACTATAGAATCAAACTTCAGACATCAAACATGTCTTGGCTGAGCTACATTTGGAATAAACTGAAAATTGCTAAGATTTGGTTTTTTTCACCATTTTTAACTCTTCATACTGCTGGACTTTAAACTGGGATTTGCCCTGAATTCCTGGTCAGCGTTGACTTACTGCTCGCAGGCCTGTTGGTGGGCGTCTTCTGATAAGAAGTGAGGACGGGGGACGGCCGAAGTTGACCATTCTTCTTGCAGCTCCTGGCCAACATCTTCCTCACTCTCTCTTGACTTCTCATCTTCTTTTGCTACTTTTCACTCAGCCAGTCAGAATCAAGAGTCAAAATCTCTGTTTCTGTGTCTTAGTCTTCAACCATCTTTAGCACTTTCCTGAAAAGTAAAGATTATATCCGCAATGCAGACGAGTTACATTTTAACCTGAATATTAACACTGTATTCATAAGTGACTGGAATTATGAAGTTATTATGATATACAGTACTGTACAAAGGTCAGAAACCCACTTTAATTAATTTACAGTCAAATTGGCCATTAAGTATTCACTATTAAAGAGGAATTCCAATGACTTCTCAAAATTTCTTCAAAATGCAGACACTAAGATTTAAACAAAGTCATTCAGAGTGTTTTGATGTGAAATTACAGAGAAACCTATACTGACTCTGATTTCATTTGTTTACTATCCAAAACCACCAGTGGGCCTATATTTGTCTTCTGAGTTTTATATGTAATGTTGATGATGTTAAACAGTGGTAAATCTGAAAAAATAAGTTTTATTTGGGGTCTATTTTGCTTCACAACACCCTGCATCTGCTCTTCCGCCACAAATACATTTAATATGTTTTAGACCAAAAGCTTCTCAAAACTATCATCAAAACAGTGTCAGGCACACAAACATGCATACATGTACACAAAACCACAAGTGTGAACTTTGTTACAGGCTGTCAGTGACTCGTTTGGGAGCTGTTTTTGTTAGGAGGTCACAGCTGGAACTGTTTGGTTTTAAGATTGGAAGGATGGCAGCAGTGCACAAAAATAAAGAGTGGACAAATTAAATACTGACAGATTAATATTATACTTAGTGTTCGTGGCTTTTGTGTAATTTTCTGTAAAATACACGTTTGCTGCTGTTTTTTCTGACACTGAAAAATGAATCACTTGATGGCTGTTTTGACTGTAAGTCAAATCAACGAAAGGGGCTCTGAGGCTAATATAATATCAGGGTGAACCGTGACTGTTAGAGCTAGGCCTTTAGATTGGGCCATAAACGTCAAAACTTTGTCAAAAACAAGCAAAAAAAAATCTCTAAGATAATGTTAATTTCTGCTAAGACCTCTATGGGATTCAAGTAGTATGTTAGCACTAAGCTAACAGCAAGCCTGTTCTAGTTTAAACACAGGCTTGAAATTTGTAAAGGACATTCCATGTTTTATTTGAAGCTTCTGACAGACATATTAACATATGTTTATCTTCAACTGCGGCCACTGTGGCCACTACCACTGGTTAGGCTACCATTAGTACCTGCAGTCAGTGACATGTTGAGGACTTCCAGACAGCTTACAGTAACATTTTTGCCTTACATAATTGGTTCCACACATTGCAAATCCAAATGTGATTGTTCAATTCTTCTTTCTCTTCCTGACTATCTTAGTGATTAATCTGACGCCTTTAGGCCTTCAGCCCTTCAGTCCAGCTCCTGAAGCCCTACCCAATGGTAGACCTCACTTGGCTATATCTTCCTGGGTATCTCGGAACAAGAAAATTCTGACTGGATAACTTTCCGTTGGGTGTTTTAAGAATTTAACCCTGGCTCCCGAGTGGCGCAACCGTCTAAGCGTTGGCCCTATCACGCGAGTTCGATCCCTGGTGATGCTACAGCCATCCGTAGCCGGGAGTCCAAGAGAGCACAGTTGGCCTCGCTCCCTCTGGGTGGGTAGGATGGCCCCTCCTTCTCCCCCCATCACTCAGCGCGATGCTAGTCAGCGCATGCGTCTGTTCGCTGACGTAACAGACCTGGCGGTTGACGCTTTCCTTCGAGCGCGTTCGGCTGTCCAGTGACGTTGCGTGAGCGGCAGCTCGAAAAGAAGGTTGGCTTCCCAGGTCTCGGAGGAAGCCTGTGTTAGCCTTCACCCTCCTAGCGTTGATAACATCGTGTGATTGGGGGAGTCCTAACTAGCGGGTGGAATTGGAGACGACTAAATTGGGGAGAAAAATCGGGTAGAATTTAACCCTTTTGTTTCCACCAAAAAAGAAGACTAAAGAATCAAACTTTGGACACCAAACATGTTTTGGCTGACTAATTTAGTTTGGGGGGAGGGGAAAACTGTGTAATTTTTTAAATGAACTGTTCCTAAAAACACTGTTGGGCTGAAAGAGTACATTAGTTTGGAAAAGAAAACTGTCAAATCATTATTTAGGCAAAGCCTGCACTTCGTATCAAGGAAGCCACTTTGATGAAAAGTGTTGCAGCTAAAGTTGCCCAAAGTATTAGCAAAAAGCTATTTATGTCCATGAAGCCTTTGCAGGGATTTTTATTACTTAATTGAAACAGAGCAAAAGAAACAGAAATGTCTCAAAATTTTAAGAAGAAGTGTATCAATCCAAACCAACAACTGACAAACAACTCCTCTGAATGATGTGTGTCTCAGTAAACCGGTTTAATCATTTTGGTTCTGTTGTGATTTTGAGAGATAGTTGGCCAGACAGATTCAGTAGGTCATGTAACCTGTCACAATTATTCACAGTGGTGGTGACAGGAACCAGACGGCTGAAGCATTTAATGTCTCAAAATCTCCCTCACAAAAAGTTATTACATGTAATGGTTTTAAATACACTGCCTGACGCCTGAGATAGTTTTAAGATAAGCTTTTGGCCTAAAATGCATTACTTAAAAGTCTATTCATGGTGGAGATGTACATGAAGGGTGTTTTAAGGCAAAACAGTACCTAAAAAAAACCTTGCCACAAATTTGCCATCATCAGCATTACATATAAAACTCAGAAGACACAAGTAGCTTCACTGGTTGTTTAATAAAATTGCTATGGTTCCTATCACCACCACTGTAAAGACTATCTGAGTTTGTATGTTTCTCTACAACGAACCATTTTCACATCAAACTACTCTGAATGTCTTTGTTTACATCTCAACCATTGAATTATGCAGAAACTTTAAAAAAAAAGTGTAGAATTCCCCACTGCTGGGATAGGCTCCAGCTCGCCCCGCGACCCAGAAGGATAAACGGATTAGAAAATGTGTGTGTGTGTGTGTGTGGAATTCCCCTTTAAGTCTAAGCCTGAACTACAGTATTGTAGTGCTAGAGTTGTAGTGTCATAATAGAGTCTCCAAATTCCAGCAGATGGTTTGTTTTTATCCATAAACGCAAATTTTTGATTAGAAATAATTAGTTAATACACTCTTACTGGTTCTTCAAGGGTTCTTTAGTAAAGACAATGAATCTATATAGACCCAAAGCACCCTTTGCAAGCTCAAAAGATCCTCTGCATGGTGAAATGGGTCTTCAGACTGATGAATGTGTTGTTTATATAGCACTAAACAGGGTTCTGCTACTGTTACGATGTCAAGCTTGTAACAATACAACCCCTTTTTTGGCTCTTAGAATCATAATCAAAAAAGGTTTTCACCATGCAAAGAACGGTTCTCTGTGTGTTCATGGTCCTATATAGAACCAGGAGGCCTCATTCGACAACGATTCTTAAGAAAAAAGATCTTCTTAAAACCGACTTACGCCGTTTTCACGAAGATTCTGACATTCGCCACTTATTGTTTACTTATTTGGGCTTTGTTCTTAGGTAAGAACAGAATCGAGACCCACTCAAGAGCACACAGTTCTGCGCTTTAAAAACACGTCATGAACTTGATGTAGGCTTTATATTAGGACCTTTCTCAAGAATAAATTTAAGAAAAAACGACATTGGCGAATGTAGCCCCTGCAGCTACACCAACTGCCTGCTCTGAGCTGAAAACTCAGCAGCTTTGATCCCGCCAATACTGCACTTGAACTTCCGGTGTTTGTCAAAGAAATTTCGAAAAAAAAAAAACTGAAAGACTGGCGACGCAGAAAGAAAATAAGGATCAGATACAGATATAATGTGAAAGATCTGCTCACCTTGTGTAACAGTCCAGTATGTCTCTCTGTTATACTCATTAACAGACATGCAGACGCACACACACACTTAGCTGATAAAAGCTGCAGTGACGCTCAGATAAAACATGGAGGAGGAGTTTTGTACTGCTTTTCTTCCCTGTGTGATCTCTCTCCTCCTATGTGCTGACTTTTTTATATCTGTTTCAGTTTCTCTCTACGCCTTTTCCATGTGGGTGGAGTTTCTGTGGCTGAAGGCAAAACAACTTGCACCCGAAACTACTGGGTGCAAGTTAGTCACACAGCTGTCTACACTGCAAACAATTGTATTTTCACAAGTGAAATCATCTCAAATCTAGTTGTTATGTCTAATATACCTCATTTTCAGATTGCTGTGAGAATATTATGAGATTATTTGGACATTTTTACTTTTATAATATTATTAAGTGAAACACTTGTTTTACATATTTCTTTACAGTGGTGGTGACAGGAGACAGGGTCACAATGTCTAAAACTAAAACAGTCAATTTATTATTTATCCAAAAGCACCAGTGAGACTACACACATCTTCTGAGTTACTATATGTAATGTTGATAACGGTGAAATACTGGTAAATCTGAAAAAATACATTTTCTTTTGGTACTGTTTTGCCTAACAACACCTTGCATGTACCGCTCTGCCATAAATTGATTTTAGAAGTTACATTTACCACAAAAAGCTTCTCCCAAAACTATCATAAAACACTGTCTCGGGCATCAGGCTGCATATTTGTAGCCATTTCATGTAATACCTTTCTGAGAGGGAGGTTTTAGAGGCATTAAACTCTTCAGACATCCAGTTCCTATCACCACCAACATGAACAGTACTGACTCAGTAAGGTTTTTAGAACACAATATTACAAAACCACACAATGTTACACCAAACCACTCTGAATGACTTTGTTTATATCTTAGCCACTTAATTATGCAGAATTTTTGAAAAATTTGTGGAATTCCCCTTTAAACCACTTTAAAGACATGTAAAGGGTATTGAGTCTGCAGAAACCTGCTTAGAATGAATATGGCTATTGAAAGTTACTGTTTTTAATCTTGCCCTTAGAATTTCATCACTTTTGTAGGCATTTTTAAGACTCTTGGTCTAAGTCTCTGATGTTGATTGACCGTAGCACTGACCCTGATGGACTGTGTGGCCTGGTGAGTGAATAATATATGAGTTTACGAAGTAAATTGAATTCTTGTACTTTAAAAATGTGATGAAAATTCTGTTTTCACTGATAGGAGCCCTTTATGTCTCAGTATGTTACGTTATTTTAAAGAACACAAATGGGCGAAGCCACTCATTTCCTTAAAGTATTTCCTGGTTTCCTACAGTTATGTGTTTAGATGTGTTTTTGGCCTGAGATGTCACTGGGAAAATACCAGGGAGGGGGCTATTCTGTTTCTAGTGCGCATCGTCATATGAATATTGGTAATAAACCTGAGACAAGACAGAACAGAGCCTGTACGGTTTCTGTGTGAGTCAGTGTCTGTTAAAGTAGAAGCGTGTTAGAATATTAGAGTGGAGAGTCACAGGCGGCCTCTGTTTGCTGCGTGTTGTAAGGACAAGCTCTGGGGGATCTGATGCACTGAGACCAGGACAACAGAGGATAAACAGTTCCGTACTTCATTACAGAAGTGCAGTCTAGTCTAAAGTAGTGGGTAGACTGTGAGCTGCTGTTAGCAAGACTAGCCAAGGTAGCCCATAGCAATACAGCTAAAACATATATCATTTTCAGTATTTAGAGGAAAGTTTAGTCTGGGGTCTTATTTTTACAAATTTCTCAAAAAGTCAATTTTGAAGATGTAAACAAAGTTGTTCAGGGTGGTTTAATGTGAAATGCTCCATTCTAGAGAAATGTGCTGAGCCAGAATTGTTCACAGTGGTGGTGATAGGAACCAGATGTCTGAAGAGTTTATGCCTCTACAAGCTACATCATAATAAGTTATTGTATTAAATGGTTATAAATATGCTGTGTGATGCCTGAGACATTGTTCTATCATAGGTTTGATATAACCTTTTGTGCTACAATGTAACTTTTGTAATCCATTAATGACTGTTTAATGAATGCTGTTTTAAGTCTTAAGTCTTCATAATTAAATCATTGCGATTTAAAGTCATTCAAAATGCTTTCTAGAGAAGCTTGTTGAGTCAGAATTGTTCACAGTGGTAGTGATATGAACCAGAACTCTTAAGCATTTAATGTTTCGAAACTCTCCCTCACAGAAAGTGAAAGATATATGCTTATTTTGAATTTGATGCCAGCAACATGATTTTAAAAAGTTGGAAAGAGGCTGAGTCTTTCATAAGTAAAAATGTGGAGGGATTCACCACACTGTGAAAGACAGAACTTCATTTAATCATCTTCAGTACATAACATCATTAAAAGACTGAGAGAATCTGGAGAAATCTCTGTATGCAAGGAAAAAGAGTGAAAAAAAATATTGGCAGGCCATGAACTTCGGGCCCTCAGACAGCACTGCATTAAAATCAGATATAATTATGTAGTGGAAATCACTATATGGGCTCAGGAACACTTACGAAAACCACTGTCTGTGAACACAGTTTGTCGCTGCCTCCACAAATGCAAGTTAAAACTCTACCATGCAAAGAAGAAACCATACATAAACAGGATCCAGAAACACCTTCGCCTTCTCTGGGCCCAAGCTCATTTAAGATGGACTGAGGCGAAGTGGAAAAGTGTCCCGTGGTTCGACGAATCAAAATTTGAAATTCTTTTTGGTATTCATGGACGCTGCGTCCTTTGAACTAAAGAGGAGAGGCACCATCCGGCTTGTTAACAGCGCACAGTTCAAAAGCCAACATCTGTGATAGTATCTGGAGGCATTAGTTCACATGGTATGGGTGACTAACACATCTGTGAAGGCACCATTAATACTGAACGATATTTACAAGTTTTGGAGCAACATATACTGCAACGTTTTTTCACTGAAGTCCTTACTTATTTCAGCAAGACAATGTAAAACCACTTTCTGCATGTATTACAACAGCATGCCTCTGTAGTAAAAGAGTCCAGGTGCTAAACTGTCCTGCCTGCAGTCCAGACCTGTCACCTGTTGAAAACATTTGGCACATTATGAAATGTAAAAAAAACAAAAAGTAGACCCCGACCTGAGCCGTTGAATCCAATATCAAGCAAGAATGAGAAAACATTTCACTTTCAAAACTACAGTTCCCAAATGCTTACAGAGTTTGTTAATAGAAGAGGTAATGTGAAAATGGTAAACATGAACCCATCCCAACTTTTTTTAAATATTGCTGGCATCAAATTTAATCCCAACTTATTTGGAATCAGGTTTGTGCATCTCAGTGATTGAATTATTCATACATTTTGAAAAATCGGTGGAATTCCCTTTTCAGGTTTTGTGTTTAGTTTGTCAGCTGTTCTAAATTTGAGTTAATTCAATACTTTGGGTCAAAGTTTAACATTCAGTGATATTAACAGCCAAATGTATATACATTTTTAAATCAGTATATAAAAAGTCTAGTGCTTTATGGTGGGTGTATGACAAGAATGGAAGCTGTAATAAAGGCAAAGTATGGACACAAAATATGATATTAGATTTGTTGAGGCTTCTGTGTATTTTTCTGTTAAATGTGTTTCCTGTTTTTTTCCATATACTGAAAATCTAAAAACCTAAAAGGCTGTACTGTACACTGTTCAGGTTTCTCTTTCACACTCTTGCACAAATATGCACACGTTCACCTAATGCAAATATTTATTCATGTTTAATCCCAGTCACAGTACTAAGCCTGAGTGAAGGAGGAGCCTACATCCTTTACCTCAGCCTGGTATTCTTATGGGGAACAGTACTTCCTGCTAAAATAACATATTTGGTCTTTTAGCTACACCTCTTCTCCCTTTTTAGAATCATTTGCCAAATTAACAATTTTCATTATTTTATATGCAATGAATTATTGACTCCTCAGCATAAAGTTTATTCAATATTTCAAGAATTCAATAAATGCTAAATTAATATATAGTACTAATATATAATATATAGTACTTAATATATAAACTCATTTTTTTTAAGTTATTTGCCTTGAGATTTCACAACAGCTTGATGGTGTCCTACAAATTATTTGATAGCTTTGAAGTTGTACAGGCCTATTATAGCAGTAACATTTTACACATTTATCTGCAACCAGATTAGTTTATTGAAAACAGTCATTCCAAATGTTTTAAGGCTAGTGTACCTGTGTGATTATGAACTATAAAGGCAATTTTAAATCTTTAAACAAGATGTATAACAAAAAAATCAGACAAACCAAAGAAAATCTTTTAAATAAACATTTTATTGCAAGACATGATGAAACCAATCGTACATTTGAAATACAAAGAAACAGGGCATCTGAAACCCACTGAGTGGCTGGAAGGGAAGTTTGGGGTACAGCATATCCATATGCCACAAAATAATAATAAAAGAAAATCAAAAAACAAAACAAAAATAACCTCTGGAATATATAAAGCAAGAAATGTACAGTATATCTGTCCAAACCAGCCTCACACTCACAACAAATCATCAAAGGTCTTTAGGAAATCTAATTTATCGTCCCACGACATACACTGTCTTTGTCAGTTCAACCTAAAAAGAAGGGGTAACAACTAAATTAACTAGTTTTATTAAAACTAAATAAATCATTTGAATGAACAACAGTTTTAATTGTAATATTAATTGTATTAATTCTTTTAGTTCAATAAAACTAGTTAGCTTAATTACTAATCACTATATTACTTGTTACTACATGAAGTCATTGTTTTAACTGACAAAGCATTTTTACAGTCTATAGTTCATTCTTTAATTTCAGCCAATACATGTGATACATTAAAACCCTCCTATGTTAATTGATATAGCTTTATATACAAAGTTCAGTTTCACTTTATTGTGTTTGCCACCTGCTTCTGTAGAAGTATGTATTAAAATGTAGTGGTTTTAGTGGGGCAAAATGATTGGTTGGTGGGGCACTAAACGATCCCTTGGGACCATCAACCATTTCAGCAACAAACTGCTTTACAACTGGCTTTACAAATTAAAGTGTTTTTAGTATTGTGACTCTTAATTGGTTAATACTAAAACTAACCAATATGTTTTTGAAAAGCTTTTTGTCAAACCATGTGCAAAAACAAAATATTAGCTTATAGTTTTAATAGCCACAGAAACTGTTTGCAAATGTGCCAATCATTTAATTTTGCGTGTAGTTCCGTTTATTACTGAAAGTGCTACTGATTTTCTAACATGTTCTGTATGTAAGGCAGTATTACGCTGTAAAATTTCCTTTTTTCTTTACTGTATCACACATAAAATCTGTTCTCTGTTCTATATGGCTTTTTTGCTTAATACTTCATGTCCAAACAAATGAAGGTTCCTGATTGAGGAGAGGTGCTAGTGGATGTCAAAGATGGTTTGGAACTCCTTCTCAAACACTTCTTCCAGTCTGGATCCCAACTTGTCAAACACATCATTGCCCTACAGACAGGGAGAAAGATATCATAACATTTTGTTTTAATGAGTGAAAACAGTACTTAGGCTTAGGCTTAAAATAGGCAATATGTTTAGCCTTAAATTGAGAACATAGTAAACAAATAGGTTATGGCAACCAAATTATAATTTTAGATAATAAAAAACTTTATTACATTTATCATATTAGTAACTATTACAACGCAAAATACTACCAAGTCAGAGTCACAGTGCTGAGAATGATCCACTCCTCAAATGATACCTGCTCAGTGCTGGTCCTGTGGGGGTCCTGACCAGTGAGTAACAGGGTAAAAGGGGGCTAACAAAGTATGCAGAGCAACAGATGGTCTACAGTCTGTAACTGGAGAACTACTAAGTGCACCTGTATGGTAAGTGGAGCTGATAAAATGGATGAGTGTACATACAAGGTAGGTAATAAAGTGGCGTGTGAGTATATATAACATTATATAAACACCACACAGTATTCAGAGGTCATCTTGGGACACTTTTATCATCATTTATCTTTTACATTTACAGCACTCAAAAGTGCATAATTCCATATATATATATAAATCAATATAATGACTCAATAGCAAACTAGAAAATGTTCACCAAACCCCTAATTTTACTTAAAAAACGTTGGGGTACTAATCCAAAAGCACACACGTCATGTGTAAACCAGAGATGTCTGATACTACTTCTGAAAAGCCACCATCTAACTCACCTGATTTGCAATTTTATTAATGAAGGAATAAATTCTAACTTTAGCTTGGAAAGTAATAAATAGTCACAACTCATATAGTCATTATAAAGTCAGATATTAATCAGAGGGTCCCAAGACAATTTTAAGCAGTGTATATCATTAGAATTACTACAAATGAAGGTAAATCCAGTGAAGATTATTTTTGCTTTAAAAATATGAATATATCAGTTAAAAGAATGCAGTTTGATTCCTGACTTCTCAGTGCACTCACTCTAATCACTGTATCTTTTAAATTCAATCAGCAGCACATCAATTTAATGAAGTATTGATTAGATAAACTAGGTACTAGATAACTACAAATAATGTCAGGCTATCATGAAGAGAGGTTTGGACATGCTTGAATATGCACACTGACACACAAAATCAATATTTTTTGTATTAATGTTAAACACTTACTACCAAAATAAATAGCTTTTAAAATCTAAATTTCAAACTCTAAACACTTTTGCACAAAACTGTATATATAAATAAATTTTGTTGATTTTTGAAGTGGAAATTAGCAACAACCTCTGCATCAAACTATTTTAAAAAATAATGTTCTTCTGTAAATGTTATTATTTGCATGATTAACTTTAAAAAAAAAAAGAAAAAGGGTGGATATAAAAAATTAAGCTAACTGATGCCTACAAAGCAATAGAAGGCTATATAAAGATATTTCCACTGTGTAAAATGTTAATAGAAAATGGCAGTTAAGTAAAACTGTGGAATTCAAAGCAAAGAAGACCAAGAAAACAGAGCTGCTAGTATGCTGGCCAGAAATGCAAAGCAATACCCCCCCCCATACGACATGCAGCAGCATTTGATGAAAAGCACACCTTGCTAACTGTTAAGCATTGGAGCTGGATCTATTTTGCTTTGATGTGTGGCAGCCAGTGGCACAGGAAATGAGTAGATGGAAGAATGGATTCCAATAAATAAGTATAAATAAATATCAACAAATTATGGAAGCAAAAGAAACTGAAGCTGAAAAGAGGATGGCTTCCACAACAAGACAATGATCCAAAACATACCTCAAAATCTACCACAAACTACTTCAAGAAACGCCAGCTGAAGCTTTTGGAATGGCCCTCACAGTTGCAACACTGTTGCAAGTCTGTGGGTAGATCGTAAACATGCTGTGCATGCAAGACAGCCCAAGAATATTGCTTTCTGCAAGGAAGAGTGGGTGACAATTCCTAAAACAGGAGTAGAAAAACTCCCAGCTGTCTACAAAAAGCCTTTGCAAGCAGTGATATCTGCCAAAGGGGCCGTTACTTAGTACAGAATTAACAGGGTGTCTAAACTTTTACACATGACACAATTACTGTTTTTTTTCCCAAATTCTTAAGTGTATCAAGTGCTAAAAGTTTTATTAAATAAAAAATAATAATTAAAAAAAGTTAAATATACTGCAGAGTTTGTGTTCTTCTTTGTGAACTTTCTAAATCAACAAAGTACATAATTTGGCCAGGGGTGCTCGAACGTTTGCACAAAACTTTACATTGTTTGTATCTCACCTTATTAAAGTTGTGGCAGTTGCGAAAGATGAGCCTGACGTCAGACACAAACTGGTCCAGTGTTTTATACTGTTTGTTCTGCAGCTTTGTCTTCACCCTGTCCAGCCACATGGGGTCAGGAATCACTTTGCTGTAGCCTGAGATCTGCATAAGAGCAGCACAGAGATTGAAAGAAATGAATGAAAATGAATCCTGGCTTTAGTACAGTTTTCACTCATCAGTTTTCACTAAAAAAACACCATGTTCACTTTGTTTAATTGTGTCACACAGTTACATTTACATTCAGTGCACATGCTATAGTTGTATGCATAAGTTTAAACACCCCTGGACAATCAACACGTTGTTTATTTTCTAAGTGAAAATGAGTACACGTCCTCTACAGATAATACACTTATTTATGCCATTTTCTGCTAATTTTAGGGCACAAGTTAAACATATTGGGGAAGAAAGAAAACATAAAATAACGAAATGTGCCGTAACTTTTGCACAAGACACATTTTCTGCTTTTTTTTCCCAATATGTTAAATTCAGCAAATAAATAGTAACTGTGTTTTAAATTGGCCAGAAGAGTTCTCTGTAGAGGATGTATTGACTTATTTTTACTTGGAAAATTAATGTTATTTGACCAGGGACAGGCGCCAAAACTTTTTCATAGGACTGTACCTCTACAAATTTGAGTCAGACTTTTTTCTTTTACTTTGATGTCAAAAAAATGACAAAATAATAAAAATGTAAAGCATGTTTTTTCTTTCCGCAGAACAAGACTGAGTGCACAGTAATCACTTTCCTAATAGTAATACAGGTCAGTAATGGTATAATAGTGTGGACTGAACGTTCAGATCCTGCACTTTCCACAAAATTTCTCAGTTTGTTTTAATGAGTTACATTAAATCATCTTGATCTGCCGGTGCTACAAGCACTGTACTTTATGAAACTAGTGATGGTCTGAATGATGGACAGTGTAAAGAAAGGTGAATGTAAAGATAACTATATAAAAGTCTTAAAGTGACAGTCTTACTGTTTTAGTGGGGTCTCCAGTGAACACATGCTCTATATCCTCCTTATACATGCACAACAGCAAATACTGGCAATGCTGACAAAGAATCACACAAACACACAAATTTAGAAATGCTGAATATGAATGTGTGTAACTGTATACATGTGTTTGTATGTGTGTTTATCTGTGTTTACCAGAATATACTGAGAAATGGAACTGCCCAGAGCTTCTTCTTCAGTCATTTGTGTGGGCTGCCACCAACTTTGGTTAGCCTTCAACACACAGAAAGTGCACACCCACTTCTCTCTGCACAAACACAAAGACTTAAATTGAGTAATTAGCACATAACACTTGTGAAAAAGTATCGTTCTCCACAGGGGTGAGTAATCTGAAATTTTTTTATTATTACTGTTACATATATCGCAACATGCTTTTCTGAGCACATTGTGGATATTATCGGTTCTCAAAGATCACTGAAAAACTTACATGTAGTTTTTCAGTGTTGTACATTGTAGCCTTTCAACCATGATGGATGAATTCCAAATGTTTTACATTGACTTGCACTGAAAATAAGACCGTATCTGTTCTATCTAAGTACCCCTCTGTTTTGCGCATTCACGTCAAGGGGTAGGGTGTCCCGAATTTTGTTGAGATAGAGGGGTAGGGCGAAGTGTTAGGGCTACATGGCCCTCCAAACAGAGGTTTTTCAGAGGCTCCTCTGCTATCACTGCAGACTGGCGGTCTATAGAGCACCACTAATAGCCTGTTAATGAAGTAATGTCCTTCTTTATTTCAGAATCGTCCCATTTCATAGGGGAAGGTTTCAACCACTACCCCTTGTAACTCAAGAGGCAAGGTGACACTCGAAAACAAGGGGTGGGGTAAAAATAAGAAATGGGATTGGACCTTTGTCATATTTTCAATTCATTTTCAATGGCCCCCTAGCAATACCACCATGCCCCACTGGGAGACTGCGGCCCACAGGTAAAAAAAAAAACTGTTTTAGTGGACATAGTGTGGTTGAACTAACAAAATCTGTCCTGAGCAGAGTTTTAAAATCTTTTCCCCTCACCCCAGTGAATCGTCCTGCACAGCCGGTAAATGGCACTGATTATGGAAAGCTCTTGGACATTCATCACAGCACAGCAGGTCACCTTCAGTGTTACAGATGAAGCACTCATCATCATTATCCTGGTCCTGCTGGTTACACAAGAATATACAGATAAAAGAGCTGAAGCCAGAATAAATGCTTACTAAGGTAATATTGTTCTGCATATAATAAATGTTGGTAAATCTAACTCTTTTTTTTCAATGCATGAAATTAAAATTAGTAACAAAGTCATTCAATAAATGTATGATTCTGAAAAACAGTGATAATAGTTTAGTAAGCATGTACTAAAATAACTAAACCAACTTTTAAAAGTTATAGAAAAGTCCTCATGATAATATTGATATTAAAATCTCATGTTAGTGGTCACATTAAAGGTGTACCCCAAGGCTCAGTCCTAAGCCCACCTCCATATGTTTCGCTCCATTTGTTCTACTTAAAAACTACAGCAATTATAGCCATGAAAATTTGACTTTTTTACAGAAGATACAGCGCATCTGTGTAGCACATTATCACAATTTGTTTCAAGCAAGAAACGTATGTTTCAAAGATAGTGTATAAATGTAATCATTTCGTAGAATGGGACTCGCTCACCTGAGCCTGGTCATTAGAACTGCATAGACTACAAATACACAGCAGGGAATGTACTGACAGGATCTTCTTCTACAAGCAGAACATGTACATGTTAGTCTATATTTGTGTTTGTGAAGAATTATACATGAATGAATAAGCAAGAATCTTATGAACCGAGGTCATTTCCTACAAACTGTTAAAAATACTGTGAAAAAAGTTATCTGCGCACTGTGCATATTCGCTGATGTTTACTCTAAGTATGCCAGAAGGCTGTTTCATCTGTATGCAAATGTGCATTAACAACACCCTTGATATGTTGTTAAATGATGATATGATGAGTTGAATCAGTACATTTTGGGCTCTATTCTTACTTTTTTCATTATGTTTTCTTCTTACTTCCCCTCCATTGCTTATAAAGGTGTATGCAAAAGTTTGAACATTTGACCCAGTCAAATTACATGCTGTAGATTTTCTAAGTGAAAATATATGAACACATCCTCTGCAGGACACAAACATAAACATTTGTCTGCTCTTCCAGAGCACAATAAATACATCATCAGATATCAGTTTGAAATATCAATCAAATCTAAACATCTGTTTGATGCTGGCATTTTCCAAAAGCAATTATTTGCCAATAACGATATGACTATGATATCATCGTACATCCCCAAAAAAGCTATGAATATATGTTAAAATACAACATTTGTAAAAGTAACCTGTTTTAGAAGGAACAGGAACAAAACTTATTAGTAATTAACTATTACATACATACATACATCATCTAAACCGCTTATCCTTCTGGGTCGTGGTGGGGTGCTGGAGCCTATCCCAGCTGTCATTGGGCGGAAGGCTAATTAACTATTAGTAATTAATAAATGAATAAAAAGAATAATAGCATAATGGCTGAAATCCAGTCAGCTACCTGTCACTATGCAGTTTATGCAGTTACTGCACACTGTTTGTTACTCTCTATGTCTCTAAATACAATCATATACAAAATGTTTGTGCATCTCTGCTCAAATTGGATGTCTTGTTGATTTTCTAAGTGAACATAATTTAACACATCATCTACAGAGAACACACTTCTGCACAGTTTAATGCATAATTACTGTTTATATCCCGGATTTAACACATGAAATTTGCAAAAAAAATGAAATGTGGCCTGTGTAAAAGTTTTTTATGTTTTTTCCAGTACGTCAAATTCAGCAAATAAATAGATATTATGCCCTAAATTTTGCAGAGAAATGCCATATTTAAATTTGATAGAGGATGCGTTTATATTAACTTATATTCACTTACAAAATCAAAAAATATCTATCATTTGACCAGAGGTGTGCAAACTGTAAAATTATTAAAATCTCTTAGAAATCCAGCACTTTAGCCCTGGTAACTCATAAGTTAGAACAGTGAATGAATACGTGCTTTCCACCATTTTATTATCTCTCTATCTCTCGTATTACCTTCAGCAGGTAGTTTAATGTTTTGCCATGACACCGAATATCTTTCTTCCAGTGCCCGTCTATCAGCGTTAACTCCTGCTTCACAAACTCCTCCGGAGTGAGCCAGCACTCCTCTGTGCGAATGCTTTTACTACGTGACCCTGCAGAAGACCAACATACAGCTTTAGTGTCTAGTTTAGATTTCATTCTATAACTGTAAAACATTTCAAATATCATGTGCATCATGTTATACATACTATACATTAATCAAGTCAGACATGTATGGTGTTCAAATTTTACTCCTTTAGTTTAGAACTGCAGCTGCTAGGCTAACAAAGCGTTAAGTCAATGATCACCCAAGCCATTTTCATAAATACACGCCCTAATTCAGTTCATGCAGACAAGAACACAGTATGAATTTCCATTAACTACTAAAACAAAAACAAAAAAAGTAGCTAAACATGGGCAGCCATTTAGCATAACTGGACTCAGTCCATTCATTAGGTATCATAAAACTCAAGACAACCAAATATTATACCAGGGGAATTTACAACACAGGCACACTGTAGGGTAATGTAAGAGGAGAAGCTAAGCACTCAGAAAATCTATACAATCAATACTCAAACATATATGTCTGAACCTGAAAATGCACATGAAGAAATGCACCAGTTAGATGCTGGACCTACCAAGGACCTCCTCTATCTACAAATGACATGACAGAAGTAAGCACAATGAAGACGGAGAAAGTAAACAGTGCTTATCTCAGATTCATTGCTTTGAGGTGTCATCCATTAAAATCTATATAGTACAGCTGTAGATTTTAGAACATCCCACTGGATGCCCTCCTTGTAATTGTCAGTTGAAAAAAATCTATACCTGCATCATGTACATTTTTACAGATGACACCTTGAAGAATTGAACCTGGGTTAAGCATTGTTTACCTTTTCTCTGTCTTATAGTAAGCAAGCCTTAGGTATTACAGTGCTAACGCTAAGTACCTGCGTAGCGACATTTTACAGCATGGCCCTGCACTACAGAGACTTTGAATAAATACTCCCTTAATCAGTAATCAAATAGATTAGAGATTGTAATCAATAACCAAATAGGTAGTATTGGCTAACAGAGAATATTAATTCTCTCACAAAGGGTCGGCCTTAGTCTGCCTGCACAGGAGATTCTAGACACTGACAGGCCTGTGTGTACTTACTGACCCAGTGAAGAGACGGGCAAGTTGACCTTGAAAGGTAAAGCAGACTGGTAAAAACTTGCTGAAACCAGTTTTTAGGAGTGAGAGCAACATGAGATGGTCAAACTGATGGACAAAGAGATGCACCTATTAGATGAGCTAATATCAAAATTTGACAAGTAAGGTGGGGGGATATCAAATTACCCCAGATAAATGGTATAAACTGTTGTTTGGAACACTGTATTTGCGCAGTTGGGTCTCTCAAGACCCTGTGCCACCTGATGCTGAAATAAAGAAGAAGCCTTTTTTCCTCTTCCACAAAGTCAGCATCTGAAGACTCTTTCCTTTTTGACATCTTTTAAGAACTTAGACTTAAAACAGTTATTAGTGAAACTGTTTAGCCAGTATTAAAAGATTTCTTTTTATTCATAATATTATGTTGGAGGCCTGGGGTTGAAGGGGAAAGCCCTTGGTCCCAACAATACAATGATCCAGTTTTACCTCAAATGATTAAATAAGGTCTATCCAAGCTATTTTACTGTTATTTAAAAACTAGTTTACGTAGCTTATCAGTGCAATTTGAAGCACATATGTGAAGATGTTGGCATGTATGTATGGAAACGATTTGGATGACCGTTGAATTCCAGTGTCTGTAAGTACCGTAGGCCTAGCTACTCTATTTCTAAACTACATTAGCTAAATTTTGAAAATCAAATGTGTCTTGGCTGATTGATTCATCTGAGGTAAGTAGAAAATCACATAAACTTGATTTTGCGCTGGACTATTCTTTTAAGTGTTATAAAATTATAATTATAAAGAGTTTCCTCAACTATCTTTTTTCACAAAAGGCCACTGTTGGAGCTTGGAAGTGAGATAAAAAAATCCTTGTGCTGTCACACGATGCATATTAGTTTGCAAAAGAAAGCTGCAGTTTTATCTGGACATGGTTGTCTCTGTGGAGAAGGGTAAATTGGTTTCAGGGTTAGGGCTTCTCTCCCCTCCCCTTTTGCCCTTCATTGCTCACTAGCAGCTCAACATAGAGTTACAATATTTTACACTCAGAGAGCCAGATAGCCAGTGTGCTAGTTAATCTGATAAATGAGTTACAGGGAAAATATATTTTATGTTAATTAAATGTATTCAAGTTCATTTCTACTCCTTAGGCCACTAGGGAGCCTTCAGAAAGATGCTAAACAAATAGTTGAAAACTCCAACCTCCCTCTCCCCCCACCCCAGACGCAGTCGCTAGCCTTGTAGCTCCAGGGCAAAACTAAAGAAGCAAATTTCAGACACCTAACAAGTCAACTACAAAATGTGTACTAAAATGTATACATTAAGTTTTTGGCCAAACTATACAGACACCTACCTGAGGCAAATCTGCATTTATATAAAACTCCGCTGACAGAACCACACCTGACCGGTAAAGAAGGAGTTTGAAACAGAGATGGATCCACCGGTCCTGTCTCTCCTTCTTCTGCTTCATCTTCTGCTTCTGCTTCATCTTCTTCGCTCTCCTCCTCTTCCTCTTCGCTCTGCTCTTCCAGAACTTCTTCACCTGAATGCTCCATTTCTGCACTGGACTCTGAATCTAACAGACAGTGGTGGAGCAGCTCACTCACACTTGATCTTCTGAACAAACCTCACCTGAATCATTTTCATCATCAGAAAATTATCTGAGAGGGTTACATAAATAATCAACCCATTAACCCCTTAAACTCTAAGGGTCTGTATATGTCTGCACTTCAATTCCTCATACTCATTATTACATAACATGCATATTACTTCCATAATAGTTGCTGAATAATTAACCCCATAAAATCTCAGGCTTATTATATAGTATGGCTTAAAATAACTACAGGGACTTCAAGGCAAACTGGCTGAGCTATTCTTATATTACAGAAGTGTAATAAAGCTTTGGTTAATTTATTATTCAGCAGCAGTTACTGAATAATAAGTGTCAAGTAGGGATGCACTGAAATTTCGGCCACCGGAAATAAAAGGCTGAAAATTTGGACCGAAAAAAAAAAAAGATTAAATGGATCTACAGTGTCATATCATTTATCATAAATAGTGTTTGTGTACTTCGCTCTCCTAAACTGGTTAAAATGCACAAACAGTTTGAGTAGCAGCAGATCAACTGTACTGCATTCTACACGGTCTTAAACTTACATGCTTATTTGATTTAACTGATTTCATGAAATATTAATTAAGGGACATCATATAAATAATGCTGAGTAACTCAATATCTTTTGTAATAAAATTTTTTGTCTGATTCTGAAAGTTGTTAGGCAACCATGAAGTGTTATACTTTCATAATTTCACAACCTTTAATATTTAAAATTATTTAGCTTGCTATTTAAAATGAAATTAGTCCTGTAATTCTCTCAGTTCTCTTTCCCAACATGGTGATTATCGTCTTTGAAGCAAGTATTATATTAATTCAAAAGCATAAATAAGACAGCAAATTACATATAAAAGAACTCTTTCTTTCTGTTTTCGGTTTTAGGCCTAATTTTTGGTTTTCGTCAGAAATTTTCACTAGTCTTAAGATTAATAATTGAATAATAACCCTGCAATTTAAGAGGTTAAAGAGCGCAGGAAAAGTTTGGCATGTGTCTGTGTGTACTGACGAGGGCTGGAGCTTTCAGAGGAACTGACAGGAAGCAGCACTTGCTGACTCTGCAAGAAGAGAAACCAGCCATTATTTATCAGCAGAAATCCATCATGTAGAACTGGAAAGCCAAATATTAATATCAGCAAAAAGGGCAAATAACCTCTTTCACACAGCGTCTCTTTCTGAGTGGAGATTGTAGATGGCCGTCCTGAAACAGGGAGAAAACAGGGAAAAGAAATGTACATACAATACATACATATATATATATTTTTTTTTAGAAATGTCACAATTTTATATTCATTTTTGTCTCTCTCAGAAAAAAGTGAAATGGGCGCATAGTAAGAATGAGTGACATGACAAAAATATAACATCACAACACGTTTTAACATGTTTCATTTGATACAGTCTTATGCAAAAATGTGGGCACCCCTGGTCATATTGCATGTTTTGTTCAGAGCTCAAGAACCACTTATAATAATCATGACATGTCACAATACTGACAACTTAATGTAAAATTGTACATCCCTAGTGCAAATAACAACCGAAAATAAATCAAAACATGAACAAAAAGAACAAAGAGTGTTTTAATGTTCTGTTATAGACCTACAATGTGTACTTTAAGCACCTTATTTAATCATTTCTGTAGATTTATATGCTACTTTTTGTACTTTCTAGAATCTGTAGTTTACGTACAATGTACTTACCTTTATAAGTTTCTGCAGTGGAGTTTTTTGGCAGCGAATGGAGAGTTTCCAGTTCTTGCTTCTGCCCTTTCCTGCAAAATTCTCAAAGCTAGCAGGGGTGAACCAGCGGCGATTTGAAAGAATACACTTCCCTCCTACGTGAGTACAAAGTCAAAACAAAGAATCTGTACAAACAGTACTGTGCAAAAGTCAGAGACCACTGTTAAATTTAAATTATCCATTTTTCAGAGTTCAGATATAATAACCCACTTCCATTTTCAAGGGAAAATGAGTGAAAAAGCTGGAGTCCCAAAAATAATTGAGGCACACAGAAAAATAACACCTGTTAACAACTCAAACCGGTCAATCTAATAAGTGCTTTGTGATTGGTTAGAGGGCTCATCTGCATAATGCCGCCTTCTGCTATATCAACACTGCAAAAGGCGATGTCCCAATAAAGATTAACAAATCTTTGCTGTCCAAAAAAAAACCTTATCTCCATTGTCGTCAGTTTGTATTTTGAACAGAGCAGCTGTCATTTACACTGTGTGAAATTTTAATGTACATGGGCCAAAAAACTCTTTACAGTGACTTACACTAAAAATTAAGAATGTTTTTGCCTTCTCCTTTAAAGTTACTACTTTGGAGATATTTTATTTGGACAGCGACAAAATGATACTTTGTGCAGCCCTAATTTGAAGAGATAAGCCTATATAAAAGCAGAGCCATCTCTACTCATCTGGCATCTGCTGCCTTTAATGAAGCATGATACTGGACTGACATTGGGAAGTGTACCTCTGGCCAACTTGTCACGATAGAGAGTGCCTTCTTTATCTCCACATGTGACAGGTAGGTGACTTTTAAACAGAGCCCATGTCCAAATATCCCCTTTGTCTCCTTTCTTTGGAGAAGCTGAGAGAGAGAGAGAGAAAGAAAGATAAAAGTAAAACAAGACAGTATTAATTAACAACGCATAGACAATAAAATGGTAGGGTACGCCAGTACAAGTAAGGCTAGAGCAGAGGTCAGCAACCCAAATGTTAAGAAGAGCCATTTTGTCCTTTCAACAACCTTGGAAGCCACAACATTTTATGTACGTATTGGCTGTAAATATGTCTCAGTATGTGCTAATGTACTAGCACTATAGGCTAAAAAAGTATTATATAAAACACAGACTTACTTTGCTCTGCTTTAAGCTTTAGCTCAGCTATAGCCGCTTCTTTTTGCATCTCCGGCAGGAAACTTTTCCACAAAAGTAGAACAGTTTCTTGTAAAATGTCTCTTAATGTCGGGTTTGTTATGAGACTGAAGTCAGCTTCGCATTCGCCAGCCACTTTTTTGAATTCTCCTGTTCCACCTTAAATGCTGCTCTATTTAAAGTGGAATAGGAAAATCAAACAAGAAGCTGGCGCACGAGAAGCTGACCCCGTAACTTTTTAGCGTTTGACAGCTTCTCGGTGCAAATTAAACGTATCAGAAAACCAGCTGTTGCCGACCCCTGGACTAGAGGTTTGATCAACTCATCAAAACATTGGGGACAACTTTTTTCAAATTGGAATGTCCTCCATTAAACAGCCAATATCATTGAAAGCTCAAACAAAAGAGTTTTAGATGTAGTAATATAAACAGTGATAAAGTTTCACTCCCACAGTCAACAGGACGTATATGGAAACTAAGATGCATAAACAATCCATTTTAAATGTATTGTTTTAGTGATGTCACATTTACATACAACCACCTATTTAGCCAAATGATGGTTCACTCTGCCTAATGACATTGACTTTATAGGGACTGTTTCAGCTCTGGACGTTTTTTGAATGAGGTTTAATATAGGAGAGCCAATCAGAATAGAGAGAATGAGGTTTGGTATAGGAGAGCCAATCAAAATAGGGAGAATGAAGTTTATTATAGGAGAGCCAATCAGCATAGAGGTACGTTAAATATATCAGTCTTCAAAACAGAAACAAAATCAACCTGTTTAATTCTTATGGAAAAAGAGTTTAAAGATGTAAAAACGAATTACCTGCAAAAGTTTTGTTAAGATAAAACAGCTTTCTGCTAATCCTTTACATGTATTTGGGTATATTAAGCTTTAACACACATGTTAAAACCTTATGTTCATCAAAGTGTCTTCTCTGAAGAACACGATGAAGTATGTATGAAGAACAGCTTCGTTCTGAATAATGATTTGACAGAAGCACATCTGATCTAGGATCAGTTTTTGGTCTTTTGTTCTACTGAAGAAATTCTCCTGTATTCTGCTGATTTGGCTGCTGGAGGAAGCTGTGGTTACTCTTGTGCTTAACACAAATGGCACTATGTCACACACTCACAGAACATGAGCTTCTTGGCAGGTTTCTTCAGGTTGGGGGTGGAGGGACAGGATGGGCCCGGCTGCTCGTCCTCCTCCGTCTCCTCAGCACTTTTCTTTCTCTTTGTTCCTTTTTTCTTCTCCTTCGCTGTAGTTTCTTTGATTTGGGCTGGCTCGTTCTCTCTCTCTGTCTGACCAACTGGGTCAGGGAGATTCTCATAGACCCGGAAGGAGCCTGTGATGAAAAATACAGATAATCAGTCAAAATAAGTAAGTCAATAAGTAAGTCTTTCATTTTTTCTACAACTAAATATGCGATAATTAATGTAATATAACATTTTTCAGTCCACCCTACAGCTTCCATCCTTTTCAGAAGGCTTGTTTTTCATAGAAATCTATAGGGATATTTTTCCACACCTCCAAATTTCAGTCTTAGAAGTTGCATTTTCTGCTTTTTGCTTCTTAACAACTAAATTTCTGTTGAATTGTCTTCTCATGGTGGAAGGATGGACAGAAACACCTGTAGATTCTTCAAATCTGAATCAAGAGTGGAGCTTGATTTTCTCCTCCCTCTCAAAGATGAAAGCTTTTAAGATTTTGATGGTCTACCAGGTCTTGTGTGGTTGTTAGAAGCCTGATTTCTCTGTATCGTAATCATTTTTATAACTCCAGTTTTGGAAACTCCTGATTTTTCACTTGTTATTTCATTTAACCATTTTAGAGCCACATGAGAAAGAAATCTGAAGGCAGCTGACGTGTTCAGGTATATGCTTGTGTGAATGTCAGTGTCTGTTTGAAGGTTAATATAATGTCAGTGAGTTGTTTTTTTAAGATGGGAAGGCTGGAAGAGTTAAAGTGGCAGAAGGTGCACCAAAGTAAAGAGTAGACAAATTAATACCGATAGTTATAATATTATACTTAGGGTTGGAAGCTTTTGTATGATTTATAAAATATATTTTTCTGCTTTTGTCTGACATTGAGCATTGAATAACTTGTACTTAATGGTTGATTTACCTGGAAATTAAGTAACTGAATGGGGGTGTCTGACTCGTGCACAGTACTGTAGGTATTTTTTTATAAATTGAGAATGAAGTAATGTAAAAGTCAACATGCTAAGTGTACAGACCATCCATGAGGCTGTTCCTGAGCAGGCGGAGAACTGGGTACTTCTGCAGGATGTGGTCTTTGAATACACATGTCCAAAAGAGGTACACAGAGTCACTTCTCTCCTTCTCCAGCCAGTCCAAGATCTGATAAACACCGTCCTTCCTCTTCTCCTTACACCTCATCTTTACCACCTTCTACAGAGACAACACCACACAGAGACAAAGCAATAGATCTATAATAACATAAGCATTAGATGTTTATAGCTGGCTTATTTAGGAGGTTATAGTAGGAGAGACAATAATATATTAGACATTATTAGTATTAGTAGAACATATGTCTATTTTGAGACAACTGAATGCTCTCCAGTTTTGATATGGAGAAAAATGTATGATTTTTAAATTTAAGTTAACTCCACCAATTCTTCTGCAAAGTTAAATGGCCACGATGTAAATAAAGTCATTCAGAGTGGTTTGATGTGAGATGCAGTATAACAGCAGTAGTGATGGGAACCAGACGTCTGAAGAATTTAATGCCTCCAAAACTGCTTCACAGAAAGTTTTTTACCTGAAATAGTTACGAATGAGCTGCTTGATGCCTCAGACATTAGTTTTACAATGAGGTTTTGGCCTAGAACAAAACACTTTCATAGCACAGAGGTGGATGCAGAGTGTTCTAAGGCAAAATAGTCCACAAAGAAAACTTTTTTTCTTTTCCAAATTTAATATTATTTACCATTATTAAAATTACATATATACTCCCATGCAAAAAAAAGGCCAAAATGGCAAAACATTAAACTTACACAGGTCTTAAAAACAAATCATTAGCCAGTAAATTAGCAAGAATTTAAGAAGTAGATAAAGTAAAGTATAGGAGTTAGTATAGGAGCTGTTCTCTTTGATTTCTTTAAATGTTGAAGTGGGCAAACTTGCAGACAACCTTTTACAGAGAGTCTATATTGTCAGCATTGACGGCTTCAAACAGTTAAAAAACACTGCCAAGTTAGTTTGTGTTTTATGTGAGATCAACTGTTCTCTATAGGGTTTAAATCTGGACTCTCCCAGCCAAAAACCATTAGTAAAAACCAAGTATTTTGGGCTTGACCTTTATTATTATTATTATTATTTTTTTTTTTTGCACAAAATGCTATAAGCTCAGAACACATACGTAGGTTGACTTATAATTTTGACAAGTAAATAAATGTGGCTATATTTGTGTTGTAGTCATGGCGACCCCTGGTTCCCATCACCACCACTGTAAAGACGTCTGAGTCTGCAAGTTTCTCTGCAATGAACTGCTTCACATCAAACCGCACTGAATGACTTTATTTACATCTTAATGATTGAACTATGGAGAAATTTTGACAAATCATTTTCCCCTTTAACCTTACAATCTAACAGAAACTGAAGCAATGAGAGGATAACACACATTCCTATTGTTATTAAACATCATAAATTACAACTAAACTGCAGAGAAGTTGAAGACAGAAAGCTTTTTTACACATGCTAACTGCAGACAGAGAAAAAGACATTAGTAGACAGACTCTTCCTTTCTTTCTTGCCTTGTACAGTTTCTCTGGTACCAGATTATGGTCTCTCAGCTGGTGCAGGAATATGTTTGGCTCCTCCATGCAGGACATCTCCGTCTTCTTGCAGTGAAAGAAGCGAATGAGATCCTCCTTGTTTAGAAAGTCTAACGGATCCATCTGGAGGTTCGCTCCCATTCATTTGCCTGTTAACCAGAACAACAGCGCAGTGAAGCGAAGTTATGCAAAACAGCTTAATAACTCGAACCGTCTCGTGCAGTGTAGTTATATCACTAATGAACTGAGTGTGTGTTCTGCAGAGGCGCTCTAGAGGCCACCGTTATTTTTTCGTGTAAGTGTAAAAGCATGCGACCCTTTTCGTTTCTGAATTTTATTTCTTTTTTAGTATCTGTCTACCTCGATGTGCTCCCGAGCTGTGTACGAAGCCTCTCAAGCGTTAAATGAGGCGCGAAAATGAACGAACAAATCTGTACGAATCTCGCGCCTGCGCCGCTTCCGCTCTTCCGCAACTCCCAGCGGAAGTGTCAGTGTGATGTTTGGAAAACGAAACTAAACCAGAGCCGGTTTATGATGAGCCTGGCCACGCCCCATTCCTCCCGTCACATCAAAAACAGTGAGTCCTCAATGAATGGGAGTGAATGGAGCTCAACGGCTAAAAACGAAAAGATAAAACAGTTTCTAATCACTCAGAACGTTTGTTTAATTTTAGACAGTAGAAGGATGTATTTCACTAAAAAACAAAGAAATCTTACCTATATGTTTCCCTTTTTCTACAGCAAACAGGTCTTGGGCAGCAGAAGGCTGGTAATACTGCTTGTGAGCGCTGATTGGTTGGCGAGCGGAGCAGCTCATTGGCTGTTCTCGCTCACTGACGTCATGGGCATGTCTGAGGTGTAGATTTAAACTCCTATAACTCGAGTTTAAAAGCTCTTAAAAACATAACAGCAGTGTTAAAATGTTTTATGCTAGTCATTGTTCAGGAAATTATTGTATTCTTTTACATTAAAAATGTTTAAGCATTTATAAACTATGATTTTGCTCAAATGCTCCATATCAACCCATTCATTTTGGACTCACTCGGGAGCGCCCTCTAGCGTTTGAGAAAACCGGAAGACATTGCAGAGTGGTAATTCTCCTCTCTACAAGTTCTCTGACTAAACTGCTGTCGCGATGCTGCTGTTCGCCACTAGGGGGAGGTGTTGAGTCAGCTTGGTACATATTACCACTAGAGGGCGGTGTTGAATCAGATTGGTTCATATTACCACTAGAGGGCGGTGTTGAATCAGGTTGGTTCAGTTCACTGGTCCAGTTCATTTCATATTGTTTCAAATTCCCACTGGACGAGCCTGCGGACAAACCATCTTGGCTTGAAACTTTCCCTTTACCTTAAGTGAGCTTCGTAAAATCTCTTCAAGCAAATGTTCAAGTACAAAGTGAAAAAATCCATAATTGTAAATTCAGTGTAATTTTCAATTAAGTGTACCTTTCACTTAAGTTTTTGACAGTGTATTAAATGTAAATGTACAGCTTTAAATGTATGCCTTGAGCATTTAACTTAAGATAAATACTTAAGATGTTTTATGCAAGAGGTTACTGTTTCGTATTACCACTAAAAGGCTTGGTAATATTAATCAATTAATCAATTCAACCAGCGTCTGACGATCCAGTGCTACACAGCCATCATCGAGTCCATCCTCACCATCATCCATAACCACCTCACAAGAAGGAGCCATAATCAGGACAGTGGAGAGGATCATTGGATGTATCTGTCAACGTTTCAAGCCACTCCGATAAAAGATTCAGGGCCATTAAAACCAGTACAACCAGACATGCTAACAGCCTTTTACCCAAAGCTGCAGCTCTTATTAACCACAGTGGACACTTTGCACTTTAAACCTAAACTGAACCAACAAACCTTCCTTATGTATCACAGTGTAACTCCTCCTGCGGCAGAATGCTTATTTGCACTACTGTACAAGTACATTTTTACAAATGTTCTTATCGTATAGTTCACGTCTACTTGACCTACATTTGTACAGACATCCATATCTGCGTATGTACAGATATCCACACGTCTCATATGTATCTCCTGAGCTCCTTTCACATTGGTTGTTTTTATTATCAATTCTTTATTCTATTTTCTATTCATTGTAATTTATTTCACTTTAACCTTGTATATTCTGTGCGCTGCCTGGTCAGGTTAGTATATTACATGTCACGCAGTGTGACTCACCAAGACAAATTCCTTGTATGTGTAACATACTTGGCGGAATGAAGTGATTCTGATTCACTGTTGGACCAGATTTTTCATACTGCCACTAGAGGGGCAGTGTAGGTCCAGTTTGTTTCTCAATGTCATTAGAGGGTGATGTTGTTCCGTTTTTGTTTTAATATTACCACTAAAGGGCAGTATTGGTCCAGTTTGTTTCAAACAATAACCAGCTTGCACTGTTGGTCCAGTTTGTTTAACATTGCCACTAGAGGGCGGTGTTGAACCAGATGGGTAAACACTGTCAGACTGGAACTGTTGGGCAGAGTGGTTTGTTTTGAACTCATATCTTCCAGTCGGCTGATCATGCTCATGCACTTTTGACTCAAAAGAAGAGAGAGAGATGAAAAGATGTGTCTATAGGAGGCTGCAAGTTACTCTTCAGCTGAGAAATGATTTGGCCAATTTAGGCCACAGCTGGTGGTGCCTCTCTACGCATATTCTCATCTGAAAATCTGTTTTCCGTAGTAAATCTACCAAAATTTAATTTCACTGAATAAAACCAATCATTACTACCTACCAGTAATCACTCTCATGCAGTGATGTATAATTTTAGTAGATTGGTACTTTGAGATTTTTAAAAAATAATACATGTACAGTAATAATAATACATGCAGTACAGGTAAGGTATATTTGTGAGGAAAGAAGTTTATTTTTCATTCACTTCTATTTTGGTCCTATAATATTACCAGCTTTAATGCTTGTTAAAATTGATTAATAACATATTGTGACAGAAATAATTATTTTGTAATAATTAATTATAAAGCTAGTAACTTCTTACCACTTGACCGTTTTAACGTTGTATAAGTGTGCTGAAACACATATTTAATATTACAAACATTCAAACATCTTTAAAATGTAAATCAGAAAAGTGATTAAAGTCAAATCTGTTCCATATTTCATTTATTTATTTGACAGTAAATTATTATTTCAGTTTTGGTGAATGGAAAGAGTAGCTTTCATAGATCTATGGATTTATAGAGCTTTTTTATAGATTACAGAGTTATACTTGTGAAAGAATGTAAAAGAATCCAAAACAATCCATGGGAAATACATGTATATGCATTTACAAGCACTGTTATATAGTATTATAAGTCATAATTTAACTGTCATTTAACTTTATATCCAAACATAAAGTGTCTAACAAAGAAAGGTATGTTTCAACACAATATATGTACAGTATTTATAAATGACACCTTAACTACAGTACAGCAACTAAGACACATAAATATAATGATTATATATCCATAATAGAGTGGTAGTTTTTTCCAGAGCCTTCCTGTTGGGATTTTAGAAAATGGGGCCTTATTGACACTTTTTTTTTTCGCAACAGTTTGGGTGAAGTAACTTAGGTGTTAGATGAAGGTCTGTTGAGGAAGACAAGTCAGCAGTCCACCATCTTCTGGTTCCAGTTTTTGGGTTCTTCACTGGCTCATGTTTGGGTTGTCGTAAGCATGCATCTGTCTGTCCTGCACACTTCTCGAACTTCCGGATGACCCACCACTTTGTTCATTTCTGACCTCTGATTTCTTAGAGCAAATTCCAAAGAAAGAGAGGAACACCGGTATGAATACGAGGCCATGCAGCGCCCCAAACAAGATGACTAAAAACATGATCTTAAAGAACGTTCGGAAAATGTAGCTCTGGGCAGCAGCAAGAACAACCACTCCAGCAATTGTTGAGATGGCTCCCTGTATTATAGGATAACCAAGATTGTACAGCGCATCAATAACTTTACCATTGGATGTTTCAGCATCGCTTGAAACACAAGCGTAGGAAATGTGAGCGGAGAAGTCTACAGAGAAGCCAATGCAGATGACCAGGTTGATCATTGATATGGAGTCTAGGTTAACGTCCCACAGTGTCATGAAGCCAGCCACGCCAACAATAACAGAGGCGATGGCAAACGTCACCCACAGTGAGCACAGTGGATTCGGGATTAACAGGAGAGAAATGCACAGCATGACCAGAGTGGCAACTAAAACATTCTGGATCGTGTTGCTCACAATGACAGCGTACTGATCAAAGTAGATGAAGGCAGGGTGGGACACCAATAATGGAACTGAACAGTCTTTAGCAGTCTGTCTGAAAGCGTTCAACATTTCCTTTTCGTCAACTGCTGTTCTGATGTTTATGGTCTGGACAAACAATCGAGAGGCATAGATTTGATCCGCAGTATAATTAACGTTAACATCCTGACTGAAGTCAGAGGCCGCAAGGAATGGCCGTAAAGATCTCATGAACGTGGCCTTGTCTGAAAGATCTAAATGTACTTTCTCTCCAAAATCCAAATAGTAATCGAGCCAAAATACAGTCATGTTTTTAGCGACCATTTCTAGCTTTTGAAAACCTTCGAGACAGCCGTTTAGCTCTTGACGAGCACTTTCGCTCCAGTACTGAAAGGAGTCATCCTTAATGATCACCATAACATTTGGGCCAAACTCTGAAAAGTACTTGTCTTCATTGTCATAATATTTGCCTACGTACGAGTTATCGGGTGCTAAGTTTTTCAGGTCAATTCCTTCCTTCATTTGTGTACAGCCGTAGATACTACTGGCCAGATAAGCAGCATAAATCAGTATCACAAAAACTTTGGTCCAACACTTTGTCAAAAATGGCCCATAATACCTCTTGAAGAACAAGTTAATTGGCATTTCTTCTTCGGTATTTGTTTCAAGATCGTAAGCGCCCCCTACTGAGCAGATGTTGTTTTTCGAGTTTGGTTTTGGTGGGTCCACGACCATGCAGGTCAGCCAGTGTCTGTTGCTCTTCTCTCGCCTCCCGTTGAGTGCCAGAAAGGCACCAAAGAAAGTGATGTTGTAGATGTAACAGAAGAGGATGGCCGTGCCGGTGTACGCGCAGAAAGACTGGACCGATGGGAAAGAGGACATGAGGCCAATGTAGAAAGCCAGGACGTCAGTCAGCGTGGTGATGGTAATGGACACCGCTGCCTCTTCATATGTTTTTGCCATACGCTGTTCAACTTCCTCATGAACATTAGTCTTCTGCCAGCATGAGATCATGATGAACATGTCGTCAACACCAATCCCTGATCAAAACACAGTAAAAGTAACAGCTTGACCAAACATGCTAACATGGCTAACAAAGAATGGAATCTGATAGCCACCAATTATCATGGTGCCATTAATATAATGCTAAATTGTGGCTTCTCACTTTCATTCATTCAACTTTAGCATTATGATTAAAATCTCTTTAATCCCTTTAATTATACAATAATTCTACTAACTAGTTATAGAAAATAGATTGTTTTCTTGTTTTTCTTTACCCAGAATCAGAAAGGGTGAAGTAGCAACAGTCATTGCAAAGGGCATCCCGCAGAGTAGAAGTAAGCCAAAGCTGGACAGCACAGCCAGGCCTGCCGAGAGTACGCCGAAGGTGGCTACCCACACCTTGTTTCTCACACAATCCAATCTGTAGAATAAAGAATAAAGACAAATGGAGTCCAATGGAGATAAATGAAAACTTATTCTACCATGAACTTAAATGAGGTGAGGAATTGAGTTTAAGCATTATAGGGTTATGTAAAAGGACAGTAAAAGGCTTAAGCAGCAGACCAGTTCTAAAGAAATTCTTGTTATAGTTTACATTAGGGAGAATGTTTTTATAAGGGGCCACTCTTTGGTCTCAACTGAACTACTGAACTAGGAGGAGGGATTTCAGGCCTGTTCTTCCCTCAGACCTCAGTTATAATGTAACTACATTAAGATGCACATTTTTACATACTGTCTAGATATCTTAAAGCACAGCGACAGCGACTCAGTATGCACATACTTTTACCAAGAACTGTCGATGCACACTGTTAGCTCACTGATTGGCTAAGGGAAGTAACAGTCATTGCTTAGGCCACCCTGACTGCTCTCAAACCCTTCATTAAAACCTGTGCATAGACACAGATAGCAGCTGTAGTTATAACAGCTTGTACATTCTTAAAAAGGATGGTGCTTCAAGGGTTCTTTAGTAAAGAAAATAGTTCTTGAACACTCAAAGAACCCTCTGCATGATTAAAGGGTTTTTGCACCATGAAAGGGTTCTTCAGATTGATGGAGAATGTGCTGAATGTTCTATATAGCACCCAAAAGGGTTCTTGTATTGTTAAAATGTCAAGCTTATAACAATAGAAGAGCCATTTTGGGTGCTATATAGAACAATTTTCGAAAGGTTCTATTTAGAACAGTCTATAGCACATTTATGCACATTTGCCATCAATCTGAAAAACGCTTTCCTAATACAAACAACCCTTTAATCATGCAGAGGGTTCTTTGAGTGTTCATGGTTCTATATAGAACCATTTTCTTTACAAAAGAACCCTTGAAGCACCATCTTTTTTAAGAGTGTAGTTTAGCAACTGTAACTATACATGTGCACATACCTAATATCCCAAGATTTAAGGGAGGAGTGAAATTTTATCCATTACTTTAACTGAAGACACAAGTGTAGAAGGGTAGGATGTGGGTTAAACAGTGTGGAACACTGTATTACCAATTAAACATGAGAGAAAAAGACACATGTCTGTGTGGCTAAGTTAGCTAACTAGATATTCTGGCTGGATATTGAAGTCTTTTTTTGAAAACTCGCTGGATTTAGTGTTATGTGTAGCTAAATAAATCATGGAATTACATTAAAATGAAGGAATTAATTGGTTGAAAAATATAGATGCATTTTAACAGGTAATGCACTGCAGCTTTTTGTGAATGGACAGCCTGAGTAAATCCAGCCCTTAACATCCCTGTGAAGAGGAGGGGAGTGGGTCTCCTTACTGTTTCCACCTGTGTGTACTTTGTTACCCCTCTTTCTCCATACGTTTCTAGTCTTATGTTTGCGATGAGTAACCCTCGTGTTTCAGTTTGTATTTGTCTGGTGTTGCATTAACTTTGCTGTGTTTTTTTTTTCTTTGTTTCCCGGTTGTTTTGATAGTTATAGTTGATGTGTCAAAAAAGCAGGATAATGTATGTGTTGTGAAATATGGAAATTGAGTAGGACAGTCAGATAAACACACTGATGTGATGAACAGAAACAAGTCATTTATGCAAATGTTAGTGCATCATCCTTGCTTACCTTAAACATGATATAATTGAGATGGCAATGGCCAGGAAATAAGTCACAGAGAAAAACGGGAGCACCGTTTTTGGGCTCTTCTTGAATTCCTCTTGTCTGGACACTGAGGTGAAATACGATACAGATAACTGTCACACCAAAGAGGAGGAAAAAAAACACACCACAAGTCTACATCATTAACAGGTAAAAAGATATATCATAGAAAGTCAATACATGAAATAGTTGCCTGATGAGATATTATAACAGTTCTGAGAAGGTTTTAGCCTAAACTGTTTTCTTTTAAATGCATACAAAGTGGAGAGATAACTGCAGGGTGGTTTGGGGCAAAATAGTACCAAAGAAAACATATTTTACAGATTTTCCCTCTTTTACCACCATCAACATTACATAAAACAACTCAGAAGACACGGACATGTCCCCTGGTCATTGTGGAGGGTAAATAAAATAGCTAATCTGCGTTGTACAAACTCTGGATCTTTTCACCAACATTGTAAAAAAAAAAACAACATAGAAGTCAGTATATCTCTACACAATGAATTATTTCACATCAAACCACTCTAAATGACTGTTTACATGTCAAAGACTGAATTATGTGGAAAGTTTGAAAGTTTGCTTTAAAGTGTTGCTCTTAGTCATGCCTTCTTTGTCACAATTCCATTACCAGACACCTGAAGAGTTTAATACCTCTTTTCAGATTTGCGACTATTTTACCATAATTAACGTTACATTTTGTTGCTGTTGGAACAAAACATCTCCAAAAACTAACTTTACATGAGAAGCACTAAAGAACATGGTTAAAAATAAAGGTTCTGTGCAGGTACATTTTTCTTTCATCAAGATACAAACAATGTAAATGTTCCCTCAAAGGTACAACACAGGTTTTAAGGTCCAATTGTGAACCTTAAATAGGTTTTTTCCAGGTGAAAAGTATGTGTTTGTACCTTTTCATAACCTAATGTTTTAAAACAGAACAATAAAATAAAAAGCCTGGATATGAGACGGGGTGTGTGGAGTCAGTACAACTTATAAATATTATTTCTATAGATAGATTTACACTAGACACAAACATTTCAATGTTTCTGCTTCCATTATCACAGACATGGCTCAGAGCTGGACCAAATTATGGTATACAGTATATCATTACTGTCCAAAGAACCTCAAGCATCTCCAAAATGGCTACTTTACTGTAGAAGGCAAAACACTCTTTGATTTTAAGGTAAGTTAATGTAAAGAGATTTTAACCCAAGTAATCATGAACCATTAGTTTATTCAGTTCATCAGCACAATGTAAAGGCCAACTGCCTTTAGGGCTGTCATATGATATATGACAGCCCTTAACTTAGAGGATGCCATCCATTGGGCCGCGGATTGGTACCAGGCTGTCATGGATCATTAGATACCAGGCCACAACAATACAGCAGTGCTCAGGGGGAGTTCATAACAAAACTCCTAAAATATTTTCACTGTTGCTGTATTACAGATGCAGTTTTTCTACTATATCGTGTGTAGTCACCCACATATTATCATTGTCCAAAGACAAACAAGTATCTCCAAAATGGCAGCTTTACAGCAGAAGGCAAAACTATTCTTTACTTCCAATGTAAGTTCATGCAAAGAGATTTTATTTCAAATAAGTTTGGAGCCTTTCTGTTGGTGCAATCACAATGAAATTTTCACACAATTTAAAGGGCAGCTGCTGTGCTCAAATGATTATGAATAGATGTAGTGGATATAGTTACTGCATGTGAAATAGAGAAATTTGAATATTAGTACTATTTGAAGGTTTACTAACAAATGCACATACTTATACACCTAAACATTATACCTACATCAGTAACACTTTATTTGAAGGCTATGTGCATAGCGACTTCATGTCACATGCATTTCAAAAGCAATACTTGAATATTTACACACAACATGCCACTACAGTACAGCAAATGACACTATATTGACATTAAGAGGCCTTAATTAAAAGTGAAGGGTGAGCTTACAAGGCCAGGGTCTATTTAAGAACACTATGTGCTTTATCAAAGATCTCTGATAAAAGATTTTAAACTTCTGTTACATTTTTCACACAGTTTTTTGTGTATATAAATATTAATGGTATGTGCATATAAAACAACACTTGATTTGTAGTAGAAATACTCCTATAATATAGTTCAATGTATTATATAGAAAGTAGCAATCCTCTGTCTATGTTGTATATTTATACTACAGAAAGTTGTGGAAAAAATAAATTGTTACATATTGTTTCAAAGTGTTACATCGTCTATTTTGATGAACAATTTCTATAAAGGTCAACCTGGCTGCAGACAGGTCAGTAGTTTGTGTATCTAGCCACACAAGTCTCCTTAATAAAAACTACACAGAACTGATCTGTTCTGGCCTCTATCTCGTAAGTTCTATTACGTTTGAATGATGCTTCATAATAGTGCCATAAATGGAACAGAAACCCATCAGTTTAGTTTACGGCCCTTTATGTCAGTACATGCCATTTACTTCATAAAATGGCATGACATTGCTGTCGAAACAAAACCGCGTATCTCCTAAATAGTAATGTTACAGGAGAGGGAAAAACACATTCTTAACTTCTAATATAAGTTAATGTAACAAGAGTTTTTTCAAGATAATTTCAGAGCATTTCTATTGGTCCATTCATTATTAAATCTGAACACAATGCGAAAGGTAACTGGAGTTTTTAGATAATGTTGAAAAGTTAAAAAAATGACAAAAATGGAGCAACTATATATTAATTACAATTACTGTCATTAGCTGTCCATAAATTTTCAAGTATTCCTGTATAAATACATTATTCAGTGCTTATGCATGTGTTATGAAGTTAGTATGTATTCTAGTGTTTTTGGAAAGGCTTACTGTTTCAGAAATCAGCTCCTCCGAGAACACGTTCAGAAACTCAAGCAGCCATTCATCCGTTTCACTTGTGATGTTGTCTTGCAGGAAATAATAAAGCCTGATGGCTTCTGCACTTTCAATTATCTGGCTATCAGGTTTCAGAGTCACACCACCGACTTCAGTGCCCAGAAAAGTGTCATTGTTAAATGGGTAGTTAATCATGGTACTTTGAATTTCACTTGCATTGTAGTTCACAGCATCTAAAATTGCATTTGTAGCACATTTTCCACCTATTTTGGCACAAAGGCTCTCATAAGACAAGACATTATCTCTTGCAGTGATGTTCTTAACTTTTCTGTCCAAGTTGATGATTTCTCGGAAAGCGTCAACTGTAAATATGTTTACACTGCTTGTGATGATTAGCGATGCGTATGTGCCATCGGTGTAGAGCCGCAACTGAGAAAAGTCCCCTGAAGTCGGAAAATTGTCTTTCACAAATGTCCTCTCTGCCTTCGCAGGGCCGTCTCTTGGTGTGAACTGGTCCTCGATGTCATTCGCCTCCCTCTCACGTATAAAGTAGAATCCGCCACCAAGACCACCTGCTATAACAAGTGGCAAAACTAAAAAATACCAGGGATATTTCCCCAGAAAATGTCCAAGTTTCTTAAACCCCAGAGAGAGGGGCTTTTCTATACAGTTTGTATTGCAGTTTTTCATTTTGATGCTGCTTTTCACTGCTAATCTATCCTCCTACTTCAGCTTCTGTCTTCTGTGTCTACTCTCATTGTGCAGAAAGTAAAAGCTTTTGCCTGTGGTTAAACATTAACAGATATTATGGCTTGATGGTATGAAATGCAGGTCATAATGATTCTGTTTGTCCAGGTAAAATAAGCTTACGTGCATCATTAATAGCCCTTTACAGTTCTTCTCTGGAACTGATACATTATCCAGACGTCTGTGGGTGTTATTAACAAGGAAGTAAGGCATCATTAACCAGGTGATGTAAGTGCAAAGGCTTTTGTGGGCAGCGATTAGCTGTAGTGGCTGTTACAGTGATGAGAAAAAGCAGGGAAAAGTTTTCAACGTCCTCTGGTCCATATGTTCTCTAAGCTTGCCTGAACATACTTACATAAGAAAATGTCACACTGTCCCCATCAGATAAACAGCACTTAAAGCTTTCATCTTTGAGAGAGAGGAGAAAATCAAGCTCCACTGTTGCTTCAGATCTGAAAAATCCACAGATGTTTCTGTCCATCCTTCCACTGTGAGAAGACAACTCAACACTATGAGTCTGATAGTATGTGTATGCCCTTACTGAGAAAAGCAAACAGACAAGTCAAACAAAGAAGCTGCTGGTGGTGAACAATGGACTGACCACTGTTTGGGATTACTTGGATGGTTAAAAGCAGAAAATACAACCAACTTCTAAGACTGAACTTTGGAAGTGTGGAAAAATTAAAAGGAATAGAAAAAGCAGAAGACAAAAAGGAAAAACGTGCCCTTTTTCACAAAAAAACTGTACATTTGAGATGTGTAGTGTGGTTTTATGGACTTTATTACTTGTAAATAGAAAATGCAACCAGTTTCTAGGGCTACACTCACATTACCAGGTTGAAGTGGCACAAGTCCGATTTTTTGCCCTAATGTGACTCAGATCTGATGTTTTCAGGGCTGTGTGGATACAAATTTGATCTTTTCAAATCCGACCTGAGCCACTTTCATATGTGGTCCTAGATCGGGCATGTATCCGATTCGTGGCCATGCGACCTTAATGTGAACGCTCTTGTAAATGTAGCCTCAGACTTTCTGTGGAAGGTGTGGTAAAATATGTCTGCAAAACTGAGAGCCTGGAAAAAATGTAAACTGTAATAAAGGCAAATTATCTACAAACTAAATGCTGAAATATGTGATGGAATATTAGGTGTTGCAGTTTTCTGTTAAATACAAGTTTTTGTTTTTTCACTGCTGCCAAAAAATGTGTTCTAAAGTTCTAGTTTTGACATGTTAAATAAATGAAGAGTGGTCTCTGACTTTCACACAGTACTGTGATCAAATTGCAATCATGCATGTAATAAATAAACTCAAATGAGTAAGGCCTACTCATTACTGTAACCACACTCTAGACTTAATACTGAGCTTAGGTATAGACATTAAGCATTTGGCCATCCTTCCTCAGACCACAGCAGTGTCAGATCACTACTTAATCTCATATGAAATCAGTTTTAGTCATAATATATGTTCATCCACACGCTATAGTGTTAAACGTACTGTAACATCGTTTACACCCAATAGCTTTATTAACAACCTTCCAGATCTTTCATCCTTAATTAGTTGTCCGTCTGAACCTAATGAATTAGATATGCTGACAAAATGTTTTGAAGACACTTGTCGCTCTACTTTAGATAATGTGGCTCCATTAAAAAGTAAAAGAATAAGGCAGAAAAGGCTCGCCCATGGTACAATGACCATACTCGAGCTATGAAACAGACTGTTAGGCGATTAGGCGGTTTTCCAATATGCCTGAAAGGAGAGTCTTATAGACTATAGAAAAGCACTAAAGTCAGCACGTTCAGCCTATCACTCGTCATTGATTAAAAATAACAAGAATAATCCTAGGCTACTATTCAGTACTATCTCTAAATTGACTAATAATCAAGCAACTACTGAAGCCCAGATACCATCAGCCTACAGCAGCATTGACTTCATAAATTTCTTCGATAATAAAATTGAATCGATTAGGCACAAAATTCAAAATGCGCAACATTGCAGTGCAGTGTCCTATAAACCTAATCTAGATCTAGAGTGCAGAGACGCTGGAGTCTTTTACTTTACGCCAACAAACAGAGCTTGTCCAAATTATTTCATCTTCAAAAACAACAACTTGTATACTGGATCCAATTCCTACAGGTTTACTTAAAGACGTTTTGCCAGAAATAACCAAGCCTTTTCTATCTGTAATAAACTCTTCTCTCAGCTATGTTCCAAAATCTCTTAAATTAGGTGTAATTAAACCCCTAATAAAGAAACCTAGTCTTGACCCCTCTGAGTTATCAAACTATAGACCTATTTCAAATCTTCCCTTTTTATCAAAAATTTTAGAGAAAGCCGTGGCAAAACAATTATGTTCCCGTCTGCATAGAAGCAATATACATGAAAAATTTCAGTCTGGCCTCAGGCCTCACCATAGTACTGAAACAGCGTTAGTGAAAGTTGTAAATGATCTTTTATTATCCGCTGACAAAGCAAACATATCCTTACTGGTTTTACTCGATCTTAGTGCAGCTTTTGACACAATAGACCATTCCATTCTATTAGACAGGCTTGAAAAACTAGTAGGAGTGACAGGTAAAGCTCTTTCGTGGTTCAAATCTTACCTTAGTGATTGCTTTGAGTTTGTTCATGTAAATGGTGAACCATCAGCTCTCACAAGACTAAAGTATGGTGTTCCACAGGGCTCTGTCTTAGGACCCATATTATTTACCTTATATATGCTACCACTGGGTACCATCATTAGAAAACATGGCATCAGTTTCCACTGCCATGCCGATGATACACAATTGCATGTTTCAGCTAAACCAGAGGACAAAATTGAACTTAATAAGATAGAGGACTGTGTAAAAGACATTAAAGACTGGATGTCATGTAACTTCCTCTTACTAAACGCGGACAAAACAGAAGTTCTTCTTCTTGGTCCAGTAGCTGCCAGGAATAATCTGCCTATGTTAATCTCGATAATTTCTCAATTACACCAGGCACATCTGTAAAAAGCCTTGGTGTAACGTTCGATCCCGATCTGGCCTTTGATGAGCATATTACCAATATTACCAGAACAGCTTTCCTCCACCTTTGTAACATCGCTAAATTAAGAAATGCACTGTCGCTACAGGATGCAGAAACGTTAGTTCACGCCTTTATCACGTCCAGGTTAGATTACTGTAACGCTCTGCTTTCTGGTTGTTCCAGCCAAAACCTTAACAAGCTTCAGTTAGTCCAGAACGCTGCAGCCAGAGTTCTCACCAAAACCAGGAAATTCGACCACATTAGCCCAATTTTGTGTACCTTACATTGGTTGCCAGTTAAATTCTGCATTGAGTACAAAATTCTTCTGCTAACGTATAAAGCTTTGAATGGCCTTGTTCCTCAGTACCTCAGTGACCTTACAGTGACCACTTAGATCACAAGGTGTGGGCTCATTATTAGTACCCAGAATAAATAAAGTTACGTCAGGGGGAAGAGCCTTTTCATACAAAGCCCCCCAGTTTTGGAATAACCTACCAGTCTGTGTTCGGGACTCAGACACAGCCTCCATCTTTAAGTCTAGGCGAAAAATTTACCTGTTTAGTCGAGCCTTTGGTTAATTTGTTTTCTTGTTAGAATAAGGCACAGATCTGTCCTACGGTAATCTGGGAATGTTGGTACTGAACTAACTATCTGTCCCCCTTATAAATTCTTAAAAAAGTATAACAAATTCTGTAGCGTTTCTTTTGGGTTGGTCTACCTAAAAGTGACTGTCCTACAAAGATCAGACCAAGGGCAAAGAACCCTGAAGTGGCAGCGAACGATATGCTCAAGTGTCAAGTCAAGTCAAGAGGCTTTTATTGTCATTCCATCTATGTACAGGTACACAGTGCAGTGAAATTCCGTTCCTCCAGGAACAACATGGTGCAACAAGGAACAAAAGTACAAAAGTACAAAATTACAAAGTGCGAACGTGCAGACAGCGTGCAAACAAAAATTAAGCTAGGAACAATACAATAAATACGATAAATTAAAGAGACATTAGACACAGTAAACAGATCGGACAGTGTAGTACCGACACAGCACAGATTTCTGGACATGAAGTAGTGGAATAAGGTGCAGACATATTTAACATGATGTGATCTGTAAGTTACATCAGATAACATACATATACATAGCAGTTACTGAGGTAGTAAAACAGTGTAAACACAGTGTAAACACAGTATTGGCAACAATATTCCAGATAGATAGTGCAAGTAGAGCATCAAAAGAGGTGTGTATGAGTGTGTAGGGGGGGATTTAGTTCAGTCCTTGTGAGTTTAAAAACCTGATTGCTTGAGGGACAAAGCTGTTGCAGAGTCTGGCAGTGATGGCATGGATGCTCCGGTACCTTCTGCCGGACGGCAGCAGTGAAAAAAGTCTGTGTGAGGGATGGATGGGGTCGTTCACGATGCTGTGGCTTTCCAGATGCAGCATGTGGTGTAGATGTCCATGATGGAGGGGAGAGAGACCCCGATGATCTTCTGAGCTGCCCTCACTATGCGCTGTAGGGTCTTGCGGTCGGAGGTGGTGCAATTCCCAAACCAGGCGATGATGCAGCTACTCAGAATGCTCTCCACAGCCCCCCTGTAAAACATGGTGAGGATGAGAGGGGGAGATGAACCTTCTTCAGTCTCTGTAGGAAGTAGAGGCGCTGCTGGGCTCTCTTGGCTATGGAGTTGGTGTTGAGGGACCAGGTGAGGTTCTCTGTGATGTGGAGGCCAAGGAACTAGGTGCTCTGGACGATTTTCACAGCAGAGCCAGTGATGTTTAGTGGGGCATGGTCACCCCGCACTCTTCGAAGGTCAACAACCATCTCCTTAGTTTTGTCTACATTCAGAGACAGGTTGTTGGTTCTGCACCAGTCTGTTAGCCACTGCACCTCCTTTCTGTACGCTGATTCATCATTCTTGCTGATCAGACCCACCTCAGTCATGTAATCAGCAAACTTGATGATGTGATTTGAGCTGTGCTTTGGAGTGCAGTCATGAGTCAGCAGGGTAAACAGCAGCGGACTGAGCACACAGTGCTGAGGGGCGCCGGTGCTCAGTATGGTGGTGCTGGAGATGTTATTACCTATCCTGACTAACTGAGGTCTCTTAGTCAGGAAATCCAGGACCCAGTTACAGTGGGAGGCGTTCAGGCCCAGCAGGCTCAGTTTTCCAATCAGCTGCTGAGGGATGATGGTGTTGAATGCTGAACTGAAGTCTATGAATAGCATTCTGACATAAGTGTCTTTATTGTCCAAGTGGGTGAGAGCCAGGTGGAGTGTGGTGGAGATGGCGTCGTCTGTTGAGCGGTTGGGGCGATACGCAAATTGCAGTGGGTCCAGTGAAGGAGGAAGCTGGTCTTTAATGTGCCTCATGACAAGCCTCTCAAAGCACTTCATGATGATTGGAGTGAGTGCAATGGGACGGCAGTCATTGAGGCAGGACACTGGAGACTTCTTCGGCACAGGGATGATGGTGGAGCACGTTGGAACGACTGCAGTGCTCAGAGAGATGTTGAATATGTCCGTGAGAACATCAGCCAGCTGTTCAGCGCATTCTCTGAGCACTCTGCCCGGTATGCTGTCGGATCCTGGAGCTTTCCATGGGTTGACTCTGTGTAGAGTTCTCCGCACATCAGCTGTGGACAGACACAGTACCTGTTCACTTGGAGGAGGAGTGGTTTTCCTCGCCGTCGTGCCGTTCTGTGCTTCAAACCGAGCATAGAAGTTGTTTAGCGCGTCTGTAAGGGAGGCATCACTGTCACAAGCAGGTGGAGGTGACTTGTAATTGGTGATGGCCTGGATGCCCTGCCACATGCGCCGTGTGTCAGCAGTGTTTTGAAAATGTTCATGGATTTTCTTTGAGTAAGCACACTTAGCCTCTTTGATGGCCCGGGAAAGCTTGGCTCTTGCTATCCTGAGGCTTGCTCTGTCCCTTGACTTGAAAGCCTTGTCACGGGATCTCAGTAGCATGAGCACCTCTGCAGTCATCCATGGTTTCTGGTTGGGGTGAGTTGTGACGAGTTTGGAGACAGTAACATCATCAATGCACTTGCTGATGTAGCCAGTCGCTCATTCTATATCTTCCAGGTTGATGGAGTCACCGGAGGTTGCTGCTTCTCTAAACATCTCTCAGTCAGTGTGCTCAAAACAGTCCTGAAGAGCAGAGATAACTCCTGGTGGCCAGGTTCTCACTTGCTTCTGGTCTGGTTTGGCATGTATGATGAGCGGTCTGTATGTTGGAATGAGCATCACAGAGATGTGGTCTGAGTAGCTGTAGTGGGGGCGGGGCTCGGCCCTGTACGCACCGGTGGATGTTACTGGTGAAACACGTTACTGGTGAAATTTGGGGAGCACTGACTTCAGATTTGCATGGTGGAAATCTCCAGCAACAATAAACAGTCCGTCTGGGTGTTTACAATAAACAGTCCATCTGGGTGTTTACAATAAACAGTCCGTCTGCATCCCTCCTTCCCTCCACCACTAAGCTTGCTATTATAGTTACAGTGAGTGGATGCATATTTACAAACAAGAATAGCCCTGGTTTATCTCTTTAAAATGCATGACCGTGAACACGTCAGGGATCCTGTAGCTAGTTAGCTAGCTAGTTAATTAGCCAGTGTGTGATGCACTGACATTAAGCTATCCATCTGTTGCCTTAGTGTACAGTTAGACTGAATTGGCTAACTTACCCCTTCTAACTTACCACTTTTTGGCCCTGTGGTTGTACCTCACTCTGATATCCAAACAAATCATGCTTTGTTCTGGAGTTTGAATGATTCGGCAAAGGCAACACACTGAGAAAGCAGTGAGCCTCTAACGTGTCTATGCACACTCCACTATTTGCCCAGTACATGCAGTTTGTCCCAGGGCGGTCTCCATTAATTTTACATAGGACTACATTAGAAACGACTACACATTTGTCTCTTTCTCACTCTTTTCCCACACACACAGTGGCCCAAAGAGAATGTCTCCCGATCATCAGTCCATCCTTGACCATAAGAGAAACACCCAAAAGCACTGAAAAATAGTTCACTGTTCTTCAAAAAATCCACTACTGTCTATAGCAAGTTTACTAAAGTATGCTAAGGACACCATTTTATGCCAAACATTATGATGTAGATTTCATTAATTACCAAATGTAAGTACCTTTTCCACCATTATATCTGGTCTGTAAACAGTTTGTTAAATGAAGACCAAACAGTTTTTCAATAACTAAATGTAAATAAATAAATAAATAAATATTTTTTTTCTCTGGCATTTTTTACGCAAATTTTAGTGCAAAATTGCTATTTATTTGCTTTTGCAATGTTAACATATTGGAAAACACAAAGTATGAAATTCGACATAACTTTTGCATAGGATATATTTTATGTTTCATATGTTAATTTCAGCAAATAAACAGTATTTGTGCATTAAAATGTGAAGGAAAAAAAAGATGAATTGGTTTTAGAACAAAACATTTGGAGTTATGAAAGAAATTCCACACTGTAAATACTTTGACCTAAAACCAATTCACTTGAAGGCATCTTTTCATAATGTCAGTAATATCTACTGTCTTGTCCGTAAAATGCTTTACTTCTGATATATAATATATCACATCCTTATTTCATAAGGAAGAACTTTGGAATATTTGCAATTTTGACCCTTGGTTTCAGTCAAATGAAACCTGATTAAAACGTAAAAATCCTCTTTCTGTGAAGTTTATTCTAGAGATAGAGGGGAAAACACTATTCTGTGCTGTGCAGGCACAATTCAGTAATGGGATTTGTTTACAAAGAGAAGGATTTACAGTATTTCATTCCATTAAGTATGGCTTACTGTTAGAATTCCTTGTGCTCCTGAAGGGTTACCTCTGGGGCCAGACTGTTTGAATGTTTTACAAATATCGAGTCTAAGGCTTCACCTTTATGAGACTATCTCATACATGTCAGTATAAATAATGAATGAAAAAGCATGAATTTCTTCATTGCGAAGTCAAAGAACTGTTAAATTAGTCATCGATCACTATGTAATCAATCTAATCTTATCCGATTAAGCTGGAAACAGATACCCAATGACGTTTTCAGTCATAAATCTACCTACGGATAACTTTATTATTCCTGGAACGGGCGCATGCTCTAACTACAATAAAATCATAATTTATGTTTCTAGTGGAATTATTTTAATAGATAAACAAATGTTACTGTCTGCAGTGTTGGTATTCCAGAATTATAGTCAGATGAAAGGAACTGAACTTTGGGACTTCTGGGATTCTGGAATGATTCATATCTATATAATTAACAATTGTTATTATTATTATTATTATTATTATTATCATTATTAAATTTGGCTGAGAAATGTCAATGAGTACCATATTAAAAAAGATTTAAGACTTTGTGTCAGGGATACTCATTTGGAGATTGTGGAAAACTGAATTTTCCTCACTTTTTAAGTAAAAGAGTTCAAATGTACTATTTTTAATTTAAAATGACTAAAGTTTTAAAAAATACCAAACACTCCTCAGATATGGAAACTAAGCTGCAAAACAGCCTGTTTTGAATTCATTGTTTCTGTGATGCCAGGAAAATAACATATTTACATACAGAATAAATCCTATTCAGCCTACAGCCAGTGGTGGAGGAGAAGGTTGGAAGTTCCACAGCAAACAACACTCCTAATAAAGGTGCACAGTGAGGTGGAAGCCATGCTACCTAAATACTTAGAAAGTAAAGCATTTACAATCAACGCTGTTAACAGTATAGGGATGCAATGGCACAGTGGGGCCACAGTGCGGTATTCATCATGGTTTTTGGGCCACCATAATGTTATGGTTTAATAGTTTGATCTTTGTATTTAAGAAAAAAAAAAACACATCTTCATTTAAACAACAAACTCTTTCCTAAAGACAAACAAAACTTTCCTTTCTGAAAAATGGCAGCATCACTGATTAGGCCTGGTTTCTGTCTCTACTGTATCAAATTAAGGGGAGAAAAACATTCAAATTAAAAGTGCTTCTTAGCTTTGACAACCTGCTTTGCCCTCTCTATTTTAAATACTTACAGAGAGCCAGATAGAGTGTCTGTGTTCATTTTCAGTTTCTCTCTATGATGTTTTATGGAGTGCAGTAATTCATTTGCATTTGAAATGTGTGCAAGAGGGGACATTCTAAATGCCACTGCACACCAAACGCATCATTGTGTGGAGCGTAGCATCACATAGCAGAATGCTGCTTTAGAATGCCAGCAGGGAGAGCTGATAATAACAAGGTTCAAGTTCATTTTCATTTATTTACATTTTGTTTCATATTTATTTTACTCTATTCATATAAATTAAATGAAATAAAGTGTTCAGCATCACATATCGCACTTGGTATCCCTTTATTACCTCTTCATAAACTGCCTACCATCGTCAACATTACCTATAAAACCTCAAAAGGTGCTGATTATAATGCCCATGTTTGTTTAGCAGACATCACAAAGCCTGGTTTCCATCACCACCACTGTTAAGAATTCCAACTTTGTGAGTTTCTTAATGGACCACTTCAGATCAGATTTGTTTACATGTCATCAACTGAATTATGCAGAAATTTGGAACAATCGGTGGATTTCCCCTTTACATAACTGTCTAATTTGCGTGGGGAGACAGAGTCCTGGACTGGGAATGCTGACAAAGAAATGTGCAATTAAAACTGTAAAATATTAGAACCCCAAATGAGTATCCAGTCATCACACTATGAAAATATTTTGGAGGTTTTAACCTTAAATAGTTAATGTCCAGGCTGCCAGCAAAAATTAACCACAACACACAGATTAGCCAAGAATTAAATGCATGTGCAAACTCAATACCAAAAAAGTTGGGACAGTATGTGAATGCTAACAACAGAAGTGATTTGTAAATTATATTTGAACAGTACGAAAAATGCAATATTTGATGTTTTACTGCATGAAGTTTATTGATTTCTTGTAAATTATTAAAGTGTGTCAATATTTTACTGATTTTATGTTTGAATGATGTTATTGCAAAGTTTACATTGTGTATGTGAGTTTTACATTGTGAAATTAGTTATATAACAAAAAAGATTAATAAAAACCTAATGTAACATGAAGCTAGCATACATAAGTACTACATGCCATCCATGTATGAGGTATTTTACATGACAATGCAAGGTGTAAACAAGCTAATGGTGTCTTTGAGTAATGACCTTCTATTTGCTAAATATTTCCTAAATCATTTAGGCCTGCTTTATTAACATGATATCTAGAAAACTAGCTAGTAAAATAACATAAATAATATTTAACATCTAGTCTTTGAAAGGTAATAAGCCTCTAACTAATGTTTATATACATAGAAACATGAAATCTTAATCTAAATATTTTGAAATGTGACCTCCAAATTGACTGGGGATATTTATGGACTAAATAAACCTGAGCACAAATGTGAAAATGTGTCCATATATGTCTATCTAAATATATTGCTTTTGCATATAAGTTGCTTTGGTTCCCAAAGTAACGCAGTAGGTGGATAAGTAGTATTTTGAACAAAAACAGAACCTTTTCAAAAAGCTTATTCAACCATGATTTTATCTCCTATTGTGTTTGTTGTTATGTCATAGCTCAGTGCTAGCTAGTTAAGATATGTGTTTTTAATAAGCTTGCCATCAGAAACAGTACAGTGACAGAGATAGCTAGCATGCTAATCTACAAATACCCAGCAACATTACTACAATTGCAAGCTGAACAAAAAGGCTTTGTATATTAAAAAAAAAATAAATAAAAATCCAGGAAACAGCACACAGCACATCTGACATTTACTTTGGCTCAGCCACATCACCGTTGTTATCAGTACACTTCTGCCCAAATATTGAGTGAATGAATTAATAAATAAAAAGGACATGCATGCATGGGAAAAGAATTTAGATATTGATCCACATATTGATCCACGCCATCAATGCACGTCAGAACAGGTGTAACTCTAAGATTACACTGGAAAGCTAGAAATGGGTATCATGTGACATTTATTGTTTTCTGGAAGAGTTGTATGGTGTAATAATTCATAGGTCAGGACGCAGTGTAACCTGCTGGCAAACCGGCAAACAATAGTCTTCCAGGCAACAGTGACACACTGCATTTGACCTTTATATTCTTTTTTTAGAATTACTGTAGTAGATAAATCAACCAAAATCAAACTCAAAACAAAATCTCCAAGCCAGTTTGAGAGACTGGGATCTGTAGGGTCTTTTAAAGTGGAATTCAATTCAATTCAAATTGTAGCACAAAGCTGATCATTAAACTTCAATTTTCCACGTGATTAAATGGTTCAAATGTAAATAAAGTAATTTAGAGTTGTTTGATGTGCAGTGCCCCATTCTCACTTACATACATAGTAGGAACTATTCACAGCAGCAATGAAAGGACATTGGAACCAAACATCTCAAAGCTACATCACAGAAAGTTATTACATGAAATGGTTACAAATACACTGCCTGATGCCAAAAATATAGTTGTGAGACAAGGTTCTGGCTTCAAATGTTGTGGCGTTTGCCACAGACTGCGCTGCCATGAGGAGCTCAGGGGGTGCAGCCATGCAAAGTAGTGTCGCACTCCCACGTAAGAAGGACGCTCATTGTTGTTGTTAATGTATAACTGCTAATTCATCAAATTTTAACCCTGAAGATCGGTGCGCGGACAGCTGGTCACCATAGCAACACAGACAACAATCTCACCTAGCTAGTAGCTAACTAAAAGGCAAAGAGAAAGATTTAAGATGAACGGATTTATTTGCATTTGTAAACACTCGAGCTGGTTTCCTGATATGTTTAATCTGCAACAAGAAACTGTCAAGCACAGCAAAGTCACACAGCTGAAGTCAGCTTCTCGTTTGTGAGCTTCTTGATCACCTTTTCCCGTTCCACCTTAAATGGTGAAGCAGTTACATTCTGGAGCCTGGCCTGAATGTTGAGAGACATTTTTCAGGAAACACTTTTGTGGAAAAGTGTTCAGCCAGAGATGGGAGAAAAGCAGCTATAGCTGAGCTAAAGCTTAAAGTAGAGCAAATTAAGTCTGCATTGTCATTCATATCATATTTTTTTTTTGCCTATACTAGAACATTAGCACATACTGAGACAGATTTACAGCAAAGATGGTAAAATGGACATAAAACGTTGTGGCTCACAAAGTGGTTTGATTTTTGCTGAAAGGACAAAATGGCTCTACTTAACCTTTGGATGGCCAACCTGTGGCCTAAGATAAGGCATAATGATGGTACGGGGTGTTGGTCAGGGAGCTTACCTGTGGCAATTTTAAATGGTCGCGGCAGCAGCCGGGTGGGGGGACCAAGTAAAGGTGGTGCAGTCAGCCTCGGCACTAGAAGGGCCCACTCTGCAGGTACTGCTAGAGCTTCCTGTCTGTGTTTTTCTTTTCTTTTTTTAAGCATTTATTTTCATTTTAAAATTAGTAACAAGAGGGTTACATCGTACAGGAGGAAAAAAAAATTCTTACAATCCAGGGTGTTAGCTTTTAAACATACAATTACATACAACAACAGGTATCTCACAAGTTGAACCAGGTTAGTCTTGGTCCTTTTCAAAATAGGCAAACAGAGGACCCCATATTTTATCAAACAGCTCTAACTGTTCATTGTTTAAAAATCGCAGCTTCTCCTAATGCAGTACATTGATTAGTTCCTTTATCCACATGTCATATGTTGGTACTGACTCTTGTTTCCACATTTGTCGTATATATTTTTTTTGCAATAACCATACTAAAAAGAATGGCCTGGTGTTCATGTTTTTCCACTGTTACCGAGTCATTGGTTGGTCCCAACACAGCCCAAAGTGGATTAGGTTTCCAGTCCCTTCCAAATGCTTTTGACAGGCAATTAAAAATACTGCCCTAAAATGTCTGTAGCTTACTACATGCCCATAACGAATGTATCAGTGTACCTTCCATTGCATTACATTTGTTACATAAGGGAGAAATATTTGGAAAAACCTTGTGAAGCTTAGTTTTACAGAGGTATATCCTATGCAGGGTTTTAAACTGGACTACATTATGTCTTACATTTATTGAGCAATTATGCATATTCTTCAGACAGATCTCCCATACATCGTTTTCTATTTCCATTCCTAACTCATTTTCCCACAGAAGCTTAATTGACTTTGTACTAGTGTTCATATGTCCTAATAATATTCGATAAAAATTGGAGACTGCCTTCTGGTCCAAAGGATTAAATCGGTTAATTTCTTCAAGTGTATTATGTACATAAATGGTCTGAAAGTTAGTCAGATGTGACCTTGCAAAATCCCAGACTTGTAAATATCTAAAAAAGTGTGAGACAGGGAGTTTGTACATTCTTTGAAGTTCAGCAAATGATGCAAACTTACCATCTTTATATAAGTCCCTAATACATTTTATCCCACTTTCCTTCCATTGAGTGAACACAATATCATTTAAAGCAGGGGGAAAGGCATGGTTTCTACATATGGGGCTATCCAGGTATGTATCTGGACTATCTATATGAGTTTTGATCTGCTTCCATATCTGCTTCCACAAGAGCACTGCTTATTATAAAATGCCCATCATACAATGATTTATTCACTTTATTAGGGCTGTTAAGTATGGCAGGTAGTGTGGTTTTATTGCAGAGAGACCTTTCTATTGACAACCATGCAGGACAGTTAGCTGTAAAGTCTGTCAGGCCTTGTTTCCACCATGAGAAAATATTTAAGTTTGCTGCCCAATAGTACAGTTTAAAATTAGGTAGACCAAAACCACCTTCTTCTTTTAGTTTACATAAATGTTTTTTAGATATCCTTGGTATTTTATAATTCCACAGGAATGGTGTTATCAGCTAGTCTAATTGCTTGAACAAATTGAGTGGGATAAAACATGGATGGTCTGAAAAACATACAAAAACCGTGGGAGCACCATCATCTTAACTGCATTAATTCTTCCAGCCAGTGACATGGGTAAAGTCTTCCAATAGTCAATATTTTGTTTTAATTGCTCTATTTTTCCCTCCCAATTTACCCTTAGCAGGTCTCCTGAATTTTTTGTTACCCTAACACCAAGATTTGTGAAACTGTGGTAAGCTATTTTAAATAGTGTAGACTGTAAAAACTGCACATTCTTCCTGTCTATGTTACCGTCACTTGGCACAACCTCACAGCTAGCCTGGGAAGGCAGATTGGTGAGTGAGTGTGGCCCATGCACATCTGTTTTAAGAGTGTATCTAATTTTATGACAACTATGAACATGTTCAAACAAATCTAACATAACATAAATCTAACATAAATCTAAATACTGCTTCAGTCGGTCACTTCTTATTGTTGTTATGAGCTTCTTATGGTTGTTATGTCTATATAAGTTATAGACAAAGTTATTCCAATAGCATGGTATTCCGTATTCAGATCTGCATGGGATAATAACCACAGTTTGTTGTAGTTACAGTTGACATGTTTAGTAATTATAAGTAACATAATATAATGATTTCCTTTTGGAGTACACCTTACAAAGCATAAAATGATTTACAATGAATTCCACTTTTCCACTTTGAATGAAACAATGCAAAGCAAAACTTTTTATTTAGTTTTTAGTTTAAAAAAAATAATATTTTACATCCAATCAAACCTCAAAACCACTTCAAATCAACTTCCTCGTTCCAAAGTTTACAGTGTAATAAAATACAGCATGAAAATGACTTTAAGGAACTGGTGATTCATTCATTATCTTTAACTAGCTTATTCACTGGAAGCACTGCTAGTCACTTAAACTCTCGGTCAGGTCAGAGGGAAAAAGGGATATATAGTGCGTTGTACTTCTGCCAGACCTTAGTTACCTGTCACGCTAAGAAAATAAGGGTGGCAAAATTTCAGCATTCATTTGATAAACACTACCTACATATCAGCATGGAAGAGACAAGTGAGGAAATTGCGGTTATAGGGATTGGCTGCAATTTTCCAGGAGGTAAGAAGAAAAAACTAGACTATTTTGGTATTTTAACCAAATTTCCTTGCTGTTTTATGGAATATCTCTGTTACGTTTATTGTGTTACTGAGTTGGGTGCGACCCAGAAGGATAAGCGGTTTAGATGATGTATGTATGTATGTATGAGTTGGGTGCATGGACAGATTTTTACTGTTTACTCATAATAAATTAGAACTAGAAATTCATACATTTCACTTCTAAACTTTCAGGTGAAGGTGTTGACAACTTCTGGAAGGTTCTTCTTGAAGGGAAAAACTGTACAGTAGAAATTCCGAATGAGAGGTTTGACCGGTCATACTGGTACGATTCAGATCAAAACAAACTTGGAAAGACATATACTGCCAGAGCAGCTCTCATAGACGGGTAAAGCACTGTGTACTCTATGCCAAATGATGAATGCAATGAAATGAGGTCATATTATTGTTATCATTGCTATCAATTTATTGATTTTCTCATTGAATGACTATTTAATGCAAATATACAATCTGTATATGCACTATAAAAAATGGCTCATCAGATCAACCTTAAAAAAAATTACTTCATGTGGCAACAAGTAAATTAACTAGTTTTATTCAACCTAAATAAATACTTTGAATGATTGATTTTTTTCAGTCAAAATAATTTTATTGAGTTGAATAAAACTAGTTCAATTGCTTGTTACCACATGAAATAATTATTTTAAGGTTGATCTGACAAGCCATATTTATACTTACAGTATATTTATTTATAACAAAATCTGAATTGATTCAGTATCCAGATTCTCATAATTTACGTAAAATGATCTTATGTTTCAAATAGAACATTACTTAAACTTAAGCTAAAGATACATTTACATTGACAATCTATTTTTTTTAACACAGGATCAATGAGTTTGACCACAGGTTGTTTGGTGTAACGGAGGCAGAATCAAGCCAAATGGACCCTCAGCACAAACTTTTGCTCCACTGCACCTACAGAGCTTTTGAAAATGCAGGCATTCCAGTGGAAAAGGCCAGTGGAACAAAAACAGGAGTGTTTCTAGGTAATATCACTATATATTATTTGGGTGGTTCGTTGTAAATGCTTAACTTGCTCTTAATTTAAATTCAGCTGCAGTACTGTGCACTACTCTTTATTAATTTAATTCCCAGTAAGAAAAATAAATAAATAGGAAAATAAATGAGAAAAATAGTTACAAAACTAAAGTTTGAAAAATCTATTGAAAGGGGGCAAGTAATAAGGATTACTTGCATTGTGAGAATCAGAAAATGTGACCAATTTCTAAGACTGAACTTTGGAAGTGTGGAAAAATATCCCTACAGATTTCTGAAAAAAAAACAGTTCTCCTGAAAAGAATGGAAGTGTAATAAAGGCAAAGGCTGGACATAGTAAAAAAAAATAAATATTAATATTAAACATTGCTGGTAATATAAGAAATGGATAACTTGTACATAATGGCCATTTGGATTGAGAATTCAATGAATGTATTGGGCTCTGACTTGCCACAGTACTGTGAGTTTGTATTAACACTCTTTCCTTTTTCCTCTGGCCCATGTCATAGTGGGTAATTGAAGGGGTTGAGAGAATTCCTGGTGGGTCAGTGTAGTTTTGGACTGGTCACCTTTGGCTTAAAAACATACATAAAAACATATATAAACACAAGAAGGCACATATATAAACTATAGACCTCACAGTCCAGTTTACATGCTATAAGCCCAGTTTGCCAATTGTATTTGGTCAGCTAGGAGTCTAGCCTGGCAGGTACAGGTTAGCCTGTTCAGAATTTGAAAGGTGGTGTGAATGGGTCTGTATGGGTTTGGAGTTTAGAGGTGTTTTGACACAACAAGTAGTGTTGCACAGGTAACCCTATATCATTACTTTCAATGCTTCTGAACAATGTAGTAGAATTCACCAAAAAGAAAAGTAATGAACTCTGTAATACTGCCTGGTGTGTCAGCTAGTACCAGATTCACACCATCGTGCTGAATTTGATATGCTAATCTCATGAGGCTGATTTTGGCTTCATATTCTAATTTCCATTCTACTTTAAATAGTGCTGCAGTTACATGCTAGCACCCGTACAGGCGTCTGAATGTGACTGCTACATCATTTAAGGTGGAGCAAGAAATGAGAATAAGAGGCTAACATCAGCTTCATCTACTCTCAATCCACTGGACGAGACTCAGCTATAATCAGCAAACCAGGGCTGTTACACTTGAGGTGGGGGCTGCTGGTTTAACTCCTAGATTGGCCTGCTACAGATACCTGGATGTAACATTTCTATAACAAGTCTATAGTTTGTCTGAGCATTCTTGTACTTATATGTGTGAGTGTATGTGCTTGCTCAAAGTGACCAGCCTAAAACTAGCGACTCTCATGATTAACCACTCCAGCAATGGTGAAATTGAGCAAAGTATGACAGATTGACAGAAGCTAAGCTATCTAGCTTTCATTTAATCACTAGCTGGCCAGCTTGGTTATCTCACTGTAACGAATTAGTAAGGAGTAGATAGGCCTAATGAAGAAAATGAAAAAGAGTTTAGAAAAAGTAGCTAGCTAAGCTAATTTGGCAAGAATTCTGTGCTAAATTAGCTATTAGCCAGTTAAGTAACAGTGATAAGTTACTTTTTTTCAGAAATGCAGTATGTGACTGGACTGCCTTTGTTTTATTATTATTTTTTAAGGCTGAAAAGTTACTTAAATGAGTCCCATTTCAGCTGCTCCAGCCTAACCTTAACTTTAATTAAAAACCTCCTCTTACACTTTATCCTTACTCCTAATACTTATGCTGGTTGTAATCTTAACCCTAAACTTAAGAATCACTAGATTGTTTTTTAATAATTTAAATAATTTAAAGCATCTGTAGAGGACTCTCCATATAATGTGGGACTGTTTTGACTACCCAGTTATTCTAAACTGACAAAGACAATAAGTTACTGTACTTTTCCATTTGTAACCTGCTTTCCATCTAAGATGTGATTACTAATGGCTATTCATAATGATCTGATTCAGGGTTGATGAACAGAGACTATGAGCTAAACAAAATGAAAGGCAACCCAAATACCATCGATCACTGGACGGGTACGGGCATGGCTATGAGCATAGCAGCAAACCGAATCTCTTACACTTTCAACCTCACTGGACCTTCTCTGTCCATCGACAGTGCCTGCTCTTCCTCACTGGTTGCGCTTCACTTTGGATGTCAAGCCATTAAACAGGGTAAGAAAGTGATCTCAGGTAGTTCTATGAACTGAACAAGAATCTGAACCCTTTACTACATGAATTATGAAACATAGTGGAAATGAATCATTTTGTGATTTTTAAACTGTAAATTTGTAATGTATGCGATGGAAGCACAATAATATATATAATGTATGCATAATGCATGCATATATATATATACATATATATATATATATATATATATATATATACATATATATATATATATGTATGTATATATATAGAGAGAGAGATATCATATCAGAAAGGTAAATAAAATTATTACATTGAATTAAAAGCTCAACTTGGAGTGTAAAATGGCTATGGAAATTTCAAATGTATTCTTTGGCAGTATATATATTTGCTTCTATTGTGTGTATTGCAGAGTGTAGTTTCGTTGTCCATATGGCAACAACTAAATTTTAGCATTAGAAAAATAATTTTTAAATAATTTTTTTGCATTTAAAGAAGTTGACTGTCCACAGATGGTGCGTGTGTTTTCCCCCAAAGTAATTGTGTATAAATGTTGAATTAGACACACACTAATTGTTGCCATATAGCAACACCATGCAGTAAAATGTCAATTAATTCCTCCTGATATTTAACCAGTTTTTAAATTAGGATTGCTGGCAAGGTTATCAGCATTATACCAGGTTAAAACAATGGCTTGGTAGTACTGCAGAATTTTACTGTGATTTGTTAATACATACATACATCCATCCATCATCTAAAACGCGTATCCTTCTGGGTCATGGTGGGGTGCTGGAGCCTATCCCAGCTGTCATTGGGTGGAAGACAGGACACACCCTGGACAGGTCGCCAGTCCATCACAGGGCAGACAGACATACATACACACACACTCACACCAAGGGGCAATTTTAGCATGTCCAATTGTCCTGACTGCATGTTTTTTGGACTGTGGGAGGAAACCGGAGTACCCGGAGGAAACCCACGCAGACACGGGGAGAACATGCAAACTCCACACAGAAATGACCCTGGTCGCCCAGCTGGGAATCAAACCCAGGCCATTCTTGCTGTGAGGCAACAGCGCTACCCACTGCACAACCGTGCCACCCCCTGTGATTTGTTAATAAAAAAAAACAAAAAATTGGCTTTAGTTCATGCACCTGCTAAAAGCATATGAGCGAATGCACTGTAACAGTGCCATATAAATACACTGTGCACTTAGAAATTATCTACATGTTTTGAATGAAGAGTGACAACTTACTATGTCAGTTTTTTATATTTCAGGTGATTGTGAGATGGCCTTGTGCGGTGGCGTAAGCTGCATTTTTGAACCACATCTTTTTGTGGCTCTTAGTAGAGCCAAGATGATCTCCCCCGATGGCACCAGTAAACCCTTCTCCAAAGCAGCAGATGGCTATGGGAGAGGGGAAGGCTGTGGAATTGTTCTGCTGAAACCCCTGAAAAAGGTACACTTGGGTTCATTAATTAGTTTCTGATGATTAATTGGCACACAAGTTCATATAGTATATTGTGTTATTCATTTATGTTTTTGTTTTCTGTACTCTAGGCTATTGTAGATTCTGACCATATTTGGGGCATTATTAGGAAAACTGCTGTGAACCAAGATGGCCGCACTGCCAGCCCAATCACCAAGCCATCTATGGTACAACAAGAAGAGCTTCTCAGCAGCATCTACTGCACAAAAAGTGACATGGCCGGTGTTCAGTACATCGAGGCACATGGGACAGGAACACCAGTGGGTGACCCAGTTGAAGCCAACAGCATCTCTAAGGTCATAGCTAAAGCACGACCTGCAGAATCTGGCACACTTTGTGTCGGCTCGGTGAAGGGTAACATTGGACACACTGAATCTGCAGCTGGAGTAGCAGGACTAATTAAGGTGCTCCTGATGATGAAGCATGAGACCATTGTCCCTTCATTGTTCTACTCAGAAAACAGTGCCAGTATAGATGCCAAGGCTCTGAATATTAACATCCCCACAAAAGCAAAGAGATGGAAAACGACAAGCAGTGTTTCAAGGGTTGCAGGTATTAACAACTTCGGTTTTGGAGGAACAAATGCACATGCCATTGTCAAACAGTACAAAGAAGCCCTGGTTCCAAAAACTGAGGCTAGGAAATCTGACCAGTATTTTGTCCTTTCCGCAGCCTCAGAAAAATCACTTGTGATGATGATTGCAGACACTGTTGAAAAACTTGACACAGACACTGACATAGACTTACAAAGTCTAGCATACACTTCGGCATGCAGGAGAAGTCATGTAAAAAATGAATACAGAAAGGCTTTTCGAGCGTCATCCCTGTCAGATTTGAAAGAGCAGCTACATTCTGCTAAAAACAGAAAGATTGAACCATCACAGCTAGACCCAAGGCTAATTTTTGTTTTTTGTGGAAATGGCCTTACCTATCGTGGCATGTGCAGGCAGCTCTTAAAAGAGGAACCTGTTTTTAGAGAGAAAGTGAGAGATGTTGAATGTCTTTTCCAAAGCTACAAAAGCATTAGCATGATAGACATGCTTGAAAGTGACTCAGAAGATGTCGGTTGTCAGTTTTCAAATCCTGAAGTCATTCAACCACTCCTTTTCGCAATACAAGTTGCCCTCTTTAAGCTGATAAAAAAGTGGGGCATCAGGCCAGATGCTGTGCTTGGCCATTCAGTTGGAGAGGTCGCTGCTGCACATTGCTCAGGGCTGCTATCTCTTGAAGATGCAGTGAAGGTCATCTATCACCGTAGTACTTTGCAATGCAGAGTAACTGGAGGCAAGATGCTGGTTGTCAGCAACATGGCTGTGTCAGAAGTCTTGAAACTCTTACCATCTTACTCAGGAAGAGTTTGCTTGGCTGCCTACAACAGCCCTCAATCTTGTACACTATCAGGTGACGCAGATTCAATCAATGATGTGCACAAAAGGTTAAGCACCATGGAGAACAGCAAACATCTCTTCCTTCATGTCTTGGAGGTCCCTGCTGCCTACCATAGCCATATGATGGATCCAATACTCTCAGAGGTAAAGAGCACCATTGGCTCCCTAAAGGAAAATGAAATGGTTACAGAGTTGTACTCCACTGTGACAGGGAACATTGCCAGCCACACTGATTTTTGTACCGGTACATACTGGGCTCAGAATATCCGGGAGCAAGTTGCTTTTGAAAAGGCTGTGAGGTCTGCAACAAAAGACAAGAAGAACGTGGTTTTTGTTGAGATAGGCCCAAGAAGAGCTTTGCAGCGGAATATCATAGAAACAGTGGGAAAGGAAGCAACAGTGCTTTCTTCAGTTCAACCAGAAAAAGACCATGAGACAATGCTCACACTTGTGTCTAAACTGTTTGAGACTGGCTTTCAAGTAGACTGGGCCCAGCTCTACAGAGGCTGTGAGACCAATCCAATTGCTTTGCCAAGGTATCAGTTTGACTGTGTCAAAAAACCACTGATTCTCAAATCTATGCTGAAAGAATCTACAGGTAGCCACCCTGTGCTTACACAGACATTCAGAGATGGCACTGAGTTCAATTGTGATCTCACCTCCAGCTCACTTTCCTACCTGAATGAGCATAAAAACAATGGTATACCCATCATCCCAGGTTCTTTTTATGCTGAACTAGGCCTTGCAGCTTGCATGGCAGACACAAAACCAAGGGTACCACTCAACATGCTGCAGCTCAGTGTCAGTTTTCACAGGCCATTTGTATACAACCAGAACTCGCCAGAGATGAAAGTGACACTTGAACCAGCTGAAAATGAGACCAAGTTTAACATTCATTCCAGTGCGGCAACCTTTGCCTCAGGAAGCGTTATGCATAGGACAGGAGGGGGTCAAGAGACAAGAATCTCACTTGACAGTGTTTACAAAAGATGCACTTCGGTAATGAGTTATGATGAGTGCTATAATAATCTGCGTCTTGGTGGGTTTCAACATGAATCTGTCTTCAGAAATGAAGGATTTGTACACTATGGGGAACAACTCAGAGAAGCCATCTCAACAGTGTCTGTTCCTGAGGAGCTGCTCCCTCAGTTGCATGACTACCACATTCACCCTGTAGTTCTTGACTACTTCATGCAACTGCTTCCCATGACTGTAGCTAACACCTCTATATCAAGACCTGGCTTTCCTGCTGCAATAGGTAGCCTCACTGTTTTTGAGCCCTTACAAGAAAGGATGGCCATGTACTTAAGAGCCACTGAGGTGGGGACTGACTACTTGGATGTGTGTGGCTGTTTCACAGACAAAGATGGCAAAGTGTTGGTTGAGATCAAGCAGGTGAGGCTTAAATTCCTCAAAAGCCAATCTTACTTAGTTGAGGAGTATTTCTACCATACTGACTTTCGCGTAATTTCAGAAGAACAGAAGCCAACTCATTTCCCAAAGGCATTAGTGTTTGCTGATCAGTTAGGACTTGCAGAGGCCCTCAAGAATCACTTGGCCCCGACCTCTAAATACATTTCCTTTAAGTATGCAGAACAATTGCTGTGTGAGGGATTTCAAGCAATGTTGTTGAAACTGAACATTTCAGCTGTGAAGAAAACCTTTGAGGAAATCTTGTTTATCTGGAGTGATAGTAATCTTACTACTTGCAATGCTGATAGAACTCTGGAGACAATGGCTAATTGCTGCGAGGTTTTCCGGCAAATCATTACAGAGCTGAAGTCCATGAGTTTCCCAAACTCAATCAGAACAGTAACCTTCCGAGCTGCAGAGACCACAGTGGATCAAATTAGCCCAGGATTTGTGTTGTCCGGTATGACAAGAGCATGCGCAGCGGAGGCTTCAGAACTCCTCTTCCAGCTTGTAGACATCAGCTCTGTTTCTAGAGAAGATGTTGAGGCTTTGGCTGAAGTCCTTAAATCATACCCTTGTAGTAAATACCCAGAGCTGGTGGTGAAAGATGGGCAGATTCTGCAGCCTAACATTGTGCACACACCCTTGTCCAGCCCACACAGTTCTGTGAATAGCATTCATATGCCAATGGTCATCTTAAAGACGGCTGATCCTTACAAAATTACTTGCTTATCAGCCATTCCAAGTGATGATTCAAGTCCAAGTCAAATCCAGGAGAATCACGTGGAGGTTCAGTTGAGCAAAGTTTGTGTCCATTCATCAGATTACTATCCAGTCAGCGTTTCTGCTCTAAAGTTTGGCCAGACAATTTACTGGAATAGCCACACTACACAAGACCACAAGCTTCTAGCCCTTGACTTCAGTGGCACAGTGACGGCTGTGGGTAAGGCCGTAAGTCGTCTTAAAATTGGAGATCGCATTGTCTCATGTTTCCCCATAGCTGCATCCTCCAAGATTGAAATCCCAGAGGATGTGTGCTACAAAGCAAAGAAAGTTCCATTTTTAAGGAATACTCCTTGTGTATCCTTTTTAGCACTTTCTTGGGCAATTCTGCAGGGTTCACTACCCAAGGCAAAACAGCAGAGAAGATTAGATATCTTCTCTTCAGCGCCTGATGCATGCTTCCTCAAAGTATTAACCCTGACTGCAGCCAAATCAGGATGGAATGTATTTGTAGAGACAGAATTAAGGAGCACCATCCAGAATGCAAATAAGTTTGATGTCTTTGTCCTCTTGCCTCCATTTGACACAACTCTATTTTCAGAGGCATGCAGACTTCACTCTGTTAAGCACATTGTTGCTGTTTGTGAGGACGAACATTCACTTTCTCTTTGTGAAACAATTCTCAGAGAAGAAAATGCCAGTGCTTGTGTGCACCCCATTCAAATTTCCAGAATCCTCGAGAGGGGGTTACTCAAATTACGGAGGCCACAAATCTACAAATGGATCAAGTCCATGCATTTGGACAGCAAGTCACTGGATCTCCTGGCAGTTACTGTCCAAAAAGCAGCATCTGGAGGCACAGACATCCTGCCTATGGAGAACTCTGAATCATACATCTGTTCCAAGACAATACGTGCAATTACACTGAGAGCTGGGGATCCCAACAACCAATCTGAGATTCCCTTTCTTCTAGAACCAAAGCAGAACTTTCAGAAGAACTCTGTGTATATTGTGACAGGTGGACTTTCTGGGCTTGGCTTTGAAACCGTGAAGTTCATTGCCCAGAGAGGTGGGGGCTACATTCTCATTCTCTCAAGAAGTAGTCCTAGCCCGACAATGCAACAGGAAATAAGTACCTTGAGGAATCAATATGAGACGGTCATACTCAGTTTGCGATGTGATGTTTCTGTCCTTGCACAAGTGGAGAAAGCGATTGCTGTCGTTAGACAAAGTTTGCCGTCTTGTCCGATTAAGGGTGTGTTCCACAGTGCGGTGGTGCTTCATGATGGCTTAATTGAAAGCCTCAACAAAGCTGAGTATGAGAAAGTCTTGAAGCCAAAAGTCAGTGGAGCTCTCAATCTACACCATGCTACCAAGCAGTGCAAACTAGACTACTTTGTGTGCTACTCATCAATCACCTCCTTCATAGGCAATGCAGCTCAATCAAATTATGCTGCAGCCAACTCATTCCTGGACACCTTTTGTCATTACAGAAGAAACATTGGACTTGCAGGACAGTCCATCAACTGGGGAGCTCTGAACCTTGGTCTCCTGTTAAATAAAGATACTTTCCAAAAGTTTCTTGAGTCAAAGGGAATGATGATCATGGAGGTGAATGAAATCCACCAATGCTTGCAGGAATGCCTCCTATTGAACAGACCCCAACAGGTTGTTTGTAAATTTAACTTCAAAAACCTGAGGACCCATGTCCTCTCACAGAATGCCTCCCTTAGGATGCGTTTCTCTTCCTTGGTTCTGGAGGCAATCAGGAATGACAAACAATCAGAACTGACAATGGAGAGTGTGAAATCAACCTCTTCACCACGTGAATATGTCAGGTCTGTGCTCTGCAGCACACTTGGTGTTAAAGAGGGAAGGCTGAATGAAGACACAACCCTTGCTGCTCTAGGTGTGGACTCCATGTTGGCCATGACTCTACAAAACCTATTTGCCCAAGAAAGAGGTTTTAATATTCCCATTGTCAAATTCCTTGATCCAAGCACCACATTGGCCACACTGGTAACACTTCTGACAGAGGCCAACGACACAGAACCAGATCTGATTGATAGTTCAGGGCGTAGCCCAAGTAAAGACTCAGATGAACTTTCAACAGCACTTTAAGTGAATTAATCACAGTTTACATTGGCAAAAAGAAACTGAATTTAATGTAGAACTTTAAAATCAACAATCAACATCTCTCTCATATGTATCATAATGAGATCTTTGTATAAAAATGTTCAAGTAGATGTTCATGAAATGCATATTTAACTTTGATCACAGTAAGCGTTATGATCCTTTTCATGTAAACATCAACAGGGACTAGATGTAATAATTGTCATTTTATTGTGTAAAATTAGGAGCTTTTCTTCGTCAGAAAGGTTAAGGTCCAGTAAAATGTAGCTGTTGCTCCTTTTTTTGAGGATTGTGAAAGAATGTAGCTAAGGAACAAAGTTAAGAGTAAAAGTTGTAAGAAACCAGCATCAGGGGCTGTGTGGAACTCAGATTGCTGATTATTTTCATATTTTTGGGAGGGGCCCAACAGGTGAACCATACTGGAGGGAGGTTAAGGACATAGGAACGTTACATACATAACATTCAAAGAGCTTACAGAGGATACTCTCGACATAATAGAATATTGCAGATATGTTTGGGCAGTCATGAAATATAGATGACCTTCAGTAAATTATATTACATGCTTTGTATCTTTGCAAACATATTGTTTGCTTGTTTTATGGGTATGTTGATTCACGTGTAAATAAAAGTAAAATATAAAAAATAAACATTTTACATGTATTCCACTTTAGTCATTATTTCTTGTTATGGATTAATGTTAATTAAGCAATATATTGCTAAGTGCCTTTTACATTCTGGATTGCTTTTCTCAATCTCTTGTTGAATTAGTTGATGAAACTCCTGGCCTTCCTGAACATTTGGGGGTCCTAAACAACATCACACTCCAATTAAACATTAATTTTGGCCAGGAATAAAGTTTAATGAATGCCAAGTTTACAGAAAATGCAAAACACAAATAAGAAATATATAAAACAAAATGAAAATATCGTTGCTGTCAGCTCAAAACCTCATATCTCCAAAACAGTAACTTTACAGGAGAAAGAAACAACATACTTTACTTTTAATGTATGTCAATGGAAGCAGACATTTTTCCACATCATTTTGGGACGTTTCTTTTGGTATGCTTATCATGAAATTTACACACAATGTAAAGAACAACAGGCCCATCTATATTATGTCAAAAACTAAAAAAATCACAAAAATGGAGAAACAAGGTTTTGTTCCAACAGCAGCGATATATTACATGCGTTTGGGGTTTAAGAGCCCTAAGCAACTGCTTATATTTACTGAGCTGAACAACTTGACCACCATGGAGCTTCCTGCTATACAATGCTGTACATACCCCACCTGCATGCCACTCACCCTTTGGATGATACTGCTGCATGCACAGACCCAAACTATTTGATGATAGTGATTGCTTCACCTGCTTTTCCCTGTTTCTGCATTTTAATATTTTACACTAATTGTAAAACATAATTATCTGTTCATATTGCTCTGGTGTTATTGTTTTGCGGTCTAGCTGGTATCTGGGTTCCCCTTTTGAGTCTTGGTTCCTCTCTGGATTTTTCTGGAAAGCTGCTTTGTGACAATCCCTGTTGTAAAAAAGTGCTATATAAATGAACTTTGACTTGACTTGACTGTAGTAGTCATTGGAATTTACAGCTCTGGTGAAAGTCTTCTAAACTCTGCATACAGGCTGCTGATTTCATTCACTCCAGCTCCAGTTCGGTAAATCTGTGTCTGGTCAGGTATGATAAGTCGGTATGATGTGTGTTTGCATGGGATGAAGGGCGTTTTCAGTGTCTGAGAGGTTCCAATAGGCAAAAAGAAGTCAAAGACAAAGACCTATAAAGCTCTGGTGCCATCTGCTGCCTCAGACACAAACTGTACTGCAAGCTGATATATTTTTCTTTTAGGGTTTAAGAGTATTTTGCTTATCAAAAATGGTCAGTGTGCCAAAGGGGCTGAAGAGCAGACCTGAGGAATTTCGACCAATTTTTAAAAATATCTGCATAATTCAGCTGCTTAGATGTAAACAAAGGTATTCAGAGTAGTTTGATGTAAAATAGATGTGTTTGCTATCCAAAATGACAAGTGAATCTACATGTGTCTCCTGAATTTTGATATGTAATGTTGATGATGGTGAAATAATATTAAATCTGAATTTTTTTGGCAAGGTGACTATTTTGTCTGCATTCACCTTCCTGCCATTAATGTATAAAAAAGGCCAAAATGTAAAAAGATTAGGCCAAAATCTTGTTTCAAACTTATTGTAAAACTATGTTTTTGGCACCAGGGAGCATATTCATAATCTTTGTATGTAAGAAGTTGTTGAGGACGCTTTTGGAGGAGTTTTGGACATCTAGTTACATTCACCACTGCTGCAATTTTGACTTGGTGCGTTTCTCCAGAATGAAGCACTTTTACAATAAACCAATCAAACTGACTGTTTACATCTTAACAGTTTCATTATGTAGAAATTTCGAAAAATTGGCGGAATTCCCCTTTGATGCTATACTCAAGGCAAGTGTGAAACGTAATGTTTTATTCTATTTTTACAGCGACCAATAATTTAATGTGTGATCAGCATGTGAACCTGTATAATGATTATGAATATGAATAAGCTCTTAACCTCGGGCATTTTTTTTTACAGAAAAACATATTTTAACATCATTTTCCGGTGCAGTCATGAAGTCCTGCTTCTTTACAGAAAAATAAAACAAAATGAAGTAACATAAGCTAAATGACTTTGTGTATTGCCTTTTTGATCAGAATCTATGAATGCATAGTGCTGGAGTTTTGTTTGAATATTTCAGGAGATCTTAAAAATAACACTAAAGAAAATCAATAAATTAAAAAAAGCAAAATAGAATATTTATATTTGAACGCCACTCTCTAACTTCGTCATTTTTCGGCGGCGTTCGGCTGTTTCCGTAAGAGACATATTTGAATCGGCTGCACTCGGTGGCCGATAACGGTCAGTCATGTTCAAATCTGACGCTGTTAGCATTTAGCTTCGACCTGCTTAACTAGAGAGAAACAGAGGCAGAGAGGGAAAGAGCCGAGGGGCAGACGAGGAGCCCGGCCACAGCTACGGAATGACGGTGTTGCAGGAACCTGTCCAGGTAGTTAAGCATTTGATTAAAAACTGCTCTTTTCTGTCCTAAGCGACGGAGCCGAGTTTAATCCAGCAGCAAAACTCGTAACTTACTTCGGATTTTATGCTCTATGTTTAGGCCTGTTTAGCTAACTAGCTGCACATCAAAATGTCAAGCCGTCTCTCTGTACTGAGGTGACACATAACGAACAAACATGCACGACAGCTTGAAAAGGAAGTCAAAACTGTTTTTAAAAACCTAACGTTAAATACGAAGACTGTTAACGCGAAACCCAAATACAGCGACTGTGTTTTTCAGGCTAGCTAGTTAGTGCTGGCTAACAAGCTATAGCAACAAACGCGGCTAACGTTAGCCTGTTACCTAGCGAGCTCTTTCGTTGTCCTGGTCGTTTTTCATTTTAAAATGGTTGTGTTACTTCTGGTGAAGATTATGCTTAAAGTATGAAGTTTTTCAACGAGCTACTGAGCGTAAACAACTTGTCAGGAATCAATCAAACCGCTGCACAAAACTGTCCTAACCTAGCTAGCCAAGAAATAGTTTAGCTTGGTAAGCTAGCTTGTTTTTCAGCAGCCTTTTTTAGTGATTTCGCTTGCAAACAAATCTTAACTCAGGACCTGTTACTAAAAACATTTGGATATTTGTCAGTTTCCTCTGGTTTTGTTGTTGTCACGGCACTCGGAGAGAGGATAGCAACACGGTTATAAATATCAGGCTAATGACAAAGCTGTTTACATGTCTTTTTAAATACGGTAGGTTAGCTAGGTTAATATTTTGTTAATGCTGGTTGCCTAGTTAGGACTAGCTAGCCGGTTCCAGTCAGCTGTTTATCTACTCAGCTTGATCTTTGGTATCGGAGCAGAATATTTAAGGAATGCTTTTAAGCATATTACCATTAGCGTTCAATATAGGTACAAATGTTAATTAAATGCTGAAGACCAGGTTGGGTCATATGCTTTATTGCAAACATTTTTGCTGAAATTGTTTCCTGTTCTAAGTTAGTGGCAAGTATCTGTCGAGATTCAGCTTAACTGCCTGGTGGCATAGGCTTGTCCACTGTCCTTGTATATGCTATCTGTAAATGATCTCTTTGAAAGACTCTGTCACAGTGACATAGCAAGTAACAATACCACAGCTTACTCGTTGGATGTCATTCAAACATGTCCATCACTTTGAATTACAAATATTGATAAGTCTGCCTTGATTTTGTGTTTCAGTTTACTTGTGTGAAGGCCACTTACTTGCTTTGACCTTTTAAAATGTTTATATGCGTTCTCTGAAAGAAACAACGCAGTGACAAGGTATGTGATAACTGCTGCCCTGTGTCTGTCTATAGGCTGCTGTCTGGCACGCTTTAAACCACTATGCCTACAGAGACGCTGTGTTCCTGGCAGAAAGGCTCTATGCTGAAGGTAGGGGCTTAAATCTTTTCAGCCCTGACACCTCATCAGTGGTGCAAAACTTCAATTCCATTAGATCCCCCAGAGGCATTTTTGCTAGCTGTGTGGCTAGCCAGTTGTTGCAGGTTATTGGATTATAAGCAATCTGCATAGAACCACATATTTAAGAAAGCATATTTTTGCAGTCATAAGCAACAGTTATAATTTCATCAAACAGTGAAATTTGTAACTTAAATTTTCATGCTCTAAATAGCTGCTCATCAAAATATTATGTCTTGTTGATACATTTGATTTGTTGATGCTTTACTCTGTAAAGTTATTGACGCAGAATGTAATGGTATGGTCTGTATGTACATGTAAGACCAGCTGTCTGTCCCAGCAGCTTTTTTTATTTGTGCTGTCTTAAGTTGTAAAATGCTTACTGTTTAGGTGTGCACGTGCTGTATTCATGATATCCAGCTTAAGTGAAGGTGCACACGAATTAAGACTCTCCTTAAGCACTTGTTTTACTAAGACTTGATAAAGTGTTATGTTAATTACAAATTTACCTCTTTTTTTTCTGCCAGTACATTCGGAAGAGGCACTCTTCCTCCTGGCCACGTGTTACTACCGATCGGGAAAGGCCTACAAGGCATACCACCTCCTCAAAGGGCACAGCTGCACCACACCACAGTGCAAATACCTCCTTGCCAAATGCTGTGTGGAGCTCAGCAAGTAAGAACTCTTTTGGCTTCATGTATCTGTGTTTTGCCTGGAAGGCTTTAAATTCATGGATAAACACAACACTAATGCTAAGTACATGCAAAAGCCCACAATGATCTCATTATGGTCTGGTATTATGGCACAAGACAATATGTTTTTGTCAAGTATGCTTTAGGATATGTTTACATGTTCGTTTTTATAAACAACAGTGACTTGTCAGAAAAATGTGAAGATTTGCCTGTGACTGTTTCAGACATCCAAATGAATTTGATGTTTTATTGTTCAGTTTTAAATGCTGGAAGTATTAAACAGGTTGCTGATAAGCATGTGTGATCATACTGCCAATAGGCTGTAATCACATTAGTCTTTCATCAGATCCCTTCACGGACAAGGCTTTTTTTTTTTTTTGCACAGGCTATTATGTGTGTCGTGAGCATTGTTGCAGAAAAATAAATGCATAAAATGCTTGTGATTTATGATGCAGTGTGAAAAACACCTATGTGACTATGAGGTGTATTTGTAAAGGAGAAACAGACAGGCAAAGTAGACATAAGACATCCTTTACAGTGGAGTTGTGCACCTACTGAGCTTTACAAACATGGCCCTTAATGTGAACACAGCATTAAGGGTTTTCTGTTCTGCTGAATTCTGTTAGCATTCAGCTGTTGTTTGGTGATGCAAATTCCATTTGGTTGTTTCTGTATGCTTCTGACTTTGAAGTAACTGATAAAATGGCTTAATTGATATTTATATAATCTGTTGTACCATATCATTCTGAGGTTGAAGGTTTGTAAACCATTGAACTGTGGTCTTATGGTCTTGCTGGTGATGAAACAGAATTTTAGAATGGAATGAGATTGAATGTGCATACAATGTGGTGCTCGATATAAAGGGGACTCTTATTTGAAGCAGTAATCATGTTGATGGCCTGAGAATGAATTTGTTTTACCTAATCAGCATGTTGTGGGTTTAAATTTAGATTCCCGTCGAAGCTACCTTGTAAGACAAACATTGTCATATAGGCAGTTTGGGTTTTGACTTCAGATTACATTACATCACGTTTTCTTTATGCTAGAGCTGATGATCAATGGCCTTCTCCACTTCTTATATCACCAGCCTTAGTATTTCTCATCAACTGCAAGGCATATTACATGGAGGTGTTGCACAGCTGCAATTGGTTCTATTCCAGGAATAGAAGAGCAGGTGTCTCCTACCTGTCAGTTACATTTGGGTGATGTGTCAAATGTGTACATTTATATGAAGATGCTAAATTAGGCAACATTGTGCATATTGCTGCGATCTTATTGAGCTTCATTATGCACATTTTATGTGCCATTTTGAGTTTTCTGAAGACTGTGACAGTCATGTGAGCCCTCCTTGTCTCATTAGTATGAGGATGTTAAGCTTCATTAGCAAAATGGATTTCTCTAACAATAATATAACATTAAATGGTTGGATAGCATAGTGGATAACCCCATTTATTTCCTTGGGGTTTACCAGGGTTCAGGTGAAAATACAGGAAGGACTACTGATGTTACCATATTAAGCTGCTCTGGATAAGAGCGTTCTCTACAAACACAGATATATGAGGCTAACGTTGCTTAAAAACTCAAGTCACCTCAAAGGTTTGGATTGTTTCTGTAAAATACATCCCCTAAAACATCTATATTTTAATTAAGGTTGTGCAAACTTGCCAGTGTGGTTTAGAGCACAGTTATGTTAGTGATGTTAGCCTCACTGCTGTAGTTCTAATGATGCAAATTTTAGACTCCAAACATAACTTTGTTTATAGACTACCTCTGGGGGTAAGTAGGAAAATTTGTGTAAATTAGATTTTTCATCTAACCATCAATTTAAGCCATTTCAGGAGGAATGTTTCAGTATATGTTGTTTAACATCAAAATTTGAGAGATACATTTTTAACCATGTCACCCCATCATACTTGAGAGATGGAATGAACTGGAGTTGGGGGGGTGAGGGTGTTTAACAAAGGATTGTTGAGATTTTTTTTTTTACTTTGACCAAGTTGTTTTTCCAGCCTTAAGGGTGAACGCACATAATGCTTTTTCCTTTCCAGTTTATATTTAATATCAGTATTTATGGAGGCAAGATATTATCGGTCCTGCACAAGTTATTTGGTGTTCAATTATGTCTAGTGTAACACTTTAATAACTTTAATAATAAAAGTCTGGTTTGCAGAGACAATATATGTGCTTGTGATGTTTGATGTAATAATTTCTGTTTTTTAAACATATTTTTCAGATATTGTGTTAGTCTAAACTGTCTGTGCACTATACTAATCTGTTTGGTGTGGGTATTTGTTTGTTTTGCTCAGGCTGGCAGAGGGTGAGCAGATCCTCACAGGAGGAGTCTTGAACAAACAGAAGAGCCAGGACGATATTGTCACTGAGTTTGGCGACTCATCCTGTTTCACACTGGCACTACTTGGGCAAATCTACTGGTATGTGAGCACTAATTTGCTGGTTTATTTTATGGAGGAGCTAAGCTAAAATACTCTATGCTATCTAAAATAGGTTTTAAAAATGTATGTTCTTACAGACTTATTTATCACGATTAGAGGTGTTAAATTTGCGAATGTCTGATTCTGGCATGCCTTACTTGTTCAGGTACTTGGGTACGGTCTAAATGTCTAGTAAAACTACTTTAAGAGGGGGGAATTTAATTACCTAATTAAACTGTAAAACAGTGACTAAAGACTGATTGGAAAGAATCATTGTACATGTTAAGCTAATTCAGAATAGTATGCCCAACAAAAATATCTTTATTTTATAACTGGATTCTGCTTAGTAGTTGAATCATGTAAGTTATGTTTTCAGTTTGTCTAGTGAGCTTAAAATCAATGAAAAACTATCATGGAGATGCATCCCTTATCACTCCTATGGCAACCTGGACAGCCTAAATTAGAGACTTTACCTGTAAACCAGTAGAATAGCTTTAAATCGAGTTGCAGGAAAAGATTTTAGAGCTTTCTCTAATAGGGCAAATCAAAGACAGTATGGTTTTAATGGACAGATCTACGGAGTTATGTTTTCCTAGAGAATTAATTTGGTACAGGTCTATTAGAATGACCACTGATTTCTGGTAAGTGAACTGAATGGTGAAAAGGACTGTTCCTGAAGACCAAGCTCTATTTGGAAAAGGCAGCGTAACACATGTGATTGATGGTTTTGTGCGTGCGTGCGTGCGTGTGTGTGTCTGAGTCTGTGTCTGTGTGTGAGTCGTTAATTTACAGTTGTCTTATTTTGTTTAGAAATGCGGATCATATTTATGCCAATGCTATCTTTGACAGCCTGTCTCTCTTTCTATAGCAAAACAGATCGCTTAGCAAAAGGAGCTGAATGTTATCAAAGGAGCCTAAGTGAGAATCCTTTTCTCTGGTCTCCCTTCGAGTCACTCTGTCAGATTGGTGAGTTTAGTATTTATTTTTCGGCGTTGTTTCTCTGGCCATGTTTTGCTGACCCTGAACCTGAAAATGAAGCTTCTTTGAAATTTCAGAATTTCAAGTCGTTCAAGGTTTTGTTTTTCCTGCTTTAACATCCCCTATACTCCTTATAAGAAGTATCTTAGTTATCCTAATTATTTATTTATTTATGTGTATTTACAATTAGAGCTTGGGGGAAAACTCCACACTGTGCAGTACAGCTGCATCTTTGCCTTTGAGTAAGATGGCTGATCTTTACACTGTTTCGGAAGACATAAAGCAAAACTGATCCATTTTCTTCAGTGTATCAGTGATAAAGCAGTTGACAGGAATTTGACTTAGAAACACTTGTATGGTATGGCTGAGTTTTGATTATAGTGTGTGTGTGTGTGTGTGTGTGTGTGCGTGCAGGTGAGCGGCCAGATCCAGAGCAGATTTTCAAGCTGACCTCTCTGCAGAGCTTCAACGGGGGCAGCGGAGGGGGTGCCCCCACTTTCCCCATTAGCCCTGCCCACACCCCCAGCCACAACATGCCACACCGGCAGGTCGACTCCGTCCTAATGGAGACACCCCAGGATACGCTGGTATGGGTTCAGTCTAGTGTGGCATATGCAGAAGTATGTATGTTATGGTTCCAGAGGCAGGACCAAAATGTTTGTGTTGAGTAGCATTTGCTGCTCTGTCTATTATTTCAAAATACTGCCCAAAGATAACTTCATTTTTAGTGTGACCTTCTGAACTGTAAATGTATCCTCTTATGTGAAAATCATTTTGTGGTGTTCTTAACCCGCTGTGATTTCAAATGGCTTTATCATGCACAAAGTAGCCTACTCCTTACTCTCTATTTTGTTGCTAAACCCTGTCTTAAACAAAAAGCCATGCAGCATGTACTTCTGGTGGTATGCTGCTTGCACCAAGCATCAAAAATTGACTACTAGCCTGATAACTGTGTTCGCATTTTACATTAAACTAATTTAATTGTGCCTTAATTTAAGATTAACAGCTTAATAGCTGTTGAAACACAGGCACTGAAGATTTTCTTATTCTCTCTCTCTCTCAAGGAACTGAACCGGCTTAATCTGGAGTCATCCAACTCCAAGTACTCTTCTATAAACACAGACTCCTCTATGTCTTATATCGACTCTTCGGTCATCTCGCCTGATTCTGCACCCCTGGGCACTGGCGGTTCATTGCTATCTAAGCAGGTGCAGAATAAGCCAAAGAGTGGCCGCTGTCTGCTTGGAGGCACAGCCACACTGAGCCCTCTCACACCCAGGTAGACACCACCTGAAAATCTAGGGAATTAGTTTCTAGTACTAACAATTAATATGCATACTTCAGTATATATATTTTTTCCCCCACACTGAATTTCTAGAACTTCTCATTCAGTTTTACTTAAATCCAAGTAATTAAAAGTTTCACAAAACTATTAATTTCATTAATTTTCTGCATGTAAGACTTAATTCCACAAAGCTGCTCACTTTTCTTTTTGTTATTGATTATAGTTCTGTGTATGTTTGTTGTTGAGATTGGTGCAGCGATATATGGGTGGTTGACACAGTGACCTGTGAAATTTGTGTTACTTCTGTAAGATGAACAAATATTTCCTTATTTTGTTAATGTCCCTGACTGTTGTCCAGTTTTGGAATATTGCCCTTGGAGCCAAGTCCAGGCGACCCCTCTTATCTGCAGAACTATAGTCACAGTGGGACAGGAATGGAGCCACCACCTCCACCTGGTCCACCAAAGAAGGTACTGCTCATATAGGTGCCTGCATGCTGTAGCCCATTTTTACTGCTTTAGTCTTTAATTTCAAATGTTTTAATTGATGCTTTTGGATTTGATGCTTTATTTGTCTGCAAATAGTAACCATATCTATTGATGGCTTCCCAATACTCCTTCACAGACTGTCAGTAGAATCAGCCAGGTGGGAACTAAGTCAGTTTTTGCACAAAGTGGAAATAGCAGAGAGGTGATTCCAAACCCCTTTAACCAGACCCAGACCACTGCTCCACAGACCAGGTGAGTGTGAAATTCAAAAACTTAAAGGTAGCTGTCTTTATGTTTAGGAAAGAGCAAAACCTAGAGACAGCTAACATGTCTGTTTGTGCTTTGTGCAGTACTACACCTCAAGTGCTGAGTCCCACCATCGCTGCTCCCCCCAACGTGCAGCCTCGGCGGAGCTCCAGACTCTTCACCAGTGCCAGCTCCACTGCCAAGGTGAACTTCTCCTGCTGTACACCTGTTCACACATACTGATTGTACTTTTTTTTTGTGCATGCTTAAATGATTAATTTTCCTGCTTTAGCGCATCCATCTAAAAGTGAGGAATTCTTTTGTACTTGTGAAAGCTGTGTACCATTTGCAAAAATAACACGTTTTATGGGTCTGATTTTGTGTGCTTTCATTGATAGCTTATATTTATGTACAAATTTTCTCTAGCCCAAGCTTAAAGTACTTCTAAGGGATAACTTAAGCAATTTAAGTAGTAATCTATGTTGAATAATAAATTGTTAATTTATGTATTATTTTCAGGCCCAAAAAAACAAGTGCACATCTCTGAACCTTTATGCTTATTAATAATGACTAAGTACATGAACATGCATGATTATGTGAATAAAAAAAACACAATTTGGACATGGACAAGCAGTTCTTGCATTAACAAATGAAGTTGAGCAGGGCTAAAATTGGGCTTAAACTCCCTCTGTAACATTATTGCCTTGTACTGTGTAATTCTGTTAGCTTAATAGTGCAAGGTGCTAGTGCTAGATCAGCTATCAAGGACAGTGAAGTGGAGCTGGCACTGACTTGGTGCTAGCTTGGCCAGAAAGCTAACAGTACCATATACTATTTTCTGTCACATAAACTTGATTACTGTAAGTGAAATCCAGTCACTTTTTTGTACTATGTGAAGCACTGCCACTCAACCTCCTAAGGCTAACTGCACTGTTCAAACATCGTGAATATTAGCTGTGTTGATGCAGGCATGTTCTATAAATTGTTTCTTGTTATCACATTGTAATCTTCTCATTATCATATTTTAGTATGTTGGACAGGTTCAAGCTGTATTGTGACATGGTAAATAATAAGGATGTCTAAGTTTTCAGCGAAATATGAAAACATGAGCCATGATAACACATTTTAAAAAATACAATTCCGTGTAATCATAATAAGCCACCCAAGGGGAATTGACCTCGGTCCAGGGTCTTTATGTAAAGAGTAACTGATGGTTGAAAACTTTTTGTTGAACTCCATGGATCATTGTGTTTATTCATGACTGAATTCAACAGGAGAACAGCAAGAAGCTAAAAATGAAGTTCCCAACCAAGATCCCCAACAGAAAGACCAAGACAAAAACGGGGAAGGGGGGAATCACCCCCTCCAGCCTAAATGAGAGCATTGAAATCCTGAAGCTGGACTCGTCTATGGCTGAGGGGAAGGGCAACATTAGCTCGCCTCAGTTTCAGGCGTTTACTTTGCAGAAGGCTGCAGCAGGTACAAGAAGACCCCATATCCAGTTTAAATGCCAGTTAATGATTGTTGCTGTGAAAGTTGAGGTAAATTTGGGCAAAAAGCTTTCTGTTAAAGCCCTAATAAGGAATTTCTGCAAGTGACCAAGCAAATTTTTGTACTTTGTTATTCTTGAATGATGTATCACCTCAGACATTTACAAGAGTTGTTTACCAGGCTCATAGTCTGTTAGTAAACCCAGCTGTGGAAAGCAAGTACTGATTTAGTCAGTTTGTGCTATGCTCTGCTCTTTGCACTAGTCATGAGATCAGCAGTAAGCCAGTTGCTTTTTTTTAATGCAGCATTGCTATTTTAAGAGTTCTTAGCAGAACATGGCGAAAAATTCTTCTTATTCCATGTTCCAGATGGGCTGATGTCGCTGATGCGAGACATTGGGCGAGGCTACTTGGCCCTGTGCTCGTATAACTGCAGAGAGGCCATCAACATTCTCAGTCAGCTCCCTGCACACCACTACAACACTGGTTGGGTGTTGGGCCAGATTGGTCGTGCACACTTTGAACTGGCAGAATACATGCAGGTAAGCCCACCCCAAGTCTATTAAGTAATAATTCTGGAGCAAACTACATTCTATAAATGGATAAACTAGAAGCTCCTTCAGTAATAGCAGGCCTGTTCAAACTGACTTCACAGTAATGTAATAGAAAATGGTGCCTTCTTTTTTTTTTCAACATGAAGACAAGCTAACAGCTAAAATGAAGCTTCATTTGACTCAATTCCTTGACCTTCAAGTTTATGACAGGACTACTGAAATCAGTTCGCTGTATTTTTCCTCTCATAATTATTTCAAATCGCCATTGCCATATTTGCCATTTAGCCACGCTTTAATCTGGTCTACTGGTTTCACAGATCCTTTATACCATATGTATGGCCAGTCAAATCACACACAAATTACATCACCAGATCTAATCAGGTAAAATTAACCCAGGTCAAATACTGCTTAAGTCTGCAGAGTTGGACTGACATAATGAAATATTGGGGCTGTTTTTGTTTGTAGTCTGTACAATAACGTGAGCCTGTAGACTTGACAACAAAATACCGTTGAACCTCACATGACAGCAGAGATAGACTAATAGGCTCTAGTACAGCAGACAGCCAAGTTTGTTATCACCTTATGCTGACCCTGCCGCATGATTGCGCAATATATGATTACGGTGATTAGTACTACAAATCCACTGACACAAAGAACAAGACTGAACAAATGATCACTGCCTGCTGTGTAAACATCGCCCAAAGTCATGTTTTTCATGTTTTTTTTTCCCCATCTCCAGGCTGAGAGGATTTTTTCAGAAGTGCGGCGCATTGAGAGCTATCGGGTAGAAGGGATGGAGATCTACTCCACCACACTATGGCACCTACAGAAAGACGTAGCACTTTCCGCCTTGTCGAAAGACCTCACTGACATGGACAAGAATTCTCCAGAGGTAATTCGCACAATTTTAGCACATGGTTCTTCTTTGTTCAGGGAAGTGAACAGAGCTTGTGCATCTTGAACCATATCACACTGGAAAATAAGTACCAAACAACCATACTTGATCCTTTTTATTTTCTGTGTTGAACTGGCAAATTGTATTAAACAGAGAATAAAAAAAAATTTAGAATCCATAAAAATAACACTGTTTTTCCAGTCCAGCTTGTCATGCCAAAAACATAAAATTAATATTCAACTTTATTCTTTTTTTTTTTTCTTTTATTCCACCCCAACAGCCATGGTGTGTAGCTGGTAACTGTTTCAGTCTGCAGCGAGAGCACGACATTGCCATAAAGTTCTTTACGCGGGCCATACAGGTGGACCCAAGCTTTGCCTACGCCTACACTCTGCTGGGTCATGAGCTGGTGCTTACTGAGGAGCTGGAGAAAGCCCTGGGCTGCTTCCGAAACGCCATCCGCCTCAACAAACGTCACTATAATGCCTGGTAAGATGAAAAGCAGTTTTCAGTTTTGCAAAGCCATCCCAACTGCTGGTTTTCATGCCCTCCTAGCTGTTTGTTTTTGAACATGTGAAAACATTCTTGGTCAAAGCAATCCTTTATGAGTCTGGATTTAGCCTACTTAGCCATTTTAGAGGCACTTTTGCATGCAGTTGATTTTTACTGCTGCTTTGTTCTGGTGTGTTCCGTTCATTTTGGTGCTCCATGCTGATGCATTTTTACATAACGGTTTTGAAGAATGATGTTTTTAAGTTAAGTAAAACTTTTAAATTTCGTAGTCATGCATAATTTAGGATAACAAAAATAGCAATGAATCCGTCATTTTATTTTACCAGGTACGGCTTGGGAATGATCTACTACAAGCAAGAGAAGTTTAACCTGGCGGAGATTCATTTCAAGAAGGCTTTGAGTATTAACCCCCAGAGCTCAGTTCTACTCTGCCACATTGGTGTGGTGAGTATGCGTTAGAGAGAAAAAAAACAGTATCTCAATTATGAAGTTTCACAGTTTACATTTGCATTCAAGAAATACCTCTGGATTGTCTGGAATCAGAAATGTATTGACAGTTTGGCAGACTCTATATGAAATTGTAACATGAAATTGGCTGTCTCTAGTCTTCTGAACAGCTCCAATTCAGAACTCCTGTTACATGTCTTTAAATGTTATGTTGGGAATTACACCGTTAGCCTGGGAAAATAGATTGTCTATTGGTGTCATGCACAAGTGTTCACGTAGATCTGACAGCATACTTGCATGTAAGGTGAATGTGTGCACTTGAGTGCAATGACCAAACCAGAATGTCTTGATTAAATTTTTGCATTTTCCCTCTCTTTCTCTGCAAGAATGAATACCTTCTTCTCTCTAACCTATTTCATAGGGTCTTCTTCCTCCCCAAACACTACCGGATAGCCAGTTAGCGTTTGCAGTGTTGCATTGCATGTTTGTTTAAGTGCATCTTCACAGAAATATATATCAGCCTTAAGGGTTTCACCTTATAGTTGTGTAGACTTAACAGTTTTGTTTGACTAAATTTCTCTGGTGGTTATTCTCCAATAAAAATCCCATCTCTGACACTTTCTCTCTTGTGCTCACAGGTCCAACATGCATTGAAAAAATCCGACCATGCTCTAGAGACCCTGAACAGAGCAATCAGCATTGACCCTAAGAACCCACTATGCAAATTTCACAGGGCCTCCATTCTCTTTGCTAATGAAAAGTACAAGGTAAGTTGCTTTGTTGATTTGTAGTCTGGGACCAGTCTTCCACAGACTGCCAACTAAACTGAATCCTAAGATAAGTGATTGATTTCATAACTGCTTCCAAGGTCTCTTGTTTTGATTACTGTAAATTCATTTTCTCCCCACAGGCAGCTCTACAGGAGCTTGAAGAACTAAAACAGATAGTGCCCAAAGAGTCCCTTGTTTACTTTTTAATAGGAAAGGTAAAAGAAACTTGTATTTATAGCGTAGTGTGACATTATTTATTTAACTCTTGCCTTTGTAATAGCAAATGCTCCCTTTTCCCTGTAGGTTTATAAGAAGCTTGGTCAGACTCACTTAGCCCTGATGAACTTTTCATGGGCTATGGACCTAGACCCCAAAGGGGCCAACAATCAGATCAAAGAGGCCATAGACAAGCGTTACCTCCCTGATGATGAGGAGCCAGTCACTCCTGATGACTATCCTTATTATTCAAGTAAGTTCTCAAGTGCGTGTGTACATTACCGTTCAGTAGTTTGTCCATTTCATTAAACCAGTCTGCTTGCAACATAAAGGTAAAAATAAAAAAAAAAAAGTAAAAAACAAAGGTTAGTAGGAAAGGAGATTCCAGAGTTATAAAATCTGTAAGTTATTGTGTGATGTTTATCTTGAGCACCTCGTATTTAAAAAATAATCAAATCTCAGGGAAAATAACTCGACAAAAACTATTGAAATAAGATCATCACAGTTGCATAATATAATTACCATTTATTTTTATTATTATTATTTAGTAACTTGTTCTTAAAATACCATTTAGTGTGTTATTTATAACATTTAAGTCTATATTGTACAATTGTATGTAAATAAAAATTGATCCAAGAACTTTGGAAGTGTGGTGGATATACAGTATGACCACATTAATTTGCTGTGCATTTTATACAACAGTTCTGCAAAATAAAGAAAAAAGTAAAACAAAGCCCAGAATATTGCATCAGATATGCTTTTAATATTGGTATGTCCATCTGCCACAATACGTAGTAGTCTTTTGCTGTGTGGATGCAGCCATTAAGTGCAAAAACCAATATCAGGTTCAGCTCAGCTTCTTCAGTACTGGCCATATTAACTTGAATGTTGTTTTGTTCCAGATAGTCTGTAAAGCATTTCATGTGTTTAATGACTTTTATTCTGTTTCATTGTGGCTAATTCGTGTTTGTTTACTTGTTCTGTTGTCGGACTGAACGGCTTGCTTAGGAGCAACACCAGGTTGAGAATATAATTTAGGCTTGGCTTCACACTTTTCTTCAGAATCTGATCAAATGAGTTGCCAGCCAAATGTTATTGTATAGAAGTTTTCTAATGTATCTGTTTTATATGTGCTGAAGCAGAAGCTTAGTAACGGTTTGCTGCAGCTTAAAGTGAGTTGTTAGCAATTAGTCGCTCTGCTAAGTAATAGCTATTGTGGGGTGAATAAAAATGTTTGTGACAACACTGCCAGAACACTTCTCAACCAATTGGTTGTGGCGTCAGAACTAACTATTGTATAAATAGTCATATTTTGTAACTTGGTTTTGGTGTGAGAGAGGTATGTAAAGTCATATGTTGTGTTGCAGCGGAGCTGGAAGAGTCTCAGGAGAGCAGTATGACGGACGCAGATGACACGCAACTCCACACCACAGAGAGTGATGAGGTCCTGTAACACCCTGTTCCTGCAGCCTCCTGTCTGGACTCGAACACATCATTTATGCCAACCTGGAGCTACCCTAAGACTCCAGCTCTAATGAAAATAGAAAAAAAGACAAAATTAGGAGGAAGGAGAAGAATAAAAAAGGAAAAACAAACTGCTGCTAATACAGTACCTCCTCATTTCTGTATTTTTTACTTTTAATTGTTTTACCATGTTTTTTTTTTTTTTGTGAGGTTTTTCATCTTCCTCCCAACCCTCTGGGTCCTGTCATTATGCCTTATTGCTGGATCCTACAGATCCAGCTTTCAATCCCCATATCAACATGGGAGATTTTACTGTCTTTATCGAAGTCCATGAAAAACTTCTACCCCATTCATGTCATCTGTACAAGAGTCCCAAATCCTCTCTGTCAAGAAGAGAGGATGAAGGGAGGAAAAAAAAGAAAGCAAGCCACAGACATTCGTGGAAGTTTCTGTCTTAATGCCTAGGCCTTTTTGTGTTCCTTTTTATTCTCATTTACTCTAAATAAAGACCTGTGTAAGAGTTCCAAGTCCGTTGATTCCTCTCCCCCCTTTTCAGGATGAAGCAGACGAACAGGGAGCAGAGTAGCACTTTCAGCCCTGGACAGGAGTGAGGGGCGAAGTTACGTATGAATCAAACTAGGCACTTTGTTCTCCCAGCAGGTTTTCCTCACTCTGAACCTCCTGGAAGAGTACCTAGCAAAACTAGCAACCTTTTTGAATTCGCTAGAGAAGAACAAAGTATTTAACTGTGTGTATGTGAATGAAATATAGAGTGAAAGTGCAAGTCTTGGAAATGTAAACGAATTTTCCCCATTTTTCATTTGCTTTTATGTCTTGGGCTGCATTTAGACAACAGATTGATTTTCTTGAGCTGGCCAGATTTGTGGATTTAGACACACTAGTGGGATGAGGTCATCTGCTGGCCATGAATGTGATACAAATTGAAACCAAGAAGATCTGATTGTTCCCTTGTTAGACATGAAGGGAATGATCAGATACATATCAGATATTTGGGGAAAAATTACTGCCTGTCTAAGCGAAGCCTCGTTGTAGAAAAAGCCCCTTTTTATTTGATCTGGAGCTGTTCTTGTGTTTTAAATCCTAATTCTAACGTCAGCATAATTTGCCATTTGCTACGTTTCGTGGCAGATAATGAAGGGTTCGATACAGCTCAGATACAGAATTTCCCAGCTGTAAAGTGTGGAGTTGAACAATATGCTTAGTCAGTGCTGATGAAGTTGCAATTGACTGAAATCTTTCAATAGAAAACTTCCCTGGCACAGTGACTAGATGAAAGACTATGGAAGAGATGACAAATTTCTAAAAGTTGTGGTGCTTTTGATGACAATGCAGTTTTTTAAGTGCGTAAAGTATCTTAGAAAACCATTTCACAAGATCTGTACGTTGATTTGTTTTGTCTTAGGGTAAATGCTTGTTGATGTATATTTTAAGAATTTAAAAAGTAATAAACTACTTTGACTTATATTGTTGATGTGACTGCTTAAACCTTTAAATGGTTAATAATTTAAAGGGGCATTCCAGCCTAAAAATTAGCATTTAGTATGTCGTATTATGTAATATTCTTTAGTGAAGCATTATAACCCTCTGCCTAACCGGTTTGGCAGAATTCATGATTTTGTATCATGAAAGGAAACAAGACATAAAATAGTCTGCCTTTGTGTTTCCATCCTAAAGTTCCTTTTTAGTTTTCAAAAGTTCCTCCCACCTTCAAGATGCATCATCAGAAGGGAGTTGTCCCTTCTTTAAAGTGGAAAATGTCACTCTTGAGCCTCCTGTGGCATCACTGTACACACTAAAAAAACAGATGGCACACACTTAAAAGGCAGTGGTTGTATTTTGAAACCATGAGTTCTGTATAGAACCATTTCATGCTTGAGTTTCTTCTAGGGTTATTTATTGTATATAGAACCATGAACATTTAAAGAACAAAGATTCATGAAGAACGTGCTGTAGATGGTTCCATTTAGAACCTTTTTGAAAATGTAAAAGGAACTGTCCACAGCACATTCACCATCAATCAGAAGAAATCTTTCACAATGCTAAGGACCCTTTAATGGTTCTTTGAGGTGTTCATGTTTCTATATAGAACCATTTTCTTTACTGAAGGACCATCAAAGTGTGTTGAAAAAGTTCTTCAGATTGACGGAGAACGTGTTGTGTATGGTCCTATTATAAAAATCTTTTGAAAAAGGTTCTATGTAGCACCAAAAGGGTTCTTCTAGTGTTATGATATCAAGCGTGTAACAGTAACAGAGCCCTTTTCAAAAAGGTTCTATACACAACACATTCTATCAATCTGAAGAATCATTTAGCCAGGCAAAGCAGGTTCATGCTTAAGCATGAAATGGTTCTATAGAGAGCTCATGGTCCTAAACAGAACCGTTGCTTTTACAAAAGAACCCTTGACGAACCATCTGTTTAAAGTGTGTAGGAGGCGTGTAGGAATGTTTACAACAGATGTAGTGATGATTAAATCTGTAATTTTGGCCAGATTACTCCTTTTAAGGCTGTAGTTATTTCTGTAAATGGGCAGTATTTCTTCTGTTTCTCAGTGTCCGGCATAAATGCAAGCTAGCATTATCACTAAACAGAAAAAATGATTTCAGAATAGACTGGGGCTTACTGTAAAATATTTATGAAGGTTATGGTTACAGAACGAGCTGCGTAGAAAGTGATTATGTTTAGCAGAGGAAGAAATATTTGATCCACACAGTGCAGCACTAAATACGGTGAACTGAAAGGATAGGGACTTTGTACGTGACTCAGATGACACTGGGGACCACGTAAACGCGACACAGGTCTTTGTGCGCAGGAAATTAAATGAAATCCTATTTGTGAAAGCACCTTTAGACTATTACCTGTAAACGCCCCCACAATTTACCCTAAAGACTTACTGGAACACAATGATAGTCACTTTTGAATGCGGTTGTAATGATGCAAGATGACAAGAGATGAGACATTATAATAATGGTTCAGATTTTGCCAAAAGCTTCGTCGTTTAAAAGTCTTACGACAGTTTAAACTAAAGTGACTAACACCGTGAGGGAGAGTGGACCATTATCCCAAAAAAACACAAAACTCCTGTAAAGTTACAGTTTTATTTACTTCACATAAAACGCCCATCGAAACAAAAATAACACGAACCGGCCAATCAGCGAGCTGCTTTTCCCGCCTCGTCCAATCAGAGCGAAGAGAGAGGACAGCGGAGGCTTTCCGGTTCAAGCCTGGTTGATGTGTGCAGGTAAGTGGACGTGAATTTCAGGAGTTGTCTTTTAAAACATATTTATTTTTAGTGCTTATACAGGTGAGGAAAACGACGTTTTGTTCCACAGATATAGACGAGCGTTTTCTCAGATAGTCTACATGACCGCGATAACGTTATACTGTACGACAAAGTAAAAATTACCTCAGAGGTTCGCAGTCAACAGGGCCGAAATGGGTCCGTTCAGTCAGTCAGTGAGTGTTAGCAAACAGCATTAGCCTGCTCCGCTTCTGACTTTTAAATGTATTTTTCCAACGTGCCAGACAAAAAACAGACTATTAAGTGCTTCCTTTTGCTAAAAGAGCCGCTCAAATATGTAAAACATTAGCTATAACATTTTTTCTCCAGCAGCCGATGCCTGGCCTTGCGACGGGTTGCCAGCTAACGATAATGACGCTAGCTGCTCAAGTCATTCAAGCTAGCTAACGTTATTCAATGTTTTCTTTTTCTTTTGTCTTTTTTTCAATTGGCCTCTCAAAAAAACTGAGCTGAAAGCACTTGCCGAATAAATACAGCCTTAGTAAGAGCATTGGTGCTATTATTGACAACTTTTTTTTTTTCAAAATGTTAACTCAGATTCGGAGCAGTAACGTTAAATGAGGCTGAAGTTGGCTTCCTATTCACCAGCTTCTCTTTCGAATTTTCCCGTTCCACCTTAAATGGTGCAGCAGTTACGGTCTGGCGCTTCAAGCACCAGAATGTAATTGCGGCACTATTTAAGGTGGAACGGCAAAGTTCGAACAAGAAGCTGACTTGAGCTTCGCGAGCAGTAAGATATTTAGCCTATTTAGCCTCCTGTGAACCTGTGTGGGATTTGTCGCGAGGCTGCTGCGGCACCACGACAGAGATATTAACATGTAAACGTCTATAAAGACGTTATGAGCAGTAAGGAGCTTCAAAAGATTTACTCGTATTTAGTGCTGGATTTATACATTCTGGTTAACTAGGCAGTTAAGGGCTGGGGATGACTGTTTTGAAAGGTTAAGGTTGGTAGTTACATAGAGTTTAATGTAGAGTTTTGTTTTAGTTGCTCTTTCGAATGAAAAAATATATCGCTAACATTTGTTTTGCAGAGCTACTTATGCAGACTTACAAGAACTGCGTTCTAAAAATTAGAATAAAACACGTCAGGGTTTTAAAATTGGTTATGTTTTTGAGCTTTTTAAGTAAAACTCATCATCTGTTTTATCTGACCCCTAGGGTTTGACAGTCGTAACCACTTTGTTGGGTGTTTGGATAAAGCTGGTCGCTCACAGCCGGTTGGAATAATGAAAGCTGTCTGGGAAAAGCGGCACAGAGGACTCGGCCTGGGTCTTTCAGCGGTGAGAAAAGTCATAAGTATTATTCAACGCCTTTTTAGTAACTTCCATCGTACATTTATTTGGTTGCGGCTGTCCTGATCTCAGATGTGACTGTATTGGAAGGCAGAACGTCTTAATACTGAGCGACAGATGGCGCAGTTTCGCTGGTCAGTAGTTAGGAGTTAAAGAAGCTTTCATTGGAGCCTCTTTGGATTCATCTTCTGTTGCTTTAGGAAAATCATGTTTATTTTAGTCTTCAACACGGTGTTTTTATGCAAGCTTGTCTATAAAGCTAATTTCTAAAATTTTCTACCAGTTTTCTCTTTACAAAAGTGTAGCAGATATTCCCATATTGTGCAGTAGCACCACAAATATAGGAAAGCGACTGGGGTAAAAGTGCTTGTTTGCTAAGATTCCTAAAAAGGGACACACATTTCCAAACAACTCTCTGCAGCATGTACTCTTTAAGTGCTTTCCATGACATCCCTTTCTGGAAATTAGGATGACTGATTATTTTGTGTGCGTACCCTCGAGGGGAGAATTTGTGCATGTGATGTCTCCTCAGATATACTTAAACTTCTACTACTGCATTGTCACCTCTTGCCAAGGTCAGTGCTAAGCTCTCCTCTTTGCTAAGACACCACACAAATACTGATTTGTCTGGTGTGTGTTTTTTAAATTGTCCTTCCCTCCCAAAAAGAACACAGCCAGTTTTGTTCCCAGGAACCTCCAGTCACAAACAGCTGCCACACAGCTGTGTTTCACACCAGCATCCCACAGATTCCTGCTACGCTGTTGTGCCCTAGCAGTTTTCAGGGTAATTCTGTTTCACCCTTAATAGTTTTTTGTTTTTGTTTTTATATCACTGAAAATGGCAACTAGCTTTATGGAGTGAGTTTCCCAGACATAGATTAAGCCTAGTTTCGGACAAAACTGCATTGCCAGTGGTGATTCTGTCTTTGTTGGTCTAGGCTAGTGGTTCTCAGACCTGCTCCTCATGCCCATCTGTATTACAAGTTTTTGTGTTTTCTTTGCGGTAACATGCCATCAGTGCATTACCAACACACTATTGAGGTTAAGATGTGGGCATTGGAGCAGAAAGGTACTAAACGGGTGTATTATAGAAGCAGGAATGACAAACATATTTCATATACATCAGTGTTGTGTGAGTGTGTTTGTTATCCATGTCCTAGGGGTAATTTACAAAGCAGCATTTCTCTGTTTAGCTGGATAACTTTAGACAGAAGCGAAGACTGTCCAATAGGAACATTCATTACCTTTTTTCTTATTGGATAGACTTGACTTTAGGCCAGAGGCATAGCCAAAGGGGTGGCCAGTGCCACTGTAGTATAAGGCATGGCCACCTATCTGGCCACCCCAGTTATGGAAAGTGAGACAGTCAACCATCATCGATAAAGCATCAGGTTGGCTTATAGGGAAAATCTGCTACCAGGATAGTTATCAATCAGTCATAGGAGTCTCTCTATCTTGTTATGTTGGGCTAATTTGCTGACCAAATGTGATTATCATGCTGACTAATTTATTTTTACAGCTGAATATGTTCGTGTTGTAGGTCACTTAATACAGTGCCATCTGGTTAGCTTTCTAAACATTAGACTTGTGTATAATCTGTAGCGAAGGCAGCCTGTATTAGTAACTTCTCTGTCCATATGAAATGTTTTTCTTAATGTTACGCACTGAAAAAAGATATTCAATTTACTTGATTCAAATACACCATTTCCTCATGAATGACCAAAATATATTTATAATCAGTTTACTTTCAGCAATAATTGTACTGATGTACTGTTATATTCACGTGGAAATGATGTAGAGATTTAATTAGGTACAGAGTAAAGACCTCGCTTATGTAATTTTAATACAGTGATGCTATTTCATTTAGTTTTTTCCAAGCAGTGTGCCACTCCAATAAGATCTGTGGGTCTTACCTGGCCACCCTATTCTGAAAGTTCTAGCTGCGCCCCTGCTTCCCTGCTTTAGGCCCAAATTATCTGGCTAACTGAGAAATCCTGCCTCACGGCCTTAACAAAATCAGACATTTGGAGTAATGCATTATGGATTAAACCAAATGTCATGTATGTTTTGGTGTTTTTTTTCCTGCTCTAACACGCAAACAGGGCGCTACCCAGAAATTTCTTGGTGGTAAATTGGATGTGCAGGATGTATAGTTTTAATCTGGAGCTACTGAGCCGCCCCTGCATGTGTCTACCAATTTGGGACGTTTTAAAGACGCTGAAAAATGATCATTATTTTCACTTTAAGTTGCACTTTAGCTCCCTCTAGCTCGGAAGAGCAGACAGAAAATGCACCCCTATTCGCTCTAGCGGCGGCTGAGAGGAATGTCTCCCACTGCCCTGCTCTCGTTTTCTGTTTGTCAGACTTGAAATCCGAGGGAGAGGAGCTAGCCGCCATTTTCCTAGCGTCGCTCCCTCTGCAACAACAACAATAAAAATCGGCCAAATCGACAAAAAACCGCCGAACTAAAGCCGGCAGGGAGCTTTTTTGAACAGGAGAGGACACACGGCTCGCAAAACGTCGTCCAGGACAGGATAATACTGGGTTATTTTTCTCTTTTTCGCTGTGTGTTCGTGGCCTTTGTGGCTGAAGCAGGGCGAGCAGGTTTGGTTCCTTTTAGCTTCGCTGCCCCGTTTTTTTTTCGCCCATTTCGTGACTGCAAAACGCGGCGTGACCGAAAACGGAGACCCGCTGGAGCCGGAGCTCCACCGGAGAGAAGGAGCGAAGCCACAACAGTACAAAACACACCTGCAGCTGGATCATTTTATTCCGCTGTTATTTTCTTTTTTACATTTTAATTCTCAAACTGCGGAGATTCGTTACCGAAATTCCCCCGGAATCGGCTCCCTCATCACGTGGTAGGTTCCTCCTTTTTTCTTTGTTACTTTAAACTAGGCAGTATAAGAGAACTTGGGGAGGAAATTAATAAAATATTAAATTATTTTGTGCCTCGCCGTACATTACCACAGTTGCAGTTGTGTAGTTTGGTTCTCAGTTACTAATGTTTGATGTGTGGGACTTTTTTCTCTGTGGTATGACCGAGTTTAGCGTTGCCTTTGCTGCTCTGCGTAGCTTGTTTAGTTATTTCCTCTCATTTTTTCTTTTTTTTGTTCCCGTCAAACCGTGAAAGTAGGCGGCGTAGCTAAAGTCAGACATTCAAGGTTGCAAAAAATCAACCCACCGGCAGCCGAGGCTATCTGTCTGCTATTTATCTGCATTTTCATCGCTAGGAAAAAAAAGTATGCACGAATATGTACATATGATTTTAGCTTTGAGCGCCTTGGACGAGCCTCAATTATACATCTAATGATCATCATGCATTATGCCTTTTGTGAGTAAGTGGATTAATTCTGGGTTGGGTAACACGCCTGGGCTTTTTTTCTGGGCTTCTATTCGTCTGCCGTGACGTTGGGCAGTGCGAGCTTCATTTCAGTGAATGTTTACCACCGCATTTCACAACCTCAAATGCAACTTTGACTCTTGCAAGAAAAAGGCTGTGAACCAACACCAGCCTGGTTGCTTTGCACTTCATTCTGTACTCCAGTTCAGACGTAGCTAACGTTAGTGGTGCAGGGAGACGCCACGTTTGCCCAGCAGGATTGCAGTGCTTTAATCTCATCGGCCGTTTAGGACTCTTGAAGCCTTCTGCGCGCCTTTTTGGGACATATTAGGCAATTTCATGAGAATAAGGAAGGTGTAAATGCGATTTAGGTTGTCAGTGAACATGTGCAGTGCACGAACGTATTTGTTAATGACGCAATGTCCTAAACTTTTGCTCTGACACTGAACATGGGAGTTTTCCATAACAGGCAGTATTACATAATTTTCCTTTTTGGCTGAAGTTCTGCCTTCGGCCTAGTGAACCTCAAGCCTGAGCAGTAAGACGGACAGCTTTGGAAATCAGCCATAGTTTTATTACTGGCTGTGCCTTTAATCTCACGTGTATTAATGTGACCTGTTCACCTTTGTATTTTTACAGTGCCCTTCGTTCCTGCCATCATCGTTTTTGCCTTCTTTTTTTTTTTTAATAGCGCCCGACCTGCACAACCTGTGGTTAGTGTTACACACGCTGTACTTTTCCATCATATAACGTGGTACGGTGCATATCCTTGAACCAGACTTGAAGCCTTAGAGGTTAAATACCACTCTTTGTGAGGTTGCTGCTGGTGTTTGAAAGTAAAAATGTCGTTTCATTGGTGTTAAATCTAAAAGGCCACTGGACTGTAGAGCTTGGCTCTGTGACGGTCTGTTTAACCCCACGTTCGACATCAAGAACGTGTTTGGAACTGAATGCTTTTATGTCCTTAGTTTAAGAAAACATAGCAGTTTTCTCTCTCTCTCTCTCTCTCTCTCTCTCCCTCTCTCCCCCTCTCTCCCTCTCTTTTTTTTTCTTTCTTTCTCTCTCCTGTTTTGCCTAATCTCACACGCCCACTCTTAAGATGAATTTAGTAAGCGAAGGTCACTTAGTTTGCTCCCCCTTGCTCGACTGCTTGCATATGTTAAAGCTTGTGTTTTTATTGTCGTACTACTTTGCCAGCATCGATCTTGACCTAGGCCTAAGCATGTTTCCTCTTTTGTCACGTCATGTTGTTCGTTACTGCTGTTTTTTTATCACTGTGGGCCGCGTAGTACGGATTTCTCATATGTTTAGTTCCTTGTTTGATAAGCGATGCTTCACCAGCGCACCCTGTAAAGCTATCTGATTAATTTTACACCCAGGTCACGCCCTAAGTAGCACTAGCTTAATATGGCTATTTGTATGTCACTAGAGAGACCCAAGGGGTGACATGTGAACAGAAGTTTATCGGTCTTCTATTTCCTCTTGTTTGAAACTCCTCAGGTTCAGCAATGCCCTGCATCCTCACAGGATGTTATGTAACAGGTCAGCGAGAGAAGTGTTGTAATTTTTTCAGGGTGGTGCAGTCGCTGGGAGATTTACTTTGGAATATTTTCTGTTTAAACCTGCTTTCCTGTCTCTGGCCTTACCATCTAGCTGTTCTTACAAGCGGGAGCAGTTATGGATATTGTGAGTCAGTGAATACAGTTGCGCTAACTACTGACTAATGCTTTATGAACCAAGCATTTGTCTTTTTTCTGTGTGTGTGTTTTCTTTTTGACAGTTTTGCTGTCATGCGTCCATTAGCTGTGGAGTTGTACATTTATTATTTCTGGCTTGCCTGTTGCTGCTTTTCAAAAGCCAATCTAAGTGGGAGATGGAACATCTATGAATAATGTGATGTAGGACGTTTAACTACAGGCTTTGTATCTTATCACACTCCTCCACAAATCTTACTTAAGCTGAATGTAGATATGAAAAGGACAGTAAGGACACAAAGTACTGTATCAATGTTGTAGTAGTTTTTTTGTGACTCTGCAGTCTAGCAGGCACATGATGATTTTCTTTTCTGAAGTTATTTAAGCTAAGATGACTGATTTCCTTCCTCAGTTGAGAGTGTGGGTGTTGATGGTAGTCTCCCATGAGAGAAAAAAAGAAAAATGAAATTGAATAGGGGCAGGTTGTATGTAGTGACTGTCTCTGCCTGAACATGTCAAGGTGAGACTTCTGGAAAGTTCAAGACTTGGTCTTGGAGAGATGTTTGGGACTTTTGGTTGTATAGAAGGAGTTGACACTAGGGCTGTACGATATGACCAGAGTCCTAGTACTATGATTAAATTATTACATGTGGCATTGGGTGTGGGCAATACGGTGACATTAATGGTTATCTTAATAAATTATCTCCAGATGTACTTTTCTATGCATATATTGGATATCAGTATTTAAAGACCACTGACTGCATGTTTGACTACAAAGAGAGCATAATTAGTCCTGTTTATTTGGACTTAGTGCAGTGAAGTATGTAAAACATTGGTGTTCGGTTTTTGAAAGTACTTAAGTGTGGCACTACTGGTCCTTTTTTTTAATTAAAATTTTTTCAAGCCTCAGAAAAACGATATACTGTTACATAATGCGGATCGTGAAAATGTCGAAGTATTGTTTTTGTCCTTTCGTCTAATCCATATGGTAATTGCGGTTTGTCTTTTATAATATTACAAGTGCATATATAACCAAGATTAGTTTTGTGGGATTATGTAAATTCTATGATCAACCGTCCACAGATACTGATCTGGATCTTTGATTGGTCAGGATGCTTACAGCTTATAGTGAAAATATTATGATTTGCCTCGAAGGTCTTCTTCAGCATCAATATTACAGAGGTCAATATTTTGATGTCTATCAAAAAAATGATGTTATGTACTTAGTTTAAGCATACAGTGAGATTAGGTTACCTGTGTCGTGTTTTGCTGGAGTTGCTGGACACAGTGGGGCTCCCCCTAATCACAGACCACACACAGTACATGCTCTACTTTATCTTCTTTTTGGCTCTCTGCTTGCCATTAAAACCAAGGGCAGATGTGCCTGTCTGGAAAAAAAAGTTTTTCTTTATTTTGGGTGTAAAACTTTAAGCTCTTTTTAATGAAATGCCTTCAGATGGACATTTGTAAACTGGCTCAGCTGTTAATGCTTCAGACATGTGGAACAAATCTTGGGCTTAATGAGTCCTGAAGAATCTGTTAACCTTGTGCTGCTGCCTACGTAACTGCTTTTGCTGTTTTTAAACAGTGTTTTCTTGCTGTTTTGTTTTTATTCAGTAGTTTTTAGGAAGAAAAAAAAAACACAACATGACTTAACCTTAAGTCCCTTTTGCCATTGTGTTTGTCAAACCAGGTGAGAAACACAGGCAGCGTTGTTGAGAGCAGCTCAGTGCTTGGCTTTTAACCCAATGTATAGTCTAAAGTTCAGTGTACTACATCATGGCCTAATAGACCAATTAAAACTGTGCACATTCGTCCTCGTCAGTGTCTTGTGGTTTGGACGCATTAGGTTGTTTCATTATGTGAAAGTCTTTCTTGTTGGGGAGATTGATTGATTGTACATGATACCAGTAGCTCTTTACAGCATTCTAATGGCAGTATTGCTGTCTTGTCCTGTTTAGGGGTTGGCAGTAATGGCGGTAATGACAATCTTTTTCTAGGGTACAAGTTTGAATCAACACAGTGAACATGTAGTGCCACAAATGCTGTCATGAGTACTGCCTTTTTTTGATGTTTTACATGTTGCTCTGCACTAGATCAAATTGAACAGAGTGAATTATGCTATCTTTGCACATATTTGTTTATATTATATTGATTATAATATTTCAGATTTTTTTTTCAACACAGCCCTGAGCTTCATACTTGCTGCCTGCCTGTAATCATGTTCTTTTATATCTGAAGGCTTTATGGAAATAGCAATTGGTTGTGTTGTGTCGCTGCTTATAATATATTGTTCCATTGTAACTAGCATGTTAGTTTTTGGCTAGTTGATTAATTTGGGGCTAATGTATTAGCTTGTGGCTAGAGCATTAGGTATAAACTATAGAACTATAAAGCACAGCTTTGATTCAAATATTGCAGTTTTATCACATAGGATGCTGTAATAAACTAAAACAGAAACATTAACCTATTAATGTAAAGCACATTTACAGGTACACCTTATGTTTACTGTATCAAAACATTAAATTGAGACACCACTGTATTGTATCAAGTCATAAATTTTGTGAATTGTTAGATTTTTCTCCCCTCACTCCTGTAAAGGCATGCTCAAAAGACATGAGCCAGTTGGTGGGTGTGTTATGTAACATCATTTCTGGTTTGTCAAATTCAGTAGAAAGTAATCTCTGTCTGGTATGGAAGATTTCCACTGGGGAGGCACAGGTTACTTTGTGGCGTAATAATCTATCTTGCGTATTGTTTGCTCAGCCTCTGCTTTGTGTTGAGCAGTATTGGCCGCAGTGTTCGAAGGTTAATGTAATTACATGCCTATGTTTTTTGTGTTCACTGTAAGGTGATGGGCTTTGGGAAAGGCATCACAGTGGGTGGTAACTTGCCCTTGTGAAGACTGGAAAAGTGGGTTGAGAGTCAGTTTGCCATTCCTGTTGCAACACAGTCGAGTGTCGGTGTATGCGTAAGCACATGCTCTTAGCAAATATATTTGAGTAATAAATTGCTGATCATTGCACACTAAAAGAGTGAGGTGAGTGAGGTTAGTGAGATGAGAGTTGATACTTTGCAAATTGTTCCTGCTGGACTGGTCATTGAATATTCTTTTGGACTGGGGTTGGTGCTTTGTGAGGCCCAAAAAGGTTAGAAAATGTGGTAAAAGCATTAAAAGCAGAGTTTATGAATGATGAATTCTGACCTCTTAGATCAGAATGTAGGATAACACATTTTACTGGGTTTTGTGTATATTTGTTGTATGTGTGTATTTTTCCAGAGATTGTGATGCAGTTGATATTTGTCTGCAACTGCTTGGATTTTGTAACACTACCTGAATATTTTTAATGATTTAGTGTGTGTTTTAAAGACCTCCTAGAAGTCAACAAGCTAATTTAAAACTAATATATTTCTTACACTGCCTTTCTGCAGTAACTGCAGATTAGCTGCTCTTGCTGTCACTACGCTCTTTTGCCGCAGGTAGTAGGGCTTCAGAACTCTGTAAGAACGCAATGGCCAAACATGGGTCCATTAAGCATCTCTGTGAATTTTTGAAATTTGATTGTACTTAGAAGGTGCTTAACCAAACAAGAAGTTTTGTCTCTGTATTATGAGAGTAGTATGAGAGTTATGCGAGTGCCAGTGATAGGGGCATGGTCTGTCGCCACATGTTTTCAAACAGTTGATCAGCCAACCTGATATGGTAGGTTGAATTCTCACCGGCACTTTGCCATCCTTACTTCTGTTTAGGAATGTTTCCAGTCGTGTGCTTTGGCACCATCAGCCCCAGATGGGAGTTGGAGGCATGCTTTTGCCCATGGTTTCTAAGCTTTTTGACCAAGCATAACACCAGACCTTGACTGGTCTCTGCTATGGTTTGATGGGGTGGCGGGGGGGGGGTATGTATTTGCCTAATAACAAGCTGTAAGCTGTAGGTCAGAGTTGGTACATTAATGGTTTTTGTTTGAGGCATGCTTAGAGGTCATGATTTAGGCATATGTTACAATCATGGACACAGTGCTGATGGTTTTCTTAATTTGTGGCCCTCAAGTTGGCTGCAGGTTACGTTTTCAGCTAATGCTGCAGGAGAGTTTTCCTGTGTTTGTATCTTGCATCCATTGTGTCTTTTGATGGGTGCATTACCGAAACTGTTAAAACTCTCATCAAAGGTAGAGAGAGAGAAAGAAATTTGCAAAAACGAGCCTCCAAGCCAGATTAATCTTATGGACAAATTTTAAAATATGTGAAGAGAATAATAGACATGGTTATTGTATATACATTGTATTCATGATTAACATGTATTAACGATGCTCCAATATGGAACATCTGGGCCTGATACAATAACCAATCAATAACTCTTATTTGAGCTGCTGCCTATAGTAAACGGATCAGTTAAATTATAGAAATTCAATTATTTTAGTGTATTTCTTTGTCTTATAGATATTTTACATTATTTAGCACACACGCTTAACTAAAGCCATTCACAACAATTTCTAAAACAAAGAACAGGGATGTGGGTTTAACTGACCTCAGCAGTAATGTTCAAGATCATCATTATCTAATGGTGCACATGCTTCAATGTGTGTGTGAGCTAGAAATAGGATGCCACGTTAACGGTTGTAGATGTTGGACATAATTTCAATAATGGACGTGTGTGTGTGTGTGTGTGTATATGTATATTTATTTATTTATTTATTTATTTATTTAATTTATTTTATTTTTTTTGCCATTTCTTACTGCAGTATATCGTGGGATAACTAGTGATGATACTGATGCAATGATGGCTGTAACTGATATTTGTGAATTTACTTTGACCCAGCCCATGTATGGGGAAGTGAAATAGATACTGCATTGATGTCTGAGAGTGCAGCATTCCAGCACCTGGCGAACTTGTGCCATAACAATTAGGATGAAATAGTTGGAGCCCAAAGTGAAGTTCATTCATTAGTTAACCATCTGCTGTTGTGTGTGACGTGAGTGTTCTTTATTAACTGTTGTTGAGGGATGTTTAATCCTGGTTAGAACTGTGCGCAAGTTAGTTTGCGGAAGTAGTGAGCTATTAGTAGCTAGCTGCTGTGGTTAGTGCAGTTAGCATTTTAGTTATGTGTTTGTGGCGGCGTGGTATTGTAGCTCTGTTAAAAAAGGCAAAACGGTTGATATGACTGTGCTGTTTGTGATCTTTGGCACAAGTTTGACATACATTTTGTTGGTGATAATTTTACACCCACAGGTACGCACATGCTTATGCGCCCAAATACTGACTACTTTATTTATTTTTATTTTTTTTTTAGTGAAAATGTAAAATGTTGTGGCCAAGGGGCACTGGACAGTAGACAATGTGAATCCCTGCCTTATTTTACCAAATTTTCCTAGCTTTTTTGTGTGATAGGAATTTGATGCGTTATGTAAACATTTAGATTACACAATGCATGCATGGAAACTAAGCAGCAAAAACAGCCTGTTTTGATTTGAGTTCATTCACACATCTGTCTTAGAGGGACGGTAACCAACAGCCTATTTAATTCTACATTATTAAGAGAGGCTTTAAAATTATTATTAAAAAAAAACAAAACATGGAAGCAAAGTTATCTGCTTCAGCTTTGCTAATTTCTTTGGTTTTACAAGCTTTTTACGTAAAAATCCACTTGAAGTCTCCTGCCTACGAGACTCTCTCCCTCCTCTGGTCATGATGAGAAGTAGCGCTATAAAAACTGCTGACGTCCTTCATAGGTGTGTCATGGAAAAAGGCAAAAATGACACAATTCAGAGGCACAGCCTCTCGCCCCCTCAAAATCCTTGAAAAAAGCTTGAGTTTCCTTTCCCCTTCATACCATTTGCAGACTTGATAAATGGAGAAAATTTGCCAGTGTGTTACTTTTGTCCAAACAAATCAGTAACATCAGCTTATTTTTGTTAAAGCCCGTTGTATTCCATCTGCTCAGAATAGTGAGTGTCCTGCGCCGAAGTTTAACCACAAGCTTCTGTTTTTGAGGTTGGCTATGTTGAAACCCTGATCTTGTGCCACAAAGCCAGGGTTCAGTTTTATTGTGCACGAGCAAAGGCTGTCAGGTAACAGTGTCCCCGGCAAAAGGACAGTATGTATGTTTACCGTCTTGGTGCGGTTACTGACTGGGGCTTAGATATTATGGGAATGTGTAACATTTCATTAGCCTCAACATGGTCGTTTAACACCTGCTAATGACTGTGACTGAGACCATTCTTGTACATGCTGCCTACAAGTTAATTGGTTGTGTAGTTACTAGGCCTGGGCAATATCTAAAAATTATGGACACAGTATTTTCTAGTTAAAAAAATTGTGTTTATCGATAATATTGCCCACCCCTGAAACATATACATGGTCCGCTGCAGCTTTCACCTACTTTCCATTGTGTTTTTAGTGTACATGCTTTAAAGATTAACTGTTTTAATGAAAACCTTTCTTTTAACAAAACCACATCAAATAATAAAACATTGAAGAACAAAATAACTTTTGAAAACTACTTCCTGTCATTATAATAGATGTTACTGCAAATACATTCATGAGCTGCTTCTGGTTGTAGATTTCTTCAGTATCATGGCGACTTGCATGCTAAATGCACTCCCTACTGGAGAAACTTAAGATTGCCAGTGGTTTTCAAAGCCGTACGCTTTCCACAGTAAAAACAAGTCGTTTTCCATCGATACTGCAGAGTTTTCAGAATTCATGTAACCATTGATTGCTTAATGTCTACAGAAAATGCTGCATGTCTTGCTCATGTCACATGCAGTAAAATTTTAAAGGCCCCATGCTAATGCAGTGTTTTCACATTAAAAGTGAATGAAACATTGTGTACATGCTATTTATTAAAATTTATTACGTTTTTTTCTGAGAACACCAGCTGTAGTCAGGAATCAGGAGAGCTTTCTTTCCAGGTTAGAGCCAACTTAGCTGCTCTAGAGTAATATCCAGTCAGTTCAGCTTGTGTGTGTGTGTGTGTGTGTGTGTGTGGTTTTCCCCCCCTCTCTGCAGTGAGTCACTTTGAGGCAAGCTTAAGTTAACGTAAAGTAAGAAGTGAAATCCATGTGGTAAAGCTAGCATTACGGTGCATAACAAAGAGAATCAGACAGCTTCTTGACAACTCCCACTTTCTCTCACAGGAAAAAAAACACTGACTACTGGAGTGTGTCTTTACACTTCATAAATGTGAACCCCAATTTCACAACATATTTTATTACATGTTTATTTTGGATTATCTGTACTGCTGCAGTTACTTTCTGGCTTTGTTTTTACAAGGATTCTTATGGTGAAGTCATTGTGTCTTTCGTTGTGTTGATGCTTAGCTTCGTAAGAGAATGTCTGATTGCCAAGCAAGTTAGAGGTAGCGAGGCTGAGAGCGCAGGAAGAACCGTTCCATGTATAAGGCAAAGCTGGAGCCCAATGCAGCCTTAAATAAAGCTCAACAGTTTGTGTGGAATCTGCTGTCACTTCTTCTATAGTGTGAAACGCTACAATATTTACAAGCTGTTTAATGGTAAATTAGTCCTCTCTCAGTTCCTCTCCCAAAACACAGATTATGCCTTTTACACGTCACCATTGGGTTACTTATCTGTCATCGATGATATCTGATTACATTGCCCTAACGCCTAGGCCGAGTAGTTACGGTTACATAATATCCTCCTTTATAGCCTGAACTGTAGGCCTGCTATAGTAAACACACTCTGACTTTTCGTCTCTTTGTTCAGAAAAGAACTTGTTTAACATGGTAGGTTCAAAGCAGCTGTTTTCAGAACATTTGTTTGTGTGTGTGTGTGTGTGTGTGTGTGTATATATATATATATATATATATATATATATATATATATATATATATATATATATATATATATATATATATATATATATATATACACACACACACACACGTATATGAAACAGCAAATAATTGGAGTTACTCCTTTGTGAAGTGCTCAAAGCACTTACTTTACTCTCCATGTGAAATCCCCTGGTATAGCTGTCCGATTCTACGTGCTTTTGCTCTGGCCAAAGCACTGACCTACATTGAAATTGTCAGGTGTTTATCTCTAGTATCCCATGCACACACAAATGAACATGGCTGTACTTGCTCACTAGCCCATCTGTAATGCATTTAAACAGCTAAGCTAACATCCTCCCCCTAACTAAGATATGGTTTCATCCACACACATGCTTCTCTCTACACAAATAAGGTATTCATGAGTGAATGATGATGACCTACAGTGGAATCAGTAGTGACCAGGAACTGCACTAAAAGATTTTATCTTGTTGTTTTGTGCTCATTGTCTGGTTATTCTAGTAGTACAGCAGTGTTAAAACTAAAATGGCCAGCAATGCAGTGACATGCATTATAGCAAAATCTTGACCATATACCATAAAAGAAAGAAATTGTTAGTTGTACAGACAGATCTCTGAATGATGGCATAATCGTTAAATAGTTGACTTATCAAATAATAATCGATAGATTGATCAGTTATGGAATTAATTTGCTGCAGTTCTAGTAGGATGACTTTTGTGAGTTTTTCATTTTTATTTTTACTTAATTCCCTGATGCATTTTACTGGTCTGTTGCTGGATATCTGAAATTTTTCTTTCCTTCCCAACAGGCTGTCCTCGGGCGTGACGGTAGGTGGGTGGTGTGGAGCTGGCCTCAGCACCGGGAGAGGCCCCCTCGCCCGCCCCCTCCCAGCGCTGCATGGCTGCAATGGCGCCCGCTTTAACCGACGCGCCGGCCGAAGCTCACCGCATACGCTTCAAACTGGCTCCGCCCTCCTCCACTCTTTCCCCTAGTGGTGTGGAGGGAAACGGTGGCACCAGTCACATCCTTGTTTCCAGTAACGGCACTGCCAAGCGCAAGGCCTCAGAGGAGCGCGCTGTCCGTGGGGCAGGCTCTTGCAAGCGAGGGGAACCGGCTCGGGTAGACACCCCACAGACGCATTTGGGCAAGATCCAGCCGCTCGTTACTTCGTACCGCTGCTCGGATGTGATGTCCATGCACTCGGCGAAGGAGTCCCTAAAGTTGCAAGGTGTCCTCTTGCAGAATCACAGCATCCTGCCTAGTTTCTTACCGCGCAAGGCCAACCAGGCCTTGGAACTTTCTGAGGAACAGTTCAAAAGCATCATGAGTGGAGGGAGTGGGAGTGGACCGTGTGGCCCACCTGCTCTACAGGGTACCCCTGTGAATGGCATGGCTAAGAAATTGACTAAACCAGGTCCTGACAACAGAGAAAATACCGTGACCTTGAATGGAGGCAGACATGCTGGACAGGACTCACTTCTTCAGCCTCACGTTGTTGCCTCCCATAGGGGGCTGATGGGAAATGGCCCTCTTAGAGGTGGCACTGAACAACACCAGTGCACTAGAGATGTATCCCAGGACCATCCCAGTAACCAAGAATCCCTTTCTTCCTTTTCTCCCTCTATTGCGCCTTCAGACCTGGACGAGGAAAAGGTTTCAGACAGATTGCCTTCACTTACCACGGACACTTCAGTTGCTTCTCCTGCAGCACCGCAGTACCCACTAGGCAGCCTAGGAGCGGAGCTGCGTGACCGGACCCAGCAAAGCCAGAGCCGACAAGGTGAGATCGAGGGTCGGCTACGACGCTTGCGCAAGCGGCTGCAGGTGGTACAGGCTAAACAAGTTGAGCGTCATGTGCAACAGCAGTTGGGGGGACTATTAAGGAGCACACTGGGACCTCTGGATGCTTTGCGGCAGCAGCAGGGACGCCACAGTACGGAGCCGCTCACACTTCAGGAGAGAGACAGGCTTGGCCGAATTCTAAAAGGAGGCTCAGTGCCTGCTGAGTTGGAGCGTCTCTCACTCAACTGCACCACCAACCTGAGGTCTGCAGAAAATGCCTTTGATTCGGATGCTACCGAAAGCAGCTCTGGAGGGGAGACAGACGTGGAAGAGGATGAGCTTGCCAGGGTGGACATCGAGCAACGGCACATCCCTCTGTGAGTAGTGCCCTAAGGTTGAGGTTGGGTTGAAAATTATTGAGGGCTGTGCTAAGGTTTGATTGAAGATTATTGATGGATTTGACAGATGATGTTTATTTTTGAAATAAATTGTGATGTGTTTGTTTGGCACAAAAATCTGTGTTTTTTCAGTCGCTAAAGGTTATCTTTTGAAGTGTTTACATAGAAGAGGCTGCTTATGGGCTATACATTGACAAAACTGGAGAGTCTCTCTCCCACAATTTCTGAACTTTTTATGATTGAGATCCTGTGAGTTAGCAAAATTCTCCTCATCACTACAGTTATCAGGCATTCGGTCTGTAGCAGTTGCTACGGTTATACTGACTACAAATGATCTTATTCAGATCTGAGCCAAAAATTACTTCTGTTTTATGAAGCACATTCGCTTCTTGCATTTTTCCACATCATATTAAAACGTATTTCAGTACATTTTGGTGAGCAAGAATGGGCTCAGTAGTCATTCTCCTCTGTACCACTGGACATTTAAAATTGAGTAGTGTCCTTTATATCTTGCCTAGATATAGTCATGTTGCTGGTGTTTTGTATGTAGTCAGTATTTGTGTAGCATTTGATGTTTAACTGAAGCTGAAGTTAGTTATAGAGTTGTGGGTATTGCTGCCTAAAGGAAAGTAATACATACCACACAGCTGGTTGTTTTTGTCTTCTCCTGGTGTAGTAGTTCTTCTGTAATGCTAGATTGTGTTATTCCATGTTTTGCTTCTTTGAGATTTGATTAATGACTCTTCACTTTGATGTCATTAGCAGTGTGACTGCAGTGTTAATGGCAAAGCAGCAAACAAGAATCTGGACATTTCTGACCTGGTGGCATCTGTGGACCTTTTATTGTTTTTTTGTTTAAACATTTGTGGTATGGCCTCATGCTGCCTGCATTGATTAGTTTTGATTTGGTTTTGCCAGAGATGCTTTGACCAAATAAGAGTTGGATAGCTACCTAATCAAATATTGCCAGCAACATAGTAAGCAGTAAACTGGTTATTTTAGTCCCATGAGGTTCAGTTAATTTGCTTGTGCTAGAGTCATATAAAGATCAGCATGTCCCAATTATTCTTTGTTTGGTCATTGCATCGGGGTTTAGTGTAGCATAATACACGTTGTCGTCAAAGGGCTTTTTCTTCTCAGGTGATGAATCAGTTCCTGAGACCAGATCATGTACTACTGCTAAGCTTATTATAAGTGGTTCAGGGCCCTGGTTTCAAAACAATACACTGACATTTCACTCGCAGCCCGGATGTGAACATATAGGCAACTTCATAGCGAAAATAGAAAGGAAAGCAGAGATCATACTGTACTGTGTGGTGGTTGCATTTACTCCCAGTGGGGTATGCTGTATCAAACTTCATGAAGGCCAAAAATAGCATAAATATAAAACAGTGTGCAAGAACTTTTGCCATCTCTACTTAGAGAGATTAATAATCTAATGTTGTGGATGCATAGAAATGAGGGGTTTTCTATGTTGCTTTGGGAGACAGCTGTGTGTGCGCGTGTGTGTGAGAGTGTGTGTGTGTGTGGTTAAATTATTGAACAGTTTTTGGTTAAAAGCTACTTAGAAAGCAAAATTATTCTAAGACGCGCTTACTCAATAGTGTTCTCTCTATCTTTTAACAGTCCTGAAAAGTTTGTTTTCTTACTAGCCCAGTGGGTCAGAGAGCTTTTGTTTGTGTCAAACGGCTGCATGTGGGAAAACCTAGGCCTACATTTCAGCTTGCAGTCAGTCACATGACTATTGCGTAAGACCAAATAGGCTTACTTACAGATTATGACACACAAGCATAGTGAAAGAGCAGGACGACATGGGTTTGGATAGAGTTTGTTGTTTGTTATTTTACCATTGGCAGTATTTTTACGATTGACATTTTATTGTCTTTAATAAATGCCTTCACATGTTTGTGAATAAATGTTTATCGTTTGTATGGATGTTATAAGATCATGTACATGATGATGTAACTGAATGCAAGGCCAAGACTTGTCCCCCCCCCCCCTGGGATTGATTAGTCATCCTGTCTGGTCAGTCTTGAAAGCCTTATTGTAGTAGAGGCTAGAGATCTTTCATCAGCCAGTGTATAGCCCACTCTTCATAGTGATCCTAGACTACACTCTTAAAAGGTTCTATATAGTACCACAAAAAAGGGTGTAACAATAGTAGAACCCTTTCAAAAGGGGTTGTTTATAGAACCATCTACAACACATTCTATATCAATCTGAAGAACCCTTTCACAATGCACAGAACCATTTAATCATGTTTTTTATTTTTTTTTGGTTTAGTAACAAGAAATTAAACCATTTTCGTTACTAAAGATCGCTTGAAGAACTTTTGTTTTCCATAAGAACTTCCATGAGAAATTCATTGACAGACATTAACTGTTTCATAATACTTCATTAAAGAAGTGCTTTTTCAGCTGCTGACTGGCAGTTTCATTTGAGTGGCAGCGGTTTGATCACTGTAGCTTGAAGCATTCTGAAGCTTTTGTTAATGATCAACTTGGCTTTGCCTAAGATGTTCCTTTCACTACCCCATATGTCCCTCTCTCACACTAAATATCCATGTTTCTAAGAATACTAGAGCCTGAGGTGCACCACAACTGCATAAACACCATCTCTGCTCTCAGTCCCCCCTTCTTAGGCTACCCTAAAGGCAGATGGCACAGTCAAATAATAATTAGCTAACAAGTACTTGGACATAACTAGCGCATTAATTTGTCGCTGAGGTGTAATACCTGTTTATGAGAAGCTGACAGACTCGCTGAACTATGAATCCTTTTTTTAATGCTTTTCATGGCTTGTTGAGTGTTTTGAAAGCACCATACTTTTTAAAGAAATAATACTGACTTAAAGGTTAAAGCCAGGTTCTGTATTTGTCCTTTACTAGGCACTGTAGGCTGCTGCTATCATCAATGACTGTGCAAGCCAGCAAGAAAAAATTGCACTGTTTTAATGCCAAATCGAGGCCAAATTTCTCTTAATTGACTGTTTTCTCATGTAGCACTTTTGCGTTGGTTGTTCATCTAACTACCTAGCTAACTTGAGTTGTAGAGTCACCAGCAAAAGCTCACAGGTCACTTAGCCGGTTAGTTAAGGTTTTTGTCCTCCTTCCAGGTCACTTAACCGGTTTGTTAAGTTTTATCGTAGCTCTTTTGTGCTCCCAGTTTGTGCTCATCCATCTTCCGCCTCCATGAGGTGTTTATAATGATGCTGTCTGTGCTTTGCTGAAGATGAAGACTGTATTACTCCCACATTTCTCTTGTTTCTATTTGACCCTTTATGCTGGGTAGGTCATGACCAATGTAGGCTCGATTTCATTAGTTGTGAGTTCCACAAATATGCTTACACAGTGGTGTGACACAGGTTCATATACGCATGTCCTGGATGCCGTGATTATAATATAGAACATTAAATTAAATAACTAAAATTTGCTTGTTTTATAGGCATTAAATCAAGGATTATCATGGATATAATGTTCATTATCAAATGTGTATTGCTAAAAATACTGATAACTGAAAATTGGTATCATGGTATGTCAGTGGTGACATACTGATATAAATGAGGTATAGCTTAGCACCACTATACGTTTTAAGAAGATTTTACATTGGTGAGTGTTCCTTTGAGCTGTAACAAACTGCAGAAGCACTGAACCAACATGATCAGTCCAATCTCATACAGATGATGTTATAGCAAACAGTATTCCACATGAAACATGATCAGCTGGCATGGCTTAAAAATAAAGCGCTCCTGATGCTGCTTATCCTCGGCTCTTCAACAGCAGTTGCTTGCCATTCATGAAATGAGGAGCCAAGTATGGAGCTAATGTTTGACATTAACTGAGCTTGTCACTGGCATGTTATTTATGCAGATTGGTAGCTTGTGCCTTAATACACAGCAATGCAGACTAATTTTAAGCAACCCACTTTTTCCATTGTTATATGGATGCACAGTCTAGCAAGTAGATTCACTAGCTAGGTTGGTTGTATTTGTTTTGTTTGACTTGCATGCTTCTGTTAGAGCAGCTAGGTGCAGTGTAGTGCTTACGGTTATGAACGAGTTCACGTGGATAAAGTGGTCTGGGTGATGGGAAGTTCAATTCAAATACTTCACAAAACAATTATTTTTGGTCTTTGGTTAATTTTAAATGTGCTGTAAGTGTAGCACAAGACTACACATCACCCAGACTATAATATTTAATAGATAAATGAAATGTATTTTTAGATCTCTTTGTAAGGGGGATATTGTGGGTACCTTGAATAAGCACATGACTTATTACTGTAACCATACTGTTAATCTACTAATGAAATGTACTCAGGGATGCACCTCTATGTTAAGTGTCCATTGTAATGAATTTGACTGGTAGCATTCGTTAGAGCTCCTTTGGTTGTTACAATAATGTTTCTCACCTGCCGTCCAAGGACACCCATCCACTGTACCACATTGTTTTCCCTGGAATTTTCACTTGAGGTTTATCATTAGGAGCCCAATAATTAGCAGCTCGGGTGAAATAAGATGTATTTGAGCAGGGGAAGCATAAAACTGCAGTGGAACTGGAAAAAAAAAAAGACTGGCCTGTATTTCAGATATGCACTCTTTTTCCCAAAATGGCAGAGCTGATTCCACTTTGCTGATGCAGGCCATGCTGTGGCCTGGAATTTGAGGCTAATGCCCTCATTCAGCTATTCTGCAGTGCCGTATATGAGAGTTCATCAGCCGTGTGGCCATGTCAAATGGGTTTCTTTTTATGCTGGTGTCAGTATGCTCCTCATTCGACCTCTGTCGCTGTCTGCATGCATTTTACACTCTATCGACTTATTTCATTTTGTGCTGCCATTTGATGCTATTGCATGTGTTTCACCTAAAAACGTCAGTGTTGAAGTTGCTTTTATGTCTGTGTCACAAACCCCAGTGTAATGGGCACTATGCTGAATAGCATACGTGAGTCAGAAAGACGTCTTTTTAATCAGTCTGGGGATTACGCTCACTGGGGATTAAATTTAAATCGGCTGCCCCCTCCCATGGCCCTGCTAGAATGGAATGGAATTGAAACTACTGGCGTACACACATTTCACAGCGTGCTGGCTAATATGATTTTTAAGGAAATGGCTGCTCCTATAACCTAGTGGCTTCCCATCACAGACTTTCTCACCAAACATCTAACAAAGGCCCAAATGATTACTGGTCCCATAATCTAGGATTAGATCTCTTCTGTTTGTATCTTTAGGTAATAAAGTGAAAGTGATCCCAGATCCCTGCTGCCACCTTGGTATTTAAAGAAAGTGATGCTAATGTTACCAGTTAAGAATGGCAGTTCTTGAAAATGACCATAGTTTTTGGTGGATGCTAGCTTCCATTCATTGTTAGCAATGTTAGCATATATGATTGCGCTATTCCTTTAAAGCCAAAGTAGTCAGATCTGCTGTTCCATCAGCTCTTGCCACCAAGCAGACATTCATGGAAAATTCCTTAGTTGGTGAGGCGGAAACAAGGCGAGGGGGATTTTCATTTCGAGGTTACACACTAAAACCCTTCCACATGTGCAGAAGCTATCAGGAAAATGCAGAACTGTTTTAAGGCTTGCCCGAATTGGTGGAACAACGGTCAACCTTATTTAATCAAAAAAGGGAGAGCAAAGAATGAATTAAAAGACTTCTTGGCATCCCATTAACCCAAACATTCTCGTACTCACAAATAATAATGCCGTTATTGTTTCTCAGCCTGTGGGGAAGCAGACCTCCGTTGTTTTGTTCTCCAAGCTCAACAGGAGGTGCAGCAAAAGGTTTGGGCAAGTGTGTTTTTAAATACCATCCGTAAGTAGCGGAGGGCGTGTGGGTGGCTATAGTGGAGGAGGCATTTCAGCTAACGGCCTACTTTTTCCTCTTGTTGTTTTCTGATGAGGAAATCCACCTACTGTAAAGTTTTATGCTTTGATGTGACTTGGTTTAAAGTAGTAGGGGAAAAATCAAATTTACACTTCACACTGAATGTAGTTGATCAGCCAAGACATGTCTGGTGTCTGAAGTTTGCTTCTTTTGTTTCGCACTGGAGCTGTGAGGCTAATGTGCAAGTAATATGACTATAACCTGCCAATTGGTGTTTTGTGAACTGCAGGCCAAAATAATCACACCCCTCAGAGTAGTCATAGACTTGCTTATGTCATTTCTAACACTGAATAGAGTACTGTTATATATAACAATGAACAAAAGATGTCTGTAAACAACAGTAGCAGCCGTCTTGAAGCCTAAATCGTCCGTACTTTAAGTGGTTATCTACAGGGTACTAAGGGCTTGGTCCTCTCTTTTTACTTGATCCCAACTCCCAACACTGGTGTAGAGCAAAAATACGCATCTTCTGGGGAACCAGCTTTGAGAAACGCTGTTTTAGTCCATATCTAGAGATGCATGTCATATAAGTTTTTAATAAGGGGTACCTAAACATTGTTGCTGGTAACCTGAACTAGAATGAGTTACGAGTGAAAGGCAGCGAGAATCGGTGTGAATTTTGTCTCCTGGCGTTAGAAAGTGTGAATCCCTGTCACAGTCAGTGATATCTGAACGAACAAGTCTTTCGTGGCCAAATTTGCCTCACAGGCCTCAGTTAGAACCTTTGGTTTGGATATTAGGTGTTACGTGTCCTGCTGTGCATGCAAATGACTGTGCCTTGATTGAAGGTATAATTCTTCCTAGTGCAGATGGACTAAACTGACGCCGTACTGCCTGAGCAGAGATGTGACTTAAATAACAGGATGTTCGCCGTGAATAAAACATTGCTGCAATTTTTCCACCCCTCATCATAGTATAGACTGAGGTGCTAAAGAAAATTAAGATGTGCTCAAGCTTGGTGTTGATATTATTGTTCTATTTGTGAAAACTGTCTCCTTCCTTTTTTCATTATAAGCTATTTGAGAAATTTCCTAAAGCTTTGTAGCTGTCGCCTCTGTGCAAATGTACAGCAGATACGAACTATGAACAGTAAACAGTGTGACTCATCTAATGACTAAGGAAGTGTGCCTGTTTCTCAAGCATTCAGGAAAAGTGTTAACTTTTTCCCTCCCTGCTCTCTCTCACTCGCTCTCATGTCCAATTTATAGAGCCAAGCTAAATATAAAATCTGTCTTTCTCTTTCTCTGGCTCTTGTCTCTTGCTGTCTTCCCAGATATACTTTCTACTATAGGCCATTGCTTACATGTATATGTTATTTATTTCCGCAGTGTGTTAAGAACAAGCATGTTTTCCCCCCACATGCTCTTTTTTCTTGTGAGTGTAAGAAAATCTACTGACTCCGCAGCCCTGCTCTACGCCATGTGGTTGCACCTGTGCTCTTTCTGGGTGTGGGTGTGAGTGTGCATCATTTTTAACACAGGAGTCAGATTAAAGGGATTAGTCTTTCTCCTCTACATTCAAGGCATGCCCCAGGTAACAAATCTCTTGTCTGATTATGTAAAAAGTAAGTTGTATAATTGAGTGCAATTAGCTGATTGATTTTAGCATATTTATTATTGATATTAGACATTTTAGAGCTACTTAGGTGTTAACTTTGGATAACTTGTTTAGTTAGGTTATATCATGTCATTGACAAGTCCAACCATAAAGGTTGATTAGGCAAACTATCAAAAAAGGTAATTTAAGTACATACAATTATTAAAAATATAAAAAATATATATTAAAATAAACTTGTTTGGCACAATTTCATGTTTAAAAACTCAGTCATGTTGCAAAATAAATAATGCAACTTTAAAAGTACTCAACTCACTGAAACTTTTGTCCGCAAGTTCTTACTTCCTTAAAAGTCAGGCGGCACAAACAGAAACAAAGGACTTGTATTTTGACATGCTTTTATAAAAGAGCGGCCAGGCTGTTGGTTAATATAGAAGACCCAAAGTGACCTCATAGTGCAATGCCAAGGTCAGTAGCCCTTTCACAAAGTTTGGGAAAAATGTAATTTTTGAGTCATGGTTAGAATGTTCCAGTTCACCGTGTCAGGTGGTCTAACCTCAGGAAAAACACGAAAATGTGGAATTATTATAAAAATGTTTGTTTATTTAAAAAAGTAACTATGAACTCAGGTTCAAGGACAAAGGTTTCTGTGAGTGTCTAGGTCGAAGCCTGTTTAATTTGAAGTTAGTCTGAAAAGTCAGGTGGCGCAACCAGTATGTCAAATGCCGTAAACAGACTTGCACAGTTTTATTAGCTGTATTAGCCAGCGCTAATCTAAGTGGTAGGTGTGACCTAAGTCACACAAGCCCCCCCCAGCATCTGACCTAATCATTAAAGATAAAGACTCCACTGCTGTCTGTGAGCTACGGAAGGTAGTTATGCTCCCTTTTGCCTCTGTCTGTCAACCTGCTGTGGCAGGTGTTGTCTACACACATCTTGTTTTTGCAGAACGAGACTTCGTGACATGTGGAGGAAACGAGAGAACTTTTATTGTGGACTTGCGGTTTTAGTTTCAGAGAGAGAGAGAGACAGAGAGAGAGAGAGAGACAGACACAGGAAAAAATAGAGAGACGTTGACGCAAAGAGGTGGGGAAGGAGAGAAACAGTACAGACGGTCCAAAACACACCCAGCCAGGGTCTTAGCACTGGGTGTCCGAACTACGGGGAAACCTTGCCCAGTGTAGTCATGGGGGGAAAACAGATTTACTTTTAAATCATTGACATCTTGTCATACCTTAAGCAAATAAGTTAGTTAGTCTGGAGGAAGCAGCATATTGTTGCTATCATAACAAAACCACTTATCTTAGAGAAAGCAACTTCACAGGAGAACTGGGATAAAATGTACTTGGCATTGGTGTACAATAATGTGTTGATTTTGTTCCAGCTAATTTTCGTCCATTTCTTTTGGTACATTTATCATGAAGCATAACACAGTGTAAAGAGCTGTTGGCATTTGTGAATGATGTTTAGGAAATTTAGGGTTTTTATATCATTTTGTGTGTTTCAGAGAGAAACAGAGTAACCTCATCTGGAGTTTTTAGAATATTTCTTCTTCTTTCAGGAGTTATGTGTGGGTGGGAATGTTTAAACCTGTGTGAACTCCCATCTGTCCATTTAATGAAAGTGCAGGGTGTGTGGATATGCCAGCCAAAATAAGCTTTCTCTCGCTTTCTTTTATGTGTCTATTCTTTTAACACTCTCTTTCCTAGGCCTGAGCTATTTGAGAAAAATATCTAATTGTGATTCTGGCCATTGGTGTTACCATAGTTTAAAATTGCGGTTGTTTTCTGTAGATGACTTGTTTTTTGGCCAAAAAGACCAGCACATCCATTTTTTTCTGGCTTGAGACTTGAACACTGAATGTAAAACTTGTGAAGACAAGACTGACTGTGTCGGAAAATTGGACTGCTTCAAATTGGGATAAAAAAAAAAAAATCAATCCTTCAGCCCTATGCTCTTTGACAGACGTATAGGTCACACTCATGTTTGCTACATCTTCTTTTAGGGGTGTAAGTCTGTTTCATTTGATTGCAATACTTGAGATTGATGCATCATAAAAGCTCAAATTTCACCAAATTTAATTTTTGATGTGATTAAAAAATAGTGTTTAAACATCCACATATTATAAATGTGACTGGAATTATTACGTAATTACATGGAACAAATAAATCAAGCTGAGTTGTTCATAAGTTCTAGGAGTGAGGAATGCAAGTCGCCAGCAGTTCAGTAAGTTAAAATAAGAGCGTATTTACTCAATGTTATGATCTATTTGACGTTCTGTAATTGGTGTAGTTAAATCACGACCTTCAGATTGATTGATTTATTTAATTATTTTGGAGTATCCCTTTTTTTCTCTTCACTGTCACTGTCAAACCCTAATATTGACCATAACGAGAAATTATAAAACTGGGTTTCCGATGAGCATAACTGGTGCCAGTGTCAGTTCACAATGGCTGGAGGTGTGTGTGTGTGTGTGTGTGTGTGTGTGTGTGTGTGTGTGTGTGTGTGTGTGCACGCTGCCCTTTGGACTGTCTGATGTGGCCAGCTCAAGTCCTCTGTTTCTTATCGGGAGGGCATCTCCATGGCAACTGAGAAAATGCCACAGGTTTTCTGTTTCCAGGTGAAGACCACTCTAAGCTCAGAGACCCTTCAATCAATGTGGTGTGATTTTTGGAAAAATCATGTTTTATCTGTAGACAGATGATGCATGAGGATAAAAGGATCAGAAGGGCTCTGAAGTGTGTGTATGTGTGTATTTGTGTATGTGTGTGTTAGGTGAGGTAGGGTGCTTATAAAGCAGAGCTGGGTGTTGTGAAAATGTGTAGGTTTTTCATCCTCTGTTCAGCAAAGCCCAGCTGTGTGAATTTGTGGATCTATAGGCAAGTAGTTTAATCAAAACTGAATCAGTCATTTGTATTAGAATGTGCTCACTGCTAATAGATGTGGTGAAGGAGTTAAGCAGTCCAGGCACAGTTTGTCTTACCAGGGGTCAATTGTTGATATAGCTGTCATTCCCACACTGTTATTTCACCGACTGAATGTTCTTAGAGGTTATGAAAATGTAACATAAAGGACAACTCATGTTTTTAAAGAAACTAGTCCCATAGGGTTCAGTGTTTTGGTTGAGGTGTCTGGTAACAAGCAGAGCAATGTAGCCTTCTTTTTATTGAATAAAACAATTGTATAATATAACAAAGTGAGAGTAATTGTAAAATGATACTGAGGATCATGAATGGCTCTAAAGAAGTCAACACAACAGATAACCATGTTTATGGATTTATAACACTACTATGTTAATTTCAGAACAGGATGTAATGTGAAGAGAACTGTAGCATGTCTTTATTGGGCCACAAAGGCCAAACACAAACTCACAAACTCCGTTTGCCCCAAACTTTCATGTTTTGGGGTGTTTTAAACCAGTGACATTTACATGATTAGCTGAAGGCCTAAGGTTGTATAGTGTGAACGTTATTTTGGACATATTGAAACATTTTGTAAATAAGGGCACAAATTAACTGAATTCTGTATTAATGCACTGAGAGATTAGTGTTCCTTGTGTAGGCTGTGGAATACACAACCAATAGGTAGAACAGGGCCGAAGCATGTGCGTGAAGTCATCATGTAACCATATTAAACATACGTTACATAAAAACTTGGTTTTGTTTAAAAGGATGTGATTTTAATGTCACCAAGTCCGAAGTGTTTTTCTGTCTAAACCCTCTGAAAACTTCTGTTGTTTGTTTGAGCTGCAACGGAGACTGATTTTAACACGTCCATACAAAGCAGAAAGTAGAGCAGGCTCTGATTTAAAAGTTTATGCAGCGTTGCAGTCTGTCGGACTCAGAGTGAAAGATGGCATTAATATACATGTTTTCATTTTCAAAACTTGACATGCGTTGACTTTTTTTCATCTGTAAAAATCAGACTCTGGCCTTTAGTCCTGCATTCAAATGTCAGTAGGTCTGTATCCATCTGGTGTTTGAACTTAAAACTATAGTCCAGTCCTTAAATATTACATGTATGTTTTACGTCAGCGCTCTCACCTCACAGCACGAAGGGCCTGGGTTCGATTCCCCGGCTGGGTCACCGAGGTCCTTACTGTGTGGAGTTTGCATTTTCTCCCCCTGTCTGCGTGGGTTTCCTCTGGGTGCTCCGGTTTCCTCCCACAGTCCAACGACATGCAGTCAGGCCAATTGGACGTGCTAAATTGCCCCTAGGTGCGATTTTGTGTGTCGATGTATATGTCTGTGTGTCTGCCGTGAGATGGACTGGCGACCTGTCCAGGGTGTTTCCTGCCTTCCGCCCAATGAATGCTAGGATAGGCTCCAGCACCCCCCGCGACCCATAAGGATAAGTGGTTTTGAAAGGGGGTGGGTGTGTGTGTGTGTGTACGCGTTGTACATCACTAATCAGCACTGAATGTGTTAGTGAACATTATATTGTTCACTGATTAATTTTTTGCCACAGACTTTCTCACACATGCATGGGTCCTCCTGCCTTAATGTGCAGAAAATACACTTTGACCAGCACCTCAGGTTGGACAGCACCTACAATATAGTTATTAGAAGCATCTCTAATATTATTTATTCCTTATTCTTGTATTTTTAAAAAAAAATAAACAGAAATGAAGACGTTGTTTTCATTTTCCCCAACCATATTAATTTATTCATTATTGCTGTTGCTTTTTGAACAAATTTGAAGATAAATGTTGACCAATCAAATTGAGCGATTTTAAATATATGAAAACACGCTGTCCACGGCCTTAAGATGCACAAAATTAATATTTGTCTCATGATCTGTTTTTTTTTTTTTTACATATTTCTTTTAATATATAGTGGTGGTCCATGTCCTGAATCAGCCATGGTATGTTTGTCTAATTTTAGAACGTTCTGTAGCAGCATGAAGTAGAACCCCCCACCCCACCCATGGTCATGCTTGTTAAACTGATAAAGCTGTTCAGCAGCCCTCGTGATACATAAGAGGGGACTTGCATTTCTTTTTACGTTCTGAGTAAAGACAACACATAGGTAACTAACAATATATAGACAGATTTTTAGGCTGTGAAAACATGATTTACTAAACCTACAGCAAATAGGTTTTGTGTTTGGGATTTTTTTTTCTTTCAATTTTGGAAGCGATGTGCCTCCCCCACTCCTGTGATAGTATTGTCAATGAGTGATGGCTAGGAGGCGCGATATCACAAGCCTGTTTGTACATCTGATATATTAGAACGTTGCATTGTATCTTATCGTGATGCTTGTATCGTGATACATATCGTATTGTATCTTGTCATGGTTTTTAAACCGTAATTCCTGGGCGAACTGGATCCCTCTCTTTCACTCTCTTAACATCATCTGTACCTGGCAGCGCCTGCAGTGCCTGGCCCATAATGAAAGGACTCCTCTGTGAGGGTGTGTGGGAGCGAGTGTATGTGTCTGGCTCTTGTGTGCTCTCTCTCCCTCTCTCTCTCCCTCCCTCCCTCCCTCCCTCCCTTCCTCCCCTCTGCCTTTCTCTCTCTCTCTCCCTCCCTCCCTTCCTCCCCTCTGCCTTTCTTTCTCTGTGTGTGTGCGTGTGTGTGAAACTCACGGAATGAATAAGACTTCTGGTTGGTGTGTCTTGTCTGTTAGTGTATGTTAGTTCTTTCTGACGACTGCTACGTGCATCATTGTCGTCTTTTCTTTACAACTTCATCACAGCAGTAAGTGCTTTATGTGGAATTAAATAAGCATGATCAACTTCCTTGAAGTCTGTAGGAATTCCTTTACCTTTTGGTGACAAAGTGGTTGATGCAGGAGATTTCACAAAGATGTTGGTTACTCTTTATTCATTAGCATGAGAATTGCGCTGAAAGTTACAAAGACGCAGCACTATGTATTACTATCAGTACATATCTGCCTAATGTGTCAGAATCGCTTGAGTGTCGGAGCTTTGATTGCTTTTAATTCTCGGTTGATGCATTAAGTACCCCATCTTTAATCTGGTCGTTTTTAAAGAATAACTTGGGCATTCCTGAAGGTATCAGTAATATGTTATTGTGTTGTAGTGTAGTCTTGTTGGTTTGGGACATTGGGGTCCACTGCATGCATTCTTGAGCTGCTGAGCTCTGCCTTGGAGGAAGGATGTGTTGTCTAGCACTGCCTCTGTTTGAAGAAGACATTCCGGGTGTGGTGTCAGAACGAGTCTGTAACACTGACCCACAGACTCCCTAACATCCTCTGTTTGTTTGCGTAGGTACGTTAGAGATGGACATGGTTAAAGATGCTAATTTGATACAAGGTGTTGGCATTGGGCTGATAGCAGAAAATGCAGATATTGGAGGGTAAAAAAAAAAAGATGAATCTGATCCAATTCTTAACATATCTAGCCTGAAATGGCACTCATTCACACAGTGTGATGTGATGCTAGGTGTATATCTCTTCCTGTAGGGTTGTAGTTCGAACAGGATTATAGATATTTATTCACTTCACATTCAAAAACAAGAACTGAACCAACAAGAACGTAATAGTTGTAGTTATTTTCCACCTACTTGAGAAACGGCATGAAAATGATGATCATTGTCATGATAATCACTCTGAAAAATCTAATTTGACTAATTTCCTCTCTTGCTTTGCTAGTTAAATTATTGGCTGATATGAAACAGTGTACCGCTCTATTCTGTGTCAGACACTCAAATAAAAAAAAAAAACTTTTCTGACAGTGAAAATATGAGCAAAACGTTCATTCTGTGCCAGCATTAGCTTCATAATCAGGTTTTGTCACTTTAGTTAAATCTACAATCTAATGATTTTAAAATAGCAATAGTGCACCATTTCTAGTTTACCTTCTGGTGCACTTATTCATTATGTAAAAGTGCTTGGTGACTTAAAGAATTTGATAAGTTGTCGCTGGCTTCAGTTGCAGGAGGACATGCTTGAGTACCATTAGGTCCTGTTGGTACCGATCTTGAGCAGGTGCAAAAAAAAAAAACTGTATTAATTTGATTACAGCTTCACCATGTAATTTTACTGAATATTTTGAATTATGATTTAATTGAAAATACGGATATGAAAACTTGTTTGTGAAAATAGGTGCTTGAATAAGGCATGTGTAGCTTCTCATGGAAAAATGTTAATCAGTTTAATAAGCAATAATGTACACACCACCTCTTATGCTAGCTGTACCTAGTAAATGAATATTAATGCTACTTTCTGTTATGTTTTCTCATTGAGATATACAAATGCTGTTTATTTAAAAATGTGTATTATTTGGACCCTAAAAGCAGTTAAAATGGCCAGCGCTTGTGTGCTTGCATGTGTTGTTTTAGGCTTATTTAAGGTATTTATGTTACCAAATTAGCCCGTCAGAAGGCTCACAAACGCAGGTGTGCTGTTGCTTACTTGTACACCTGCACATATACATGTGTACACACACACACACACACACACACACACACACACATTGAATTCATAAACATGTTGATTAGACACAGACTTAGACACAAAGTACAAACTTGTCATCCACAAATGTCAGTTTTGCCTATAATGGTTACAAGAGGCTGTAACCTCCATCAGTCACGTTTTCGTGTGTATGCGTTTGTGTGCTTATAGTGTTTTGAAGATTGGTGACTGCTGGTCCGCAGACTGTCCATCCGTGAGCTGATTGAGCCTTGGAGCCACATGTTGTTGTTTTGCTGCCTTGATTGAAGAAAAAGCAAGCCTAATGAAAGCTATCTGTCTGAACCGCGCAGGTCCGCTTTCACGGCTTTTGAATCCATCAGAGGTTCCACGCCCGTTTTCTCTTTCCTTTAGTTTCTTCCAGTTGTGCTCATTTAGCTGCAGATAAAGCGTCATTTCCTTGTCTCTCAGTCCCTTGAGGTTTGATCTAGCAGCCTGCTGCATGGGAACTACCTGGATTTGCATAAATGTGTTGTTACTCATGTATGAAGGTGGATGGGGAGATTCTGAAGCTTGAGGGTGTGTGCACGTCATCACGTTTTTGGTTTGCCTGTGATAATAGCTGTGCAGTATGTTTGTTAATTGGAACTGGACTGGAATTGATGTATGCAAACGAGCACTCTAGTGATGTGTTTTTTGTGTTTTGATTGCCTCAGTAATTTCAGTTAGCATTTTTTGTTTGTGTGCAGTTACAAATTAGAAAGTTACAAGCCTTAAAAGGACCAAATTGGCTGATTGGCATGCATGATCGGAATTAGCTAATTAGCCAATTTATATATTTTTATTTTGTCTAGTCTGCATTGCAATTTTATGATGTAAATACTGAGGCAGGTAAGTACACTTGCATGTTATTTGATTGCTGCTGCTACACCTCTACCAAAAATAGCACAATTATGCATGATTCATTGGGCTGCGTAGCCATTTGCCTCCTGCTTTCAGTGTAGTACTTTGTTTAATTCATGTTATTTGAGTAGACAACTGATGTTTTCATTTAAAAATTTAAACTGCACCTTTGACGCATCAAAGAGCGGATAATATTGATTTTACATCTTTGGCAATAATAATATAATATAATTAATGAGATGCTATATGCTAGCCTGTTTTCATATGCTTGGTTGGCATATGTTTGTTTGGATGTTTATATAAAAAAGGGGGAAAAATAAGGTTAAAAATTGACCAATTTGTCTACAAGGGAGTGCGAATCGACCATAAATAACATAACTCACTGTTGCCCTCTCTGTGTGTAATAATACCAAGTCAAAATTCAGAACTTAGTTTTTTTATAAGATCCATGATGCGCTTTCTTAATTCTTTTATTTACATGTATTTGCCTCAATCCATTTGATAAACACACCCAATTCCTGTTCTGTTTATTGCAACATGAACATATGACTGCAAAAGCCAGCAAATTGGAAAATATTGCTGTCAGCATAAATAACTGATCTGCTCAATTGTGCTCAGATGATTATGTAATAGTTGTGACAGGCCTGTTTACTGTTTTCTATGAGAATCTTGACCAATCTCTGTTCCACATGGGTGTTCATGAGATTAGGGCCTGCCCACATCTCGTGAATACTTGAGTATTAGTTTGTTACATTGGTATTTATCTGTTTATTTAGTATTTGTACTATTTACCAAATAAATAACTGACTCAAACTATTCCAGAATTATCATTTTAAGGGTTATTCAGGCTCGTTTAGAAATATCAATGAGCATTGGAAGCCTGTAGAATGCTGTTTGGGTCAGCCCTACATTTGAGCCAACAAAAGTGTTTTGGTCAAATACTGCAGGCCAATCTTTACCAGTGTCACATTATTGATTCCATGTTATTGATTGACTAAGGTATTTTTAGTTTGTTGCAGTGCAAATCACAATATGCGGCAGTGTAATCCTTATTCTAGTATTTTGTCTATGTCATGCTGCCCTGCTCTCAATGAATGATACGAGTGAGTTATGTCGTTGTCCAGTCCATGATCGTATGGTCAGATATGCGCACTCTTTCATTCTCTCTCGCGGTCTTTCGCTCTCCCTCACACATTTGGCATTCAGCTCACTGCCTGTTTGAAGTCCTCTGCTAGTGGGTGGCTGGCACTGAGCGCATGAGAAGCCTTCATGTTTCTAAATGACTACATGATTGTGAATTGATATGTGAGTGATATGGTGCCTCTTAGGGTATCACTGGGACAGTGTATGTTTTAGGTCTTTTTTTTGTATATAGATGTGTGTATGATGGTGTTTTGTATGTGAGAAGCTGTGTGTGGTCACTACAGGAGAAGCTAATGTTGGAATAACTTTGATATGGCTGCTTTGATCAGCGCTCCCATCTGCTCCCTTTTAGAAGTTCTGTCTCTCTCCAGCAGCTACTGAGGATGTCAGTACATTACTGCTTTTATTCCCATGTAGAGACAGAAAACGGAATGGAGACTGGCAGAAAAAGAGAGCGTGTGGCTCAGAGGGATAGATGTAAGAGAAATTGTTAGTCTGTATTAGGAGGGGTCAGTATTTTGGTGGCTGATTAATTTGGTCATTTTCACCTGAAGTTGCTTGGTTCAATATTGGAATATATTGCTGCTAATTGAAGCTAGGCATTGAGAATGACAACGGTCAGCGTTAAACACAATACTAACGTATTGCATCAGATTAGATGCTAAATTACTTGACAGTATGTTTTTCTGAACACTTTATGGATACTGTAAATATTTAAAGTGCGCAGACCAACTGTAGGCTTTGTTGCAAAGTGAGCATAATTAGTCCTGTTTAATTGGATGTAGTGCGGTTCGTGAAAAAATGGTCTTTGTACTCAGATTTTGAGGTTATGTAATGCTTTTCCAACCTCACAGAAGTAGCTACAAAAAACATCTTTATGGGCAGAGCATGGACTGTTAATCTGTCTTTAGACTTTTAACATGTCTTATGCTTTTGTTGGCATGTTGATCAAAAAAAAAGTGCAGAATTGCTGCAAACTGTGATGGTACATGACTGGAGGCAGTATGTGGTGCTCGTAAACATTGCTATTGTGATACCGTTGTTTCTGCCTGAGTACAAAACGGTGGTGTTGGTCACCTAGAAAGCAGTTGATTGAATGAACCCTTGATTGAATGTCCTGCTGACTGTTACAGTTCGCTCTTGTTGCCGCTGGTGGCAGAATTTTCCATTTTTATTAAATTATAAAACACGATATCCAGTTTGTCATACGTCTACAATTGTAGTGTAAATGCAGAACTACACTATCATTCAGTGTAGATCTTAGTGTGAGGCTCTTTTAACAGTATCAGCAGATAATTGTTAATGTTGACATCGAACAGATGTTTACATCTGACAGATATTTCAAACAGAGATGCTTGGTGTGGTCTGGAACAGCTGAACGTTTAGGCAATGCTAGACTATTGCGCTAAAATATTTGCGTTTGTTCGTTTCACTGCATTTACAACATTTATATATTATTATATACATATATAATATTTTAAATGTAACTGCATTGGTATTGGAAAAGCCTCTTGGTCTAGAATTCTTCATAGGTGATAAAGTAACGTTGCAGGCTGTGTTTCATGCTGAAATCCCTACGCTTTGCAAATGCACTTTTCTCCATTTTTCTGGTCTAGACATGGGCTGAACCAAATTGATTTAGAATTATTTGATGCCCTACTTTTGTTGGTTCCTCAACAAATTTTAGAGCCAGGAATATTGAACAGACAAACTGTTCCGTGAATTTGTCCAGCAGAGATGGAGTTGGAATATTTCAGCAGAGATTGCTTTGCATTGTCAGGTAGCAGAGTGCAGCTCAGGATTTAAAGGTTTTTTGTATCATGTAAATTACTGTTAGAGAGATAGGTTTTCAATGTTGCTTGAACATTTGTTTTAAGGACTAAATGTTTAACAACCCAGGCTGAAGAAACGTGTACACTTTATTCACAGTCTGTCTGTCAGCCATCCACATGTGGATATTACATTAGTCGGATTGCTATATGACAATATTTTGTTACACATATTTCGTTATATATATCATGACATATATATATTAGGGGTGCGGGAAAAACTCGATTCTTAGATGCATCGCGATGCGGACGTGAACGATTCTGAATCGATTCACAAATGTCAAAAATCGATTTTCTAAATATTTGATTTATAACATAATGTTGACGGAACGCAAAGGCGGAACTGGAAGTGCGGAAGTGCAGCGCCCGGACAGTCTGTGGCGGCACATACCAAAAACACAACTGGATGAGCGAGAAATCCGACCGACAGCCTCTGCATTAAAGCCAGGTTAGGTCAGGAGTCACAACACAAATGTTAAGAAGAGACATTTTGCCTTTCAACAAAGTCAAACCACCTTTGGAGCCACAACATTTAATGTCCAGTACGTGTTAATGTCGTAGTATGGGCTAAAAATATAAATGAGAGCGCAGATTTACTTCGCTCTGCTTTAAGCTTTAGCTTTAGCCGCTTTCCTTCCCATCTGCGCCAGAAAACTTTTCTTCAAAACTAGAAGAGTTTCTTGTAAAATGTCTCAGCGTCCGGCTGTTTTACGAGGCTGAAGTCACTTCTCATTTGCTTCTCGTTCTAGTTTTCCCGTTTCACCTTAAATTTTGCCTTAGGTGCCGAATGTAACTGCTGAACCATTTAAGGTGGAACGGGAAACTTCGAAAGAGAAGCGAGTTCATTTTCACAACTTTTTAGAGAAAGACAGTCTCTCGTTGCAGATTTAACTGCGCTGCTTATAAATGCGAATAAGTCCTCCCAATGTTCGTCTTAATCTCTGTTTTTTAATTCGCTACTAGCGAGGCCAGACCTCGGTGCTATGTGACCTGCTGTCTGCTGTCTGTTCTTGGTCGTTCAGAACCAGGGCTTTCGCGCTATGATGCACACTTTGGAGCCGAGATTCAGCGTCCAGTCTCGAAAATACATAGGCCCCCCCATGCATTTACATTATGGATCATTACAAATACTTCATGCTTTAAAACTACCAAGTCCTCAGACAGTAGGAAGATAGAAATCCTGTATAGATCGAATCATGAGGTGCCTAAAGATTCCCACCCCATATATATATATATATATGTGTGTGTGTGTGTGTGTGTGTGTGTGTGTGTGTGTGTGTGTGTGTGTGTGTGTATCTCATGACAAATTGTCACTATACTTTTCTGAGCATATCATGGATATGCAGTACGTAAACGCTTCTGAACTACAACGAGAGCACAATTAATACTGTGTAATTGGATTTAGTTCATCACAGTATGTGAAATGTCATCGTATGTTATCATATCAAATGATATGGCACAAAAAATATTTTGTGCCATATCATGTATAGTGAAAACATCATAGTGTCTTGATATTGGATTTTTGCCATATTGCCCAGCTCTAATCTCTCTCCATCTGATTTTCCTTTTTTTTTTGTTTCTATCTTACTTTTTCTCTCCCCAGGATCAGGGTGTTCCATTGTAAAATGAGTACCTATCATATTGTTGCTGGGTCTGAAGCTCAGGATTGGTACTTAAAACACGTGGAAATGTCATGGATTCACTCGTCAAGCAACCGTGTGTGATTCACTATGGATTTTGCCTCTTGACATTTCTTAGACTGCTCTCGGCTCATTATATGTTTCTCTGAATCTTTCACAAGTGCAAATTAAAACTGCAGGAACAATTTTACTATGCAAAGGTGTCCTCCAAATGGCATTACGCGAGCGTCTGCCAAAACTGAGTACAGTTTGGCTCTGGCTGTGTGAGTGTCTTTTAACCACCCATCCCAACAGGTGGTCCTGCAGAACATCTCAGTCTTCTCTGTCTTAGTCTTTCTTTTCTTCTGTGCTTGTTTCTTTTTTGTCTTGTTTTCTTCGTTATTTTTATTTCTTTCTACTACTTGCCTTTCTGTTGTCTTTGTCTGTCTTTTTTCACTGTGTGAGAAGTCACTAAAGCTACAACTAAAGCTGTTGCATCACATCTCTTTGGTTGCATTTGTGACCTTTTGTCTTTCTTTTTGTTTTTTTCTTTTTTGCCTCACTGCTGTAACTCAGGCTTCCGCATTTTTGATGGGAGTTGTCAGTCGTCAGGCCCTTGTATGAATTCTGGCAGGCACGCTCTGTTCTAGTCCTGCTGGAGCTTACATATGAGCTGTTTTAGATTTAAACTAGTGTCAAAGTACAACAGATTACCTATAAAATCCAAACGAATTAGTGAGCTATTACTGACTGTAAATATCTGCGCACTTACATAGTGGTTTCAATATTTCTTGTGTTTGAACTGGATTTGAGGGAATTGAGTGAAATGTTTGGATGTGTTTTCATGTGCTTGTCTCTGAGTATGCTTCAAGCCAGCGAATGCTCTTAGTCTCAGATGTTTCACAGCTCGCACAGTCAGACCGAGTAGTGGGTCAGTATTTTTCACTCCATTTTAGAGGTCTGAGCAGTGCACGGTTTAGTTTAGATTGCATGGTACCACCCTTTCCTTTCCGATACTGAAACATCAAGTATCAGCTGATACAAACCAATTATCAACTGAAATGATCCAGTATTTTTTATTTTAAAACTACTAAGCTTTAAAGTTCATTCAGTTAAACTCATTTAGAAAATCTCCATTAATGTGTACGTTAGTGCAAATGTAACACATTTGTAATAGAGATGTTTTTTTCAAGTGCTTTTAACAGGTCTTTTAACTGGCTGTAATTAGTTGGTGAGTAATTGTTAATCGTTCATAATGACCCCTTGCAAAGGCCCGGTTGTTGGCATTGAAAACAGTGCCCAAAAACTTAATGACAAACTGCGAGAAGAACACTGGTGTAGGTGAGGATTAATTTTAGGCTGGTTTTGTGTGTGAGTGAGTGAACTTGGCTGTTCTGTTGCAACTCTAACAGTGTTTGTGTAATGTGAGACGAGTGTGTTGAAGAGTTGAATCTCTTTTCCAGCCCGACCTCCACACACACACACACACACACACACACACACACACACACACACACACATCTGTAGCTGTTTAAACTCACATGGCCGACCTCTTCTGGAAATCTGCATCCACGCCCTGAGCAGTCTCTCTTTCTCTCTCTGTCTCTGTCTCTGTCTCTGTCTCCCTCCCTCTCTCTCTCTCTCTCTCTCTCTCTCTCTCTCTCTCTCTCTCTCTTTTCTCTCATTCTCTCATTCTCTCTCTCTTTCTCTCTCTCTCTCTCTCTCTCTCTCTCTCTCTCTCTCTCTCTCCTTTCTCTAGGCATGTTCTTTGTGTGTTTCTCTCTGTGTGTGTGTGTGTGTGTGTGTCTCTCTCTTCTCTCTCTTTTCTTTCTCTAGGCATGTTCTCTTTGTGTGTTTCTCTGCATCTGTGTGTGTGTGTGTGTGTCTCTCTCTCTCTCTCTCTCTCTCTCTCTCTCTCTCTCTCTCTCTCTCTCTCTCTCTCTCTTTCTTTCTTTCTTTCTTTCTTTCTTTCTTTCTGTGTCTGTCTTTCTCTGTATCACCCTCTCTCTCTCTCTCTCTCTCTCTCTCTCTCTCTCTCTCTGTGTATATCTTTCTTTGTATTTCTCTCTCTCTTGTTGTGCCCATATCTCTCTATCTCTCTCCTAATCTGCATCTCTGTCTCTCTCTGTATGTGTATCTTTCTCTTACCTCCCTGTTTCTCGTGTATTTTTCTGTATCTGTCTCTCTGTATGAATTTTTCTTTGTATCTCTCTGAGTATCTCTCATTCTTTCTGTATGCGTATCTCTGTATGTCTCTCTGTATGTGTATCTCTTTCTCTGTATCTCCCTGTGTGTCTCTGTATTTTTCTCTCTGTCTCTCTATATGCAGCTGTCTTTATATATGTATCTCTTTCTGTGTCTCCCTGTGTCTGTATATCTTTCTCTTTGTCTACCTTTGTCTCATTTTCTTCTTGCTTCTCCTACTTTTCTTTTTTTTTTCTTCCTTCCTCTGTCTGTTTATCTACCTATCTGTTTGGACCCATATCTGTCATTACTGTGATCTGATCTCTGCCCTGTAAGGAGGCGCATGTGCATGTTAACATCTTTAGCTGCTATTATTTGCCATACTGGCAACACTGAATGATGGGCAAAGTGACGTGAAAATAATAATATCTAAATATATACATATATTTTGATGATGCAGCTCTCAAAAGATCGTACCTGCCACATTCAAGCAGCTCATCAGATTTTGAATGTAACCTAAGTGAACTCATGTATAACCACCTTAACTCTGTCAGGTGCTTAACGTTACGGCTAATCAGATCTTGGAGACTGTTCTCTGTTTTGTTTAAGCGGTTAGGGTTAAAATTATAGTGCACAGTTACCCCAGTTCTTCGCTATTCTATGTGTCATTTGTGACACATTGTATGTACTGTACACTCTCTGCGGTCTTCTTTTGCTCTCGCACAGCTGATTTTCCTGGTTGCACCTGTCTGCACTGTTCAAAAAGGCTTTTTCATAAAAGCGCTCTGCCACTGCATGAATCATTTGTTCCTGGGGTATTCTGGGAAATTCAAAAGGTTCAGAACTTCACAAATTTAAATCTGCGTGAGACGGGTAGTGCATCAGCTGTGACGGTGAATTTAGACGAAAGTGAATGTGTGTGCATACATGTCCTTCACTTGTCCTACATCTCTCTTTCCGAATGTCTGTCTGTCTGTCTGTCTGTCTGTGAAGGACTATCTGACAGGATCATTCTGAATTGAGTCAGACCTTTTTGCAGAGAGAGTGAGGAGTGCTTTGATGGGTGTAGCTTATGCGGTTGCTAAATTTGGATCGTCACAGAGGAAAATCAGATGTTTTACGAATGTAGTCTAACCTTTTAAACTAACATGTTATGATCAGCCTTTACAAGCGAAGTAGCCGGTACAGTAAATGTAATGTAAAATACAGAAACAAGTTTCATTTATGGAGGATGGACTACGTGTTAGGGCGACGTAATCGGATAGTGTCGATGATGGATAAGGAACCCAGAGGCGATGTGTAAAAGGCAGTTATTGCTGTTTTGGTAAAATACCAGAGAATTAGCTCTCTCTCCTATAGGACTAATCTACTGCAAGACAGCTCGTAAATATGTTGGGAAATAAAAGGTTCATATTAAGGGTTCAAATTAAGGGTTACATAGTCTTTTTTTTTTTCAGAATACTCTTTCTCTGCTGCATGTGATTTTACTGAGTAAAATTGCAATGTTTTCTGTACAGCTTAAGTGTCCAGGTGGTTAGTTATGAATTATGAAAATGCCCCTAAATAGGATAAAAAGTAGGTCAAAGCTTTTTTTATTTTTTATTTATTTATTTATTTATTTTTTAAAACTAGGCAACGTTTGTGCTAATCATTTTTAAATATCGCTCTGGCCTACTGCACAGTGCATAGCTTGTTAATAAGTATCATGATATTGGCTTTAGCAATACTGATATCACAGGAGACAGCAGTAGACAAATGGGCCTTTCAACCAGTTAGTGTTTTTGTGTGTGCTGTGAGCATCCTAACCAACCACAGCTCCAGATGAGTGTTTCTGTGGGTATTTTGGTGAATAGTTTGTGTTAATTGGAAACTTCTTTTTATAGCTGCAAAGGCCTGGAGGTAGGACAGTAGTTATTAATACATGGAAAAGTCATCGATTCTCACATCAATCAAAATTCTAGCTTGTTTAGTGAACAAATGCATCTTATTCATGACAGGCATCCATGTCACCTTGCCTCATAGCGCAACAAACTGCAGTGCTTTCCACGTGACCACTGTAGCTAAAAGAGAAGAGATGCCGTACAATTAAAATGTGTAGGAGAACTTTTAATTCCCGGGTGATAAGAAAAATTTTTAGTGTAAAATCCTGCCTCTGACTCCACTCCTCATTTTCTTTTTTTTTCTTGTTTTCCTCACACCCAGAGGTCAGTGTTGGTGGTTTCCCTTTTTGTGGTTGGGGGTGTGATGTTAATAGTATCAGGTCATGCCACATCAGCTACAGTGCGCGCCCTTTTTTTTTTTTTTTGCGGGTCGTGTATGTTGCAAGTTGTTGTTGTTGTTGTTATCGGGGGTTGCAGACCCATCCGTATCAGCAGGAGTTTCCCCCAGCCCCAAATATGATATGGTGCTTATTTACTGGGCCAGAGCCTTATCTGCAAAACCAGTGCTGTGGACACACACACTCTTAAAACATTGCATTAGTTTACCGCGTGTTTACTTATAGTCTTGTCAACGTTGGTCTGCACATGCACACAGACACACTTGTTGCATTAAATGTGATGTGAATTTGCTGTGTTTACTCTGTGTCTTATACACACACACACACACACACACACACACACACACACACACACACACACACACACACACACACACACAGACTCTTACTACATTACATTTAATGCATTTACCATGTTTACTTAGTCTTGTCCACATGCGCCTAAGCACACACACGCGAACACGTAGAGCATTGCATTAATTTATGATGTTCATTTGCAGTCTTGTTCAAGACTGTTGTTCAAGTCAGAGTTTACTGTTCATGTATTTAATTTGCAGTCAAAACAGCCATTCAATACAAGATTATTCATTTTTCAGCCTCATGGAAAAAGCAGAAAGTGACACAGATGCCTCAACATCTAAATGTTTTTTTTTCAGCATTTGGTTTGTTAACCCTTTGTATTTATTACAGCTACTATTCTCTTTGAGAGACTTACTTTGTTTTTCCAAGCAATCTGCAGGGATATTTTTTACACCTCTAAAGTTCAGTCATGGAAGTTGGTTACATGTTCTGCCTCTCACAATCCAGATAATCCCAACCACATTCAGTGATGTGAAGTTCAGGACTCTTGGGTGGCCAGTCCATTATTGGTGTTCTGAGAACGCCAGTAACATCTTTGTTTGATTTGAAAACTCTTTCTGTTTCCTTTTATCAGTAACAACTTTTTGGCAGCTACACATCCTTTCAGACTCAGTGTGTTGAGTTGTCATTTCACAGTGAAAACATGAACAAACACCTGTGATTTTTTTCAGATCTGAAGGAAGAGTGGAGCTTGATTTTTCTTTGTCTCTTAAAGATAAAAGCTGTATGTACTGTTTATCTGATGGTGGTGGTTTTGGTGGTCTACCAGGTCTTACACGCTTGTTAGAAGTCCTGTTTTAAAAATTTTTGAACTCCAGTTTTAGAAGCTCCTGTTTTTCCCTTTTGTTTTCCGTTGACTTTGACTTTATGTAACTGTATCATCTTGTATCTAAGACTTTAGAAAGGTCTCCTAAAATGAATAACCTGTACTTAATGACCAGTTTGACTGGAAATTAAATAAAGTTGATTTCTGACATGCACAGTTTTGTACCCTCAGCCCCCAGTGCCGATGGTGGTGTAGGTGGGGGAGTATGTGTGTGTGACTGGACACTCATGCTTTTTTACCAGTGGTCTTATGAAGTGGGGCAACATGGTGGAAATGTGCTGACTGACCAAAATGTGGTGGGGGTGGACGACAGGAATGGGGCTCACAGGCTTACTGTGTGTGTGTAAAGATCAAGCACGTTGCTGCTGCTGCTGCGTTGGAATGCCAGACACACTCATTCTAGTAAAAATCTGTGTGTAACAGCAGCTGAATCTTTCTTAATGAACACGGTGCTCTGCTCTGCACGGCTCGTCCTCCCTGACTGTAAACGGTCTTGTGAAGAAATGTGAGAGTGGAGAACGCTGACCCAGATAGCAGGGATGAATACATGAGGATTGCAAAATGAAGTTAGAGAGCATTTGTAATACAGTATTAAATTTAATACCAGCTTACAATATCAGCTCATTTTTGAATGGCTTTTAGTTATCAATAGTCCAGTGTCATCAGAGTATTTGTAATTATCTTTGCTCTTATCTGCCGCATTAAATACATAAATAGATTCTTCAAATGGAAGCTGATTTTTTTCACATGTACGTCATACACATCTGCGTGACACTTAAAGATCCTCTTTGATTTCACTCATAAAGAAATCTCACTCCTTTTTTCTTTTCCCAACAACATCTACGTCTTTTGCTCTTTGCCTCTTTATTAGTGTGTTCTCCCATTTTTTTCTTTTTTTTTTTATTAGCCCCTCCTCCACCTCCCTCACCCATGCATGTGACTCTCTGGCGCTCTTGCTCTCTCACACTTACTCATGCTCTCTCTCTCTCTCTCCCTCTCTCTCTCTCTCTCTCTCACACACACACACACACACACACACACACACACACACACACACACACACACACACACACACACACACGCGCGCACACGCATCAAACCCTTTGTTCTCCAGACGCCGCCCAGGCCGTATTTGCCAGGCAGCAGAAGAACTGTCGTCTCCTTGGCCCTGTAGTCATCTTAGAAGTACAAGAAGCCTGAAGTGTAGTGGTTTATAATTACCCATTAGTGTAATCCATATTTCTTTTCCTGGCCTGTTAACAGTAAATTCCCACCAGCTCTTTACTGTAGCTTTTCCTGGAATTATCTTTTTACCCCTTACAGTATGTTACTCTGTGTATATGTGTTGCTCTGTGTGTTCGTGCATTTTTCCTCCCAACTTTGATGTGCGCAGTGATCTCCCACAAGTGATCAGTGCAGACTTGATTTCCTGTTTTCTTTTTGCTTCACAGCATTGTTTAGTCATTTCCTGAAAGAGAGGGCTCAGGGTTTGTGTGTGTGTGTGTTTTGAGTGTCAGAGGGAGGAGCTTTGCATGCAGGCGCATGTGCGGTGGACACTGAAGTGTGTTTAAATTACGTCTGAAGGGCAGTAGAGACTTGGACTGGGTATAGCCAGCTGGTTCACAATACAAGACCTGTGTAGCAAATAACAAGCTGGGTACAGAAGCTGTGGACAAAACCTTATGAGGTGTATTGGCCTCCTGTAGCTGCTGCTGTCAGCGTTGGGTGGCTGTTTCATTGTATATTCCCAGTTGTATGCTGAACACTAATACTGTAAGGTGTATATACTATGTAGTAAAAATCTTAACAATTATTTGTCAGGGCAGCATGTTTAAGACTGAACCGACATACTGAACTGTTTTTTCTTAAGTACTGTAGAGAGGTGGTTGTTGTTGTTGTCGTCGTTGTCGTCGTTGTCGCCGTCCCTAACAGTGCCATCAACAGTTGAGTATACCCCATGTTGTCACTCACAGAACAGTATTATATTATTGTATATAATAAGAAAATAACAATAAAAGTGTGATTTTGTTCAACACCAGTTATTAGCTCAAATTTATGATTAGCTTCACAAAAAGACTCTCAGAATATCAGAGCTATCACCTTTTCTGCCGTTCTCCTCGCCACCATCATTCACATTTGATTGAGGCACTTAACCTCAAGTTGACCTGTGGGTTCATGTCAAATTGCTTTAGGGGAAGCAGGTCATCCACCTGGTAATGTCTGCTTTTGTCGTTTCCTTTTGAAATGGCCATTGCCGTAAGATCCAAAGTACCTTCTTGCTCTAACTGATATAAGTTGCTTTGCTGTGTATCATATACCATATAGGACTAAATGATAGTGATAGTGTGCCATATCAAGATTATATTGCGATGTATTGTGATTGCAGTTGGCCTTGCATTGTATTAAAAACACGCTTGTGAATCACTGATGCATTGAAACTTGTCCTGTGTTGTTTTTGACCACAGAATTTGCCTGTTGGAATTCTTCAGAACTACCACAGAAAATCTCTTTCTGTTTGCATCATCTTTTGAGATGAGTTTCGTTATTTCCTTTGGAGGGTCTTAGTCAAGTAATTACTTCATAGGTGGTGAAATGTGGTGGGAAAACACACCTTGGCTTATTCAAGAGGGAAGCAGAAGCAAGGGTCGGTGGTCTTTATAAACATTGCCAAGTTGCTAACTGTTTCTCCTTCATGTGTCAGCTTCCACTGTGTTCCAGATGCACAAGCTTAGTATAGGCACAGCACTGAATAAATAATAGCACTTTTGAATTGGGCTCACTGTATGTGCCAAGATCCAGTTTTTGTGTTGATTAGAGTAGGCAATTCATTTTCTTATGCTGTGCATTGGTTATATTTTCATACTGATATCGATACAAGTTTAATCTGGTTGTGGAAAACTGCCTCTCTAGGTTCTTAAGGATATACGTTTAAGTAAACTGCAGTGTATTTCTGAGTGAAACACGATGTTAGGGAGGATCTTTGATCTTGGTGAGCGTTTTTTGCTTGATGACAATTGGGGGTGCTGGCATGATAAATATTGCTTAATATTTGCTGGACATGAGCTAACAAGCTAAAAAAAGGACACTTTTAGGTTGACTTGAAGCTTCAGCCTTTGTCTTGTCTAGATAAATTGTGCAAGGTCAAAATAGTAAGTCCTTGGCTTACGGGAGTTTTATTCTGTGAATTTATGCTGCTGTGTTATTGAAACCTTCCCATAATCACCTACTGAGAAGTATTTTGAATAGTCCTAGAATAAGTTGTAAAAAGCCTGAACCAGTGCAGACTAGGGGTCATCAGAGTACCAGAATTTTGACCTCAGTTCTGATCCCTGGTGTAGTGTTATGATACCGGAGACAAAAACAATGCTAAAAATTGGGGATGCATCGATACAAGTTTTGTCAGACAGAGTACATATTTTTTTAGTACTCACTTATACAGAGTTCAATACTATGCTGTAAAACATATTTACAAATACATAGGTGTGAATGAGAGCAATGTACCTTTAAAAATGAAATCATTAAAATGCTTGGCTTGAGTAGTGCTGCAGTGGAGAAGAGCCCCAATCTGTTTCTTTTCCACAGCGGTCTCTTTAGCACAGTGACAGCAAGAATCACATTCAAGTCTAACACGTCTGATGAGCTCACATTTTGAGTTTTAGGTCTTGTTGGGAGTATCTTGTTTGGCTGGTTGAGCTGTAGCTGAGTGTCCTCTAAATCCAGATAGACACTGTGATTTTCTTGTTGTTGTTTGGTGACTTGCATTGTATCTTTAAATAGACCAGCGTTTATGGACAAAGCTAAAGATTTAGCCTCTACTGACAGCTCTGTCTACAAACAGTTTAAAATAAAGCTGTTTCATTTAAAACACACTGCTCGCCGAGTACCGATCAAGAGAAACAATACAGCTGAGAAACTGAGCAGCTCAGCTAACACTACACTGAAGCTAAAAGCCAGGTGGTTACAAGTACACAGTAGGACAATAGGAAGGAGGTCTCTCTACAGCCTATTTTACAAAAAAATAAGTTGTGTAATTCAAATAATTATACTGATTATAATTTGATTAATTCACATGAGTAATCAACTAAATATTAGTTCATTTACAGCCCTAGTACAGCTCTTTCAAATACCGCTGTGGACAAAAGTGTGGTCAGGAATATTAACAAAAAAACTGCATTCAAAGGTGAGCAATTTTATACACAGTGTTCATCTTCCACATCGTATTGTGTGTTTTAGATTTCTTTTTCTGTAAGCTAGATTGGCATTGGTGTGTGTGTGTGTGTGTGTGTGTGTTTGCTTATTAAAGGGAGAGAGTGATTGTGGCCACTTCCTGCCTCTTTCCTGCTTCCTGTGAGAGCTTCCTGTTCCTGGATGAAAAGCTCGAGCCTTCAATGCTGCTGACGTTTTTATACACGCTCTGTCGGGACCATCTGCGCTTCTTCAGCATCACTGCTGCGCACACACACACTCCTCCCTTTCATACATCAAATCTTTGTCTCTAACACATACAGACGTTTATTCATGTCATTTAGCTTCTCTCTGCGGTTTCTCTCCTGCAGTTGTTTTTGTACAGTGTCAGGAATGGCCATGCAGATGCCCCACATGTGTGACCCCCATGACACTAAATGTCCACATGTTTGTAGATGCCTCCTTATCCAGTGTTTCCTTTGAAGTCAAGGGTAATAATAGGGAGTTTGTCCCCTCTTTGCTGCAAGAACAGCTTCTTCTGTTCTGAGAAGGCTTTACATTCGATGTTGAAACTATGCTGCGAATATTTGATTTCTGCTGGAAGAGCATTAGTGAGGTCAGGTACTGTTGTTTAAGCCACTCCAACTCATCCCAGAGGTATAGGATGGCGCTCTTTTCTCCAGAGAACACAGTTTTGTAGTCCTCTAGCTGAAGCTTAGCATTGGGCATGGCGACCTTGTGTTCATGTTTGGATGTTCCGTAGCATCGCATTCTTTTGGCTGCATGCGTGCAGTTTAATGCCTTTGTCAGCAGTTGGTGCCCCTTAAAGTAAGCTCAGTTCACTAATTTGAAGGGGCGTCTGGATGGATAAACCTCACTCTGACCTTAATCTCAGTAGCCTAATAAGAGAAATGATTTTGCTCTTTCAGTTTTAAAAAATGGAAAAAGGATTGTTACAAAGTCAGGATAATATTGTTGGTCATGTAGGTTAGTCCTATTCAGGACTTTGTCCTTACTTTACAAAACCAAAAACCCCTTGCAGACAAAGTCCAGCCAATTCATGCTTCTTTCTCAGCTGATCTCTTTCCTGTGTTGCCCTTTGTGGCCGACTGAGTGTACTGCAGTTCACTGCATATTTATTTGGTAAAATTCTCAACTGAAAAAAATGCCGCTCTACAAAGAGAGAGGAAAACATTTGTTCAAGCCAGCTGTAAAATTTGCCAGAGAATTCCAGCATACAGGAAAAAGGATGGTCATAATTTCTGTAGTTCCTTTAATGATCTGTAACCGGGTTCATACAGTACTGACTCTTTATTGTGTGTAAGAAGAAGAATATTACTGACCTCTGTGTTGTACTTCACTCATTACTTTAAAGTAATAAAATTTTTTATATATATATATATATATATATATATATATATATATATATATATATATATATATATATATATATATAACATGGCAAACAATGGCTAACAATGACTGGGAGCCGGTAACCAGTCATTTGCATAATGCTAACTGTGGAGGCTGTTAACTTTCGTTCACTCGTAGTGACGTTAGTATTTCTGAATGAGCTATTCCTGTAATCAGTGTAGTCCATGATGTGGTGGGTCATCATGACTCTGCAATAATGTTTGTGTGTGAAGGCAATAGAATGGCCCCTCTCTCTCGCGCTCTCTCTCTCTCGCTCTCTCTCTCGCTCTCTCTCTCGCTCTCTCTCTCGCTCTCTCTCTCGCTCTCTCTCGCTCTCTCTCTCGCTCTCTCTCTCGCTCTCTCTCGCTCTCTCTCTCGCTCTCTCTCTCGCTCTCTCTCTCTCTCTCGCTCTCTCTCTCGCTCGCTCTCTCGCTCGCTCTCTCTCTCTCTCTCTCTCTCTCTCTCTCTCTCTCTCTCTCTCTCACTCTCTCGCTCCCTCTCTCTCACTCCCTCTCGCTCTAAATTCAGTTCTCTCAGTGCTGATTGTTTGCACTAACAGAAGCCCTTCTTCTTCTTTTATATGAAGCTTAAACCGAGAAATATGGATTGCCAAACTTTCATTTGGCCTTTTGTGTGCAAGTGTAATGCTGATCAAGTCTTTATTCACTGTTGTGTGTTTGAGAGAGAATGATCTAGTACATGCCACACATTAAATCTTTCTTCAGTGTAATCTCTCTCTTCCTTTCTCTCTGGATGCACTGCACAGCATAGACAAAGCACTGTTGCTGGGTAGGGACTGCAACAAATACATTCTGCAATATTTGATGATTAAAATATCTGAAAATAATAAATCAATAAGTAATGTTTGCCACTGTTATCTGCAGGTATTGACATCCTGTGTTTTCATTGGCATCGATGAATATATCCAGAATTACCTGATGATGGGGCAAAACTTTAAATGAGAGCCTTTTAACTGTATCGCACCAAGACAGGTCAAACTGATCGGTTTGGGGAAAAAGAAAACATTATGGTTAGAATAACAAAACCGTGAAATGGGGGGAGGTTGAGGTGGGGAATGGAAAAAAGGAAGCTACAAATGAAAACCACAAAGAATTATAGGTAGCTTCAGCCCAGTTCTGCAATATTTCTGTTATTTAAGCTTGTGGTTTTCTGCCGTTTAAATTTAAAAAGTGTCATTTGAGAATAAAAATTAAAATCTAAAGTATGAATAAATATCAGCAGCTATTGGCCGTTATTAGAATATTTACCCATCAAAATTGGTATTTACTACAGCTGTTTCAGATCAGTTGGGCTCTAGTTTTTAAGCAGCTGTTTTAGTCTTTTTGGTGCTGACATACTGGGGAAGAAGTAAATGCTGTGTTGCGTTCTATTTTAAAGCTTGCCGTAAGCCATGATTGGATAGTAATGTCTCTTCCCCTGTGAGTGAAACATCGGTCCTTCACTCTACCACTACAGTGCGCAGTGAAAGAGGGCTCAGAAAGAGGGAAATGTAAAAGTTTGACCTGGCTGTATTGATCCATGTTCTCCAGAGGTAGGAGAAGACAGAGGATAAAGAAAGCAGAAGAAAAAGAGAGATTTATAAGGAAAGCTCTCTTGAGGCTGATCTGAGTGCATGTGTGCGTGTATGCATGTGTGTTCTCAGTGCTCTAGTTACCTGACCATACTCACCTGGGAGAAAAAGAGGGTTATGTAAAAGTGAATGTGTTTCCTCTTGGTTTTTGCTAGGGATGCATCTATACCAATACTGGGATTGGGTACTGGGCTGATACTGTGCTAGTTCACTCGTACTCATAAAAATTCACCGATGCAAACATTCTGAGACCACCTTGGAACTGCGTGGTGTAAGTTGAGTGTACAGTACTCCACTAATAAACACAGTAAAGGAGGCTCTTCTCGCACAAAAAGTTGCAGGTAATTTTAAACATCCCCTTGGCAGATTCCCACCAACACACAATCGCAGCCGCTTCCTCAATATGTGTGGTGACATGTAGGCCAGCTAAACGGAGGCAAAGATTTGACAGTTCCTGCCAAAGTCAGTATATGGCAACTTAACTCTGTTTGACTGAAATAGAATAGTGAAGTATAAATGTTTACAGGGTTATTGTTTTGTAAAATACGCTGTAGAGAGACTGTATTGTCTTACTGTGTGCATCACTGCCTGCTTTCAGCTTCTGTGCCCAGCTTTAGCAGTGCTGCTCAGTATCTGTTTGCTCAGTACTCGGAGTGCAGCGTGTTATTTTGAATGAAACAGATTTATTTGAAAGTATTCATGGACAGAGCGTGTCACGTATCATGGATCAAGCGTTTTCATACAGTGTGAGTATATAAATAATAGGCTTTGTCCGTACTTGATGATTTACTCAAATATATGGTCACCAAAGAACAAGATTTCTAAAATCACGTCTGGCTTTAGAGGACATTCAGCACAACCAGCCAAAAACAAAAGACTTCAGACATAAATCCACATCTAGATTGTAAAGATTTAACCGTTAAGATGCTCATTTGCACTAACAACTATTTAATTTTAAGTAGGTTACTCGGTATGGCATTGGACTCCATATTGGCGAATACTTGTACTCGGTCAGAAAAAAAAAAAAGTGTCGATGCATCCCAAGTTTTTGCTTTTTCTGTTGTTTTTCTTTGTTTTAGTTTTGTATTGCTTATCTTGGGCTTTTTTACCTTTGTTTTGCCCTCAGTCCTTTTACACGTGTTGTAGCTATTTTCTCTCTCTCTCCCTCTCCCTCCCTCCCCTCCTGGCATGGCATGTTTGGTGAGGTCACTGTGCTCTCTGTGTGTTTACCGCTGCTCTGTCTCTGTTTTGCAATCATTTATTTTTGAGGATGTGAGCACACTTATACCGCTTTGCGTCGTCTGTTCCAGGCAGTACCGAACCTCCTGTACTAACACAAGAGCTCAGAGGATGATGGCAGAAACAACAGGGCCACAGCAGGCTGTGCTAACAGGGATTGGAGCAATACAGTGTTTTTCAAAATAATCTTCTGCATTTGTAGCCTATGGCTGATTTCCATGGCCAATAATATTGAAGCATTTCTCTGTACTTGGAAAAGAACAGAAAACCTGTTACGGTAGTACTTACAAAGAAGCCAAGGGGCAGTTGCTGAATTCGGTCAGTAGATGTTTTTGATGTATGTATTTTTGTTGTATGCTTTCATGAATACTACAGTTAAATATGAAGGTAAGCAAGCAGGCTAATCTTTAAATTTCTTATTTATTTTCATAGAGATTAAATTAGGTTTCTAAAGGGAGGAATTGGTTGTAATTTATTACTGTCATAGTGGTATCAGGTTCCTCCTGATGGCTGTGGGTACCAGGAATAAATATTTCATATTGTGTTTTATTATTTTTACTTATTTTATATTGTTATATAGTTATAAACTCATGTATTTCACAGGATTCAGCAACTTTGCATGGTACATGGTTGTCTTTTTCCCCCCCTCTTTTCTAAGTACAGGGAACACTTTGAAATTGTCCACTGTAAATTGGCCATTTGCTACAGATGCAGCAGATAAAGAATAGGTTAAAAAAAACGCTGGAGTGTTCCCTGTTGCGTTATCTTGAAACTTTCACCGAGGCAAATCGGCGTGGAAATAGTGATATGGCACTTGTTCATGCATGTCGGTCAATAATCTGACATGGGTGTTGCATTCCAAGCACACATTCTCAGTCATTAAACCTCTCTCTTTTCTCTCTGTTTCTCTCTAGTTGGAGGAGGGCTGAGGGGCGTTATGCTGTAGATCGAGCCTCTATCATCAGTCACTGGAACTGGCTTCAGGCCCACGTCTCTGACCTGGAGTATCGCATCCGCCAGCAGACGGACATTTACCGCCAGATCCGTGCTAACAAGGTCAGAAAAAGACTCAATGCTCACAGGCACACATACACAGTCCTCTCACATGAATTAATGCTCAAACTCTTTCGCTTTCTCAGATACAGACATGCATGTGTTTCTTTCTCTTTGTCACTCTTTCTTGCACACACTGCACCCCACACTTTACACACTTTGAAGTGAGATTTCACAGCTCTGCCTCAGAGTGTTGGAGAGTGGATGTCAGCTTGCTTTCTGCAGCAGAGAGTCAGTGCTGCTCACCATCCCAGCATTCATGCTCACTGTGTCTTTATGGTAGTCAAAGAAGAGTTTTTCAGCGTCTGTATCTTACAGTTTCATATTTTTCTGGCAACACACAAATACAATGACCCTATCAGTCATTGTGATTCCACATCACAGCTGAACCCCGTTTACACCTGGTCATTTCTTGCGACTTTCATCCGGATTGTAACCTAATAAGATTTTAACCACATTCGTTCGCACCTTAATTCTCTGTGTGCCTGCTTAGTCAGATTGAAATCCGATTGCTGTGGCGATTAATGTGCAAATCAGCTCATGATCACCAATAGCCTGTTGTGTTCCTTAATTTTTCTGTTCTGTTCAGAGACAGTTATAAGTCAAAGAGTTGCCACATTGAAAATGATTCATTTCCTTAAACTGGCTTTACACCAATCTTTACAAGTCAGCTGTTTAGAATAATTAACCTCCTGTATTAGTCATCACAATCATGAACCATGTGTGCTGAAAGGTAAAATATTGTAGTGAGACTGTGGGTAATGACAAGGTGAGGTAAAGATTAACCTGGTGCTGTAATTTAACAAACTGTGCTACTGAATTAAACTTGGGGTTGGGGGGGAGGTTCATCATAAGCTGAAGCTTTTTTTTTTTCTTTCCCCTCCCATATGCAGAACAGCAGTGGGAGGCACAGTCACAGTACTGGGAATTTTGGTGACCTTGGAAACGCTTGGATTGACGGATGCATTTACACTTGTATAACATCTGGCTAAAATGCACATTTATTAAGTGTTTTGAGCAGTCAGATTTAAATCTATTTTAAATGTGTCTGTTCATTTTCACTTGTGTTTTTGTGCATAATCTCTGTCTGGATTTAATTCTGGTAGTCAAGACGCATGAAGCAACCAGGTGTAAACGGGTCTTTTGTTTTGGTATAAATTCAGTGTTGTTTTTAATAATACACTAAAGATGAAATGTGACTGGAGAACTGGACTGAAGGTTAATGCAGTAAAAAGACTTTCTCCAGATTATAATGTAATTTAAACATTTGATTATAATCTAGCATTTCAAAATCGGTACAGATAAATTACCACCTTCAGATTGATGAATCACTGTGCATGTTTACCCCTCTACAACAAAGAATGGTGGAATATCAAATCTAACTTTGTTCACTGCAAGTCATTGTAACTGTAAATGCGGGCAGCTTATTGGTGAATAGAACAGGAATGGACATTATGATTGTCATATTCAAGGGTCCGTTAGAGATATTAAACAGAAATTTGCTTAGCCGAGGAGAAGAATAATCTGATGCAATATTTGTTGAGGTAAAGATGAGAATAGAGAGATGTAGTTAGCCTAGTTACAGCTGCATTACCTCTGCCTTAGTCACATACTTAGCACCATCCTTGCGCTCATGTTAAAGTGTTTATAATAGCGAAGTGACATGGAATAAATTTACTTAATAGTAAATATGAGAATCTCTCAGTTGTTGTATTTTCTCTTTGACTTTCTGTAAAACAGCTTAGACAATGATTTCACTCCTCGAATACTGGTGGCTGTAATGGTTGAACAAGTAGTCAAGTACCTGGAAAAGTAAATTTTTTGTTAACAAAAAACATTAACCACCAAAACCACTAAAACAAAAACTAGCAGTAAAAAAACTGTACTTGTTAACAGCAATAAAACCGGCAGTTCTCGAAAACATGAAAGTGAAATCAAACCTTATAATGTCCACTGCAACACACATGCAATTTCAGAAACCACCCTTCATTTATTTAATTTCCACTCAAAACAGCCATTAAGTAAAAGTTATTCATCTCAACTAAATAAAACATCACATTTTTCAGCACTATGTCTCCACATTTTGCCTTTATCACAGCTTCCATTATTTTCAGGAGACTTGCTTTGTTTTCAGAGAAATCTGCAAGGATATTATTTCACACCCCCAAAGTTCAGTCTTAGAAGTTGCATTTTCTGCTTGTGTTGGGGCTGTCGCTTATTTTGCTGTGCATACTAATAGTGCATAGATTTGTATTGTATATTGAAATCATGTCATTTAAACTGTTGGTCCTAGCCATAGTATTTAATATCAGGCGACCACATCGCGGCCCTGGGCTGTGAGTGTAAAGATTCAGTGTCTAACGTACTTTTGTGTGTTTCTCTGCAGGGCCCGGTGGTACTGAGGGAGAGTTCAGTGTGTGAGTCAGTAGCGGAGGACAGTGGCTTGTCAAGGACAGACAGCATCACCTGGTCTGCCTCACAGGTACAGCAGCAAGAACACTTGTTTACATGGGGCACACTTAACTGTTACAGTATAAGCACTACAACAACCTTTTTTATTTTATAAAAATCTTTTATGTTTGCGCCTCTGAACAGTCACTTGCTCTGAATGATGACTCATTTTTTTCGTTGAACTTCAGAACAGATTTTATTTGAATCATCTTTCCTTTCATTTAATCACAGGGCATCTGCTGGCATGTTATTTCTATGCTGATCTCTTTTCATGCAGAGTGGCAGCCGTCTGGTGCATCCTTTGACTGATGGAAAACTGCTACAACAGACTAACATGTCATCCCTGTCATAAGCAAAGATTTTATCTCCAGAATGATAACTTTATAGGAAGGATTAAAGTGTTCTTAACGTTAATGTACAATAATATTGCTAGATTTTATTCTACATATTTTTGTTGCTACATTTCTCTTGCCAAAGGGCAACAGTGATGAAGAAAATTTGTGACAAGATACTATTTTTATTTGTATTTTTGAAAACACTTACAGGGATAAATTCTGCTATCTCTATTAGTTATAAAGAAATGAGTGTTTTTCTCATACCCAAGGTCCCTGTGACCAAAGACCGCTTCGGTCTCACTACGTGACCACTAGGGTGTCCTGCCTGGCAGAGCTTACTACCACGTAACAGACAGAGAAATGAGCCTGTTTCTCTAAAGATAACTTTCCATGTTGCCCACGTTCCCCCAGTCATTAATGGCTCTATACTTTCCCTCTTTGCTGACTGCTTTTGTGGTAATGCTTTATTTTCTGGCAAAAAAGAGGGCACAAGCAGTACAGGGTCATTTTTTGCATCAGTGATCTTTTGCCAGAAGCTTAATTGTGTAATCTGAAAATGTAGCTGAAGTCACACAGTCTACCATGAAATTTGGCTAAAACTCAGCATCTCATGCAGTGTGGCATAAAATAAACATATAAGACCGCTGTTATCACATAGTCTGTAGTGGGCTTAACATGACAGATGTAGGAAACTAGTCCAGGCTTTCATATGGTCCTGTCTTGAGCAGCACTCGTGTGTGGTTCAGAAGAAAGTGATGTGGTAAAGATTACTCCCAAATTGTAAAATGCTTGAAATGTCTCACCACCTATTACATAGTTGTAAAAAAAAATACAAAATCTGAGAGTTTTGGAAGGTTTTATGCAGTGTAAACGTTGTGCTGTGTCATGGATCATCTGTAGACGCTGTTGATCAGCCCAGAAAATCAAATATGAATGGAGTAGGAGCTCGATGTCCCGCAGATCTGAGCTGGTCTCTAAACATGTTCCTCAGTCAAAGGGAAAAAAACTGCTTTTAAGCAATTCTGGCACTGTGCCTAAAACTCCCAAAGAAGATGCTGGGCTTGCCCAGGGTGGGTAGGCTTGAGTTTGGGAAAAGAGGGAGGTGTAAAAACACTTGTGCTCTTTGTTTTTTGGTATGCCAAGGGCTGTTGACCTTTTTAATCCATTCGCTTCAGCAGTGGAATTTCACCAGAACCATTCAGCTACTTGGGCCAAACCAAGTGAAATGGTGTGGGGAGGATTAATGAATGTCCAAGTGGACTGTACCAACAATGTTTTTGTTCTCTTTAAGGTCCATGATGCTGACGGGACAGAGGCGTCCGTATCGGCCCATGGTATTGCCATGGAGACGAACCTGCGGAAAGGGTACACGCCTGTCCGGCAGGTTAATGGAGTCATTAACAGGTATGTCTTGACTCACAATGATTGTTATAAGCCTTTGTTTCTTATTTACTTTTCAGTGTCTGAAACCTTTTTTTAATCGCATTTTGATTATTTATTATTGATAATTAAATAAAAAATACATGGGTTTTCACACTTGTAACTGAAGAAACTGTTTACACAGAATTGGAATACGTGCTATAAAAAAAGAAGTAGAGTTTTTTGTAGAACATGTATTCAGTTAAATTTCTGCCTTCAGTGCATGATGCACTTTGACACCCTTAATGTGTGTAAAAGTCAAGATGATTATTATTATTATTATTATTATTATTATTATTATTGTTAATATTGTTAATATCATTAGCAGCAGCAGCATGGTTTTGAAATTTTATATATTTGTCCTCCTTCAGTTTGCGGGCTAGTTCTCCAGAAAGTGCAGAGATAGAAGAGCAGCTCAGTTCGCAGCAGCGGCCCAGTTCTGCTCCAGACAGCAGCTGTGTGGCAGCCCGCACTCGGCCACTGCTATCCTGCAAGAGACGACGCCTACTCCGACCCAGCTCCATCACCAACCTCAACCGCAAGGCAAGACATTGAGGGTGCATTTGTATAGATGAGACAGACTTGTGTAAGGAGAGCAATAGACAACACTTGCATAATTTGCTAAATGTTTAATGGATTAAACAAAACAAAGCTTTGGCAAGTTTTGCTAGTGCCACTAGTTAGTTCTCTTTGATGGCGTTTTTTGCTTCAGCAAATATAATCAGGGTGCTTTATATTTTAATTTCCATTTTTACATTTATTAAGCGTTTAACTTCATAAAAGTACAATTTTAGACACTTTAGAATGGCACAGAGGAGTTTAGCCTGATAATGCTGACTGGTTTCTTAGCATGGAAGTATTAAACAAAACCTGTGCTTTATAGTGATCTGTTCTGATGTGCAGGTCACAAGCTAGTATGTTCTCCGAGGTGACACACTAGCCACAATACTATACATTATACAACAGTTAATTCCAACGGCACAGTCTATTTGGTTGAGAAGCATTCTACTATTTCTTCACAATAACTAGTAAATCTTTCCACTGAGCACCAGTGTGTAATGACCAGTAATGACTCACTGTACACTACAGCTAACTTACACATTGCAATGTTTCCTCTTTAGAACATACAAAAAACAGAAAATTGATGCGTTGTATAACTTCTAAAAGATTAAATTTGTCCTACAGCCCATTTGGTCAGATCCTAAAGAAGAGTATGAGAGCAGGGCTGCATGAAATTCCGAACTTCTTAATACTAAATGAGCTAAGCTAAGCTTTTCGGACGGCAGCTGTGACTGCAGAACAGCTAAATCAATGGGAATTAGCCAAAAATGAACAGAATACAATTCAGCAAACAAAATGGTCTATGCAATGCTTTATGGACTGGCTGGAACAAAACAATTTACGATTATGGCTCTGTCTATAACGCAGAATGCACTCGCTCTATCCATAATGCAAAAGGCACTTGGTTTTGACCTTTTGACTAATACTATATAAATTATACTTTGTGTAATACTATATGAAAGGCACTCGCTTTTGAATAATGCTATACAAAATTGTGTTTTTATTGCTTGAATATAAAAAAGGGTGCTATTACACCTTTTTTTATATTTGTAATTTTGGATCCGTCACCTTATATGCCTTTTTACAAGGTGGTTTATTTATCTCTTTTCCTAGACATTGACATTGTGGATGGTTGAGTGTTTTCACTAGGATGGGTTTGTAGTCGCTGAATATGCATGTGAGAGAAAAAGAAAGTTTAGGGAAAGTTTTTGAGGTAGACTTGTGTCAGTGTAAGTGTGTATCCCTCTTACAGTACATGACCACTTTGTAGATGTGTGTGAATGTGGGGGTGTTGTATTGAAGTACTGAGAATAGAGGAACGTGTGGGTGGCAGATTGTATTTTTGGGAGTGAGTGGCTTTTGGAGCTCTGTGTGTGGGTGTGTCTCTGTGGGTTAGTGAAATGTTTGAGGGGGGCAGTTGAACGGACTTCCTTAATAGCAAAATCAGGAATTTTAGCTATGGAACGCACTGAGCCTTTATGTGCTGCTAGAGCCTACATGTCTACTATATATCCACTTCTGGTGTGGTGTTTGACCTTCTATGATTACTTGCTGATCCTTAAGATGTCTGTAACCCTGGGAATTCAGGCAAGGTCCCGTGGGAAGGTTGGTGGTTGGGATCGGCATTTTAAGCATTTTTGCGATATGGATATGTACATCTTTAAACAAGTAATATTTGAATATCCAAACAAGAAAATAATTTATTGGGAATAAAAAATGAAAATAAAGTGCAAACAGCAAAAAACACTTAGAAACTGACATTTTCAATTCCGATTTGGGCCACTTTCGTATGTGGTACTGAAATCTGATACATATCCGATGTGCGGCAGTGCGAGTTTGAACAGCCAGATCGGAATTCATGCAACTTTTACCGCAATCCAACTCTACATTCGTCAGAAGTTCACACTGCTGAGACCTCAGACATTTGGGGAAGTATTTCTGTACAAAAAATTAGAAGTCCCTTTTCCAAACCACTTTGTGTTTAAAGAGATTTTGAAAGAAATGACCAAACGCGGCCATAGGAGAACTTCAAAGTCTGAAAGCAAAGTTTAAACAAATTGAGGACACGAACCAAAGAAGTGACTGTGGCTGAATAACATTCCCTTTTTTATGGCGAGCTTGAACACATTTTGGGTGTTGAGTCCAGCTATCAGTCAGTGAAGCTTCATAATCGCTCTTGTGATGCTTGCGACTGAAACCTCTGGGTGCAGACCTGCATTCGTTGGTAGTCAGGATTGTTTACCTCTGGATGATTGCTCCACCTAAAGCATTGTTCTTTTGTGCATTTGAGTCGGTTCCTGAGCTTGATCTGTTCAGACTAATGTCACATATAGGTCACATTTAAAAGATATTGTGAACAGCCAAATCAAAATATCGGATATGGTGAGAAAATCTGATTTGGGCCACTTTTACCTGCTGTGTGAACGTAGCCTTAGATGTCGGCATTTCACTTTGTTAGGTGTAATATCAGCTGCTTACATCCTGATGTCGTCTGCAGCTCTGTGTGGCAACTCAGTCAAAATTTCCTAGGTGGCTGGATTATACAAGATTTGTCATTATTTTATTCCATTTTACATTTGACATTGCATTTTATTAAATTTAAAAACTATGGGTTGGTTCTGCATCAGGTTGTTACCCAAAAGAAACCCACCCTGTGTTCCTCTAGAACATGAGATCCCCTTATCAGGCCAAATAGCACTGTTCCTGCAGTGTTTAGTGATCTCAGTGTTGATGATAAAAGCAGAGATACTGACAGTAGACCGGTTTTCCTGCTTCAAAATTGTTTATCAAGTAGAAGCCCAGGCCAGGGCTTGTGTACAAGTGTTTATGCAGGATCATTTTTTGGCTTTCTTATCATATTGAGTGCAGGAGAGTTAATCTTAGCTCAGATCTTTGGTCATCTTCTTGTCCTAAACCAGAGGTTATGTCTCATTGTTGCTGGTCTAGGGTCAATTTTGGATTCTTATGTCTTAATGAGATGCAGAAATTTAGTTGAAAGAATGAATGGGAGTTGTTAGATCAGCAGTGTTAGTCTGATTACTGTTTATTTAGTTTGGTGTACAGTGGTCATAAAATGCTGATCTAGGATCAGATTTTTGATGAATTTGATTAGATGGACTGTAGACATTTGATCCTAGATCAGCATTCTTAGTCTGATATGTCAGATATACTAGAGCTGTGTCCTCCCCTCATGCTGACTCATCCCCCTGCACTTTGAATGACATTTACTCTCCGTATGGAGGCTCAGCATGCTGATCTCAGGTCAGTCTGTTAGCGGGCCACGGTCCCATGCTTTAACTCAGCTCCCTCTTCATAATTGACCCTAGATCAGCCTGGTAAACTGAAACCTTCCCATAAATATACTCCTGCTGTGAACCAGCATGCTCGAGCAGCCGCTAAAACAATAAGCACCACCTCCAGCCCGGCTCAGTTACAAATAACACACCTCAAATTTGAATCGGAGATGAGTCCTTGAACCATTTAGGATAAGAAGCTGCATCCAAATTGAGCCAAACTGAAATGTACATTTGGTATATAGCCTGTAAATATTAAGAGAATGTTTTTGAATTTCACTTTAAAGCTAAACAAGAGTGGAGACTAGCACATGTTGTTGTTGTTGTTATTGTGAGAGTAGATAAAGTTTGGCTTGTAGTGCTGGATATCTGATTGTTTACAATAGTCGTTCTCAGACTTTTTCAACAGAGGACAGAGGATTGAAATATTGAAACATGAGCATGCAGACACAGATACAGTAAAAGTAACAAATCACCCACAAGCAGTGCTGTCTGTCAGGTTTAGTAGTAGCTAATATAATCCTCTTCTTGCTCTGCAGAAGTGTCTGATCTATAGGAGCAGGCATCCATCCTCTTTGTTCATTTCAGGCATGTTGCAGTAGTATAGTTTTTCTTTCTCGATCATTTGTTTTGTTGGTAAATGTAGCACTGCATCTAAAAGCTCGAAAGAGGGTAATAAAGAAGAACTGACGTGTGCAGAATCGACCTTGAGCCGGGTAGACATCAAAATTTGCGTTGTCTGTTTGGGCCACCTAGTCATTAAAAGTTGTGGCCAAATTTAAGAGTTAATTAAGAATGTTTAACAGTGTTTATTGATGTTCCCCAATGTTCTCTTCATTCTGGTCATCAGGTTTACGGTCATGGGTTGTTTTATAAAGACTGGTTTATAGTAGTGTGTAGCTGTAGCTCTAACAGCTTTAAACATGTCTATTAAGGAGTTAAGGAGATAACTTATATAATGTAAAATATAGGATGTGCCTTAATCAGCCAATCACAGTTCATCCAGTAATGAGAGATAAAGCTTGAGCTGTGACATGGCAGTAAGGCTGTGTGTACGTGCTCGCTTTTCTTGCTGTATGATAGCAGGATTACTGAATAACCCAGTTTGAATAGGCTCGAGTAGATGAGCTGTGGTTGCCTGTAGCAACCTGTTAGATTCTCTTTCTCGCTCTCCTGCTATCGCTCTCCCTCACTTGTACTCTCTCTTTCCCTCTCTCTTGCTAGCTCTCTCTCTTGCTGTCTCTCCCCCTCCCTCTCTTCCTCCCTCCCCTCACACTCTCTCACTCTCACAAACTCTCTCCTTATTGAGGTTAATGAATCCAACGAGTGCGTACTAGGATGCAGTCCCACATGCAAAACATTGTCAACTGGGTCACCTGCTCAGGCTCTGGGTGGAGTCAGCAAAATGAGCTGGTTTGTCCGGTGGCTGTGAGGGAACCATGGGGGGTAGCAAAAGATAACAAACAGTACTTGTTTTGGTGTCAAAATGAGTAATGTGAAGGAGCAAGTCATGGAGCCTTTTTATTTTAGTGTTTTAAATATCGTGAAATGTATACATCACTGTAATATCTCAGTATATTCACGATATATCTCATTTTCTCCCTGTCTCTATTTTTTATTTTTATTTTTTTGCAGGTTCAGAAGCAGGCTGGGACTGGACGGTGTGGCTGTGAGGTCAGTGGTCAGTGTGTGATGTGTTCTGGGCGTGCTCTAGCTCCTCCGGATGCTCAGTTCCAGCTCCCCCTGCTGGACAGGCTTGCTCAGTTTGACCCCTGTGTCCATCCCATCCTTTCATTCTCTGATGGTGAGTATGAGTAAAGTGATTAGTGGACAGTGTGGGGTTTCTTTACTTAAGAAAACAAAATAGAAAGTTCTCTAATCCTACTAGCCAACAACGTGGACGTAGTCTGTTTTTTACAGCATCCATATATGTAATGTTTATTGTTTTGGTAGAGCACATTCATTACAACAGATAGCAGTAAAACATAGGAAGTCTAGAAGGCAATATGGCTTCTGTTTCATTGCACCTTAAAAAGAACATGTTAACTGCACAGATGGAGCATTGATAGCAGCAAATGGTGACAAAAATGGAAGGCAGCCTGATAGTTATGTTAGTCTTTGAATTCAGTAACTATAGGTTAATCAGTTATAGAACTAATAGTTGGTTGCAGCCCTAATGGTGATCAGCGAAGAACACCAGACATAATTTCTACCTCTCCAAGCTTTCACTGAGCTCAAAGAGGTGAAATCATTGCACATTTCAAACTTCCTCTGTCATTTTATTCTGCCAGTTTGTCCCTCTGTCCACCACCAGTCTTTCTGGCTGTTTCAGTCTGCTTCTTGTTCACGCTGTTTGTCTCCCAGTCTCATGGTCTTGCTACTAGAGATGGACTGTACTGTTGGTGCTACATGAGTAAACTGCTCAGTGCTGATCAACCAGATCATCGTTTCTCCTTACTCGTTTTCTCTGTGCCTTTTTTTTCATTGTTCTTTTATTCAGTCTGGTTCTTTTTGACTGGTCTCTCTGGGTTTGCTCTGCTGCATTCTTCTGTACTCGGCTGCTTTTTGTGATTTTGTTAACAAAGGAAAAAAAAAAACAAAATAACTTCCTTGCGCTCTGCGCTCCCCCCTCGTTTTGCAGCTTGTTTCTTACTATATCTTTGGCTCAACAATGGTCACTAGTGTCCTGGGCCAATGCTTTCCTGACTAAGTGTTAATTATTCCAGCGCTGCAGTTTCACCTCCTAAAATAGCCACCAAACTGCAGCCTGTTCAGAGCAAGGCACTGTTTTTCAGCAGCACTCTCACGCACCCTACTGTAGTGCAGGCAGGCTAACAAGCATGAACCCTTATGGAAGCCATTTAAAAGCACAGTGCCATCTGAACCTAAATAAGTGCTTTGTAGATAAAGTTTATAGGACGTTCCTGTAACATTCCTGTCTGTATTTTAATATAACAGTGAGCCACGAGAGGCTGCACATGGTTTTAGTGTCTGAAGCAATGCGAAAAAAGCCCATGACAAAATACAATATGATAAAATACACCAATTTTCAGTGAATTTTATTATTACTAACAATAACAGTTAATAAAGTTTCCACAAAGTAATGTAGCTTGTTAACAGTACACAATAACTTGGCACATTTAATACAGATTTCAGTCAGTGTTTATATATCTCCACTATTTTACCATGACTTTTGACCAAGACACAGCAAATCAGATTTTAGGATGTAGCCCTATGTTTTATGTTAGTTTTTTTCTGTAGCCAGATCAGAAAGTAAGGATTACTGCAGCAGCTACAGAGTCAGATCTGTTCTTCAGTCAGGCTCCCTGGCCCACGATGTTTAATATGTCATTTTAAATTTCATTATTTATCTGCCCCGAGATCAGTGCTTTGATGCCAGACAGCATTATGTTTGTTCAGCCTCTGTGAGAGACTAGCCCATATTGCTCCATTGATACAAGCTTGTTTCCCCTCTGGTTCTATTGTGTATATTGAGAGAGAGAGAGTGCATAATGGGTTTAGGAGGGGCTGGGTTACATGTGGACTGAAACTGAAGCAGGGAAGGTGAGAGCAAGGGGAACTCCACTGGGCTTCAGGCCTGTGAAACCTGCAAGGTGACACCACCTGCTGGTGTCAAATGAGATTGCCGGCCCTGAATTTCCACTTCTTGCCTTATTGAATTATGTGCTCTTAGAAGTGCCCTTTAGGTTATCTGGAAGGTAAATGGCAGGGGAAATTATTTTTAGGGGCACTTTTCTTCCGTCACTGACTGCTGTTTAGGTGCATTGTATGCAAAATATAAACTTTTCTGTTCTATATTTATTGATACAGATTTGGTGGTGGTGAATGCTTTCAGATTGTCATTTGCGGCATATATACCACACAGCAGCTGTCCAAAGAAAACAAATATTTCCAGAATGGTAACTTTAAAGACATTCTTTACTTTCAATGTAAGTTAATGTAAAATTTTATTCCACTTAATTTCTGAGCTTTTCTGTTGGTCCATTCACCATGAAATTTGCCCACAAAGTGAAGTCCAGCTGCCATGCTCAAATTTTGTAGAGAAGTAAAAATTGGGGGAAAAAAATAGGGATGCATGTTTTTCTTTGCACAGCAATCATGTATACTATGTGATGATCTTTGGACGGCGATCATATATACTACATGGTGGTCTTTGGACAGCGATCATATATACTACATGATGGTCTTTTTTTTTCTATGGATGACAAGGTCATAGGGCGAAATGTTTTATTCTGAAACACTCGTTCTGTTTGGTTTATTACATTAAGTTAATTCATACTAATTTCTTACATTTACAGCTGTTTTGGACATTGTATTGCCCTGCTCTTGTTTTAAGTAGCAAAAATGTGTTAAAGGTTTTGGAAGTGTCCTTGTAGCTCTGATATGGCTCTGGTATCTGCTTTGCACCAAATTATTCATGTTTATTCTTATTCTAAATATGTCTACACTCTCGCTCTTTTAGACGTGGGCATAAGTCTGCACTTGCAGCGTGTGTTGAAGTGTCACTGGCAGGGTCGGCCGCTTGAGAAGATCAAACCCATCAAGAAGCTTTCGCTCAAACACAAGCTCCCTCTGAGCAGCCGTCTCCCTGACCCTTCATCCTCCTCTTCCTCCAAAGACAAACATAAGCTGACCAACTCACTCCTCTCTGCAGTCCGTAAGTATCACTGCATCACCTGCAAAACTGTCATTGGTCCGTTCTTGGATATCACTTGGAATAACTGGTAGCCAGATGAGCTCTTCTGAACAGCTAAATAACATACTCTAGGGGAAAAAAACAGTAACTTTCTTGGTGAATTCTTGGGTGAATTGCTGCAAAAACGTTGAAGCTCCTGTAAGACCTGACTAGATGTGCTGTGGGGCAGAGCATAGTCCTCATTCAGACCAGGGTTTTTTCTTATGCTGTTATGCCAGGTGGTATAGCATAATAAATGTGATTTCGATTATTCTAAATGGCAGTGGACAGATAATCTGAATTTCAGTTAATAACTATTGATCAGAAAGTGGAAAGATCCACTTTCTATAATATTGTTAGTAGTTGCAAAATCAGTTGTAGCGAACTGCCGTGAGGGTTGAGTTTTATTTAGATCTAGATCTAATTCTGACCTCAGTGGTTGTGCAGCCCAGCATCTGCTACCTAGAAGTTGCACCATGTATAATACATACGAATAAGGAGAGCACTGGTATATACAGTATACCCGGGTTTTTGAGTTGTTGGTGAGAAAATGGCTCTTGACCTTTATAAAGAGCCCAATCTCTGCTGAAAGCCTGCCTCCAGTCCACAAGCATGTGAAAGTGACCTTTTGTCTCAGGTCAACTGCAGCTGTTGTCTGGGTTTAGGTAACAGTGACTCAGCCACACGCCATAATGGCCAAGCAGCTCGATTTGCCACCAAATACAGTGGCTGCTGTAATATAGTGTCCATTTTTCTAACATGTATGCTTCTAACAAGAAGTACCAGATTAGTTACTAAGTTACAAAGATATTTTCAGGTAATCTGTAGACATTTTGATTATTGTGCTCTACTAGAAAGGTGTATTTCATTGGACCCGTCTGTGTGTGAGGGTTCCCTGTTCGTTCAGTCTCCGAATAGACTATGCTTTATTCTCCTGTTTTTGGAACTGCACAATACATTGTTTATCATATGTGTGATATTGGACTTTGCAGTTACAATGTTTTACTGTGCTCTGTGAGCATTTTGTCTAGTCACAGTTCCCGATGCATGTCTGTGGTGTTGGGTTACATGGTATAACTTTGAATCATCTAAAGTAAGATATTTTGGTCAAAATAAGGCAGGTCAGTCTTTAGCTAGGCCTTTCACCTTTGTGAAATTCTAGCTCATGATTAATTGCCATATAGGTAATTTTGACTAACAATTTAATTGTCTGTTGTGTTCAATTTCAATGTATTAAAGTAGAAATGTGGGCAGAGTGCTTCCTAGCTGTCAATACCCAGTAGCTGTCAGCTGATTACAGATAAAGCTCAAGCTTCTGCACTTGTGCCCTCTAGGCATTACCAAATATTGAATAAACATTACTCACTGCTGCCATTTAAAGGTGATGTGGTATCAGTCAGGATTAATGACTTCAGTTGTGTTTATAAGACCCCTGAATTGCATTTTCAGCTTTCTTTGATTTATATGTATTTGCCTCAACCCAACTCACCAAAAAAACATTTTTGCAACATAAATATATGATTGTGATCGCAGCTATGGAAGATGATTGTGGTCTGCTTAAGAAACTGTGATCTGTTCAAATAATTGCCATCAGGTGATGGTGAATTAATTGTGACAGACCTTTCTTTAACAGTGTCACATTACTGATTTGCCAGTGAATTTTTAATATAGTATAGGAAGCATCACAATCACAGTATGCAGCAGTGTATTTGTGGTGGTAGTATTTTGTTCATGTCCTTAATCTCTTCCTGTTTTACTGACGAAGGCTTTTTTTCTTTTGTGTTCATTCTCTTTTTTTATTCTATGTTTCTTACCTACCTCATTCTCAGGTTTGTCCCATCACAAAATTCGCCCTGAGAAGTTGATTCGACAGCAGAGTGATGGAGGCGAGTCTCGTCAGCACTTCCGTCCGGAGCGCAGCCACACTGCATTTGACAAGAGCCACACCCGCAAAAGACCCCGCGAACACTCACTGGAGCGCACAGAAAGTACGTGCTGCTTTCTTGACACACGCATTCTCTCTTTCTTTTCTGTCTCTCCCCTAATTTGGAGTTCTAAAAGTTCCCCCTGAGGCATGTCTTTCATTCAGAACATTGGTGTTTATTGAGAACCTTGACACTTCTCTGCTTTCCTGATCATGTCATTTAGAGGTTAATGCACAGGATGTTTGTGCACAGAAAGTATTAACAGATCACCACATATCAGTTTAAAACATTAGGATAAGGACATATTATAGCCTTTTTTTTAATGAAGCATCATGTCATGAAAATGCTGCATAAATAGACCCAAGAAACAGCCAGACTAGGACTATAACATCTACGCTGTACCATTTTTTATTTTTTTATTTCATGGTGTGGTTTGTTCAGAGCTTTGTTTAATTTGCTTCATCTCAGTCTATATATTAATTCCCTTTTTAATTCCTGCAGATCTTTAATTTTGTGTTCCTCTCATAAATACTGTTTTTTCAGTCCTTCGGTCCTTGAATATTGCCGTATTATCTTCCTTGTCGCTCTCTAGATGCACCCAAGTTGTATATGGAGGTGAGCAGTCCATGCCCGTCTCTTCCCAGCCTGAATACCCCCATCCACAGTCCTCTGGTCAGACAACTGTCCTCCTCTGAGAGCCCCTCGCCCTGCAGCCTCAACAATACCACCCCGGTAACCATTACAGTGTGTGTGTGTGTGTGTGTGTGTGTGTGTGCGCGTGTGCGTGCGTGTGCGTTAGGGATGCAACGGTACAGTGAGCCCACAGTTTTGTATGTATTATGGTCTGTGGGCCTTCATATAGCGTGTGTTTTTTCTTCTTTCGTCTTGCCAGTGCTTGCAATTGTCACGTTGGAGCTGAGGGATTATTTGTTTTTAGTTTCCCATCTCTTCTCCATCTCAGAGGGCTGCTGAGCTCCAGGGAAATTCTTATTGGCTCCAGAGATATTCTGTGGATCTGAATGTGCAGTGTATGTGTAGTCTGCAGTGTGATGAGCAAGATTTGGTAATTATAGGAAAATAACAGGCATATTGTAAAACTGTGGTGTCTTGAACTGTAGGGGGCGCACTGAACGGTTCGACAATATACTGTGTACCATTATATCCCTAGTGTGTGTTTGTGTGCATATTAGTTTGTCACAAAAAAGTGGAGATGCTTCTCGGTGAATGCGAGTTTCTAGGCGAATGGGACCTACTACTACAAATTTTTTATTATTATTATTATAGAGCACTTTTTATGCAGGTAGCAGCTCAAAGTGCTTTACAGACAATATCTCTACATAACTCTGTTTTATTGATTTCTATGTCAGAGGTGCTTCTCTCCACTTTTATGGTTGTTGTTTTTGGCCTCTGTGTAGCACTGGTCATTGAGAAATGCTTTGATTTTCTTCCAGCAACCTATTCGTCGGAGAAGAGGAGAAAGTTCATTTGATATCAACAACATTGTCATCCCCATGTCTGTAGCAGCCACCACCAGAGTGGAGAAACTGCAGTACAAAGAGATCCTCACACCAAGGTTAGACCCGTGCACAACACGTACCTGTGGTCCCACAACAACACATCACAGATTCCCACAGATGCTGTAAATGTGTCTTCTGCAAATGAAACGTTCTGCGTCTGATGATGGTTCTTTTGTTTTTGTTTTAAGTTGGAGAGAGGTTGACGTTACTGCGAAAAGTATCTCTGAAGAAGACGACTCAGTGGAGGTGTGGATTTGCTGTTTTTTCTTTTCTTTAAAGTTGCTATTCGGGCACTTAGTGTTCAAAAACCAAAGAGTGTGAAGTTTTTACAGCTTTTGTGCCTCAGCAGTCTTTGAACATGCCTCTCTTTTTCTGTCTTCCTCTGCCCCCCTTTTCTCTCACAGATTGAGGATCTCTCTGATGCGGTGTTCTCCCAGCTGCATTTCTTGTATGAAGAGCAGGAGCGTTCCCGGTGGAGCTGGACAGCCAGTGCCATTGCCAAGAGGAGGGGTAGTCGGTGGGTGTCTTTTACTCATGCATAGGCTCTTTCCCAATTTGCGGCCAAGGAATTGCATCACAGTCCAACTTTAGGAATACCTCAGGGCTCTATGTTAGGTCCACTTAATTTTGGCAGCATATAAATTTACATTTATATGTATTATCATGCTGGAAGCTCCTGCTACAGCGTAAAGCAAGAGCTTCATTTTGTCATTTCTCATTACTTACAGTTACTATGCTAGTTAAAGATTAATCTTGCTGTCTTTAGGTTGGGGTGGTGTTTATCTAAGGGTGTGAAATCTCTTAATTTCCCCAGTGAAGCACTGTTAAGAACATTTTCGCACATTTATTGTTGACTGAAAATCTGTTGAAAGCAGGCTTTTGAGTATAACTCAAGCTTGTGATTTCCATCTATAATTAAAGCAGCAACAAGCTAATCTATCTCTCACACCTTCCCAGGTCTTACAAATCTGTGGATGGGCGGACCACCCCGCTGCTGGGCGGCACAAACCCTTCTACACCACAGCCCTCTTCCCCTGACACAGCACACTTCCATCTGCTGCAGGATTACAGCTCAGCCACCTCTCCCTCCAGCCCTGCAAGCCCAGAGCTGCTGATGTTCTCTGGCCTGCATAACCCCGGCCAAAGAGACTCGCAACGTCTACTGTCCAACGAGGACACGCGTTGCTCCACCCCTGACACCATCTATGAGGAGATGGTAAGCTCCCACAGTTAATGATGTAACAGCTCAACACTGTTATCAGACCACAAGACTGTTTGACCCGTGGCTCCAGCGCAGAGCTTAAGACATAAATCTCAGAAACCAAATTGTTGGCTGATTGGCTACATCTGAAGTAATTTGATAATTTGCTGAACTGTCGCTTTAAATAAGTGCTCAACTCATAATCTGTATTTATTTAAGCTTTATTTATGTATTTATGTAAGCTCAGTTGCTCATTCTGCCTCCTTTATGTTTCTCCGTACGGGTTTCCCAGCCAGTACAGCCATGGGAGCGCCGGACTTTCCCTCTGGACGTTGATCCAGAGCTGGAGCACAAGGACCAGAGCAGCCCTGCCAGCGAGCGGTCCTGTCGAACCATGCGCAGAATCTCCGGCTGCAAGGCCGGCTCTTCCAAATCAGAGTCGGACACTGGGCCTCCATCACCCCTCCCTGAAGACAACAGCAAACAGAAAGCCAACCCACACAAACACACTCACCGGTGAAGCTTGGACAGGAAAACCTTCAGACTCAGACCCCCACCTCCACCAGCTTTCATAAACAATGACACCAACAAAAAATATATACATATATGGGGAAAAAATAGAATAAATTCCTGTTGTTTGATATTCAAACATCAGTTAATTCTTTCACAGTTTTTAGTGAATTGTATGGAAATGTAGAGACCTGTTTTAATTATTTTCTCTGCTTTTCTTTTGGGTCACTGGAAAATAAACTGTCTGTGGGGGGAAAAAAGGAAGGTGAAAGTGATTTAAGCATAGCAAGAAGCAAGAAGCAGTGTCCGAAGTGCTGATGTGCACTTGCCCAGCTTTCTAAAAGACTGAAGAGATTGTATTGGTTGTATCAAACCAATGGGTTGACCACAAGGTCCCTATTATATTATCTTAGGTACAGCCCCCACTGAATGAAAAAAGAAAAACACGCACACAAATATTTGACTAAGTGTCATGCCTTTCCTCTTTGTTTATCCTTTATTGTTGTAGCACTTCATTATGTTTTCTCTCCCTGACCCCCATTCATTACCCACTGCATTATATGGAATTATATCAGCTCAGCATCTTTTATAAGGGGCCAGCTTTAATTGAAGTCCATTGTTAATCAGCTCCCTTTTGTTTTTTTTGTTTTGTTGTTTTTAGTACACTTGGATGCTTGTAAAGGTTTTAGTAGCTACTCTAGTCTGTTGGAGCCCCATTTCTGTCAGTGTAACTGGTATAATGCAACATGCTTTGTATGCATCTAATAGTTGAAGTGCTGGTCTGGTCTGGTCTCAGCTGCACTCTGAGTAATTCTGTTGATCAGGTCATACAAAAAACTGATCCCAGATCAGCACTCGAGCCATTTGATCCATATTAACCCTGGTGTAAGGATCATGTAAGCAGGACTTCCCTCTGCTGCACTGCCATCTTTTTACACGCAAAAGTGAAGTTCAAGCACTTAACTTGAGTTGCTTTCTTTTAATCCTAGTGCCTGTCAGTGTGTGGGGAATAATGCCCATACACAATGCCACAGGCTGCTTAATGCCAGATTAAAATGTCATCTCTAACTTTGCACTCTGATGCTTAGCACTGTTCTCTCAGTCATTCCACAAAATTGGCTTGCATTGTATATTTGAATTAGGTTCTTGTGGCACTTTGGAATCAGATCCCATTTTTGTTTGAGAAATGATCCTAAAATCATGGTGAAATAACTCCACTGCAAATTAATCTGATTTTGAAGACTCACCCACTCCCCTTTAATTTTTTTGTCATCATGGAGTTGCACTATTTTCTGTTTCTCTCTGTAGAGATAACTAGCCACATCAAGCTGGATGAACGCATAACCGAAATCTGCTGGCTTGACTGAGGTTGATTTGTTATTTTGCTTTCTTGCCTGACCTGTGCTTGTTAGTCAGTCTCTCTTAATTCCAGTAACTGGGCACCTCTGTTTTTTTTGGCTACACTATTTCCTTTGTTTCTTTATCCAAACGCCACCTTAAGATAGGGTGAGCTGGTGATTTACAGAGACTGTCAGCTACCTTCCTGTATTCTAGTAGTTTTCAGCTACTTTCCCCACTGAGTACCCAAACATGATTGACGATGGTCTGTCTCTGTGCTTGGGGTTCTAAACACCCACCAAGCAGACTCAATGTACAATAGGAGTTTGGTTAGCTTTCGAAAGCCAATATTGTATTGTGTGGGTTATTTTCATACTATGAATTTCCAATGTGGTGAATGGGGGTTGGGGTGAGTCTGGTATATCCTTTAGCATGTAATAGTTTGTACAAAAAAAGAGTATATTTTGTAAATACATTGTTTGATTCTTTACTGTGTTTGATGTTGAGGCTGTAGCTGTCCTGATTGTATAGGGAGAAGACACATAAAAATATTTAACACTTTCTTTACGCAGAGGCAAAAAAAAAAGGAAAAAGATGTATGGATTAATTGGCCAATCTGACACAGGCAGCATTTGTGCTTCTCAAAATTAAAAGTGAATTATATTGTACTCCTTAATGTCTGTCCTGCTTTTTACTCCCTGATAGTCTTTCATATGTCTCACTTGTATCTGAATGTTCCGAATTTCTGCATAATGAAATCATTTTATAGAATTTTACCAAGTCTATAATATTTACAGTGGTGGTGATAAGAACCAGTTATTTGAAGTGTTTAATGCTTTAAAAGCTGCCTTCCTGAAAACCATTACATGAATCGGCAAGTAGTGTTTTTGATGTCTAAGACACTGTTTAACAATAGTTTTGAGAAGATTTTGGCCTGAAATGTATTTTTTAAAACACATTCATGGTGGAAAAATACATGCAGGCCACTGTACGGCAACACAGTCCCCAAAGAGCGTTTTCAGATTTACTATCTTCCACATCAACCCACTCTGAATGACCTGGTTTACATCTCTCAGATTGAATTACGTAAAAATTTTGAAAAAAAACTTTAGCACTATGAAGACACAAGACACAGCACAGCTGTTTAATACCGACTTTATTTCCAAATCCACGTTTACAGCAACGAGTATGAGTGTAAACCAACTGATAAAACGCACAACTAGAATGAGGACAATCACAACTGTCAAGCTAGAATGTACTGTAGAACTGCAGTGAGAGAACGGTAGTTAATGGTTTTTTGAAACAGAAAACTGGAGGAGGCGCCTCTTTCCTATTGAGAGTTTGTAGGATGCATTTGTTACGCAAACACCTTAAATGAGAACATTTTTCTTTTATTTATTGTTTCCACCCCCCAACAACTTTGGTCCTCTGTGCCTCACCCACGCGTTTCCATTCTCACATTTCATAAGCAGCATGCTGTGCAGGCCACAGTGGTTTGGGGTCAGGAACTCTGTTTATAAAGCATTTAGCAGTAAAGGCTCATCCGGGATTAGATTCCTATGAACATTCCACTGTTTATACTTACATGGGTCAGAAAATTAAGCCATAGATCATTAAGCTTCTGATGTGAGATCTGTTCCTGTCAATGAAGTCATATTAAATAAGAGGATCAGCACTTCTGAGGATCTATGTGAATACAGGCCCAGCAATAAAGCATTTCAAGAAAAGGGTTGTTCTCTCTGGGGCCATCATCAATTTTTATCATAATTTTTAATTGTCCCTCATATGGTGATTACTGCCTAGTTTAATTATGGCCAGCAAGCTCAATATGATCTTCAGGAATCTAATCCCACATCAGCACTTATTTATGGACAGCCCAAGTTTCCAAGTCTTCAGAGGCTGCTGTACAGTCTTGGCCTGTTACCAGTCTCTGCGAAATGTTTTTCAATTTTAGTAAAAACTTTTTTCTTACTCCACCTTATTTTTCTGGTGTACTTTCTCAAATTTATGGAATGTAAGATATTTTTGCAAAGTTAAAAGATTGGGAAATTCGAGGAAAAGAGGCAGCTCCAGGTGTGTTCTATGTCCATTCACGGCATTATTTTTTCATTTTTTTTAAATATCAAAAGGAAAAAGCTGAGGTGCATTGAAGATATAAAAAAGGCATAATAAATATCAGGTAAGACTGACAAACGAACAAAAAAGAAAACGCATTCTTTTCTTACATGTCTATTACATCTCACATCCACAGAATACGATTAGTTAAGAAGTGCGCAGCTTGGATTTTTGCATGAAGCGTGTAGTTTTCTTTTCAGTTTTGAATCTTTTTAAATAGGGTCCCTATATAAGTGAAGAGGAGTCATACGCTCTGTAGAGTTAAACACAGCAGGAGTGTGGACAGGTGAGTGGGGGGAGAACAGGGCAGATGAGTTGATATTAAAATCTAGCAAAGCTGGCTGCTTGTCAGGAAACTGGAGTGCAGTGGATTTGGAGAAGGCATCTTTAATGAAGACTGTTTGGCATTGCATTGCATGTTATGTGTTAGAATGAACGAGTTTATTATAGCAGCTTTATCCAAAAAAGGGCATTCATGTTTTTTTCTGCTGCATCTTCCTTTCCCAAATGAAAGCCTCATCCAAACGTCGTTATTTACATGTCTGAAATGTTAGTCAATGAAGCAAAGGGAGGCACTTTTTTTTAGAAACTAACAATTGCCACTCACACCGCAGCCTGTTGAGTGCGTATTTTAAATAAATGCATTATTTCCTTTATCACTGTCAACTAGCTAGAGAGGCGTGTATCCCTTATCTAGTGGAGTGACTATAAATGGACTTTCCAATCTGACTAATCTGGTTCTGGTCACCTGCACTTGTCCATTCACACATTCTTTGGAACAGTACATCTTCCGCAGGGCGCCAGGCAGGCAGAACAGTGAATTAGAAGAGAAGCTAAGTTTCAGGAGGCAGGGAGTTGAACAGCACCATGAGTGTTTTAGAGGCATATGGTCTACCTCAGTGGTCATCAACTCTCCTCCTGGAGATCTCCTTTCCTCCAACCTGCATCTAACGTCCTCTTCTTCACATTGTATTAATACATTTGATGTAGCTAATAAAGTTGGGACAGATTGTGGTTAAAACTAGATGCCAAAGAACAGTGGATCTCCAGGACCAGGGTTGGTCACTGTTGGTCTACCATAGTTAAAAACTGAGCCACATCCATGCCTGGGCACAGAATTTACTCACGCAGTGGACCGTGCTGATTAGGGCTTTATTAAGTTAGAATGAGTCTGGAATGAGTGAGTGTAGCATGTTAAACATCCATCATGAACAGATATTTGAATGTGATTGGTCGAAATCCAGGACAACATAACAGGTCTTGCAATGTCACGTCCAATAGCAAAAAAGTTCAGACCTGCAAGTATGAAATACAGCGAGTTCAACTGCTTGGCACGTCTGCTAGTTTGGGAATCTGTTCACTACTCTTGCTATTGGAATTTTTTTTTGTAATGAATCCAAATAGAGTTAATGCCTTTAATTGTTGATATGCTAATTCCAATGCATTGTTTGTCAAAGCGCCTGGTGTATAAAACATCAAGATACATCACAGCATGGCAACATGCAAGAATTGTTATGATCCCATCATATTACTATATTAGAGTTTCTTAAAAGAACAGCTCAACACGCTAATGTTGCTAACAGTAATCGATTTCATTACAGATGCTTTTGAAAATGTTCACGATGCTAACTGTTCGCTTTCATTCACTGTTAGCAGCACCAGCATTATTGACTGAAACATTCCATTAAAATCAGCGCAAAGTGCAGTTTGACAACTCAGAGCCTCCTTTTATCATTCTTACAGGTAGGTTTGGCTTTGTTCTTCCCCAGATTTCTTTGGGGAGTACATTTTACGTTCTTTACTATGTATTAGCATACAGTCACAAAACATCAGTTCCTGTCTGGTTGAGGTCAAATGAAAGGAAAATAATCGTTAGAAAAAAGAAGAAGAAAAAAAAAAAACACTCTGACAATAAGGCAACAAAGCAGAGACAGCGATGGAAAGGTAGGCCTAACATAAAAAGTACCTAACACTGTAGCAATATAGATGGGCTACTCAAGCTGTAAATGATCATATGGATCAATACAGCACCAAATTCAGCTCAATTAATCAAACCAAGCCAATAATTTCATAATTCATTATTTAATTTTCTGTTCCGAGCTGTCGAGAGCCAAAATTCATATCTTGTCTAGTCACCGCAACAAATCTTAGTTAGGAAATCCAGCAAGCGCATTTTTTTTTTAAAGACTGAGGGAAATACTTTTTCATTTTCTTTCTTTTTTTTTTGTTTCTTTTCAAGCCATATTACTCCCTTTAATCCCATTGAGCGTTAGGGTTGCGGATGTAGGGGTCAATCACAGGCCTTGCTTGGCGAGGGAGGCGGACACCTGATCAGCTAGCGTGGAGAGCTGCGGGGATTCCGTCATGTTGATGCTGCCGGAGGAAGACACTTTGCTGAGTTGGGGAGAGCCGTCCGCTGACATGCCTGGTGACTGGACCACGATATCGGCACCATGGTCAGTGCGAGCTTTCGCCTGCTCGCGGAACGCCAGTTTGTGGCTCTCAATCTGATAAATAAAAAATATTGAATAAACAATTTAAAGTGATGGACAGAAAAGGACATGTTTGGTGTCTATAGTTTGCTTTTTTGGTTTTGCTCTGGAGCTTTGAGGCTAATGTAGCTAACAAGTATTGAAAGCTTTATTAGCATTAGCAACTTGCATTGTGTAAACCGTTTGACAGAATACATTCTGATTACAGATTAAGACTGAGGTGTTTATATCACTCTCACTCTACTCAATGATCTTGTGGAAAATCTCCATTTACATGGTTATTATTCCTCTATTTAACAGATTTTTTACAGGATTACCCACCTCTGAGTTTTCTGAGTGGCCTCAACTGGACTAGTCTAGGTGTATACATGGACATACTGTTCTGACTGAGCTAATGCCAGATTATTAACAGCCTGCATGTAACCGTGGCTACAGTCACCTCAATCTGGGTTGAGTTGTTAAATAATCTCAAATCAATACACTGTATGATTTACTGATATTGATCAAAAAGGACAAAAGGATATTACTTTTTTATAGACATCAGAACATCACAGTGACAAAAAGGAGTGATGATATAGATATTAAATTGGCAAAGTGCTAATTAGTGAGGTGTTAGCATCTTGCAGAGTTTTAGGGGATTAGCATATTTAATCCGGTGCTGTAGGTTGATTAGTTCAGAGGTTTCTAGTTCAGTTCTCAATTCATTTGAGTGTGGTGCTCAGGAATGTTACCTGGCTCAGGTGTTTTAAAGGCTGGAATCAGAGAATGGAGAGGGAGTCTCTGGTTCAGCTGTGATAATCTAGCTCAAATTTAACCCTCAACCAACACTTATTTGTATACAACGTACGAAATCAAGAATCAGGGAAAAAACCCATAAAACATATTTAACAGAAAATTACACAGAACCCTCAACAACAACGTGAAATCAAATTTTTCAGTATCGTGTCCATCCTCTGTTTTGTTATAGCGTCCGTTCTTATTTGGGTGACTTGCTCTCAGTTTTTCAAATAAAGCTGCAGGGATAATTTACACACTTCTAAAGTTCAGTCTCAGAAGCCGGTTGTATTTTCTGCTTCTCATGTTCCACGTAACACATATTTACAAACACAAAACGCAGACTGTCGTCAGTCAGTCCATCAAGCCCTACTGCACATCTCAGATGTCCAGTTGTTGTGTCAGTGTTCTAGTTCTAGATTTGTCTTCTCACAGTGGAAAGATGGACAGGATTATTTTTCTTCTCTCTCAATGATGAAAGCTTTAAGTGCTCTTTATCCGTCAGGGATAGTTTTCGTGGTCTACCTTGTCTTGCATGGTTGTTAGGAGTCCCGCTTTCTGTGTCTTTTAATCATTTTTGTACTCCAGTTTTGGAAACTCCTGTTTTTCCACTTTGCTCCTTTGACCTTCCTCTCTCTTACGTAGGTGGATTATCTTATATCTGATCTCGTTTCAGCCGTTTTAGGTGCACTTGAGAAGCTGAGGTATGTTTGGGTAGCTGTTTGTGTGAATGTCAATGTCTGTTTGAAGGGAAACATAATGTCAGTGAGCTCTTTGACAGCTTTTCCTCGAAGGTCACAGTTGAAAGTGGTTGGTTTTAAGATTGGAAGGATGGAAGAGTTAAAATGGAAGTAGGTGAACAAAAGTAAAGAAAAAAAATTTAAATACTAGATAGATTTAATATTATACTTAGAGTTGAAGCTTTTGTGTAATTATCTGTTAAATATTTTTCTGACAATGAAAAATGATTAACTAGTACTTAAAGGTCATTTTGACCTGACAGTAAATAGTAAAAAGGCAGATTTCTGCACAGTGCCGTTTACACTAAATAAGGTAATCTGAAAAAAAAACATTTGGATGGAGATTTCAACACAGCAGGTGTATTATAAAAACAGCATAGAGAGAATGTATTTCTATGATAATGACACATGAATGCCACAGGCTGTTGTGCACTTACTGGAATTGTTCACCTTAACCAGACTGACTTCCCCACATCGGGGGAGGTCAAAGGGCACGTCCCCGTTTGGGTGGACGGAGGCCCCAGCAGCTTCCGGCTCTGCTTTTTTCCCCTTCTCCCTCTACAGGTGGACACCGTTACGGGGTTACATTACAACAGAACAAAAAAATGACAGGGCTCAACAGAACAAACTGAGGAGGTCATCAAGTAACTGACAACATTAAAAGATGGAGTGTTAAAGCGGGAAAAATGGAACACAAAGCAGAAAAAAATTAAAACAAGAAAAAATAAATAAAGAACCCATTGCAGACTGTGGCCTTCCAATGAGCAGACCGAGAAGAAGCAATGAAGAAACAGGGTTGAGAAAGTGTGCATCTGATAGAGAGAAGAGGAAGGAGAGCAAGACACCAGGCAGCTATTACTTCTATAACCCACCGACTGCAGCGCTTCAGGCTCTATATGTGATCTATATCTCACTGTGTCTTCCAGAACAGCGACTGTCTAAGAGGTTTTTAAGATGCCCAACAACATGTTGTGTCCAGCAGAGGCCGCCACTTGTGTTAGTGAGTAACTTTATTTTAAAAGCCAGACGTCTTGCAGCCTTTTCAGATTTCCAAACAGATTTGCTCTTCTGGATTCAGCTAAATCCTCAAAACTTGACTCGTCTAACTGTGTTTAGTGCAGTGCAATGTGTGAAGCAATGTAAGAAAATCAATTTTTTATAGTTTTTGGTATCATTTTTTAAAATGTTTTGTCTGTTTCTACTAATAAATCCTCAGAAGAAAAAATATTTTGATGCAAATCATTTATCTTGAAAATGTCGTCCACCCCTGCAACTCATCCACAACTCATTTCTGCTGTGACATTGGTTGTACCATGTACTCTATCACTCTCTACATGGAGTAGCTTCACCAAAAGATTCTCGCTCCGTCCAGGTATATGGATAAAAAAGGCAACTTGGCAGGAGGGGTGAAAGCAACTGGGCTAAAGGAAGGCAGAGAGGACTGTAAGCAAGAGGAAACATGCCAGTCATAGTATATATAAAGATCAGGAGTTAAATTAGCAGTAAATTTAATGCCACTGTAATAGTATTTATGTTAATTATAGTGTGAATCTTATTCAGTATTGTCTGTAGTGCGATTCTTGTTTCGTTTTCTTGATCGATTTAAATCAGTTCACTGAAAAATCAAACTTACACAAATTTTCCCTCACCCCAAATGTAATACGTCTGGTGTGCGTTTGCTGTCTGTTTGGTGTCCAAAATTTGCTTCTTTAATTCTGGACAGGAGCTACGATGTTAATGTAGCTAAATACTGGGATTCTATTATATTAGCATTGTAGCCCCAGTGCCAAACTAAAGACACAAACTTCAGATACAAAACATCTTAGCAGACAAACATTTGGGTTATTGGAAATTGCGTAGATTAGATTTTCCTGTGAACTTTAAGTATCCAAACAGAAGAGCTTACCTTCTTTTGACCGCCTCCAGGCACATGGCCGATGTTCTCCAGAGATCCAACTTTTGACTGAGCTTTAAACTCCAGCTTCTCTGATTTGATCTCAATATTCCCTCCACCTGGAGTCAAAGGTAAAGATGAGCGGGCACTAAACTCTCACAGGAATCTGTGATCATTTTGCCTTGTGTAAGAGCAAATCTGAGCTAACCTGTCTTTTGTGAGTGAATACTGTTTAAAATTCTGTTGGAAAAATTGGTTAGTATTTGCATAATTTTTAGCCCAACTTTTTAGCTCAACATTACGCACTGAATTAGTGTCACTGATATTTTTAGAGGCTCTCTGTATAACTCACTAAAATCTCCACCCGAGTAGTTGGTGCACCTACATGTTTGTCATAGTAAAATGGATCAGAAGGTGAAACTGGAGCTTCTGTTTGCTACCTTATTTTCTATATCCATCTAAAAGAAGCTCCAAAGTGTATTTATTGTGGGATGTGATCGTTCCTGAGCGTGCACTTTCAGAATGGAATTCACATCGCTGGAGGTAATAAAGCTTATTATTGATTTGTTTCATCAGAAAAAAACAACTGTGACTGAAGTGCACATTACTTCTAATGTTTTTGACAATCAAAAGAAAGATAATCAAAACCGTAGGATCACATTCTTTATGTATCGAAATAAATGCAACAACAGCGTTGAGAAATCACATTAAGACGAGAGTCGAATAAAAGGCAGAAATAGCCACTTTTTAGTGTCAAATTCTTTACCTGGTTTATGGCGGATGTTGTCCTTTGATCCGCACTTTGACTGCACGTTACTCAGATCAATCTTTTTGTGCACAATTTGAACCTAAACACAATGAGAAGAGGGAGTAAAAGAGAGAGAGTCAGCTGGTCCCAAAGTATGTTAGTATGATGAGAGAAATCTACATGACTGTGCTCAACCACCAGCATCACATATTCGTTCCAATTCACTGTAACAAGGGGAGAAAAAGGATCATTTCACTTTGGAAAGGGAGAGAGACAGTAAAGTATCCAATGGACACTGTACTTATACCAGCAACAGCAACGCAATAACAAATATCCCAAAGGAAACAAATCAAATAAAAAATTATTTCAGATCAAAAAATTCACTACTGAACAGGTACATCTTCAGAAGATAAGTGTTCACTAGCAAGTCATGCATGATGTCATAACCATCATTCTGATCAGGATTCCATGAAGACAGACAGGACTTCACGTTCTCTCTTGGGTTGCTGTAGGAAGGCATGTCAGAGGTCAATGACTGATGGGATTGGTAGGCTTTGCTTTCTTTATCACAGGTCGCTAAGGCAAACCAACTGGAATGCATGGAAAGTAGGGGTGCACTGATCATGATGCTTTTTTTATTCTTTACAGCCAAATTAAAGCCCCACAACTAGGCTCGAAACAATTATTCGACAATAGCAAAAATGTCTGCAAATATTTCAGTTGTCGATTTTTCGTTTACATTTTCAGCATCTGAAGAGTGCAGTGCTTCACTTATAGTATTGTACCTATTTGAGCAGATAGCAAAAGAAAAAACAATGTCTGAAAGTTAAAAAGAAGTCTGGGAGCATACTCTTAAAATGAAGCACAAAGTACTATTATACAACTTATCTTTGCTGTCTGAACAAAACCTTGTAGCTTCATTTTTGTTTTGTACTTTTTCACATTTCAGAATGTGAAAATGCCAGGTGCCCTTTATAATAGGCTAAACTGTCATAATGAACGGACCAATAACAACGATAAAACTTTAGTATTATTAGCTTCTATTCAAAGAATGTTGTTTTCCTTCTCCTGTAAGGTTTCCACAGAAGCACGTTACCTTCAACCACCACAAAAGAAAACATGCTTGTGTTGACTCTGAAGAAGCCTGAAAATCTGTAACGTTAAAAATTTAATTCTAAATTAAAATCTAAATAATAATTTGGTCATTGATCACTTAGTTTCGTTTCCCTTACTCAAGGTGTGACAGAAAAAGCAAAACCAGTCCCATATCAGTACGAAAGGGCAACTTCTCAAAACAGCTTCAAGAAATGCTTCATATAAAAACGCTAATGAAGTTAACAATGAATAATGCAGCAGTGGCCAGTTAAAAATAGTTTGTCAAAAAATCTAATTTACATAATTTTCCCCTTATCCCACGTCCATTAGCCAAGACATGTTTGGTGTCCGGAATTCGCTTCTTTAGTTTTGTGCTAGCACTAAGAGACTTGTTACTCATTAGCTACATTAGCCTCAAAGCTCCAGTGCAAAACTATGGAAGCAAACTTCAGAAAGCAAATGCCTTAGCGGATCTATTACCTTTAGCATTACTTAAATGTGATAATCTTGTTGCCACTGTTTTTTTATTCACTGTTAGCCATATTACCATTTTGGTTGAAGTATTCTTTTAATACCACCCACAGAAAATCTTGGCACAAGTCAAAGGGGAAAGACTAACATAGAGTGCTCTGCTGAACCAACCATGCATTCTCCATAGCATCTCAGTGGCATGATGAGTCTGGGCATGGAGCAGTAGTCCAGGTTTCGCAAAGGTATAAGCAAGTACCAGGGTCAATGATCAGGTTTACACGTACAGTAAGAAGGTCCAATGCTGGGCGTTCAGACAGACTGAATGGAACTCAGTCCTGGCAACGGCATCACAAACGATGTCTTGCCTTCCACAGGCGCAATGCCCATGCAGGCATGCTGAGGACCAGAGCTAGCTATGCTAACCCTGCCTAACTAAACATTCTACAGCCTTCACATACATTTTGGATTTAGAGCCCCCAAAGTCAGCACTGTAATTTTCTTGGCCGTATTTATGTAGAGAACTGTTTAAAAACAGAAACACGAAAGGTGGGTTGCACCAACAAGAATTAAGCTTTAACCTGGATTAAATCAGGAATTATGTATTAATCCAGTTGGGGGGGGGGAGGTTTACACAATTGCCCTCAGACTTTACAAGTATTCTCTTGGTCAGCACGTACAAAAATTATGTTTTATACGGCCATTCTTTGAGATCTATTTCAGCGATGTGAGGCGAGGCATCACCCAAGGAAAAAAGCTTGTGGGTCGGTTTGTGTTTGGTTGGTCGAATTTTCAAGATTTCTGCATATTTCAGATGATGAGCTAAATAAAGTCATTCAGAGTGTTCTGATGTCAAAGGAATAACAGTAGAGACACTTGCTGACTCTCTTTTATACAGCCATTTTATTTGCTATGCAGAATGACTATCACACCTACACGTACGCATCTTCAGAGCCTTTGCATATGTTGGTCATGGTAAAACTGATAAAAAATCTTTATGGATTATTTTGCCTTACAGCGCCCTGCATGTACCTGTCCACCATAAATAGATTTTAAAATATATGAATATATGTTTTAAGTCATAAATATATCTCAAAGTATCGGAAAACAATGTCTTGGACATGAGGCAACATATTCATAAACATTTCATGTAATAACTTTCTGTGAGGCACCTTTCAGAGGAATTAAGCACTTTGTACATCTGGTTCACCACCAGTATGAACAATTGTGACTTCTGCACAAAGCTGTGACAGACAATTAAAATCAGATGAATCAAAGTCTCAGGTTTTAATCACAGATTTGTTAGTTGATGTTTAAAATTAAGTGTTGCAACTTAACTCTTAACTTAGCTCCAAACTTAGCTTAATTTATCCTTGTTGGTGCAAACCACCCTACATGTGTTAAAACCAATAACACTATGACACAAAATGTGTTAAAATAAAAAATATAAAAAGCATTTTTCCATAAAAAATCATTATTGAGGCACACTGAACTAGGCCCAGCTTCCCAAAAGCATCTTAGGGTTAAAACCATCTCAACTGGTAGAGAGAGTGTTCAATGTGATGCTCGCTTTACCATTCAAGAATCACCTTTCTAACTAGATGCTTTTGGGAAATGAAGCCCTGAACTCCAGTTAGTGCCAAAGGCCTGGCTGGTGAGACCTTAAAACGTTTCCCTACACTTTGGTGATGTCAGCTTAGATAGTGCTGTACTCGTATCAGTCACATCACTACAAGGCGCCTGCGTCAGAAGACAGTCACTGGAAGAATTACTGTCTTTGAGAGCTCCAAAACGTTTGGCGTTCTATCTGAGTTGAAGTGACAGCTGTGGCCAGAGCTTTAGGCTAAACCTCTACACAAATACATTGGAGTTGTTTTTTTGTCAGGTTCTTTCATTCGTTCTTTTTGTTGAATATCTGAACTTCTAGAAAGTGACAACGTCACACATAAAGCTAATATGTTGCATGAGGAGATATCCTTGGAGAACTCCTCTGATCTGACATAAAACAGCAAAGAATCACAGTATGGCATCTGTGATTTATCAGAAAATGATGTGACGGTTTGCTTAGATGCCACATGAATAATCTGTCTGGTGGCTGTATTTTAATTAATTAGCTGTCAAAATACTTTGCATTTATTACTCATTCGTGTCAATCAAAGCCGACAACCAACAAGGGAGGCAAAATCTTCATCATCTGAAGCCTGTGTGCTATTATTTATTAAGAATAATGATTAGAATTGTTCAGCATCCCCTTTATAGGACTTCTAGGTTCCTCTAAAGACAGCTGCCTCAGACAAGTAGAACAACAGACTCATGCTGGACCCTAAACAAGCTAGACAGGGTAGCCTCCAAGGCTCTGGTCAATACTGTGCTTTGCTACGCTGCTTTGCTTAGCCGTACTCACATTCCCACCTCCTGGGACATGCTTGATATTGTCTCTGGAGCCACACCTAGATTGCACATTAGAAAAGTCCAGCTTCTTATTAAGAATAGTCACCTAGAGAGGCAGAGGAAAGGCAAGAGAGCGTTAAGCCCATGTCTAGAGGCTTAGAGGAGGTATGGAGCTGGTGCTCCTCGAAGGGGTGCCGGGATTTGACGTGGACATCGGAATGCATACTGCACTTTGAAAGGAGGGAGCAAGGTTTACTCACACTGCCACCTCCTGGAGAGTGCTTGATGTTGGCTTTGGAGCCACACTTTGCCTGCACGCTGGAGAGATCCATCTTCTTGTCAAGGATTTGCACCTAGGAAGTAAGTGGAAAAGATTACGGTGTGCCGCACTCCCTGGAGACTTGGGCTGGGACTTTGTCTCGTGACCCAACTGGTAGAATTCTGTACCGATTGTGAATTGTGAGCGCACCAGAGGAGCGTTGTGCTCCGTGCCATTTCCTCTGCTGCTCGTTTCAGAGAGGTCGAAAGGCACCTAGAGGGTCGAAACCTAAAATCAACTTCCTTCATTAAATCTTGCTAAGCTTACCTTCCCACCCCCAGGCTGGTGCTTGATGTTCTCAGTGGAGCCAATCTTAGACCTGACGTTCTTCAGGTCAGGCATGGGGGCGACCGGTGCAATGGGGGTGCGGGACCTGAGGGAGCCGGGCGATTTGGGTGGAGTGCGCACCACTGCCACCTTCTTTACCTGCTGCCCAGGTGTGCTGGACCGGCTGGCCGGAGACTTGGGTGTGGCGGGGCTGCTGCAGCCGCTGCGGTCCGGAGTCTTTGGTGACTCAGCTGGAGAGAGTCAGAGAAAATACAACATGCTGAACATAAGAACTAACAAATCTGTTCTTCATGCTTTAAGACTTTTATGTCTGTCTATTACACCTTTTACACTTTATGTATTTATTCATTTGACATCTTAAACTCGGGTCATTTTCCCAGATAAGGACTAATCCTAGTCCTGGACTGCTCAGAATTCTGAACGGAGACTGGCAACCGAAAGGAAAAGTTAGTCTAGGACTAGGTTTAATCCCCTGTCTGGGAAACTGACCCAATGAGTATTATGCAGTTATTAATCTTAAGACTTATTATTCAGTACCTAATATGAGTTACTTGATAACTAATATAAATAATGACTTATGCAGTTGTAACAGTGACATGATGAGACTGAGGAACTGAATTGTGGACCCTCATCCAGGCCCTTAGCATTTAAGTTTGATGTTCTTGAACTAGGGTCCATGACATGATGTGCATTTTTTTGAGTCCATCGTCCTATGAAATAATTCAATAAATACATTATATACATTACGGTTTTCTACAATAACTCTTTCACATGAACACACTTCAGACATTTATGCCTCCTAAAGTCTGAAAATGTCAGGTGTGACCATGCAACCATATATAAAATTACATAAGCCTTTGGTTATATAAAATGTATACACTTTGGCAAGATTCATGTTTGAAACCTTTAAATTTATAATATGGTGCAAAATAGGGCAAATAATTGGAAAATGTTTTCATAAATTCTGATTTCCTGATGTCACACTGCACAACTGACAATGGACTTTTATTTTGGCGTGGTTTTAAGGTAGAGTGGACTTCCCCTTACAAATATAAAAAAACGGTTATTAAAACTGTTAATAAAATTGAAAATGTGTTATAATTAAAACAATGTTTTTACCCAAAAATACAAAGTATAACTTTGAAGTTAAGGACAAAGCTTTATACGGGTGTCCATGTGCAAAGAAGTGTAAAGTTATATACGTCTTCAGTAGCCGTATACAACTTAAATATATTAATAAAAAATAAAATTTAACATTTGTATCATTTTTGAATTTATTTGTTATCTGTTCATCTTCTGTCAACTGTCAACTTACAGTATTTCATTATTATGCAATATGCTATTTTATGAGGGACTGGTGTTAGTAAATACTGCCAAACTGTCTAAAGAGGAGTGATAAAACACTCTCCCACTTAGGTTAGACTCACACGAAAGAGGTTCTTTTACCTCTTTCAATCGGACCTGCTCCCGTTTTCCGTTGTTCCGCCCTTGAAGCAGCTGCATTACAAACCAGAGCGGCACAGATCAGACACTTTCCTAGCAGTCACCTGAATGGATCCTTCTGTGTATAACTGCTACTAGATTTCTTTTGCAGGCAGGTGCTGCTTCGGGGACCTCTAAAGGGTTGATGGTGCCTTCTACACAGAGTAGAACCATGTACCTCCTACAGTAAGGTACAGTGTTAAGTTCTCTACATGCAGTGAGGAGCATTCATTTCTAATAAAGGTGCAGCAAGTTTGACATGCTACATGCCAATCACTTCCAGTATATTATTTGTAATAAATGAAATGGTGCCATACATGTGCATGGAGCAGCTTGTGAAAGAAATCAGTGTAGATTAGACAAGCCACCTATCCTTTAGCTACATGTTCCAGCCATGCAGTACAATGCTTGCAGATAGTGGGGAGAGTGATAAAGCTACAGTAATGGTGAACTGTCCTAACTGTCTGACCTTATGGGGATCTGGAGAAAGGAAGATTGTCTTACCAGGGATTTTGGTGCCCACTCCCTGAGGTTTAGCACCTGGGGTCTTCGTTTTAGCATCAGCGGCCTACACAAGGAATAAAAATCGTGCTAAAAATACCAACATTGGGCAAGTCATAGAACTGTCATTATTCTGAACAAAAGAAAACAGTGTCTCCTTACAAATCTGTTTTTCCTTTACACCATTTTCATCAAAAGGGAGCTGAATTGAGGTAGGGTAACTTGCTAACTTTACCTTTAAGCTTGTTGTCACTTGTGTAACTAGGTCTATGTCGACAAGTTGTTTCTGCCAAGTGAATAACAATGTTATTCATTGTAATGATGATTTGAAGACTCTTAGCAAAATGCTATTTTCCATATTCCTCTCATATTTCCTGTGCTCCCAGGGCCGATTATTCACATTCCTCATTGGCATTTTTTGAGTCATCATTAGTTAAGTTTGCCAAGTTGATATGACTAGCAAAAACCATGTACGTGTTATTATATATAATAATGTGAACTGATTTTAAACAGTAATAAGAACTACACAACTATACAATACAACACAATATTAGCACTGCAAAAAATTACAATGCCAAAATGTTCTTTGAGCACATCTTCAAGAAAAACATTACCATTTATTTTAGAACTGGTTTTAATCATCAGCTTTCTAATGCCATCTTAAGTGCAGTTTAATTACTGTATTTGATTTTAGGAGCCAGACTATACCATACTGTGCTTTAAATTAGATTCAAAAACATGTTTTGTGGTTGAGGTATTATGACTTTTGGTGACCCCATGACATAGGAGCCCTTTTTATAGCTTCCCTTCATGTATGAAATTGAGGCATGATGTAATACATGAGCAACAGAGCCCTGGGAACATAGGGCTCAGGGGATAGACGACCTTGGAAATATGGGTATGCTCCTCTGTCTTCCTTCAGCATTAGCTACATGCGTTCTGTCCTAAAGTATCTGCCAAATGAAAAGACTTTTCCCAGTATTAAAACTGGTAACCTCTCACTATAGAAACTACAGCTTCACTGCTTTTAAAGGCGAGTAGGTATGTTTATAACAGATGTTTTGAGGGTTCAGTGGCCCTTCAAATGATATCTCTGCAGAAATTATGGACAACATCAGTTTACTGCTTACAAAAAAAGGTCAGATTTTATGGCCTCTTTGAAGAGAACTGGACAGACAGGTCAAAGGTTACAGGGTTGACCTGAGTACTCACTGTGGCTCTGGACTCCTTGGCTCCCACAGTGTGTTGTTTAGAGTTTACAGAACCAGCTCTGCCTGAAGCACACGCTGAGGTAATGGGGGAGGCAGAGGAGTGTTTGAAAGGGGACACTGGGATCGATGACCCACGTTTAGTGCTGGACATGAGCTTAGTTTTGACTGGTGTGGATTTGGAAGGTGTCTTTTGTGTTATTGAGAATGAGAGGGAACACAAAAGAAATGTGAGAGAAACAACTCAAACAAACAATGATTAGTGAACACAAGGTGAAAAAGTCACAATGTTGTACAACTTCTAAACAAATGTAACAAATTAAGATGTATTTAAACACAAAATAGAATAAAACTCAAGCAGAAACATGTTAGCATTGATAAAAAAACAAAAAACAGACAACTGAAGACTGAACAAAAACAAAGTGTAAATGTTATGGGTAAAGAATAAATCACCATGAAAAAAAATCCTCCCATTCTCTCTGGAAATGATTGTGGGATGACCACAGTCTTGGGTCAACCTACCCTAGTGGTGACATAATACTACACTGATGGTTATGCCAAGATAAACACTTGTCTACAGTTTACAAGGAAAGCAATACCTGCAATAACAATATTAAGCAAAAAGTAATTTTATAATTATTGGCACCCTTGGTAAAGATGGGTAAAAAGATGAAAATGTCTTTGGGGTTAATTAGCTCAATCTAACACTGAAAATATGAGAAACAATAAAATTTTATTTTTTCAGTGGCACCCCTGTATTCACTGCTTGTCCAACTTGCCTTTGCTACAGCTCTGGTTGTTTTAAACTTCGTAATTGTTGCCCAACAGTGGATACTGACAATTTTCAGTGTTTAATTAAACTAATTTAACCTCAAAGACTTTCTTCATGACCTTGATCTTTTTCAAGGGTGCCAATAATTATGGAACTGACTGAAACTGAAACAAATTTAATAAATTTTGTAGGTAAGAGATTTTTAGATTTTATATTGTGGCCCTGATATTGTGCTCATAAACAACATATTACAACATGTTGCTGGTCTGTCAAATCAAGATCAGTTAACACACTGAAACACAATTTATATCAAAAGCCTCCATCGTACCTTAGCATTTTTATCAGGTGCCGCTGCTCCTGCTCCAGCTGTTCATAGAAAGAACATACAGATGGGTAAGTACAAGGAAGCCCAGTTTTAATACTAACAATACTGTATTAGTTCACGTTTTCCATGGGGTGCAAAACTACTGGAGCTTTGCAAGGCCAAGCTAATTACTATGTGCACTGCTATGTGGGGATTAATGTAATGTCTGATGCATTTAAAACCCTGGCTTCAGTAAACATCTAAGCCATTAATCTGAACACATGACCTCATTTGTCCATCTTTGACCTTTAAACAAATGCAGTTAGGACCTTCGAGTTGCAGTGAATTTAGTCAGAGGCTTTCTAATTTGCAGCGGGGAAACTGTAATCAGATCTGTCAGCCACAGCCTAATATTAGTTTCATATTTACCACAAATGTCCCACAGTGTGCATATTTAACATTTACTGTCGCTGCTGCAAGGACCTGTAATGGGGTTTAGGTTACAAGGATTTTATAACAATATTGATTAAAGTTACTCCCTAAGGACATACGATCTACATCTAAACACAAACCTGATTAAAACCTGATTGGCCTGTTAACCACAGAGTAGTCAATTTTGATCTCAAAATCAAAATAACATTCATGTTTGTGTATATGTTGCCTACAAGCAAAGCTATCGAATGTAAAAAGAAATTCTGCATAATTAAATAGTTAAGATGTAAACAAAGTCATTCAGAGTGGTTTGGTGTGAAATGCTCTGTTCTAGAGAAACTTACAGAGTCAGAATTGTTCACAGTGGTGATGATAGGAACCAGACCTCTGAAACATTTAATACTTCACAGAGTAATTACCTGAAATGGTTCCTAATACACTGTCGGCTGGCTGCGACAACTATGTTTACAGGCACAAAATAGTCTGATTACTGCAGACAAAAAGATTTTAGTCAATACCTCGTTCTACACGATTACAAGCACTTCAGTAAACTAATAGTGAGGAAACTCTGAGTCTACATTAGTCACTCAAAAATCAGATTTCTTGTTAAATACTCGCACCTTTACTGTTGCTTAGCAACTTGCAAGTAAACTCACCAAAGAAGCGCAGCACGTGACTTACACTTCTTGCCACAGTTTTCTCTATAACATGAAGTCCCTTAACAGGTAAATATTTATTTGTGAGTCTATATGGCTACAAACTGTACATCGTATGTAATGTTTACTGTTTCCTGGGCAGCTCTTCTCTATCTGGTTCTGTTTCTGCACATGTAACAAATCAAAGGAAATTTGATAAATGGAACATGTGCTGAAAAACATAACAACTGAGCCGATTTCTTAATATCCAATAGCAACCTTAATCCAATCTAAGAAATCAGAGTATGCTGTTTACATGACCACTTGAATAATCATGATTATTTGATCATATTATTGGTGTGCATGTAAATGCAGAGTTCTACTGCAAGCTTTTTGCCAACGAGCACTGGCAATATTGTGGGGGTAGTGCACTGCAATCACACAGCTGAGCTCGGTTTCTGTTTCTGTGATGGCACCACGCAGTGTGCCATGAAAGGAACCTTTTTTGAGAGCATGAAAACCGGTGAGATTTACGTTCACTGCTGTGAGACTGCAGCAAAGGCAAAAAATGTATATAACATATTTATAAATAGCAGTTCTTATCTAAATGTTGAGACTTGACAGCTTTGCAAGTTATTTGGCAGGAAAGTCAGGCTTCTTGTGACATGCTCGATGAACCTAATCTTCTCATCAAGTCCTGTAAATATAGTAGCTTTTGAATTTCCAGTGGCACGAATCAAAGAAAAAAAATGTGCACATTTGTATTCAGGTGTAATGAATATGAAATGGTAGGTGAAAATGTTATCTTGTACAGGTGCTCCTGAATCAAAATTCTGTTTGCATTTTTAAAAATTAAGGAGCAAACACAAGCATTTTGCTCGTGTAGAACCTTGAAATGCACTCATTGTTTCAACATCACACATACAAACTCAGATGACACGTGTAGGTACACTAATCGATTTGGATAGTGAAAAAAATAGCTGAATTTTCATTTTAGACATTGTGACCCCAGGCTCCTATTAACACCACTGTAAAGAAGTCCAAGTTGGCAGGTTTCTCAACAATGAACCACCTCACATCAAACCACTCTGAATTATTTTGTTTACATCTCACTGATTGAATTCTGAAGGAATCAGTGGAATTCCCCGTTAAAAGGTTGCCTGCACCTTGTGTAGTAGACACTGGAAACAATATGCCTGAATCAAACCCAACAGCTGACCTACTTTCAGCAACTGCGTTAATCCAGGTGTGCTAGGATGTGTGTGCGTACCATAAAGAAAAACGTGCAGATACAGACGTCACCCACACAACACACCGAAGTTTGTGGGTGATGCTCCACAATCAACAAACATGCAGAGGTGACATGCAGAAAAGAGAGGCTGGTGAATACAGCGCCAGCAAAACAAATAATGCTCAGAGTTAGTCACAGACACAGAGGTGGAAAACACTGACCACAAACACAGAGAAAGGGAGAGGTGGGGGGACAGGGATAGGGACAGACAGATCACAAAGGGTCACGAAAGAGAGAGATTTGGTGGCTACAAGCAGTCCGTTTCTTCAACCGAACACATTTTGACTTGCGGTGTGCGCTTTTCAGAAAGGGTGCTGCTTAGCTTAGCTGTTCTACAGTAAAAAAGAAGCAGGAGAAGATCTGTGGAAGAAAGAGAGAAGGTGGTTTACAGGAGTGGGGTTGAGGGAAGGAACGAAAAACAGACCTTTTGATGGGGCGCTTGTTTTTCGGACTGGAGCAGCATCTTTTGAGGGGGCTTTCTGGGGTTTTGTAGCGGACTTGGGGGAAGGGGTTGCGGCGACTGTGGCAACAGGCTTCTTTGCTTTTTTAACGGGAGCTTCTTTGACAGGCTCTGTTTTAGTTGGAGCTGCTTCCAATGGTTCCGGGGCACTGGGCTTACTAACAGTGACAGCCGCTGGTTCTGGTTTTGCAATAGTCTGGACATCCTGTGCTGCTTCCACAGTAGCAATGAGATCTTCGTCGGTTGTATCCAAGTACTTCTCTGGTCTCTCTTTGTCGGCATCCTTTGGCTTGGCTTCTGGCTCCATCTTAGGCACCGTTACCACTGGGTGAGCTGTGGGAATGCTGACCTCTTCCTCTTCTTGTTCATCTTCCAGCTGGTCTCTGTGGGCTTCTTTCCGTTGGTCGGTGAGGGGAGACTCCCGAGGAGCAATGCTTGGGGAGAAAGGGGATCCCATGTCAGCCCTGCAGGAGTCAGGACTCTTGCTCTCTGGAGGGGTTTTGTCAGAGCCATTCTCCCAACCCTCAGGGGCACCTTGATGGCCAAGCTGCTGGGGTTCGGTGTAGTCAAAAGACAGTCCCCGCTTCTTCGCTTCCTCTGGAGTCAGTGGGGGTTGATATGGAGCTTCGCCATGTTTGCTCTCAAAGCTTTCGTCTTTCTGCGGCGACAAGTCTGAGACAAATGCACTTTGAGCCAGAGGAACTGCTTCTTCTCCTTCTTTGTCCTCTTCTTCTTCTTGTTCTTGCTCTTCGTCTTGTTCTTCTTCTTCTTGTTCTTCCTCTTCCTCCTCTTCTTTTTCTTGCTCCTCCTCTTCCTGATCTTCTATATCATAACCACTACGGGGCACGCCAGGACTCACTGCTAAGTCTTCCTCGTAGGCAGATCTAAAGGCTCTGCCCTCATCTTTACTATGCTTGTTGGCTTCCTCCCTCTCATCTTCAGAATCACTGGAACCGTACTTTTGGTCCATCTTTCCTGAAGGGCTCCTTTTCACCTGGCTGTCCAAGCTTGGAACCACCGACCCAAACCCATCAGCCTGGGCAACAGGTGATGGGGACATGGGGGACTGGCGTGGGCTAACAGACTTGGCCCTGTCACCATTCACAAGCTCCTCCTCCCCGTCTATGAATGCCGCACTGCTTCTGCCACTGTGTGGCGCAGAGATCTCTCCTGGCGTTAGCTTGTCTGATAAGCGGGAGGCACAATGATAGGAACAGCCACAGACAATACTGCGGGATTAGCAACACTCAACCGCCTTCTCTCCACAGTCAACATCACAAACAACAAAGGAAACAAAGGAACAACCAAGGTACCAAGGAACTGAAATCATACCAACTAGATAAGGGCCCCAAACACAAAATAAAAGACAAAGGAAAACGGTATTTTTTGGTCAGCAAAAACCATAAAGAAACAGTTCAACATTAATTTCAGTAATCTTTAAAACATCACAAAACAATGAGCTGCAGGCACTTTTATAATACGCAGTGTTCGCTAATCTAGAATTTGCATTATTTAAAGCTTCAGTTGGAAATTGCTGAAACAGCACCATGGCTGTGAGCTGCCCTGGGGCTTAACTCTTAGCAATAACAGTTGCTGAAGGCAGAGAGTCAGCAAACAGTTGAGTCAAAAAATTGCTAAAGTCTTGTCTGAACTACCAGGTGACTATGTATGGAAACTAGCAGTGCATTAAAGCCAGCAGTTAGCACGTCAGGTTTGAGATTTGCTGTTCAGAAGTCTCTGTTTTAGCACCAACATCAGGCCTGGTAGCTGCATCAATTCCCAACTGAACCTTTATATGCAATTAGCAAAGGCTAGGCTAGAATAAGGTTTACTACAATGGCAGAATGAAGGGGTCACTACAAAAGAAGAAATGGTCATAATGGCTCATAAAAGTGCCTCACAACTCATTTTGTCACAAAATACAACCTTCAAACCAAATAAAAAATCTGAAACACAACCAAAAAACAAAAGCAAAGCCAACACAAACAATATGCCCAATCAAGACACAATAACCACAATGATCCAACAGCATTTCTGTCACTTGCATCAATGTGAAAACTTTGCAGGAACATGACCTGACATGGTGATGAATCAGTGCTGCACCGGTTGCCACATTGTCCATTTGCAAATAGGTTTTACTGCAGAAGAGGCACGTTTTTTATGTCTGGCAACTTGGCGCAGATCATTTTTCACATTGCTTTGCTTCTGTCCAAAAGCATTTTTCTGTGTATTTTATGAAGTTTTGTTACAGTGCTTTTAATACTCAAGAGTCACTTAAGTTGTGTCCTTGCATTATTCTCAATAAGTTACAGCAATCTACTTGCACTCGGCATGTTACGGTAATCCACTTACTATATGCTTTCAACAGAAGCAACAGACATAATTCAATATAAAGATCATATTGATTTCCTATGATTGATGCTCTCTGTCTATTAATACTGACTGAAGGCATTAGATTCTAAAGGCTAATGGTAAACTCCAAACTGTATGCAGTAGCAGTTGGGATGGAATAGATGAGAATGAATGTCAGGGATAGTGAGGAAGACTGAATTATGTCTTGTAAGTGTTAGCTAAGCAAAGCTAACCACTGGAGGTGGATAAAGGGGTTGTAAGCCAACCATACCTTCACCTGCTCCTGCCGTCCCAGGAAATCACAGGCCACAGGAAGGTCACATAGAAAAACAGAAAGAAAAGAGAGAATATTATGAAGTGGTGTGTATCATTGGAGTTAAATTCCCAGCAATGCAAGATGTAAGAACTGACCATCAAGAGAGAAAACACCTCGGATATCCTGTTGCCCTTGTTAATATACGGTTCAGTTCAGTAATATACGGTCTTCACTGAGTTCACTCTGAGTCTAGTCTCAAACTCAGATGCTCCACCCAAAGAGGTACGGAGGGTCTGATATGAATTCTATGCTAAGATGGCCACAACTGTCTGAGTTTTGTCCCTTGCATTGTGATTGGCTAACTACACATCTGTTTATATAGACCTCTGTGCATTAATTTTAATCTGTCCGATGAGAAATTCAGTTTCGCAAACAATCTGAACACCACGAAATGTCTTTTGCAGCTAGATCCTCTCACATGTTTGCTGGCGCATAGACTTTGTTTCTTGGGAGTGTGTTTTTGTTGTAGCCCCATTTTGTAAATCGCCTGTCCCTATACATCACTTAAAAAGAACGGTCCTTGGGTGGTTATTATGGATGTCAGTCAAATGGCCTGTCCTGTCTAAGTAGGCACTTCTTTGTCACGTTAAGGGAAACGCCAGAGAAAAAACGGATTCAGTTTGAAGTTCATGTACAGCTGTGGCTCACCTTTTTAAGAGACCGTCCTGGTGTCAACCACAAAAAATTTGCATCATGCAGAGGAATATGTTTCAAAACATAGTTATTATTAAAAAATCTGTAGGTTTTCACGTTGGATGAGTAAATTAATGGTGGCTGCCTCAGATGAGCTAATGAGTTAAAACTGCAGCTAACTCGTACAACACTGGACACTGATAGAGACTCTTCATCTTTTACAGTTGTTTTTTTCCTCTTCTGTAGACAATGTTAGTTAGAGCATGTTAGTTTGTCAGAGATATATTTTAACCTAACACCAGCCTAGCCCATTTAGCGATAAAAGCCACACTATCTCTGCCTTCTCAGTCACGCCCTTAAGAACGAGTCCACGGTAACACAATCACGTTAAGGTACTCACTTTCGGAGTAGCAAGGTATTTCTGTCATCTTCCCGTAATGAATTGCAAAGAATATTTAATTAGACATTGCAATACTTGGCCTTGAACGGTTAACTGAGTAGTCGATGACCCGTGCACATCCCTAGATTGAAACTGAAATGACTATAATTTCTCTACAGTAAAGAAAAATCCCTCCTGTAAAGGTCTGGTTTGACCTTTGTAGAATGTATAAAGCAAATTTGGAGCAATCATCAATACTGAAATGTGTTGGATTGTCCAGTGGGGCATGTCATACATTATTAAGACAGTAGGATTGTTGGTGGGCCTTTATGTTGGGTATCCATCGGCCTGGGGACTGTAAGAAACATCCACTAGCTCTTTTAATTTGAAGGATTTCCATTCAATGTATACTCAGGAGTTAGAGCCATTAAGGTCCAGAGCTTTTGCTAGCATCAGCAACATGGTACCCACTATGAAATATTTAAATGCTGGCTAATAGCACTCCAATCTTCCTCTCCTGACTGCAAACAGGATAGAGCCATAGGATGTGAGGGGTCTAATGGGTCTGAAGAACATTAGCGTTTACAGACTTGATTATTCCCTCTTACTAGCTTTAACAAACTGAGGAGATTGTGGTAGAGGGGAACATTATGAGCTTCCTTGAAATAATCTAACCCAGGCCCTGAACAGGGCTTTAACTTTTGAAAACACAAGACAGTCTACCTTTAATACAAGGAGTTATGACAGTCGTAGCTAGTTTTGTGAGATAGTAGCGTGTGTGTCACTTCATGCAAACGTACATACATAAGCTTTAATCTTATTCAGTTATAACTTGTCACATACAGGCTGCTCATAACCTTCCGAAAACCCTTAGTGATTCATGTTCTCATTTCATGTTAAGGCCACTTGGGTCCAGGACAGGGCACAGGTAAGTACATCACTCTGAATCAGCCTTCAGCTTTAGTAATTTCACTTAGCTGGACTGGCCATGAAAACACTAAAAGGATATTCTGGACACTAATAATGCACTAAACCTGCATTATATTCCAAGAGACAGAAAGAAAGATGGGATTGCTTTGCCTAATTGCTTGTCAAGGATCTGTTACTGACCTTGAAGCCTGAAGAGCTGAGTGAAGAGTTAATGTACTGGTTGAGTGAACCCTTCCTACACCAGCAAATGGATTGCGCCTCATCAGAAGACGCACATTCCCTTTCTTCAGAAACTTCAGAAGACTTAATAAATTAAATCTTAAGAGAACTTCACAGCAGCATGGATGATCAACAGGAATAAGGTTCCCAAAACGTCTTGAAAGGGAATTCCACAGATTTTTCAACAGTTCTGCATAATTAAATGGTTAGGGTGGAAACAAAGTCAAGAGTGGTTTGATGTGAAATGCTCTGTTCTAGAAAAACTTACAGTGTCAGAATTGTTCAGAGTGGTGTTTTAATGCCTCTAACAGCTGGTTGTAGACACTGCAACCTTTGAATTGGTAAGTTTCTCTTTAATTAATCATTTCACATCAAACCACTCTCAATCACTGTTTACATCTTAGTGATTACATTATGCTAAAATTTTGAAAAATCTGTGGAATTCCTCTTACACATAGCATGACGTGTTCATGCATTCTATTAAGACATCAATAAATGAATTTTAACGTGATGTAAATGAAAAGACTTTATTTGCAAAAATGAGAGATCAGCTGTGTCCTAACAATTAGAAATTAGGATTAATCTTGCTTTCTAATTCTTATTCTAATTGTGTTATGTGGACAGTGTTGATGTGAAAAAATCTAATTAGTTACAATATTTCACATTTTTCTGTTGTTTATTTGTTTCACATTTGGTCTGTATTGGCCTTGTAACAGAACACAGCAAACTGAAGACTGATCACACATTCAAATTCATGTTAAACCACTAGCATTTTATACAAAGCTTACCACTGCATAGACACAGGAATGCTGTCATTATGTGTTTTACACAACATTTCATAGAAGTTTATTATTAAAGGGGAAATCCACTGATTTTGCATAATTACATAATTGCATCACATAATTAAATGGCTGAGATGTAGACAAAGTAATTCAGAGTAGTCTTATGTGAAATGCTCAGTTTTAGAGAACCTTACAGAATCAGAATTGTTCACGGTGGTGATAGAAACCAGACATCTGATGAAATTAATGTCTCTAAAAGCTCCCTCAAAGGATGTTATTACATGAAATGGTTATGAATACACTGCCCAGTGCCTGAGTCATGGTGAAAAGGTACATGCAGGTCATAGTAAGGCAAAATAGACCCTAAACAAAATGTATTATTTTGGATTTACCACTATTTCCAATCACCAAAATTACATATAAGACTTACACAATAAGACATATAAGACATCGTCTTGGATGGTAAATACAATGAGAATACTTGCACTGTAATTGGTACAGAGTGGTAAGCCATTCTGAATAACTTTTTTTACAATTTAATTATTCAGGAATTTTAAAACATCAGTGGAATTCCCTCTTCAGGTTCATTAAAGCATCAGCAATGAGAAAAGATATTTTGTAAGAAAGCAAACCATGATGGAAGAGAAGTGAGGCCCACTCATAGTGAACACATAAAAAATGGCAAAAAAACAAACTGCAATGAAAAAATGTTGCTTTGAGTTTACTTCCTAAAAAAGTGTACATTGGTTTCATGTGAATGTAATATATTGCATGAACACAATGACTGTCATTCGTTTTCACAAGAACTGTGTTGATGTAATGTATTTCATTCACGTGGAACTGATGTACACATTTGAATTACGTAAACTCAAAGCAACACTGTTTCACTATGGTGAAAAATCGTTACAGCAGGCCTAGTTTTTACCAACTTTTAGCTGTGGTCATGAAGCAGGGATGGACAAAGGACACTCATCACTCTGACCAAGGACTTTCATTTGATCTCTTTCAGAAAATTCTACTTGTCTTTTTCTATTGATTCTTCTAAACCAAAAACACTGAAAATGATAATTAAGATAGACTTTTGGTCTGCTGGTAAAAGAGCCATCTTAAATATAGTTCGTTTGTCCATCCTCAAGGAGGAAAAACCTGGGCTGAACCCAAAAGGAAAGCTGAAGCTGGAGGGTTAAAGGGCGCCAGTGACAAAGCCAAGGAAAAGAGGCCGCAGAGGAGGTAGGTTGTTAAAGCTTGCTAAAGCAGTGACGCAATTCACACTGGAAGGGCATACCAGACACAACATCCTCCTGAGGCGAGACAGTCTTAGGCTCCGTACCCTCTGTCATAGGCTCTTGAGAAGTCACCTCTGGTTTTGACCCCTCTGTCTCCTCTTTGAAAGAAAGGCCATCTTGTAATTAGCACAAGACACTGTAACTGAAGGAGTTCAGCAGTGAACCTTCATAATTTTCATCAGCAAATTAAGATTTAAATGAACAAAAATAATTTTTTTAACAGCCTCACTCCTCAATTTGATACAAAGTTTAGAAGAAACCATGTTTTAAATGGTTAGTAACTGCCTTATTAACCTGCCGAATTATCTTGTCTGCCTGTCAGCATGTTTATACCAAAACACATGACACAAAACAAGATCTCCCCAACCTTTATGAACAACTCATTAACCCTCATATGTCTGTAGTTCTTACTCTCAAATACTATTTATGTGATTATGTAATTATGTAATTAATTAGGTAGCTACACAATGAATAACATTTTGTTCGATTGCATGACAAAATTACAAAATTTCTTATCTTGCCTCAATAATAAGTTAAAAGTAATAACAGTGATCTCTAAAAGATAAAAGGGTTAAAGTGCTCTCAGCCGCTGGTTGTGTTAAAATTTTAAATGCTAGGCCTGAAGAGGTATTACTGTTTTTAACTTTGCCTGTCAGTAAACTTGTACAAAGCTAAGTACAGTCATATGTAAAAGTTTGAATACTTTGAATACCCTTGGCCTTTAAGTTTGGTTGATTTTCTAAGAGAAAATACATCCTCTACAGGGAACAAACTTAAATTACTTAACGAGTTTTAAATACTGGGGCAAAATACAGTAATTTTGCATTAAATTTGCAGAAGTGTGTAAAGCATATGTACTTATTTTCACAAATCAATAAAACTTGCAATTTGACCAGAGGTGCCCAAACATTTGTAAATCTTTGTATGTCCTCCTGGAATTCTGTGAAAAGAAGCAGATGTCTGACATTTTCCACAACGTTGTTTGTACTGATCGCTGGGGTTTAACTGCTTCATGAGTGGTATTTCCATATCTGTTTTTGGGTTGTGAGCCCAAGCAAAAGTAAACAGAACTTGACCTTTTTCACTGACTCAAGGCCAGTCCCTTTTATCCAAATCCTCTACTAATAATGAGTCAAAGAAAAACCACAAAACTGATCTCAAATCAGCAGAAAAATCGACTAATACACCTCACTAACCCAGATGTTTTGGGTTGCTGTAAACACACTGGCATAAGGGTAGCAACACTGCTGTTTATATTAGCACTGATAAGCTGCTGGGTTTGTTATTGCTTATCTGTTGCTGTTGACATCTCCAAGAACAGGTTCAGTTCTAACGAATACTCTGTTTTCTGGGCAGTCTGTCTTCTAGTTCTCTGTTGCTTTTTTATCTTTTTAATCAGGGAAGTTGGGCCCTGAAGACACAAACATTGAGTCAAATTCCTCTTTGAGCCACAGTCACGCTACATATTTGCAGTTTGTGCTGCTTTGTGATTGAGACTGGACCGCAGGATTAGCAACAACAAACAGTGGGGTGATATGTGTGCAGCTACGGTTAGCCAGGGAGCTAACACAGAAGTCAGTAAGCTAGCTAACTTGCCTATCATAAACAATAAAAACACAAAAGCAAACATAATTATAGCAGATAACTATATAGTCCCTACAGCATGGTGTGGCACACTGAACTGTAGCAAAAAGTTGTTTGTAACTGGTGTGGTTGGTGGCCGCAGGGTGACGTGTGTAGTTGTAGTTAGCCAAAGAGCTAAAGGGCACGAATGATTCCAGTGCTTTTCCCAAGCAAGTCTTTTAGAATTCTTGACAAGTGGTTTAGCTTCTTTATACAGGCTAAGAAGAGGCCTCAACGAAAATGCAGTGTTGCATCTTCCACACGTAAGAGGTTCTGACTTCCTGTATATTAAAAAAATATCAGCTTTGTGCTCACTTACACTTTATATGTGATGGGATACATGAAGACCACTCTTCTTTATGGTTTCACAAACAAAATATCCCTTACAAACACTGTGAAAGCATGGAAAATGATTATACGTCTGGAAGGTAGATCTAAGCTGACTTCTATTTATACTTCAATATGTGATAACCTTCCTACTGTTACAGATTCTCATTTCCATCTTTGGGCATCGAGAGGTCTTTCTTACTTGAGATTCAAGATTTTTGGAATTGAAGGGTAAGGGTGTTCATTGTTTGGGTTACCAAATAATTACATTGCTGACATGTTTAAGAAAAAACTGTGCAATGTTTTAACATTTTGTGGAAGAAAATATATTTTATTACAATGCATAACAGATAAAATACCCTCCTTAGCAAGTTGGCACATAGTTGTTTTTGAACATGTACATCTAGACCACTTGACACATTTATTACCTTCAAATATCTTTCATGATATTTGGGAACCTTTTCTGGTATACACTGGGTCAGATCTCTCAATGATTCTAATGAGAGCATTTGTATAATTCATTGTACTATTTTTGAAATGTGAGTAAAGCTTTAGTCAGCATAAACATCTGTGTATATAAGCTGGGTTATGTATTTATTTAATTCCCCCCCTTCTCCTTTTCTGTTATGCATGTGTGTGATGAATGCTTGTTATATTGAAAGAAACTTAATGAACATAATAATAACAAAACAGAGCTAACATGGCAGTTAAGCTGGCTAACTTGTCTATCACAAACAGTAAAATCACAAACATAAAGAAAATACTACAGGTTGTGTCTTAAAAAGCTCCCTAGTTCAGCAGTTACTGTACTGCCAAGGGAATCAGCCATTTTATAGGGAGTCCCACTGTTAGAAATGTTCCAGTGTACTGTACCTTTAGCTCCTTGAAAGTTCCAACAATGCACCACAAAAACCAGTAAACATCAACTGTTTACTATGCTCCCTAACCGGAAATTAGCAATACATCTCCAGCTCAACATTCAGAAAGTTTGTCATTGTCAGTTTTCTACTAACTGAGATGTTCATAGCCACCTGTTGGCTACTTAACTCACCAGTTGCATTTGTCAGTTTTAAATTTATTTCAATGCTATAATCTAAACACACTACATTTCATAAATATTGCACTTTAGTTATTCAATGAACACAAGGGTTACATTAAAGAAGGCTGACCTGCTAACAGGCTAATAGCTAACAGTTAACAGGCTAATTAGGCCCCTTCGGAAATTCAGTTAAAGGCTTCAAGTTTAAATCTTCACTGAAAGGTGAAAGATTAACTGTATGTCTTATTTAGTTATCATGTTACTGTGTTTCAGCTACAGCTGCCACTTATCACTTAGGTGAGCCATGGTTAGCTTCACACTAGAAACGCTAAAGCTGGCAGTGCTTGAATGAAGAAAGGCTTAACTGCATTAAATATTGCTATGAAGTGCCACAGCAGCAGTGCTACTGGCTGAAGATGCAAATGCAAATGAAGATGCAAACACCACGGGAGTTTAGAATGCAAAATTGCCTATTGTCACGAATTCCATTAAAATGAAAGTCTTTTTGCTTGGGAAATTTTGCTGGTAAATGCTGGTGTGACCGGACCTTTAATTTCTCTGGAAAAACCCTTCAACAGAATTACGATACATGTTAATTATAAAAACAAGCAGTGGAAAAAGAAATGATGTTGTCTTGTCACTTTCCACTAGAGCTACACAGTTGATACCAACATGAAGCAGAATGTTCAGAGAACCTTCACCAAACACTTCACATATGACAACTAAAGCTAACAAAGCCATTGTGGCTAAGAGTATAAGCTCACAGTGGCAATTAGCTTAAGACATAAGCACTGTTTCAGTCAAACTTTCACAATGTAAACTATTTAAATTTCTTTCTGCTCTCTAGCTGCCTCTGACCAAAGCTGTGGAAGCTGCAGGAATATTCTACACCCTTACTGACCTTTGCCCTTGCTGTCCCCTGGCCCTACATGCACTGCCATCCCGTTCTTCATACCTTCCTGCGGGCCGTCATTGACGGTCATGCTGGCCAAGGCAGACGCCACGTTCTCCCCAGAGGAGTTCATCAGGTCCTGGTGGTCCATTTCAAGATATTTTCAGTCTAGGGGGACACAGAAAAGACAAAACGGTAATGATGGCGTTACAGTGTTATCTTGGGCACAACAGCTGTCACAGGAAATCAGTCTCAAGTTGTCGTCCTCGCAGGCCACAGCACTGCACACTGTATACTAGTATTCAAAAATCTGGAACCACTTGTCATAATCAGTGCTGTTATTTCAATAAAAGTTTGGTGCTTCTGGTCAAATTACATGTTTTGTTGATTTTCTAAGTGAGAATAAAATAACAAATCCTCTACAGAGAACATATCACACATATTCATGCACAATTACTGTTTACTTGCTGAATTTAACATATTGGAACTAAAACATAAAACATAAAATGTGGCCTATGCAAAAGTTATGGCACATTTCATTTTGTGTTTTTTTTCTTTTTCCAATATGTTAAACTCAGCAAATATACACAGAAATTATGCACATAAAACTTAGATAGCAGAAAGATTTTTTTTCGATGTTCAAGATATTAAATGGTTTAACATTACAGAAAACAAAACTTCTGAAAGGTGATATAAGTATTCTGAATTGTAATGCACTTTACAAAATATTCTTAATAATACATAATATTCTTAATTAAGCATGTAGGACTAGAGACTATAACTACAACTACAATAATGAGAGATTTCCACATACTAAACTAAACTGTGTGGTGCTGTATCCCTCCAAGACTTGGGTTTTACACCCATGCTCAATATTGAAGGAGTGGAAAGTGCAGAGTCATTATATTCCTGCTGGCGCTTAAATGAAGCTGCAAGAAAAAAATAGGACACACAGGAATACAGAATGAGGACAGAACTGGACCATTTTGCAGCCAAAATCCTGTCTTCAGCATCCATTTCTGACATAACGTACTCTGGAAAATAACAACCACATAAAAGACACAGACATACCACACACAGACTGACACGAGAAAGAACTGAAATGCATGAAAAGCAGTTATTTCTCCTGCTCCTTTTGATCAACACTTCTTTAATAATGTGATATCTCAATGCTGTGCATCCAACAATAAAGGCAGCATAGTATCCTTTCATACAGTGCTGTGCAAAGGTCAGAGACCACCCTTTCATTTATTTAAATTCCACTTAAAATTGACCACTATGTTGTTCATTTTTCAGCATCAGAATTCAACCACTAAATACAAGGTCAGTATGAACTTCTTTCCCAGTTCCTTTTACAGTTGAGCTTTATTACAGCTTCCATTCTTTTCAGGCGACTTGCTTTAAGTTTTTTGCAGCAATTTTTATCTTTATATAATATTTTATCTTTAATCTTTTATCTGCAGCAATGCTTTTCCTCATCAGTCCATAAAACCTCACTCCACAACCTAGATGTTCAGTTTCTATGTTCTAGTGCAAATTTTCTACTTTTTTGTCTGTTTCCTTTTCTCAGTAATGGCTTCCTAAGAGCTACACATCCTTTCAGACTCATAGCATTGTCTGCTGAAAAACAGACAGACCCACCTGTAGATTTTTTCAGATCTGTAGCAAGAGTGGAGCTTGATTTTCTCAAAGATGAAAGCTTTAAGTGCTGTTTATCTAATGGTGACAGTGTCTTGCACAGTTGTTATTCCCATTTTCTCTGTATCTTTTAATCATTTTTGAACTCCTAAATTTTGCAATGTATTGCTGATGATACATTAGGTATGAGGGTTAAAGAAATGTTTGGTGTAAAGCAGAGATATGGCATGTAGTGGTAACAAACTCTCTTCCTCAAACAAGATTTCCGGACAACTTCCTGTATGAAACAACGGTTCATGTGTGTCAGTGATGGAGAGAGTTTTGTAGAGATGGTTCTAAAATAAGTACTTTTCTGTGCATTATAGAATAAGCACTCAAATAGACAGCTTCTTTAGACAGAAAATCACAGAGGTTTTATAGGAAGTACATTTAAGATCGTTTACATGGTGATTTCCTGCATTCCGGTTTAAGGGAAGCTGCTGTTCGTTTTAAAATACAAACCGCAACCAGCACATCCTGTTCTGTTAATAAAGTGTATGGTTTTGTAGGCAATGCTGACATACTGCAGGTACTTTGCTCTGCTTATATGTACATGTCAGTTTGTTTATGTGTAAATCTGTGTGTGCATGGGTATGGGTGTGTTTGTAGGCTTGTTTATATGAGTGAGTTGTTGTGTGTATGTGCATATATGTGTGTGTGTGTGCGTATTTCCTCTTCTCTGTACAGAGTGCTATGATTGGTTCTTTAGTGGTTGTACTGACAGGCTGCTGTCAGCCTGAATTCCGCTAGCACCACTTCTGATCTGCAGTTACAGAAAGATTTTATTAACTAAGATGCACAAATACACACACACAACGAGAAAAAAGTATAATATTATATAAAAGTATGAAGAATAACTACAGCATTGGTGTCTCTTTTTGTATCTATTTAGTGGTCAAAATACACTATATAGCCAAAATTACGTAGACAACTTTCCTAATTGTTTGGATCAGGTGCTTGAGCCACAGCTATTGCTAGCAGGTGTATAAAATTAAGCACACAGCCTTGCAATCTCCATAGACAAACATTGGCAACGAAATTGGTAATGCTGAGGAGCTCAGTGACTTTAAATGACACTGTCATAGGATGCCACATTTTCCAAAAGTTGATAAAATTTCTGCCCTGGTCACCTGTAAGTGCTATTATTGTGAAATGGAAGCATCTAGGAACAACAGTTCAGCTGAAGAGAGTAGAGTATACAAATTCTCTATTCTCTGTTGCATGACTTAGTACAGAGCTCCAAAAAGCTTCTGTAAGCAACATCAGCACAAGAACTGTGGGTCAGGACCTTAATGAAATGAATTCCCATAGCTGAGCAGTTGCACACAAGCATAGGATTACTACGTGCAATGCCAAGCATCGGCAGTGTAAAGCATGCATCCACTAGACTCTAAAGCAGTAGAGAATTGGTCTCTGGAGAGTTCAATTACACTTCACTGTCTGGCCGTCTGATGGGCGAAGTCTGGTGAATGGCAGGAGGACACTACTTACCGGGATACATAGTGCCAACAGTAAAGTTTGGCCAATGGTCTGGGGCTGATTTTTAGGTTTTTGGCTAGGAACCTTAGTTCCAGTGAAGTTTAATGTTACTACTACAGCATACAAAGACATTTTCAACAATTATATGCTTCCAACTTTGTGGCAACAGTTTAGGGAAGGCCCTTTCCTGTTTCAGCATGACTGTCACCCTGTGCCCAAAGCAAGGTCCATAAACACGTGCTTTGATGAGTTTGGTGCAGAGAAAATCAGGTGGCCCTCAGCCTCACTGAACATCTTTGGGACGCACTGGATCCCAGCATCAGTGCCTGATCTCACAAATGCTAAAAATGCCCAAAACGGAACAAAGCAAAAGTTTAAACACCCTCACTCAAGTGACGTTTTGTTGATTTTCTAAGTAAAAAATAAAACTTAAAATATAAAATGTGCCTTAACTTTTGCACAGGCAACATTTTATTTTATTTTTTCAACATCTTAAATTCAGCAAATAGTTTGTAATTGTGCATTTAAATGTGCTAAGTAAAAAACTAGCTGAACAACTCGTAAAGTAGCAGGATATAGCTAACTAAACATTAGCTGAATATATACTTAAAAACTTAAAAATGAACCGGACATACAAAACTCAACATAGCTGGTTATATCTAATAAAAAAATAGATGGATATCACTAACTCAAAGGTAGCTGGATATCAAGGAAATCAAAGGTCACACTGTAGGGAGATGAGTAAACTGAGCCAAACCAAAAACTGTAAACTTAGCTGTAACTGCAAACACTCACCAGAAGGTAAGTGTCCATTTAATGGTAATTTTACGTTTAGAATTGCTTGGTAAATGTCCAGAGAGAAATACTCAGGGGTGAAAAATATCATTCAGTGTTCAATTTTCAATTTCAACAGCACTCTAGTCAAGTACAGTTTTTCCAAAAATAATGCTTAAGCATAACAGTGAAGAACAACTACTCAAGTATGTTCAATAAAACAATCTTCTAGCATTTTCTTTTCAGGCTGCATTTGTAATGTTGTTCTTAAAAATACCAAAAATATCCTCAGTCCACTTGTAATCAGTAGTAGCAGGTGCTGCATTGTTAGGAACTGAACAGATTCAAACACTCACATCATGGGGTGGGATTGCTGTTGCTATGCAACTGTAGACCTGCCTGTCTGTGGAAGTCTGTGACCCCTATAAGTCAGTTTTTCTTTCACTACGCTTCTGTCTGTCCCTCCGACAGTGCATGTGTGTGTTGTGTCTGTCTGTCAGTGTGTATAATGTCTTCTGGCCATTCCTCTGTCCTCAAAGTCACTGTGTGTGTGAGTGTGTGAGTGAGTAAGTGAGTGGGTTCATGCACAGACATTTTGTGTGGCAAGTGCTCAAGAGAACAAAGGGCAACATGTGAACTGAACTTAACTGAATTTACAGCATATTGTATCCACTCTAATCAAGAAAGACGGTCCAATCATGTTTCAGAGGAAACCAAATTTGGTGCTGAGAGTTTTTCCCAAGACATTCAAAAACACTGACATTGCTGCCTGAGCAGGGAACTAAAACCTCCAGTGTACAGAGCTGTAACGTTACCCTCTATACTGTGTAATTACTATGACCCAGTGAGTTATAACCCTATTTAGGAGCTCCACAGAGCTCTAACATAACCCCTGGCAGCAATAGAGGATCCTTGCCATTAATTAATTTCTGAGGCGCATACATGCTACTGAGTGATGCATACATACATGGCAGTAGAGGGACCTGAACTGAAGCGGGCAACACATTGGCAGAGTAGGATGACAAGCAGTAGTAAAAATGCTCATTGCAAAATCTGTTATGCCAGTATTTTCAAGGAGAGGTAATAACAGTAGTGGGTGATCTACCAGCTGGAATTCTTCCTAAGGTATTCCTTTTACTGGTATGCCACAAATAAGCCAGATGGCACAATGTACACACAGTGCAAACACGCTCACACTAGCACTTTACCTGGAAGAGCCATGCTTTTTTTCAGAAATCACTCATCTCCCACTGCGTAGTCAGTTATACTGAGTTATTGTTAGTCCAGGTTGTTATTGAGAAAGCAAACTTTAGAGAGATATACGGAAGAAATCGCCAGTCTCTTGGTGTAGCCTAGGGTTGGCCTTTAGCATAGCAGTCCCCTCTTAAATGACTGCAGTGTTTACCAAACTCCAGCCTGACGCACATAGATGTAAGTGTGAGTACACGGGATGCACGTATGAGACAAATGACCATAAAAATTTGCAAGTGAAACAATGTTTAGCATCGTTTTTACCAAGCCAGAGAACCTGCTTTGTGCTTATGAGTAGACACTACAGGTTTATCTATGTATTATTCACGTCTGTTATTAGCTATTCTGCACAATAAACACATATTAAACTTACTTCAGTTGTTCAATATGGTAAATATGTTAAAGGCGAATGGGTATTCCAGATTAATAAGCCACTGTTACAAGAATAGGTATTCTTAAGCATCTAAAATGGTCTTATTGAATTATATGTGTTTGGTTTTTTTTGTGACACACAACACTATTTTACCAAAATAAAATATTTAAAAAAAGGTATTTGTATAAATATCTGGATATATAGACTAGTTAGTTTAGATAGTTAGTATCAGTATCAGAACTCAGATTCTGCAGATAATTGAGGCTCAGGGAATCAGGTATCATTATCGGAAGGGAAAAGTGGTCTAACGTGGTCATCCCACCAAAAGTATTGGTGGGATGTGCAATTTATTTATAGACAGATCACTTCGATTCAGGTTTAAACAGTGAACGAGTTTTAAGCTACCAGCAATGGCAGAACCATTTCAAAAATTATCTCAATGCTATTGGACACTCCGTCGTTCTGACTGGCTCTGAAGTGTCAGAGCTTTGAGGTCCATAACGGATGCTGGGTCTCGGTGACGGCCCAGAAGCACAACTAAAATAGAACTCAAACTAGCAGGGGGCTTTGCCCTGTCACTCTCATCATCCTCAAACTCAGCAGGAACTAACCAGCACCATCACCGTTGTTATATTAACAACTACTCTGTGGAGATTTTTGATAAAATCAATGTTTCTCAATCTGGTATTCGCAGCAAAAGGCTTTGAACAACATTAGAAATAATGTACTAGGTGGCAATGTGCACAGTTCACTCACTGGATAGGGAGGGAGGACAATTAGGAGAATTGCAAAAGTTAGCTAGCTAATTAGCTGTTTCAGTCCTTATATATATTTTCTTTTCTTTCTTTTTTTAGTATTTAGAATACTATTCAGGTTTACAATGTCCCAAAGAAAGGCATGTAATATCACATAATGTGGGATAATATATCATGATATGACTTTTAGGTTGGTTGTACGTGTGCTTCATTTTATTTTATTTTAATTCTTTTTTTAATCATTAGCCCACTTCAGTTCCCAAGGGTAAATGTGAGGTGAAGGACATACTGGCAGTAGTACCAGGATTTTCATTTTGGCAGGGACGAAACCCATGACCTCTTGGGACATGGCCAAGCTTTCTGACCACCAGCTAACCACCATGCTTAGCCCTGGAGTTGACTGAGAGAGCGTCTGGGACAGGAGTGGCATAATGCCCAGTGCAGTCCCCTCACTGCATTCATTATTCAAATAGAACTGTGATTATCAGAAAACACCATTCACTCAGCCATCTGCACGCACAGCTCTGTGCTAGACCAGCCGCAGCCTCAACGAAGGCCCAGCAGGGACAGATTTATTTACTAAATATTCAACTGAGAGAGTGTGGGGAAGCTGCAGCTGAGGCACTTTAAACAGCGATTCTGTCCCCTGTGAACTACTGAGCTAAATTCAGATGGGGACAATACTTACGCAGGGGCATGCCTATGGACTAGGCCTAGGGACTTTGCAAGGACTCAGGGCTCAGCCCAAAATGAGATGGTGCCCTATAAAATGTTTATGAAATGTTCATGAAATCAGAATCAAAATGCAATGCTAAACAAAATAATGTTGCGCCTGATAACATTTTCCCAGGTTTTATATAATATATATATATATATATATATATATAAATGAGGTTATGTCATGAAAAACATAAATGTAAAAGTATTATGTTCATCTAGAAAACATATAGTTTTTTTATTGAATGACTGGAGGCAAATAAGAGGCTGATGTCGTTTATATGCTGTCAGTATTAATAACTATTATACTTCTTTTCAATTTTGCAAGATTTTCTTCTCTGAGTTGCCCAGATTTCATAATTTATTCTTTCAAAGACAATTATTTTTTCCCACTGCAAGACAGGTGCCCAGATGTAATTACTATTTATAAAGAACTGAGTCTGGAAACTACAGTAGCTACGTCCACTAGTACTTATATCATCACTTATATCAGATATGAGAATTTTTCATTGGTTCTTAATAACAAGACATTTATGTAGTTTTTGTCACTTTTACTTTTGCTCTTTAACTATAAGCTTAGTAATACCTTTCAATGTTACCGTGAATAATTTCATTTTACAAGTAAACTGACCCCCAACAAGGAAAAAAAGAAAGGAGGCGGGTCAGTTTGAAATCAAATTCAGCGGGGGCTGACTGACTCTACTTTTCCAAGTCTCACCCTGTTTACAGAACGGTTATATTTTACTTAAAATTCTCCTTATAATGCTAATTTGGTGCTTAAAATAGACCCAAGACTAATGAAAAAAGACCTGGGGCCGTAGCCCAATAACCAAGGCCTAGGCACACCTCTGTACTTATGTCATATATCCCCTCAACAGAATCCTCAGCAATCAACTACTGAGGACAAGAAATTGAATTTAACGGAGGGTAGAGGACTGTATGTTCCAGGCTTAACATAGCTAACGAGTAATGGAAGCTTATGGCAAGAGGTAAAACTTGACAAACATATGGACAAAATTAGGCTGCTGATACTGTTTTTAAGCTATGTGATGCACTTTTGTCCATTTTTATAGATAGTAAATAATGCAGTGTCAGAAACATAGGCAAGTCTATTTGAGACTACTCAACATGGTTTGAGGCACACAATTTGCACTAATGAGTGGTTATAAGCTTTCATTATGTGTCAGCTATATCAGCCTCAACATTAATTTAGCAAGCAAACCTCAGACACCAACATAGCTTGACTTATCAACCACATCTGTGGTAAAGAGAAAATTGTCTAACTTTTATTTTTGGCCAAACAGCTGCTTTATATTCAAGAACTATTAATCTTTCTAGCTACGATTTTAGGCTAAAGTTATTTGCTGAGCATGTGTTGAGCTGAATCTCAAAGCGAATAGGGTCTTTTGGCTTTTGTGCCAGTTGTCAGACCAGCCTTTGTGTTTCTGTCCTCTAAGGCAGCTTGCTGGATTGACAACTGAGGCTTTTCATCAAGCTGAGCGTGCCAAAGGACTAGCCCAGTCAGCCACACTATGCGCCTGTGTCTGGCCACTGCAGGGTCCGCAGCCGCGGCTGGCCCTTTAAGGGATCTCTGGCTGTCTGCTGGATGGATGAGCGCCTCTCCTCTTTGTGTGGAGAGCTGAAATGAAATGGGCGCTGAGAGGGGAGTGATGAGGGGACGAAGCAGAGCGGACATGGGAGCGAGGAGAAGCGGAGAGCACAACTCTTCAGCTACGATCGATAATCAGCCACGAGGGCTAGAGGATAGAGAGGAGGACTGTGGGTTTAGAGAGAGATAGATGGGGGCAAAGATAAAGAACTGTGAGCTGAGAAGCAGAAGCAGCCCACTCCTCTCTCCTCAATTCATTAATATCTGTTTCCCTCTTTTTTTTCAATAAAAACACAATAAGGGCTGATGCTGTGCCTATTCAATGTAATTAGCTAAAAAAAACCTCTGTGGTCTGTCTACATTACATGTTTTTCTTAAAGTTAATGTTGTGAACCTAAAAATATGATTTCATTCCATTTAATTTCCTTGATTAAAACACATCACTAAAATACACCAGTTTCAAGTTACATCAATGGAGTTTTGTCTTATTTATTCAATAATTTCATGCAACCTAGTTTTTCCAACCATGAACATAACTGAACTTCTTAAACATGTGATTTCCCATAGACAAAATTCTTCTGTAAATGCAGCTGTGCTGGTTAAATGTACAAAAAGCTGACTATGTTACAGTGTACATTTTAGGATGTCCTCACACCAAAACGTCAGGTAAAAACATGTCTCAGCTCTCGTACATCGGGTGAAACAGGTTGTTTCAAACGGTCTCAGGCGAAATGGCAAAGCCACAAACGTTACTGTAACATTCGCAATTCAGTTCTTTATCACAAGATGAAGTATTGTTTTGTGGCCAACGCACCCCAATCAGAGGCAGCATATCAGCAGTCTCAGCCTCAGACACACCCCCCACAGAGGTTTGAAGCATTTAGAAGCTATTATGTGAGATATGCTCACATTTGTTGGTGTATACCACTTCCGTGGGCTTGTTTTTGTCATAGCCAGTTTGGAAATCGTCTGCGCGCCTACACATCACACCAAAACAACCGTCTGTGCTTGGTTATTGTTCATATCTGCCAAATGGTTCTTTCCTGTCACAGTGAAAAAGCACCAGATTCTCTAATGACAGGTAATCGGGTATTAGTGATAATATCCTTTTGGTAACCTTTCAAAAACATTAAAGAGATCCTACATAGTCAAATGAAAGAAACCAAATTTAAAACCACATTTAAGCCCAACACATAATTCCACTGTCAGTCAAATAATCACCTTATGCCATTCTGAAAACGCTGGGGGTGAGTTCATCAATATTTCAACAGATATCACTGCAGCAGCAATGAAGGAGACAAAGAGAGAGAGACGGGGTGAGGTCAAGAGGAGTGAAGAATACTAGTGCGCATGACCCTTCACCCTTTCAACCCTGCTGGAAACAAAAAGAGGAGGAAATTATGTGACGAAGACGATGGAGAGTCAGAGATGGAGAGAGAGAGCGAGAGAGAGGGAAAGCGGGAATGCGTGAGGGCTGAAAGAATGAGAGAATGTGGGCGGGTGAAGCAAAGGAGAGGCAGGAACCAAAAGAGACAAAGAAAACACAGAGGTAAAAGAATTCAGAGGACAGGCGAGAGGGAGAAAAAGAGAGAGAGATAGAGAGAGAAAGAGAGAGAGAAAGAGAGGCGATGGTGAGTGAGAATGACAGAGCATGGCTAAATAGGTGGGAAGGGCCAAGACATAGAGAACAGAAATGATACAGTAGAGAGGAAGAGAGAGAGAGAGAGAGAAGAGAAAAAGAGCAAAAGACGCCGAGGAGGACGGAATGAGAAAGGAAAAAAAGCAAATACACGAGGAAAGAGGGGTGAAGAAAGTGCACAGAGCACCATAGCTGAGACGGAAGAATGCATCTGTGACATGATGTAGCAAATTCCTAGAGGGTCCTTTTCTGATTTTTGGTCAGTGCAGTCGGCTGGCCTCCACTCAAGGTCATGCAGCTATAGAGTGAACTCACTGCAGTCCTGCTGTCCTTCTCACGCTACTGCCTCATTTACTCGTGCGTTTTGTGCAGGGTGCAGGTTTGTCCAGCCCTAAGCAATGTCATTTTTTATCAGATGACACTCTGTGTCTAAAGCATAATACACTAAATTACCTCATTAAAACAAAAAAAACAAACAAACAAAAAAAACACCGTAGAGGGCCCATTTCACAGAAAACAGAATTTTCCTCACTGTTCTCAAATAAAAAAGAGATGTAGTATGTAAACATTTACCTTTCACTTTCCAGTCTATACAGTTTGTATTTGGAAACTAAGCCTCAAAAACAGCCAGTTTTGAATTAACGGTTTTCATATAGCCACTTATTCAGCCTACAGCAGTTTAGCTCCACCCAGTCGCATTGAAGTTATATGAAGTGCTTCAGCCCAGACTGCTTTTTGAATGTGGCATAACCAAGGGTAGCCATTCAGAACTGAACTCGTTTACTTATATCTAAATTACAAAGATGTCTAATTTTAAAGAGCTTGGAAAAGAATCAATTAATTACAACTGTTTTTGATATTAAAAAACGTACAAATATCAGGAGTAAAACCAAGGGAAAAAACAATAGCAATGCACAGTGATATCAGTATCATATTGGTATCAGCAAATATTTGCTTAAAAACATATTGAGTTGAACATTGTTTAGATCAGATTAATGTTTCAAACATTTGATGACATTTCATAAATGTATGTATTGACACTGGTGTCAGCATTTGCAGATACGCATAACAGCAAAATTCCTATGTTGGTGCAACAATAAATGAACTACAAAACAAATGTAGTGTAGTAATGTGGGCCTTTTAAGCCTGGTGTCAGTTTCCACTGTGCATCCTAGGTCATTGAACAATGGTCAATAAAACCCACCACAAACTGTGCAATCACAGTAAATGCTTACTACAGGTCACATTTGCATGAGGTGATGCTAATAAAATCTTTGCCAAATTCTGTGGCAGCCTCAGCAATTTCATTATGACCACCTTTTATGGATTCCAGATCATACAATATAGATTGTATAAGATGCAGGAAAATGAGCTTGTTCTGCTTGGCTCATCTCTCAGCTTCACCCACTGAGTTCTGAGTTTATAAACACCTGCTCACCCAACGTTTCTCCTGAAATCGATAGTATTAATAAGGAGTTTGTTTCGGCTGCACTAACAGCCTCTACTCTTCAGAGAAGGCTTTACACTAAATGTTGAAAACATGAATGTTGAATGCTGGAGGACTTGATAGCATTCAGCAAAAAGAACACTAGTGACGTCAGGTGGGTATTGTGGATGTAGGTATAGGATGATGCTCCATCACTTCAGAGAACACAGTTGTTCCACAGCCAATGCTGGGGTGCTTCATACCCCTCTAGTCAATGGCTGGCACTGAACACTGTGACTGTGACCTTAGGGTCATGTGCAGCTGCTCCAGATTGTCCCATTCTATTGGCAATGCTTTTCTATGGATATTACGCAAGCTGTGTGCACAATTGCACACCTGTGTCTGCAATGGGTGCACCTTAAAGCGGCTCAATTGATTAATTAGGAGGAATGTCTGGATACTTTTGGACATGCAATTTAGTAGCTACATCACTTACTGTAGTAGTCTCTGTGGTGGCCATTCTGCTGTTTCGGCAGTGCCTGATTAACAGGCCAAAATAATATCAAATTCCCAAATGGAAACCAAACCCAGTACAAATTCAGTTAATAAACATTAACTAACCATGGCTTGAAACATCCCAGCGTTATTTAAATTGGATGAGTGGTTACTGTGTGGTCAAACAGCAGAGGGTAAAGCTTCATCTCACTCCTCCAGTGCCTGCACTCTGTGACCATTCGATCGGATAAACGACCATCTGTCTCGCCCTAACCCTCTCCCTGCCTGCCTAAACACCAAGCATGGTGTGTGTGTGCGTGTGCATGATGGGGCAGTTTTGATGACCCCCTCCCACACCGCATACACACCCAGTCACCCGTGCATGCTGCCCTTGGCACAGGTGGTGGAGTGTCTACATGCCTGAAGGACCAAGATGTCTTTGTGTTAGTATCTGTGTGCTGGAATAAGAAAGAAAAAACTGCAAACTGCTTGTTCTGAGCAAACACCCCACCAACAAAATACTGTGACACCAGGGTTGATCTTAATGATACACTAAAATAGATAAGCATACCTAAAGAAAATTCTTTAAAAACATTATTTGATAATGATATATGCTGTTAGACTCTAGCAAAGAACTTAACACACGGCTTTTTCACAAACAGTGAAGTTCCTGCTAAAGCCTGAGTAGACTGATAAATCAATGTGTTGAGCCAGGGAGTAATCTCAGTGTTACTGAGCTCTTGTGAGGGATGACTGAACTAAATGATCTCCTCAGTAACAGATATCTTGTGGGTGTACTGTTATGGCATAATATTACATACCTTTCATCACATTTCATTCATTAGCTACCAACCTCACTGTTAAGTTTGCAAGACTTTGTTATTGGGATATGTAGAACTGTTTATAATCTTGTTGATTCATTTTTTTTTCCATTTTCTAGTATGTTGAGTTCAGCAAAAGTAGGACAATATGTGAAAAATTGTGATATGTGTTAAAAAACAACTATTTCCATACAGTTCAAAACACAAAACTAATGAGAATATAGCTTTTATCAATGGTTACCTGGAGGATTTACCAAAACTGGGAGTATAATATTAAATATTTTTAAATACATTTAGGACAGTATATTCAGTTTTCACCCATAACTACTTTTTCAAAGATTCTGGCCGACTCTGCTACCAAACTACATTGCTCATCATGCGTATGGCTATTTGTTATTCAGTCATTTTAATGTTTCATTTAACCCCTTAAAATCCCAGGCTTATTACATATTAAGGCTTATTATGTGAACTACAACACAAACTCGTTGACTTATTCTTAGATTACAGAAGTGTGTATTAAAACTTTGGACCTGTAAGGTGTGCAGTGTTTCATATGCCACTATCTAAGAAAAATGTACATTTTATGTAAATTTAACAGACAAGGAAGTTTTTTGATGCTGACTCTGATAGTTGCTAAATTTTGAGGAACAGTTATAGTTTGCCTAGGATTTCATTACATATTTCGAACAATCTGGTGGCTTAGTCAGTGAGCCTGTTTAACATACTGCAGGATGAGGAAGCCACTCCTGCTAACAATCCAACACAATATGCGGCATCATACCATATCATTACATATCCACAGTAACAGGGAGGGTCTCTGAGCTAGCTGAGAATTTTGCTTGACAAGAAGTTGAAGTGAGACGGGAGGTGAAGGAAGGTGGAGCAAAACATGATATTATTGGCTAAAAGTATTATTATCTGCCTGGTGGTGCACAGTTACGTAATCACTAATCAGAAGACACTGAAAAGGCAGGCAAAAGCCATCACGTTTTGACAGAGTATTACAGAAAAACAAGAATGTTTGTCATTTAAAGGTGTGAAATGATGATTTATGCTAAATATGATCGAGGCATGAAATAACAAGGTCAAAAAGTTTTGACTTCAGGTTGACTTTCCCAGGCCTTTCCATGCATAACAAATACACCTCCAAAGCAATATTAGTGTAGCTTTTTCAGTAGGGTTTGACTGGTGAAGGAATGGTGGAGGAAGTCTGGAATGGGGCAAACGACCTTCGAGGCTCGTCGGTATGACAAAGTGAGTTTGGGCAGGATCTGTTGAGGGACCAGGAACACTCCTCACTAGAAAAGCAGTGAACTCAGTGGAACAGACATGCTAAAGGTAGATGTAATGAGTGGAGAGTGGAGCTATGGCCCAGCCAAAGGAATACACACACACACACATAAGGGACTGGCACCAGCTTCAGCCAAGCCTCAGGACTTCCCCATGTCTTAAAAATAAAAAACATCTTTCTCCAAACTTGGAATGCAAGCATTCAGTCTGGTCTAAATATTAAATTAATGCTTGCATAATTACATTTTTTAGCTTATTTTGTGATATGGACAGAATATGTACACTGTATATGTACATTTTCTTATAGTATATCTGCCACAGCAGGATGACGCCTCACCGTGCTGTTCTAACAAAAAAAAGACAAAACACTCGCCTTTAACATGTCAGATACAAACATTACAAGATACAAACACAAACAATTTAAAAGCAAGCGTAAATGCAAGCGCTAGCTTCTTCTTCCTTAAAATGATTCGATAAAAAATCGAATTTACACAATGTTACAAAACGTAGTCAATCAGCAAGACATGTTTGGTGTCTTAAGTCTGCTTTTCTTTTGTACTGGAGCTACGACACCAATGTAATAAACAAGTAAAGGAAGCGCCATGCTAACTGCATGCCTATATCATCAAACACTTCCTCAAACTACATCATATTTTCTCTACAGTCACCCACCGGGGTACAAGGAGAGGCATATTAACCTCTTTCTGCAGGCCCCACAGTGGCCATTCCTCCAGTGGAACAGAAATCATCTCGGATATTTGTAATTAAAATGATCAAATAAGATATTTTTAGCTCTGTTATTCTGTAACTATAATAACTATGTTATCAGATTAAGTAAGACACTGTTGGCTCTCTGTGGGTGAAATGTTGTGACTGTGTTGAGCTGCTAGTGAGCACTGAAGGGTGAAAGGGGAGGGGTGAGAACGTCCTACTGTGAAAACAATTCACACCTCTCCATGTGCCGAGATAAAACAGGCAGCACAATGGCAGCTTTCTTCACACCAAAAAACCTTGTACAACTGCAACAATAAAAAATAGTATTTAAACACAATAAAAACCGTTTCATAAATGTTGACTTGTTTGTTCACATACAAAGACGAAAATCTAGTTTGCTTCCAGTAAATCATACACATTCGCATCAAAATATGTTCCATCAACGTTACTGAAGAAAAAATGCAATAATTGAGAAAACTCCAATTTTTATGGCTTCTGTGAAAAGGTTTAATATAATTTTAACGGGATTATGGGATTTGATACACAGTGAGAATCAAATACAATTAGATTTTATCATTTAAAAATATTTGTGATTTCAGACATACGCATGGTTGAATTTGTGTATTGTTACTCCTCCATTGTCCAAGTACTATTGGGGTTTAATTTATTTTGCTGAACCGAAATGTACTTTAAAAGTGCATTTATATAACGTCCCCTTCACCACCAAAACCAATATAGAGCTGTTTGTGTTTAGATGTATACTGAATATAGTGAATATATATTTTCAGTAACCATAACAGATGCAGAATATCTGTCACACCTACATGACAGTTTCACCTACAGAGCTGAATGGATGTCAGTGACTTTCTCATAAAGGCCTATCCAAACAGATGTGTGACTTGCTGAAGGGGTTATAGAGTTATAGAGTTAGACCCCTTTAGGCTTGCAAAGTTATTTATCACTGTGTTGAATGATTTGGAGGCCAGAGTCTCCTGTAAATGGTCAAAGGCTCTATTAGCAGGTCATTGTTTCAGGATTGAATCACTGATGTCAGTCATCGTCACTGCTGGACATAAATCTCATTAGTGCACACCCACCTGCCTTCTAGCACACACACACACAATGCCTTGCCTCTTCCAGACACTCTGCTAGAGGCCTGATTCCCCAGAGAATGGCTAAAACCAGCAAACAGCTTCTGCCAAAGGGCAAATCCAGTACATGAGATCTGATTTTTTTCAGATCATTAGCCTACTTTAACGCACTCTACCACTCTATCACTAAGATAATACAGTTATCAAGCTATCCAGGGCACCAGAACTCTGTAGGAAAGCAGTATGACGTTAAGGAAATTGCTGATGATGCCACTCATCACTTACACTTAGGGGTTTGACCAATATGAAAATTGTCACAAATACCAATACTAATTTTAAGGAGCTAAAAATGAAATAAATAATAATAAATCAGTCGAATAAATTGGTCAAAACTAAATCAGACTGAAGCAGCTTTAGTTAAACACTCATTTACTTACTAATGTATTTGTTTTTTGTCATCCATGAATATATAATTTATCGCAAATAAACAGCAGGAAGTCACAATGACTTAAATAACAGTAAATACTGTGGCAAGTGAGAACTTCCTAGTATTTACATTTGTTTCTATTAATTAGGTCTTATTTCTCATGTTTTCAGTTCTCTTCACACAAAGCTTTTTTAAAACTAAATCATTTCCTCAGGCTTAGGCCTTTCAGAATTATTACAAAGCCATCTAACTGATTTATTCCATTTTAAGGCTGATCACAGTCGGGCCTAGTTGTAAGCTTTCACAATTATATGTTTACCTCATAACAAGCAAAATGTAAATAGCAAATGTAAATATGCAAATAAATAAAAGCAGAAACTGCACTTAATAAAACACTGCACGGGTCTTATAAAAATAACAAACTTCCGATTTTTAGTCTGAGATTTCTAAGAGCACAGTTGTGGCTCACACAAACACGCTCAACAGCTCTATTCAAAATGGCAAGATCGCCAGGAAAACTGCAGTCAGGCCATGAATCCCCTCAAACCTGTGAATACTGTCAGGATTTTTGGCCTTGTTACAATGCTGTGTCTGATAGACTTGGCAGCATGACAGCAAGCTGGTATCACAAGTCTTTCTATTTGTCTTAGCCCACTGAGCTAATTTGGACTCAGGCAAATAAGATCACATACAAAGCAGCTGTAGGCTACGTCATATTTCATGACTCATTCCAGCCTATGGGTATTTTGTACCTAAGTGTCAAGTCTGACATGACGAAGCTTTAATTAAGGACTATTTCAATAGAACTCTCTAGGCTTTTGCCACGCTAAAGTCGAATGAACTAGACTGCAATCTGTGGTTCAGTATTCCTCTTTGACTAAAATTTATGGGCCAGTCTCTTCCTGAGAGTCCGCCTGACAGACCAATTACATAACTAGCCTCTGTCTGATGTAATTGAAATGTCATGGAGACGGTTCTCGAAGGCTTCTGCGACAGCGGGGCAGGAACTGCAGAACAAGCGGCATAAACAAAGGCTTTCAGGAAAAAAAGTCCAGCTACAAAGCCCAGCATTAACCAGGATACAGGCATGTTTTGAGTGCTGAATGTATTAATGATTAAAATTTTAAGTTGCAAGTGAGCATGCTGTGTTGTGGGTGTATGCGTGTGTGTGTGTGTGCGGGTGGGGGGACAGGGGGGCACTGCAAACTACCCCATCCATACACAGTTGGATGCCTCTATGGTTCTGACCTAGATTCGTCTAGCCTATCCCAGCTATTAGAGATCACCAATTGCAACATCAATTCATCACTGTTTCTGACCTTGCTTTTTCCTCCCTTTCTCTTCTTTCACTATGTTTTTCTCTTTCTCTGTCCACTGCAGTGGTAAAGGATTGTTCAATTCAAGTTTATTTACACAAATGTGACTAGGAAAACAATTGAAACCATAACACATACAAAAAAATACATACAATGCATTTACATTTTTTTTAAATAGTCTAAAATTTTCATTTGGGTCAAAAAATATGAACATTTTACTTAATTATAATAATATTATAATAGATTAGAATTATTTTTTTTAATTATAAAATCAGTATATCTGAATCCTCACCTTCAGATCGCATCCCCGCATGTGTTAAATGCAGCGTGCATGACTGGTGCTGCCTTCCACTACGTTTCTCAATGTCCCCTCATGCAAAGCAATGCCCTTGCGCTAGCCTGTGAGATCAACCAGCTCAAGAACACATCAAGCCAGTGGCCAAAAGCTTCACTTAAAAAAGCTAACTGTTCCAGTTTCTGTGCTAATTTGTGAAAAATGAGCATTTAAATTCTCGGCTTAGCTGCTGGATTAAGGACACAAAGTCCTTCAAAGTGCACGGGGAAAAACATACCAGCACGAATAACTTATTATAACACAACCCATACAGCTCTGGCTTACTGTGTCTGTATCATAACATTTAGATTTATAACATTTGACAGACACTCTTATTCAAAGTGACCTGCACTTTAATCATGTTACAGAAGACTCTCTTAGTACTACGTCTAATGTAGCTGACAAGTAACAGAAGCTAATATCCCACAAACTGCAGGCTGAATCACCATACATTAGCCTCAAACTAGTAAATCATTATTATCAGTTATAGCAGAGACAGTGATGAATTGACTGTAGCCTAGCAGCTATTTAAGGGTCCATAAGTGAGCAGCTCTATTGAGCTTATTAAGAAAGCTAAGTAAACTGATTGAGTGAAAAATTAAGGATACATTAAATCTTGACATCCCCACTAGTGTAAGCACAAAATAACTTTGACCTTACAGCTCGTGCTCTTCTACATAGGGCGTCCTTGACGTCTCAATGGGAGACCCCATCTTCTCCATCTGCCAGACTGATCCCAGACCAGCCTGAGCCAGAATTCACAGCAAGGTAACTGATCACACTACAATTCAGATGACAGTTCTGTTGGCTGCAATGAGAAGCCCTGTACATAACACAGGAAATGAGCCGACTTTTCTCCAATAGAAATGGTCTACAGACAAGTAAATTCATTTGAGCCTTTAAATAAGCTGAACAGATTTACTTTATCTAAAATCAGTTAAGTTACTTTAGGTTTATTTATGCTGAACTGAACATTTTTTCACCTAATCCAACATTCCCATGTTACACTGTACCAAGTGAAACTGTAAACTATACTATGCAGTTTTACTGAACATACCACATTAATGCAGCACGTGTGCACTGCAGGTACCATCCAAAGGCCAGCTGGCATTTACAGCAGCAAGCGTGTGCAGATGGTCCAACGTGGAGTAAAAGGGAACACTGCGATACTCATCTGTGTGCATTTCATGAGCCAGTGTGTGGATGCAGATAGCTTTGAATGTACAATTTGAAATACAGGCCTTTCATCACAGACTCATACAGCTTATAAATGTCTGTGTGTGTGTGTGTGTGTGTGTGTGCGCGTGCAAGTGTGTGTGTGTGAATGATTTTCTCATTGTCTAGCTGCTGCAGGCAAGAGGTCATCTGTTGCTGTGCTGCAGTGATGAGTCTGGGACATCAAACAGTGGGGATATAGGCTCACTGGCCAAATCAAGGGTAATGCAATTCCACCACAATATTCCTCATTCAATGTAAGAACTAAAATCCACACAGTGCCATCAATCTGTTTGGGACGTATCATGCTATGCTTTGAACCCCTGTTTGCTGAAAATGTAACAGCTCTACTGTCTTAAAGAAGAACTGTGAATGGGTGTGGTTATTCAAACGCATATTAACTTAATGCAGTATGTGAATAAAGCATGTGTAGTTTGGAATTTATCAAAAAATTAGATAATCAAATAGATACTGCATAATCTTTTATCTTTTAAATAACTTTTAACTGGGTGTGCAACATAAATATATTTGATATTAATATATTTGATATTTGAAGTTGTACTCTGTAAAGTTGTTAAACCTTCGGTGTTTTGTTTTTCATTCATTACTATATAAAATATTAATGTCACTGGGATACTTGAACAGAATTTGTTTAAAAACGTTAATAATCACATTTCAAACATTGTTAGCATGCCCATTCCTATTTTTAAAGCCTGCACTGAACAGCAGGAATGCACAGTGATATCGGAATCATACTGGAAATCGTATCGGCAGATATTTGCTTAAAAAAACTGCCATCAGACATGTTTAGATTTTTGATGATGTATTTATTGCAAGAGCAGAATGTTTCGGGCATGTTTAGGACATCGAGCTACTGTGCTAAACTGTCCGCTTTCTATTCATTTTACTGCATTTGTAATCCTACACAAGTGAATGTTGTATTTGTCCGCTAGCCTAATCTAGGTAGATTTAGTCCTAATTTCTACATTTTTAAATCTTTATGTATTGGTATCGGCCCACAATTCCCATATCAGTGCATCCATATTTGAAAGTCTAGGGAAAGCAGGGCTGGGCAATAATGATATGTATCAAATCATACCACAATAAGGCCATAATAAGGCTAATATCCAGAACACTGAACAACTGCATTACAAAGAAAGAAATAATTAGTTCTGTTTGATTTGATTCAGTGTAGCACAGTATTTCATTCATTTGTACTTTTACTGTTTGATAATATTTAAAATGTGGCACCACTGGTTCTTTTTTGCCTATTCTATCTTATTAGATGACAAAATTTTTAGTCAATATTGTGATATAGTTTACTGTGAATTTTTCTTTGAAGTATCATGACATTATATTTCCGCCACATTGCCGACACCGACAGAAAGGACAGAAGTTGGATATTCTACAACTACTTTCTCTCCTTATAGTGTTTTTCCCATTAATTTTTATAAAGCGTTCCACTATACAAGCATTCCACTGCCTTCCATTGCTTTAAAACCCATTCACCCCAACCTACAGCAATTCTTTTTGTACTGCATCCATTTTTAATGAGCCCAGCAGGATGTCTGACAGAGGGGGGGTAGGGACAGGAGCGGTCAGCCTACAACTTCAATTAGCACTTAGTCTGTGCCATCCTTTCAATTCACTTAAGAGACTGGCAAGTGGTCTTACCCCCCTCTGCCATATGTGTGTCTGGTCTGGCTACTTCAATATAAAGCAGAGAACACTGAACCCTATAAACCTACTCAACTAGCCCTGCACATCTACCACCCTAGCACCAAAATAAGCATGAACAGGAGAACTAATGACACAGAACTATATGTTACACTGAAACGGCTGACAGAGCAAGGCTGCACGGTCAGTAAAGTGAATTAGGTTTCCTGACATGTGCTGTGCTGCTCCTTAATCGCTGTGGGTAATTGCATTATGCAAGGAGGAAATTGGAAAACGTGCATTCTGACAGAGCAGGACTTCAGGGATATGACCACAAATCTGTAGTTCATATTCAAAGTGCGCTATAGGGCTTCTCAATTTATCGTTTGCTAGTCATTACCATGATATCATGATGAATCAAGGTCCAAGAAACTAAAATGTGTTTGGTCAAAATGCAGACCAGTGCCTCATCAAAGGCTAATGTGTGATGTGTTTTTAATATACTGCAAGGCAAATTACAATTATATGGAACTATATGAAATTTCTATGCATCCCTAGCAACGTAACGATTTTATTATGTAAAAACCGTACGTGAAAAACTGAATTTGAAACAGTGTACGGTTTTAATACTAGGCATCTAGATGCATCCTATCAAGTAAACTGGTGGGGAGGGGGAGGGGCTTATGTTATGGATGCCCCAAAGCTCAAATGACTGGGCTTTTTATAAATCAATTATAGTTTGCATATGTTGTGTTTTTAGGGTTTATTTTGTTGGTGGTTTGTACAACAGACACTGAACAAGTTATATTTGGGAACTAATCTTTATATAAGGGAAAATCTGTGTAGTGTACAATTACAGCTCAGTAGAATCACAGATTCAAAATATTGAAAATTGATCTGAATCGTGACCTCAGAATTGAAAATCGCGTAGGGCTGAGAGATTTCGGTAAAATATCGAATTGAAAGAAAAAGAAAAGAAAATGGTTGTGTATAGAACCATGAACACTCAAAGAACTCTTTGCATGATCAAAGGGTTCTTTGCATCATGAAAGCGTTCTTCAGATTGATGGAGAATGTGCTGTCTACGGTTCTATATAGAAACTTTTTGAAAAGGGCTCTATATAGCACCAAAATTGGTTCTACTATTGCTACAAGCTTGAGATAATAGAACCTTTTGGTGCTATATAGAACCCTTTTCAAAAAGGTTCTATACAGAATCAAGTGCGGCTCATTCTCCATCCGTTTGAAGAACCCTTTTATGGTGCAAAGAACCTTTTAATCATGCAAAGGTTTCTTTGTGTGTTCATGGTTCTATATAGATCCATTTCCTTTACTGAAGAACCTCTGAAGAACCGTCTTTTTAAGAGTGTAGGCTATAATCAAAATTGCAGCTCCTGAAATTTGAAAAGTTGCGATTTCAATATAAAAACCTTTAGTTTTTCAGCCGTAGCACATCATAATACCCCTAGTGTGCAAACATTAATACACAAGCATATGAACACAAAGCACTCCATATTTCTGCTGTGTCAGATAAATATATATATTATTATATATATTTATATAATATATAAATATATATATATCATACTATCAAGACACTACCACATAATACCGTACCAAATTTTGAATTGTTTGCATCGTTACACCCCTGCAAACAGGGACTAGTGGTATTATGGCATGTCAGACAATATTACTAAGTCAGTTGTGAGCAATCTCTAAAGGTATTTCTGACTAATGAGTCTGACTTTAGGGAGAAAAACCACAGCAAGGCCTTGGCAAGTCTTCATGTCTTTTTTTAACATCCAGACACATGCTTTGCTGCCAGGCCTTTATCATAAGGGCTTAAACAAGCGCTTAGACAAGTTTAATCTTGTATGTTAATCTAGCATTAATCTATATGCACGCTATAGTCTGCATTATGCAGTCAGCTATGAGGCATCTTCAATGCAAAGTATTAGCAGACGGAAGAGCACATGCAGCATGAAGAGAGCATGCTGGAGAGAAAGCAGGGCGTGGAGGGAGAAAAGCAGACATACAGACAGCATAAGCTCCCAATATTCCGATCGGGCTCTTTTCTTTGGTATAATAATGATGCGGATTTGACAAACGAACCGTGCACGTCGATAAGGTTCAGAATAAATCGAATACATAAGCAGGAAAAAGGCAAGAAACGTGCGCCAGAGACACCAGCAGAGGAGGAAAGGAGGGAGGGAGGAGGGGGGAGAAAAAGGTGTGTCCGCCTTCGAGAAAAAAGAGAAAAAATTAAAGATCTATACGAATTTTAGCCGTACAGAAAAGAAAAAGACGCGAATGTACGCGTTGCTGTCATTTTAACACGAGGGGAGCATTTTTGGCGGGTTAGCTTTATAGAAAAGGCTAGCGAGCTGCCCTCAGATAGGCAAAAATGCCCCTAGACTGGGGGAATATGTGCCTGGATTAAAAGAAATTTCCCCCCCAAGACAAAGCCCCCACGTGGCTAATACAGGGGAGCAGAAATGCCCTCTTTCTGCACTTTGACAAAAGACAAATGCACGCATAATCCCTGTGATCTTATCTCATCTGCTGAGCTGCACATATACAGACAGAACTCCTCACTGAGAAGGAAACTCAGCTTAAACAGGCTTGACGGTGCAAACTAGGCAGCAGCATCAGCACCAAACAACTGCGCCAATGCCGTTTTACCGGCAACCCCACGTAGCACAAAAACCACCTTACGATAAATAATCCATGAACCTGAACCCCTCATGCAGTCTGTAATGACAAAAGCAAAAGACAGACGAGGACAAGACCTGGCAGCGTTTTGGACGATGCTGAAGTTGGCTCCTTTTTCCGAATTTCCAGTTCCACCTTAAATGGTGCGGCAGTTACATTCCGACGCCTCGGGCACCAGCATGTAACTGCCGCACCATTTAAGGTGGAACGGGAAATTCGGAAAAAGGAGCTGGCGAAAAAAAAGCCAACTTCACCTTCCCTGTTTGACCAACCACAGACATGCTTTGCTTCATCGCTGGAGCCGGTTTCCTGTCAAAGATGTAAGATTTTGTCTTTAAAAACGTAAAAAACACGTTTTGCCACAACTTACTACGAACCTGCACGCCAGACAACACCAAGCAGTGACGGTTAACCTAACGCTTTTTAACGTTTTCTCCAACTCACTGCAGCCACGAAAAACTGCTTCCTAGCAAATCCCCCATTGCTGTATGAACACCTACAGTGCTACAGTAACACCTACAGTGTTCACTGAACACAAGTTAGCACGGTAAAAGTAGACTGAACATTGTAAAATCTTTGGTTAAATAGCGCCTTGAGGGCTAGCTAAAGCTAACCGCCTTTTTGTAGAGAAGTAGCGTTAACCTCATCGTTAGAGCCCTAAGCTGTCAAGACACCGATCAAAAATATTGACAGCTGATCCAAACGTCACTTCGAGCACGTTCTTTATCAATATGAGACACCCATCCGTCTAGACAGAGGGTGAAAAACATTATCACGCTATATTATTTTGTTTAAAATGAGAGAAATGCCGCTGGGGCGAAGCCGGCATCCTTTGGCTTTGACAAAGCCAGGCCCGTTCATACACACCCAGCAACGGCAAAAATCACCCCCTCACAGCAACAGCGGTGAAGGGACGGGTCTCACAGTGCTGAACGGATAGAAAACAAACCTGGACTCTGCTCCACACCCAGATTAAGGAGGTTTAGCTGTTTCATCTGCATATAATCTGACCGGTTTTGCTTACCTGTGTGACACGCAGAGTTATTGTCTGTCCAACTGCAGTCAGTCAGTCAGCGCTGGGCTCTAATATAGCGACGCTGTTCCGTCGGCGGCCTGACCGAGAAGGGGGGGCGCTAAAGAGTCCACTTTAGGTTTGCTGCTGTTCACTGGGTGTGTTAGGCCGGGTTTGTCATTACACTGCACACTAATTACGTTGCAACGTGCTATCAGATAAAATAGCGAGAAGAGAATTAGTGCTGCTCTAAATATTTAGATAATCTCTTGTAATAGCACGAGCCTGTCCTTTGCTGTTAAGCAGAACTGCCTGAATAGTGAGTACTGAATCTGAGCAATTACAGTGCAGACTGAGCACTTCATAGGCCTGTGTCTGGTTTTAGTGTGTGGATAACATGCACCACATCTCAGTCTTATTACACACATTAGAACACATGAGCCAATATTCAAGTGTTTTATGATATATAACACACAGTATTATCATGGACAGGGAAGTACGGTCACTGCGCTCTTTTAGTCAAACAAGTTGGAGATACACTGAATATTTCTGGTTTCACAAGATCCCACTTCACTGTCATATTGTGATCTGATTATTTATTTGATGTTTATCCAACTGTTTAGTGTGTTATTTGGTGTTAACACCTTCACAACTCACAGGAAAGCTATCAATTTGCAATGCAATCAATTCATGTGCTCTAGAGTATATAAGCAATACTACCTGACCTGTAAATAATAATAAAAAAAGAAAAATGTAGAGGTAACCAAAGACATGACACCCATTAAGACTGTGAAAAATCCATCCTAGAAAGGGAGGTAGTGCTGTGCCACTATTCAAAGTGGCATCAGCGACGTTTTTTCCAGAAATCAATACTATCTTGCTATTAAAAATTTCACTCAGTAAACTACGTGTATATCCATGCATTAACTCATACGTCTTTTTTCTTTATAAATGTTGTGAAAAACTGTGATAAAATGTTATCATGATATTAAATGTTTATATAGGCTTATGCACAGTACACTGAATACCCTCTGAATACCCTCACAACTGAAAAACATCCATACAATCCCAACAAATAACCAAAGCAATGGAAAAGAGAGGGAACGAAACAGTTATGCAGTCCACATTGATAAGGCTAATGACAAATCAGTGTTTATCAGATTTCTGTTGCAATCCTGACCAAGTCTACCAAAAATTACTTCACTTCAAACTTCAAGACACTTTAGCTTTGCTTCTTACTGAACACTAAAGCTTTTACTGTAATGTGGCCACCACCCTGGATTTGCTTAGCAACCAGACCACTTGTGAATGAGTAGGCATTTTCAACTGAGAGGGGAGAGAGCAAGAGAGCAAGACAGAGAGAGAGAGTCACTGATGTACATTTTACATATGTTATACATATTATGTGTAATTCTATAATCCTTTTTTATATAATGTAATATAAGGTAATGTATTTTTTAAATCTAAATATGTCTTAGTTCTGTATACTAGCAATCTGGTATGATATGCATTTTGACCACATCATGTTGATCTTCATCATTATCACCTTCATTATTTGATCAGGTCTTTTATTAACTGAAACTTTAATGGAAAGTTATAGTATTTGGAACATAAGCCATTGGTTTAGATAGGCTGTATTAAATTATACTGCTGATTTTAAGGTGCCTATATCCTATTCTTGTCCATTTATGGTCTTTGTGTGGGTTCATGTTTTGGAGAGTGAACACTGGGGTGCTGCTTTGGCACTATTTGAGATGGACGTGATTGCAGTGGGACATCTGGCTAGAATTCACAAAGGACTCAGGTCAATAATGTTCCTCCACTCAATTATTAGAAGAATTCCACAGTTCGTTCACTGTCTGACTATGTAGATGTTTGGATGTGTGGTACTATAACGAAAAGGCTGTATTTACGAAAGCAGTGAAAATATGAACAATATGCACATTAATACAGTATGTCAGACAGAACCTATAAGGGAAACACTCTTTGACATGAAGCTAAAAGGTCAGTGTTGTTGAGCTCAGCTTGTGTGCCAATAAGCAAAAGGCTATTACTGCTCAAATCGAATGTTGTTTAGTGGCAATGTATTCAAACAACAGCTTACTAGCACTTCTTGTAATCTTTCTCAATGATAACAGCATCATCTTACTCTGTTCAAAATACATACAAAATACAATGGCCTGTGATCCATTTTACCAAATGGAGAAACAGTACTTACTGATCACATGCATGAAAAATCCAAATTATGTACCAAAAATAGCCTTCATTAATTTTTACATGACCATATCCAATCAAACTTTTTCTTTTTGAATTAAACAGTCTGCTTGTTACTGTGCCTTTAAGACTGATACATGTAAATGAGCTGTGTTCTGATTGGCTACAGTGCATAGCATCTTATTCAAATGCAATCTGAGCTGAAACACTCTTTAGAACTTCAGCATCAATGGATGAGGCTAAACTGCTGTAGGCTGAATCAGATGTATGTAAATGTTTTTTTGTAACATCATAAAAACAGTGAATTCAACATGGGCTGTTTTTGCAGATTTGTTTCCACATATGGACCGGAGAGAGATTGGTATGTTTTGAAACTATGTCCTTATCAGGTCCCTTTGAAAAGGACACTTGCAGCACTGTGTGCATTATTCAGAATTTTCTTCAGGGTATAAAGGGCTGGAGGTGTGTCAATGCAGGGTAAAACATCACACTGCAAACAGTGCTCTACTGCACTGTAACTGAGAACCCTGTAAGTGTTGCAGAACAGCTGATGTCATGCTATTAGAGTAAAGTTCACCTTTCAGCCACATGATGGTGCCTTTGACACACTGTCTACTTGAAGCTACTGTGTATGTTTGGTGCCTACACTATTATGAATACACCACAAGCTATTTTATTTTGATCATTTATTCAGAGCATCAGACATAAATAGATAAAAAAGACGGCAGGAGAAGAGAGCTTCAGTTGAGTGGAATAGCTTTCCAGTGCTTTGCTGATTGGGTACCAGATGCTGCAGAACTAACTGTTGAAATCCTGACTGCTCTCAGGATTTGGTCCTGAAAGAGATAAAGGAATTTGTTACACTTTTTCAAGAATAAGTGAAAAATACAGTACTGTACAAAAGTCAGAGACTACCCACTACAAATTGTCATTAAGTATATTCATTTTCAGGATATATTTCTGTGCAGATTAGATACAAAATAATCCATTTGCATAAGGAAGGGGAAAGTCAAAGGAAAATAAGTGTGAAAACAGAAGTTTGTAAAACTAAAAGTTAAAAAAAAAATCACAGACAATGGGAACACTAACAACTGTGCAAGACCTTGCAGACCAACAAAATAGTCCCATCACATAAACAGCACTTAAAGCTTTCATCTTTGAAAGACAGGAGAAAAATCAAGCTTCACTCTTGCTTCAGATCTGAAAATATCCACAGGTGTTTCTGTCCATCTTCCACTGTGAGAGAACAACTCTCGTTATGGATGTGTAGCTATTAAGAAGCCCTTACCGAAAAAAGGAGAGATTCTGCCAACACAGAAGCTGGTTAGGAAAATGGCCTGTCCACCTGTCCAGACCTCAACATCATTGAATGTGTTTGGCATTATTTGGATCGCAAGAAGCAGAAGATGCAACCAACTTTTAAGACTGAACTTTGGAGGTGTGGAAAAATATCCACACTAAATACCAAAAAAAATTCATATTGTAAAATTAATAATTCATACTTAATGGAAGTTTGATGGGAAATGAAATAAAACAAGCATTGTTTATGGCTTTGGCACAGTATTCTTGACACAACTTGTCAGCTCTCTACTCCATTTATTATTGGCCAGTTTCTGTTTCTGACCACAGGATTGCTGTTGACCACATGGATGGGTCAGGCCAGAAAATTTCTATCAAATTGTGCAACAGGCTACAGTCACTAGCTAGACACCAGCAAGACTGGCTTACAATGTAGTTTTCTAATAATATAGCTCGTGGTTTAATAGGCCTTTACATAAAAAAAAAAACACTGTCACTGTGACTCACCTCAGACATTTATCCAGACATGATGTGCTTCACAAAGGCTGTCAGAGAGAACACAAACAACTATTTCCAAACTGCTCATCTGCAGCAAAATGTATGGAAATTACAGAAACACTAGTACGTGTACATGGTTATAGTCATTTCAAAGAACACTCTGGTCAAAATGAAAAAAAAGCAACCATCACTAAGTCTGTTGTAAACATGCTTACTCGCATCCTACAGGAATGCTGCAGTAGTCTCTCGAGTGAGATTTTCTGGTTTATAGACATTTTTTTGGTGATTGCAGAAGGAAGAAAGAATAAAACACTCCTTGGAAGCCTGTATCTTACTGCAGTTGTATAACCATAGTACGTCAAAATTACCATTACAATAGAAGAACCGTTCACGCAAACAACAGAAATTACTTGTCAGATGAAAAAGACAACAAGCTAAAAGCTAAAATGAGTAGCTACCTGGTTACTCTGCCTGGCTGAAAATATGCTAATGCTGTAATGCTAGCTTGGTTGTATTGATTAGCCTAGATATCAGTGGCTAGGCTAGCAGCTGGAATTAGTTGACATCAGAGGGATTTCCTATCGTTGTATTATGTGTTTGCATGCTAGCTATTATAGAGAGAGAACACTGATGAACAAAAGCATGACAACAATATAAAACTTTGAGTTATGTCAAATCAATATTCAGGCTGAAATGCTTTAAAGTGTATAACTGCTTCACAGATTTCTATAATTGAGATACAAGGTTTGCTTACATGACCCTAAAATGTGATGTTACCTTCGTAGTTGATGCAGCCATTACCGTCCTCTTGTCCTGCAATCACTTGCTCAACCTCCTTTTCTGTCATCTTTTCCCCTAAAGGAAAAGCAGATATATGTCCTGCTTTAGTGATTACACAAATTCAGTACATCGTCCCCTCATCTCAGAGGAAATCAAGCATCACATGCACACCAACTACAACTGTTATGCTGCATTGTCTTATTTATTTCTAAAGAGATTTTGTCAATTTTCCACATATTTTAGTACAGCATTAATACTTACATCTGAAATACTGACACTGTTTTAATTATTTACCTAATGTTTGCAGAACATGCCGAAGCTCTGCCCCCATTACAGTCCCATTTCCTTCTTTGTCAAAGACTCGCAACCCCTCCACAAAGTCTTCGAATGTGCCTCTGTCCTTTGACTTAGAAATATGCTGGAACATCGGGAGGAACGTCTCAAAGTCCATTAGTTTGGTGTTCAGTTCTAAAGCCAGAAGAATAAGAGGCACCTTTTATTTTGGATATAACAATGTAGCATACAGATACACAGTTCAATAAACAAACAAATAAACAGCTGTAGTGCACAACATGGTGATTCATGTTTCATGTTCTTCTGACCTTCAGGTTTGGGTTTGCCTAGTACCCTCATGACCTCAGCGTTGGTGGGGTTCTGACCCAATGCCCTCATGACGTCACCACACTGAGCATAGGAAATCTTCATTTCTCCATTTGGTGTTCTGTCAAACAGCATGAAGGCCTCCTTAAACTCTGTTTGGGCAGATAAGATCCTCAGCTATAGCACTTAAGTCTTGGCAGACAATCTTGCTTTTCTCATCTTTTTCGTTAAAGTTTATTTACTGGGTTAAGCACATCAATATTTTCTCTTTAAGTCTCCATGAGATAGTAATGTGATACTCTAATTCTACATGCAGGAAATTCCATTAATTCTGCCTAAATTCTGAACAACTTTTATACTTTTGTTAAAACCATATTATTGCTGTCTAAAGAAAACCTTCCACCTCAAAACATCATAGGAGGACAAAAATAATATGTTCCTATAACTCATAGGGGAAATCCACTAATTTTTCAAAGTTGCTGCATGATTCAATAGTTGAGATGCAAACAGTGTAGGGAAACTGATTTGGATTTCTTAATGGAAGTTAAAGCAAATAAATTTCGTATCTAAACCACCATGACCAGGGAATCTATACAAGTCTTCTGGGTTTTATATGTAAAGTCAATAACAGTAAAACAGGGTCCCACTTTAATTGGACAGCCCCAGCAGATGATCTAAAGAGGTTCAATTTATGAGCAATCTATTTGGTTAAACTGGGAGATTCTCAACAGCATTAGGATCAGAGTTGTGATTAGTAAAAAGGTTTAGGACCATGGTAAGGGTTAGGTTTAGGTTTTGGGTTGAGGTAAAAGGTGAGAGTTGAATGCACGATAAGCATCTATTAAGCATCTACAGTGCGCTATCCAAATAAGGTGTTAACTTAATTGTGGAGAATTTTTAAAAAATCTGTCAAATTCTTCTTTAATGTAATTTAAACAAGTATGAAAGGTTTGCTCATGAAATGTGTACATAATGTAAAGGGCAGGTGGCATTTGAAAATGGTGTAAAAATTATAACCTAAAAAGATTTAGAATTTTTAGATTTTCTTTATAACAGCAATGATATGGTGTAAAAACACTCTATATGTGAATGAATTAATTCTCACCTTCAATCTGATCTGGGGTGAACTCAATCTAGAAAGAGAAAACAGAATGTCAAACATCATTGCCATACTTTGTTCACCAAAAGGAGAAAGTAATAAGTCTATTTTCATAGGTAATTCAAAGCACAAGATTTGTAATATTTGTACCCATCGACATGCACTCAATAATTTCTTAGCATAGCTCAGCCAACTCTGCTGACCCTGATCAACAGCAAAGGAAACATCAAACGACCACCAACGCTGAATTTGGACCAAGTTTTTCCCAACTGCCCACACTCCACTCAGCAATGCTGCAGATGCTAGCAGTACCCATGAGGAGAAGCGGGCTATTTGGGGTCACTCCATCAAGGTCATCTATGGCCATTTTCCCCTTCCCATAATGGGATCTAAGAATAACGGACGCCTGCTGTAGGACCAGGGGAGACACTGTGAAACCCCATCCTCCTGCACTGTCCCTGGGGTAAAAGATGGGGTCAGCCTGGATCAGAGGCATGCTAAGCTTCAACAGGGGAGCTTTTACATAGATCGACGTGAACAGTGTGGAAGACCACAAACAACAAATGGACAGACAGGTGGACTACCACAATGCTGTTCAGACATGCTGAATGAATGCTGATAGTATGAAGAGCATAAAATGGATTAGTTTCACATTTACTACGTGTATGGCATGAAATATGAGAGGGACATTTCTGAAATATTTGTTTTAAATGTAAAATAATAGGCTGAATTATTTCTCACATTGGAAAAAATAGATTCCTATTGTTATTGTAAAAAATAAAAGTAATCTGAGAACTCATTCTGGAGGCTAAAACTATTTCTGGAAATGGAAAATAGACGTCACTGTACCTTGGATTGTTGATTGAGAACATTATAGTTTTATGTGAGGAGCATGACATCACCAATGCTATAACAGACCACTAAAGAGATGCCAATGAGGCAAAAGATGGTCAGACTATGTTGATTCACCTTCAGTGCTGTGCAGAAACTACTTTTCACCTATTTAATATCCAGTCAACACAGCCAATTAGTACAAATTATTCATTTTTCAGTTGATATTTCTGAGGAGGTTAGACATAAGATAATGCACTTGCATAAGAAAGGGGACAGGAAAATAACTGAAGAACTTCCAACGGAAGAATTTCCAAAATTATCAAAACATATAGAGTAAACAGGACTCCTAACAACCATGCAAACCTGGTAGACCACCAAAACTATCACCAACGAACAGACAATACTTAAAGCCATTCAGTACAAGTTATTAATTTTTCAGGAGATATAAGATATTGGATACAAGAATCCACTTACATAAAGAAGGCAAGTCAAAAGAAAACAAGTGAAAACACAGGCTTTTCCAAAATTGCAGTTCAAAAATGATTAGAAAATATAGAGAAATTTGTTAAAGTTATCTTCTAACAACTCTGCAAGACCTGGAACCACCAAAACTGTCACCATCACATAAACAATACTTAATGCTTTCATCTCTGAGTGAGAGGAGAAAATCAAGCTCCACTTGATCAGATCTGAAAAAATCCACAGGTGTTCCTGTCCATCCTTCCATTGTGAGAAGACAACAACAATATGGGTCTGAAAGGATGTGTAGCTGTTAAAAAGCCATGACTGATAAAAGGAAAAAGAATGTGCAAATCAAAGAAGAAGCCGCGTTGGTGGTCACAACAATGGACTGACCACCCCAGGTCCAGACCTCAACATCATTAAGTGTATCTGGGTTTACTTGGATAATGAGAAGCAGAAAATGCAACCAACTTCTAGGACTGAACTATGTTACTTAACAGCCATTGGCCTGTAAATTAAATAAATGTAATCTTTGACTTTTGCATAGTACTGTATATTACGACACAGAGCAAATGATTAATATTCAACAAGTTTTCAAAGTGACTAATACGTTGGCAAAATGAACAATGCAGTGAAAATCAGAATACATTTGGCTGTCATATGTATCATATCTACTAAATACAACCTTCATTTTTTTTTAACACAACCCTGCAAAGCTTGCACGAATAAACCAAATCTGAATAAAGCCTGTATCAAATACTCATTATAATTACATAAACAGTCAATAATATAAAAGTCTGTCCTTTAATTGCAACATCAATAATTTCCAAATTTGTTGTCAGTAATGCCAGCAGCTGAGGGGTTATTTGTTATAGCTTAGAAACATAGACAAAGACATGAAGTACTCACTGCGATGCCCTTTGGGTCAAATTCTGGCTCCTTGGGTTTCTCTGGTTCTGGAGGAGGAGCTGGCTTGGTTGCCTCCTTCTTGGGCTCTACTTTCTTGGGAGCCATTCTTTTGAGACCGGCTACAGTGAGAGAGAGAAAGAGGCTATGAAATGTGGCAGAGAGTTGAGCAGAGTTGAGAATGATCAAATAGGTTTTATACCCACCTCCATCTCCCTCAGGCTGAACCAGAGGCAGATGGACCAACCCATCTGAGATGCCATCATGCGCCATATAAGGTCCGGAGGCTGAGGCGCTGAGCGATGAGGCTCCACAAGGCAGATCCTTCAAACGCTCTCAGAGGAGAGTATTAGCATGTTGACATATTGTTGTCACTATGATGATGACGTTAATGGCAGTATCATTAAGGTTACTTTGTGGCAGTGTTGGTGGGACAGAGAGAGTGGGATAGCTGGCAGAACAATACTAGGGGACCCTTGTAGTGCATGTTTCATTCTGAATGTTTGACAGAAGCACATTACCTGACAAACATCTGGCATTTAATTTTTAGAAGCATGATCTATTTTAACTACAGCATGTCTCTAATGCGTTTGAGGAGGAATGTGATCTTGGGAGACGTACATTGCTGTGTGGGCTCCACGCTGTCTGAAATATGGATGGACGGACCTTTGAGGAATTCTGAAACATCCCAGTGGGTGAGGATGGATTCTTGCACTGTATAATAAGAGCAGCAGTGTAGAGGTCTTACAGAATGAAATTGATGGACATCTTCATGTGATGGTTAATGGCAACCTCTGAGCCAGCTTGTAAACACAGACGAAACACTAAACTGCACTGCTTTTGGACAAGTAAGAGAGATCTTCTGAGTAGAGACTGCCAAGTGTTTTTTGTCTTCTTTGTAAGGGCTATTTTTGAGGGTCAGTTTTTTCAAAAGATATCTAAAATTGGCTTATGGATGTAGAACCAGTGAAAAGCCAATTTGCAGGGCTGGATCCAGAAAAACAACTACTCAACGTGGAACTTCCAGTTGGATAGTATAGTTCAGGACAAGGCTCATTATATAAGTCCAGAAGGCCATTTTCTGGAAAGAGCTGTATATTTTAGGACAGACATAATACACCTCCCTAGTGTCTCCTGGTGTCTCATCAATGAAGACAGTGAGGAATCAATCGGGAACAGTGAAGGATGAGCATAATCCAGACTGTTTTATTGGCGTATGCAGCTGTTAACTGTTTTTGCTTACTTAACCCTCCGGAAGCTGTCAGAGAAATATTTGTGGCAGTCACCAAGTAAAAACAGTTTAACGAGAGGAGGCCTGCCATTCAACGAGACCCCCTCCCTCTCTAATGTCCTCTCTCTAAGTCATTTCATAGCCACTCTGTCTCCTCCAAGAACCTCGAGACCCATCCTTGTCTATCTGTTCAAGACAATGCAGAGACTCAATTTACAATCTATAATACTCTGCAAATATCAGAAACCATCCTTCATTATTTTGATTTCCAGTCAAAACAGCCATTAAGTACAAGTTATTCATTTTTCAGGATGTATTTCTGAAGAGAGATGTAAGATATTAGATACAAGAATCCACTTGCATAAGGAAGGGGAAAGTGAAAGGAAAATAAGTAAAAACACAGGTGTTTCCAAAACTGGTGCTGAAAAATTATTAGAAAATATAGACAAATTGGACATCAAACAAACATGCAAGACCTGGCAGACCACCAAAACTGTCCCCTTCAGACAAACAGTACTTAAAGCTTTCATCTTTGAGAGAGAGGAGAAAATCAAGCTCCACTCTTGCTTCAGATCTGAAAACATCCACAGGTGTTTCTGTCCATCCTTCCATTGTGAGAAGACAGCACTACGAATCTAAAAGGATGTGTACCTGTCAAGAGGCCCTTGCTGAGCAAAGGAAATAGCCAAAAAATTTTGCAAATCAAACAACAAATCTTTTGATGTTCTCAGAACAATGCACTGACCACACCAGAGTACAGCCCTCAACATTACTGTGTTCAGGATTACATAGATTTTGTGAAGCAGATGACTTCTAAGATTAAACTTTTAAGTTATGAAAAAATATCCTTACAGCTTTCCTGAAAAACTTAAAGAAAGTCTTCCGAAAAAAAAATAAAGGCTGTAATAAAAGGGGTGGATAAAGGGTGGATACACTAAATACTGAAAATCATATGTTTCGTTGTTGGGACTTCTGTGTAATTTTCTGTTAAATATGTTTCCTGATGCAGAAAAATGAATAAGTTGTTCTTGTTTTGACTGGAAATTTAATAAATGCAGGGTGGCCTCTGACCTCTGCAAGTACTGTAGGAATATGCTTTTTACTTATTTAATGATTAATATTTTCCATAATGACCTGCAACAAATACGCCACGAAATTGCTTTAAATAGTGATGTGATGTCCTTAAAATTGAATACTTGTTCTGGTTGGCTACTGGTTTCTTGCCATGGGGCTGGATGCAACCATGTATATCACGTAACAGTTATGACACAGGATCCCCCCTCTGCTACACCAGCTCTTTCTTCCCCTGGGTTGCCCCCAGAAAGATGATGGACAGAAAGATACAGGCCAGGAGTAACTGGTGTAGTGTTTCTTAATCCATGTGGACTCCATGAACTACATTGGAAGAGACAACTGTTTCTGTTGTGTATGGAGCGTTCAGTGTGTACTTCTGTAAATGAAAGCTGAAGCTATTGGAATGGCCTTCGCAGCCCCCTGACTTAAACATCACTGAAAATCTGTGGGCATGCAAGATGGCTCATGTGCCATGTTGCAGGATTCATCTAACAAATTAGGACAAACTGCCTTGCTCGAGGGGCTCCGTAATTTTCTGGGTGTGCTGAGCCTTAATGTACACTGTACTTTAATGCAGTTACTGAATAAAACTTTCTATCTGGAGATGACTATGCTCCTTATTTTGAGGCTACTTCTCGCATGTCGAGACAAAGACCAGAAATCTACACTCTCTGAACTGAGACAGGACTTGGGTACTACAACGCAAACTATGTATTTTCTTTATTTCTTTGGAGACTGTGTCTATGTGTACACGTGTCCATGCACACTTAAGATGCAATAACCGTTTAAGAAAAAAAAATGTTACCATATATCTAGCTGCAGCAGAATAAATTAAATAACTGGACTGTATTCATTTGGTCTAGATATATAATAAGGATATCACAGTTCTGTGATTGTTCAAATGTTGCCTGACACAGAGCCCACAGATGTTAAAACAGCCACAAGAGGGCAGAATTCAGCTCCAGTTTGATGAACAATGACGGCATATTTTGACAGACAGGATCGAATAATAAGATTGATGCCAGAACATGAAAACAAGCCCTAAGACCCAATGCGCTCAAAAAAATCATTCTTTTCATTCTGACTAGTTTAAAGGAGACAAGTTTAAAACTAAAATATTTAGTTGTGGAAATGTAAACAAAGTCATTCATAGTCTGACGTCAATTGATTAATTGTAGAGAAACTTACAGACTCTGCCATCTTTACAGTGGTGGTGATAGGAACCAGGGGTCACAACAGCCACAACACAAATATAGCCACTTTATTTACTATCCAAAACCACCAGGGAACCTGCGCACGTCTTCTGAGTTTTCTATGTTTTATATGTGATGCAGCTACAGCGGTAAATCTAAATAAGTTTTCTTTGTTTACTATTTGCCTTACAACATCTCTTATTTATCTCTCCACCATGAATGTCTTTTAAACATTACATTTTAGGCTAAATCCTTCTCAAAACTATCATAAAACTCTTCAGATGTCTGGCTCCTATCACCAGCTGTGAACAATTCTGATTCATAAAGTTTCTATACAAGAAGCATTTCACACCAAACCACTCTGAATGACTTTGTCCCCATCTTAACCATTTATCTATGCAGAAATTTAGAAAAACATCTGGAATTCAGTTTGGGAAAAAAAAGCTAAACATGTATTCATAATCTAGAAAGAATATAATCTGAACTATACTTCATCATTTTGTTTGCCCGTCCTACGAATGTGAATACATTCTAAAACTGACAAGAATTCATAAAATAGGAATGATTTGTGTCTGAAATGTGCTACAAGTGGCCAGTGGATGGTGCTATTATGCTAGTAATACAAGATGAAATGACAGGTGTTTGAAGCAGGTGGAATCAACAGGTTCTTTCTGGAATGTGACTCTGGAGTAACATTTCAACAGTAACATTTACAGCGACACATGCAACACCACAAATACTGCTGACTCACATTAAGATTCATATTTATAAAGGAAATGTCCATAAATCATTACAGCCTGCTATCAAGGCATGTAAAGTCTTTTACTTTATTCCTTCACAGTCTGCTTTTTACTTTCACAAATGAAGACACAAAGTTTATGTTATGCAATGCTACTCAGTGGGAAACAGTCATACAGCAAGCATTGATGACGTAGGCTAAAAGCTGTTTTTAAATGGTTATTGTAAATTGTTTGGTCTGCGTCTAATTTAGCCAACAGCAGAATTACTACAGTTAAGTGTTCCAAAAATACCACAGTTTGTTTCATTACAATGTTAATCAGATACAAACCACATTTCCAGAAAGGAAACTTGCTACTTAGTGTATTTCCTCTCACAGACGCAACTCTTATCTATCAATATCACTAAAACTAAAAATCAACATTGTTGTGTAACTCCAATGCACACTGGTATTGATGATGTATTACAGTATATTATAACTTCAGGCTCCTACTCCTCTGCCATTTGTGGCCAAGTGTACAACAAAGGCTTTAAAAATATTCAAATGAAAGTGTGAGGTATGCCTTATTAATGTGAAATGAAAATTCATCAAAAGACTAGAAAACAAAACCTCACTGTAAGGGCGACATAATGGCTAAATTACATAGCTCCTAAATAAAACCATTGAAATCTAGTGCTCCATTGAAATCCAGTGAGTTTTTTCCCCCAGAAATCTTCTGTGAGAAACTTTCAGTGGATGAAAAGGGTGCTTGAAAGATCTGTACTACTGGATCAATGAGCTCCATTCATTTGACATCCTGTTTTCATCTTCAGATGTACAAAAACAAATGATCAAATTCATCTGTGCATTTTTGCCATTACAGAGCGTTTTTTGTTTTTTTTTTCAGTGGTCGGTGCATGTGTTTTTTTCTATGTCTATTAGATCACTTGGATACATGGTTGCCATACAGATGCACACTGCTATAAAGTCACACCGGACAAATGGCAGAGAGGAAGGAAACCAGTCATTGAAAAAGTGTCATTTCTACACTGAAATCAATTTACTTCATTTAAGTTTGTGATGTAATGTCAACACAAGTTTTGTCTTTAATTTGAATTTTTTTCACTTTTGGCAAAAATTGTGTTGATGTTATACAGTGTTCATCAACCCTCCTCCCAAAACGGCAGAACATTAAGCTTTTAATGGTCTTATCAACAAATTATTAAACAAGTAACTTAGTATGCCACAGCTTTGCTCTTGGACGTTTTTAAATGTTAAAGTCTTGAGGGCAAACTTTCAGACAGCCTTTTACAGAAAGAAGAGTCAATATTGTTCCACTCAGCATTGATGGATTCAAACACTTGAAAAACATTGCCAAGCTAGCTTGTGTTTAATGTGGGAGCAAATACTCTATATAGGGTTTAAATCTGGACTGTGACCAGGTCAAAACCATCAATAGAAAACGTAAGAATTTTGGACTTGGCCCTTATTTTTGCATGGAATCATAAACTGTACAGAATTTCTGTTATTTCTACAATAATGTACTGGGTTCAAGCAGGTATGATATTTTAAATGTGTTTTTCGGTTTTATACAGTGTTATCACACTGAATTCTGGAAAACAGCAGACTGAACTGTATCAAACATGACTACTGTAACTTTAGCAAATTTGTAATAATACATCATCAAAACATACAGAATCATCAGCTTTACTGTAAAGCAGCAAATGGGTTTCTCTTCCTTTAATTAAATTAAAAACGTACATATATTTTTCCATTATTCAATGTGAAAAGAGCTAGCTGGGCTGCATTAATACCTGTAAACCAGTTTAGTTGCAACAAGCTTGTACTTAATTAGGAGTAAAGTTAGTTAATATTAAAAGCGCAATGCCAGCCAACACAGGCATCTGTCAGCCAATGTAACAGACTTATCAGTTAGTGTTCTCCTCTAAGCTCGCCAAGGCAGTTCAAAAAGATATGGTGGTGCTTTGCATGTCTCAGAGGATTCACCCTCCCAGCCTGGTAACATCATGTGATGGGGAGACATGATTTACTGGTAGAACAGGCAGTAACTAAACTGAGGACAAAACTGGGTGAATAAAAAAAATCCCCCTCCTAAAAAAGGTGCAATTGGCCCATATTCATAGTTATATGACAAAAAGCTTTAAAAAAAGTCATGAAATGACCGACTATCCTATGCTTTGTTTTGGGTTAGCACCTTGGGAGCTCTCGCGTGTCCATTTTATTTATAACAGCATAAAAACTTTCTCGTTTGGAATGTGATAATCAAACACTATTCAGTTAAAAACCTGAACATTCTAATAGCCAAAATAGTTAAAATGCCCATTCCAGGGAATAAAACTTGAGGCTGTATGTGGCCTTCAACTTGCTCTGTTGGCCAAAACAGTCCTAATCAGAGCCATCTGTATGGAACACCAAACAAACTACGGGCAACGATGCTCACCAGCGATATACCAATGATGGTATAAAACCTAAGAGGCCTGAGAACAGATGACACTTATCAGTCCTAACATCTTCATTTAGACCATCAAAACATTTGATATACATCTCAAAGATTATTTATTTTCTCATGATAATCAAAGCTTCACACATTTCATTTTTTTACATCCAATCAAATTCATACCAGTGTAAAATTCAATCTCTGCTAATACATCTTTGTGCAAGAAACAGTACCACCTAATAGCTGCTACAAAAAATTTGTGGCCTGTACTGCAGTGTGTTTAAGGACAGAGACTGAATGATAATTCTGTATGATTAATGGTTATGACAATATCACACTATGTATGCATGCCAGGTTTATCTTAGCATTCAAGTTTATTTGAAATTTGCAAGCATTTAACAGCTTGTTACAAATAACTAAGATGAGGCAGACTCAATAGTGTGGGTTATGAGTTATGAGTGTGATCAGCCCATGCTCAGCTAATTAAATGAAAAAAAAAACACACCCTGACTACTTTAATCTATTAAAACATTTTTACTTTTATATTCTTGAATATACTTCTCATTTTTGACCCTGACCAGAGGTTTCTTTTGCCATGGCTCTGACTGGGATTCAGACAGGAGAAAGTGATCTCAGATCAGTGCAAGGCCACAAACTCAAATCAGAGCAGGGCACTAACAGGTCTACAAAGTAAATGTGTTAGTGAGCAAAACAGAACAGGCTGTTACAAGCAACTTCCTCGAGAATCAGTTAGAAAGGCACTACAAATAGAGCTCTGAGAACTGACACTACTAAAAGCACCTCACACAGTCATCACTGGCAATGACAGGAAGATTTCATAATCTTCATCCTTTTTTAACTGAAGTAGCCATACAGCCTATGTTTCTAAGAGGCGTTAGGGCATAATGGCTGAAGAAATGTTCTGCCTGCATCAATGAGAAAAGTTTTCCTGTAACAATTCATAACAAATAGTACTGTTAAAAGCCTTGTTTTAAATCAACTGTTGTATTCTTTGTCTATAACAGATTATATTAATTTTCTAGCATACTGCTCCTTTAGCTGCATACTATTACTTACCTGAGTATGAATTAAAATACTTATATTTATGGGGGCCAAGTGGCTTATTTAGCTTTACATTTTTTGTCTATTTATAAAAGTCAAGTGGCTTAATTAGCTTTAACTGTTTGTCTTGTCTTACCATTTGGTTTTATCTAACTGAAATCATTTGAGTAAAATGAACTACAGCCTATGTAAAAGGCCACAGAAGTAGACTACATACAGTCAGAGTCCCTCCTTTTACCTTTTGTTTAATTTCCAATCAAAACAATCATTCAGCACAAGTTATTCATTTTTCAATATCAGATAAAAAACAGAAACCTAGTACTAAGCACTAATATTAAATCTATCAGTATTTAATTTGTCCATTCTTTACTTTTGTGCACCTACTGTCACTTTAACATTTCCATCCTTCTAACCTTAAAACTAACCAGTTACAGCTCCCAACAAAAAAGGACTCCTAACAACCGTGGACCACACGGTAGACCAACCAAACTGTCCCCTTCAGATAAACAGGACATAAAGCTTTCATTTTTGAAATACAGACAAAAAAATCAAGCTTCACTCTTGCTTCAGATTTGAAAAACCTGCAGGTGTTTCTGTCCTTCCTTCCACTGTGAGAAGACAACTCAACACTAACATTATGAGCCTGAAAGCTAAACTGAAATGTGTAGCTGTCAAGAAGGCCTTACTAAGAAAAAAATAAAGACCAAAAATAAGATGGTGAGTCTAAATTTAGAATTGCTACATTGGATCATAATAAGCAGAAAATGCAACCAACTTCTGAGACTGAACTTTGGAGATGTGGAAAACTATCCCTTTATATTTAGTTTAAATAACCAAGCAAGTCTTACAGAATGGAAACTATAATACTAAAAAATATATTATATTTAGTTGTTGAGGAGTCTGTGTAACTGTGTTAGATATATGTTCTCCTGATGCCTAAAAAAATCAATAACTGAATGGTACTTAATAGCTGTTTCAACAGGAAACTGAATAACGAAAGGGAGGTCTCTGACTTTCGCACAGTACTGTAGTTCACAAGAGTAAAAGAACACAGGCAGCATTTTAGCCTAGTGCCACATGTTAACTCCATTATATCCATGTTCTCAGGATTTCTAGAAACGTGTGGTAAACAGCACCTGAGCACCACTGAGATCATGGTGTGAGTGCTTGGCTGTCCGACCCTTCAGCTAGGGCACATAAATTAGCACACACTATGTCAAAAATGCAATGATTACCTTTCAGTATGCGTCACAACTAAACCCAGCTCTTCCATCTTTGTTGCACATCCTACCCTGTTTGGTAAGGAAATGGACTGAAGTGTATGCATGCACCTTGCAAAACAAATATCAAGGACTTTTGTTTGTTTTGGACAAAACAATATAATAATAGTAGCATATGAACAGAAGTTCCTTAAATAATAAACCAAACTGACCAAATTAATTAGCCCTGCCTAGGAAGAAAAAAAAACAACAAGATAATAAGTCTGAAGGACACGTCTCTTGCCATCTGTAACCCTTTTAAACACATGCTTCACTTGTGAATGTCCATTAAGAGCCTGGGATAATGTCTTGTGTATAAGGTGTGTGTTGCTGAAGGTTATCTGGTGTGGCGCTGCTACCGTGTCTGAAATCTGTCGCGGATTAAGTTTTCATAACAGCACTTTAATCCCCCCCCGTGAGTGCGAGAAACGCCGAGCCCGGCTGGCAGCGTGTCTCCAGTTTGGCCGGAGTCATGGCCGTACCTGAGGAGGCTCTCAGGTTTCATCTGAGACTCCCATGTTCAGGCAACAGCTGCCTCCGAGACTGGGGAAGACGTTCTCGACGAAGACTAAGCCTTGGCTTTAAACTACAGCTCAAAGGAAATTTCTGGTTGAGTGGACAAGGTAAAGAAAACAATCAGTGAATGTGTGTGTTTTCCTTTAGCTACGGCAGCACTGGGCTTTGGGTTTTGAGCTTTGAGCTTTGGGGCTGGGCATGCTGCCCGGGGTGTAGGAGGCTTGAACTTGAGAAAGCACTTGGTCCTGATCTCTGAACTTGCCATAATCTGGTTGCAGCGTTTACAGTGTGCTTAAAAAGACAACATGACAAAATCAGTGCATGATCTTTCCCTCTCTCCCACATTACCATTTGTCATGGCTTTGATAATGTCATGATGCCTTCTTACATCTCCAGTGGCTAATTTTACACCTGCTTTGGTGACCTGTTTGAAAAACACTGACGGCTTAGTTCTTCAGTGGGTAGCATTTTGTGTATTTTTGTTATTCTTCATCAGAGAATTTTTCACTGCTTATTTTAAAGGACTGTGAGGATAAATGTTATTATACTGTTCTGCTGACTAATGTAACTTAGTATATTTTTGGACAACTTAAGAGCTATTTGAAACGATCCGTTGTGGGAAAGTGATAATATAATGATTTAATCTGCTGCATTATATCACCAAAGCCACTTCTGTATTATTTTGTTTTGTTTTACGTGCTATGTTTGCACACTTCAAAATGTAGAACATATGTTTAAAATGTACTTACTTTTTAATTCTTTTCATTTTAACTGAAACAGTTAAGGGAACAACAAGAAAAAAAGGAAGTTAGTTACAGCTACAACAATATGTAAACATTTCAACTTGTGAATAAATCTATAATTTGTAGCTGGCTTAAGAAAAGCTTTAATCCTGCCCAAAATGTTAACCTGGGTTAATTTAGTTGGATACAATTAATCATTATTTAGTTAACGTAATCAATTACATTGATATTTATGTTTACATTTTACCAGCAAGGCTACTCAATATTTTGACATGATGCATTCGGTTCATGCTGTTCTAGGCTATATTAAGTGTGATCTTATTTTAAACATTATCAGAGAGGACTGTTATTATTATTTTGATCATGCCACCCTCACTTAAAAGGAGTTTCTGCATAAGTTACGATGTAAACAAAGTCATTCAGTGTGGTTTGATGTGAAGTGTGTCCATAACAGAGAAACTTAGAGTCAGAATTGTTCACAAAGGTGGTGATGGAATAATCTAATACCTATAAAAGCTGATTTGTGGAATGTTTTTACACAAAATGGTTATGCAAAAGTTGCCTGATGCCCGGAACTCTGTTTTACACAACAGATTTGAGGTATGTTTTTGGCCTAGAATTCTTTCACAGTGCAGGGAGGCAGGTCACTATTTTTTTTTTATATTTAGCAGTATTTTACCATTGCCAAGTTTATGTGTGTGTAGGTTCACTGGTCATTTTGAATGGTAAATAAAATAGTTAAGAGGACATTGTGACCCCTGGTTCCTTTTACCACCACAGTAAAGAAATGTGAGTAGTCAAGTTTCGCTACAGGGAACCATTTCACAACAAACTGCTCTGAATTAATTGTTTACATAGCAATGACAGAATTATGCAGACATTTTTTTAAAACCTGCCTTAAACAGTGAAATTTTGTGTGAGGCACAGCAGTAAGTTACTATGTTAAAGGAGCTGAAATCAAATCATGAAATGAACTGTGTTGTTGACCTCTTTTTGAAGGTCTCACATGAAGTTGAAGACATCTCATGTATTTTCACCATCCGTTCCACCCAGCCCCATAGCTTTTCAGGTGTTAATGCTTTTAGTATGTTAAAGTTCAATGACAGATGGCCTGAAATATCATGTCTACATCAACTGTGTGATTTAATGTGTCAGGTACCTTGCAGCCCATTCAGTTGGAAGATTAATGGCTGGACTCGCTGGGCAGGCAGTACACACTCTTGAGGATAGCAAGAATGGAGAGGGTACGGGGGATGCATATTTACTTCGATTTAATGAGAACATAACACATGTCCCAGCTGTGATTTTAGTACAAATTAAGGAATAGTAGTGCTGGTGTGCCGGCATGTTGCAGCATTAGCCATCATTAGGGTCAGACACCTACCGTAACATAAGACTGGAGAGGAATTCACACATGGAAAAGGATTCACTTGATGCAAAATCTAGCACTGCTGAGAAAAAGGGTGCCATTTGGGTTCAGTAGCTATTACTTAAATGGAGACGGTTAATTCATGGGAATTGTGATGTGACTGTAACCTAATCCACACTCTCTCAAAAGCAGTTTGGTGGCCTGTTGTCAAGAAATCTGATAAAGACAGAATTTTTGCCCAATAATCAGGTTTTTCAGTGCGGGTATATGGGAACCAGATGTCCAAAAGCCTCTAAAGCCTCTAAAAGCAACATCAAAGAAAGTTATTACATGAAATGGTTATGAATGAGCTTCCTGGTACCTGAGACATTGTTTTACAACAACGCTTTCTGAGATAAGCTTTTGGCCTACACAATTTTTCTTTTCAACCCATTCCTGGTGGAGAGGTACATGCAGCATGTTATAAGATAAAATAGTACCGAAAAAAAAATTCCCACAATTTTATCATTATCAACATTACATACAGAAACTTATAAGATAAGTTTAGTTCTGCTGGTCATTTTGAATAATAAATAAAATGACTATATTTGCATCATAGACATCCATTTCTCTACAATGCAGCTCTTCACATCAAACTACTGTGAAAGATTTTGTTTATGTTGCAATGACTGAATTACACAGACATTTCAAAACATCCCCTTTAAATATGACACTACATTTGTCTTCCTCTTTGGTGGGTTTACTGACGGGTCGCTACACAAAGTGAAAAATTTACTGACTCATGTAGATCTGGAATTTTCCTGTCATCAGGTTACTTAAGCAGACCTAAACATGTAATCTGATTTACTACAAAAATCTGATTTTTTGCAGTTATCAAATTACTCTCTCCTGGATCTATCCACTTAAATTAGCTTTAAATACATGGCCCTTTGGTGCTCATACATCCTATTTTAAAAGCTAATATCTATTTACAGGTCTGAAATTTTAATAAATTTCATGGATAAGATTTTAACATGTAATTCTAAATAACAAAGGTACCTTATTGTCTATCTTCATTTTATTACAGTAAAGAATAATGATTTATGCAAAACAGATTCAATGATACAGGGCCTAGAATGGTCCTTTTAGTACTGAGGTCACTTTAAAAGGGCCAGTATCCTACATTTTTCCTGTATTGAATTTTTTCCCCCAGAACAGACATGAACATCTCTAACCTCTTTTTATCCTTTAGAATTAAACAGTCTGTTTTTGTTACTGTGCCTTTAAGAGTAACAAATGTAAATGAGCTTTGTCCTGATTGGTTGCCTTATATTATGCTTCTTTCTAAAAGGCAGTCTGGGCTCTAACACTCCTCAATTAACAGAGCTCAACTATTGTAGGCTGAAAGTAATGTTTTTTGTGACATCACAGAAACAATGACCTAAAAACAGGTTGTTTTTGCAGCTTACACATTTTAAACATACGTTTTAAAACTTTTACAATGTTCACATTCTACATCAAACTATTTTCTTTAAAACAAAAATTCAGTTTTCCATGTGGGACCTTTAATTATTGCAGAAAGTGTTTCAAGTGGCCAGGACGTTTGCAGTTACATTTTTCAAGAACCAACTGTAACTGAATAAAAATGGGTTTAGTAAATGACTTACAGAAGTGAACAGGATCAGTAGAGAGTACATTAATCAGTTAATTAACTAAGGCGAATAATATAGACTCTGCTCAGACAGCCATGCTATCAAACACATTTCATTACTTTCTTTACATTACATGTCAAGCTGCTGCAGCACTTTTTCGTTAGAATATGAGCGTATCAGCAATTCCCACTCTTCTGGTCCATATACTGACCTTGGAGATGTGGAAGAGAGCCAGAGAGGTGTAATGTGAGTTGAGTAAGTTTGTGTAAATCAGTTCATCCCTGAAGACCTCATCCTGAGATAGTAACGGGAGAGAGAGAGAGAGACAGAAAGAGAGAGAGAGGGTTATATGTAAGTGTCCAATACCTTTTAACATACATTTAAAATCATTTATATTTAGTTCTCATCATACTCAGCAATGTTTCAAGGTGAAAAGGTTTTAGTCAGACTGTGATTTTGGCACAGTCCTCTGTATTTGGGTAATGTAAGGGAAAGATGATGTGAGAGAAAGCTAATATAGAGGTAGCCGGCCAACATATCACGGAAAACTAAATATTCCTCACTTTCTTGAAACAACAGAGTTTGATGTAGTATGTCAATGTTGTTCAAGTTACAAAATGTGCCTTTCAAAACGTTTTATAAATGAAAATAAAGCAGCAAATGTAGCTTGTTTTGAATTCATAATTTCTGTGATGTCATCAAAACCAACACAATTGCCTATAGCAGTTTAGTCCTTAAGTAATAAAGAGTGTTTCAGTTTGGGCTGCTTTTTGAATGAGGCACAATACAGGACAGCCAATCAGAACAGAGATCATTTACACATTTTAGTCTTAAAAGCAGTAACTCTAAAAAGCACTCGGGAGGATGATTTGGGTGTGGGGTTATCGGAGGTGTGAGGTATATTTTTCACTCTTCCTCAATGTGTGCTATAAACAGTTTGCTCCAATTTAAGGCGCAACATATGCATTTATCAAAATAAAGGCTCGCCAAAATTTTCATCCTATGTATTGACTCTGCCTTTCTATATCTACATAGGGCCTCCATTACTGGGGATTTTTCAGATTTTACTGGTGTTCATATTGAACCCATTACACTTAATGGTTTGGGTGGTGTCAAGTGGCCAATCCGATATAATATTACATACTGGTCTTACAGCAAAACACTTAATTTAACTAAACTGAAAGAGATGCCTCTCTCCTCCTTTTGACCACTGGACAAGAGACATGAAGCAATTTCTCGCTCTAGCCGATCAATTACACAATGCAAACTACTTTATTTTAATCAACTGCTTTAAGTTGTGCAGAACTTTTTGTTTGTACTTCTTTTTCCATGGTATTAATGAATCTGGTTCTACTGTTTCACTCATTGGAGGTTAGATAGGTAGAAAATGTCATGAATGGACCCCAGAAAAACATAGATTTTGAGATAACGTAGGATATGGGCCATTTTCGATGTTAATGTGAATAGAAATCGTAACACATATGCCTTCCATACTGTGATGTATCAAGAGAGGGTCTTTGAGTTTTTCTCTTAATGATAGATGGGGGTGGTGGGAGGTGGAAACACGATTTTTGTTTATTGCTGTTCTCTGTCCAATGGTGCACAGTGACATAAACAAAAAACATAAAACATTTTCAAGACAGGTAAGAGTCACTAAACTTTGATTCAAGAGTATGGGAAAACAAAAAAATTGTCTTGGTGGTATGGAGTGATGAACCATACATAAACTAACAAGGCAAAATGGTCCACTTTAATTTCAGGGGCTAAAGTTTCTGAATTTTATTATCTGTAATACTGTGCATATTGGTACATGCACACAATGATTGGGCCCAATTTTTCAAATGCTGTCATTTATATTTAGTCATGCTCATGTCAGTTGCAGATGAAGACAGCTTAGCCAACAAAGCCTGAATTCACTCTAGCTAAACATGTGGGGACAGAGCAATTCTATTTTTACATGATTTAAAAATGCCAGCTGCCTTTCACATTGTGTGAATGTTATGATAAATCGACCAACAGAGACTGTTCACTGACTTAATGGCAATAACATCTCTTAACATAAATAAATGAATTTGCAGTGAAATTAATGAATGTTTTTGCTATCTCCTACAAAGTCTCAGTTTCAGTGATACAATCGACAATAAGTAGATTCAGTGAGTTGTAAAGGCCAGACTTAGTTCATCTCCCCTCAGGTCATCTGTACGTGCTACCACACAAACACAACACACACAACCATGGGAATTCCCTTTGATGTGGCCATTAGAACAGGAATTCTCCCTCTTCACTTCTCAGCCCAAGGGAGCGATGGCTTGCAAGGCTACATTTACAGGCATGCTGAACTCAGTCTAGCCTGCATGTCAATGAAGCACGTTCGTGTGAGAGAAAGATGTGTGAGTATGGAGGCGCGTAGATGAAACGGTTATGTACGATTTATAAACATCTGAACTGTTTATTGCAGGGTGTAGAACGCGTAGGCCGTGTTAGTATTACTTCCTATTTAGTTTTCTAACTTGGTTTTTCCTGTCCTGCATATTTTCGTGTTTTTTTGTTTTTTGTGCTGTAATCCACCTGATCCAACTAGCTCACAAGTAAACACTGAACTGTGCAGGACAGAACTACTCCAGGATCAGAGTTGGGAACTAGAAACCATACAAATGCAGGTTTTTGTATTTCAGCACAGTATAAATGTACCCAGCACACTGCTAGATATGCTAACAGTTCAACCACCATGTGCTATAGAGCCACGTGATTGATCACATCAATTAGAACATCCGTACAGGAAAAAAAAAACCCACTAAATTAACCACTCAATTAAAATGAAAGCTTGGTGATCATTAAGTTCACTTCTACTGAGCTACAACAAAAGCTATACGTTGAATTGTATTTTATGTTCTATGTTAGTATCACTAAGACATGATCGAGTAAACAGCACTGTTCGACTGTCACAGTCCGACTGCAGCCTTAGGCAACTTCTAAAACCAATTCAATGCTTTTTAATATTGAGAAATTATTCACAACAGCACGCACACTCAAATATGGCATGTATTCATTTTATTCAAACCGACTGGTTGTAAAGCTTTGAGACTGCATGATCCTTTTTTTCTCAGTGTTCAACTTTCAGTACAGCCGTTCACTCTTAAAGACAGTGCTTTAAGGGTTCTTTAGTAAAGACAATGTTTCTATATAGAACCACGAACACTGAAAGAACCCATTGCATTCTTAAATGGTTCTTTGTATTGTAAAACGGTTCTTCGGATTGGTGGAGAATGTGTTGTGCATGGTTCTATACAGCACCAAAAACGCTTCTTCTATTGTTACAAACATGACATCGTAACAATTGCAGAACCCTTTTTGGTGCTATACAGTGTCCTTTTCAAAAAGATTCTACATAGAACCATATACAACACATTCTCCATCAATCTGAAGAACGATTTCACCATGCAAAGAACTATTTAGGCATGCAAATGGTTCTTTGAGTGTTCATGGTTCCACTGAGAGCCAATGACTTTACTAAAGATCCCTTGAAGAACTGTCTTTTTTTAAGTGTGTCGCCCTTCATCAGTGGTCAATTTCTGATCACAGGATTGATGTTAGCTGGATAATTTTTGTTGGCTGACTGCTATGAATTAGTTTAATATGTAAAACAACCTGCTCTTTTAGGAACCCTCTAATTATTTAGGTAGGGAGGTGCCAATTCAGTTCATCGTCCTTCAATCAGACTTGAGATCTTTAAAATAGAGTTTCAGCTTATACTGAGTCAAAACCAATCTTTCTGTTTTCATAGGTAATGCAGCTGCAGTATATGCTAGGCTGCCAATTGATACTACTTTAAAATGATTTCATTTTTAGGGTATAATGGGTATAATGTGACATTTTCAACTTATATGTTTATATTTTTTATTTACTTTGTAACATATTTTTCAGCTTATTGTTTAATATGATGCAGTCTTTCCCTGATGATGTACTGGTTACTTTAATAAGCAGTAAAATCTATGTGCATAATGGCACACTCTGAAATGATATATCTATATCTATATATCTACTTAGATGAAAATCATTTTATATGTTGTGAATTAGCTATGATTTTCGTAGTATCATTTGGTTTAAAACCAGAAGCAGTGTGGTGTGGCTGGTAAAGTTCTGTGACAGTTTTGTTTTCAACCAACTCCAACGTTCAAGAGAAAAACTTGGAGGAGGTGTATTTTGTATATTTTTTTTTGGACATCAAACCACAATAGTCATGCACTCACATTTTACGTACCAGTTCAAACACTGTAGAAACACTGGCGCTGCAGATATTACAAATTTTAAATTTTCAGTGCTGTAAACAGAGCACAAATAAGACAAACGAATTGGAACAGGACTAGGCTTGTTTCAGCCAATACCTTATCCATTAACATATGGCTGATTTCTCTGAATTTAATACCTCTAACAGTAAAAATTAAGACATTAAGACCTTAAATCTTTCAAATACATTTTAAGATTTTACAAGACTTTTTAAGCATCCATGGGACCCCTGATATTGGTGGGACAATTTGAAACAGATTTGGACACAAATGCTTACACTGCTCCACTGACTATCACGCAGAACTTTTGTAACGCTTCCTGACAAACAAAACAAACATGAATGCCAGAAGGTAAAAGGATTCACAATTTTGGAGGAGAAAAAGACATCCTTAATGTTAAATATATTTGTCAGAAATAGACATATTATGTCTACAACGATATTTAAATGTGCTCCTGTGAAAATGTGTCCTGTGGTCCTGTGGTTACTCTTTAACAAGTGCTACATTGAAAAAGTAGAATAGAGCAGAAGTTGATTTTAAGTGTTTCTGAGGTTTGAAATGTAAAATATTGCTTTTATTCACGTAAACTGAAGTTTTGCTTTGCATTATGCTACCCATTTTTAGTTGAAGTGGTTGTTAACATATAAGTTTGAACTGATCATTTTTAGTGTTCTCAGTAATTTTTATTTCCTACTGTTTTTCACCGAACTCTGATAAATTTAGTCTCATCCCAAAGGTTTCTGACTGTGGCTACTCACTTTATTTTGTCTGCTTGAGCATGTATCCATATTAAACACTTTCTGTATAGCAAAATAATTGATGCTTTGGAAGAGTCTTCCATTTCCTTGGTCTGGGTGGTAGAACTTCATCTCCATCCTTTCCACACTGGGACAACATTAGCAGCAAGAGGAAGAAAATAGTCAGAAAAGCGGGATCATGCAGGCAGATTAAAGTGCCTACTACATTAATAATTATTATAATGGCAGGTACAGTTATAAAGCATTATTTTGTGTTTACACATGAACAATATCAACTTTTAGTTTTCCAGAAATAATGACCACCATCATATGACCGTTTGTGATGCTAACATCTGAGTTCACAGAAAATACAACCCACTAGAAACTTACTTGTCCTGCGTTAATTTTATTGCTATTGGTATGAGAGTTTTATCCCTGACTAGACATGTAAAAATGTTATTACAGGTCTCCCCCTGATAAACTAATCCAATACATAGAGGGCTTACATCTGGGCCCGGTCCAGTTTCTTAGACATAGTGCTTAGACAGGTTATTGTGTCCATGTAAATGTAGTTATTGTTATATCTGAATTAGCACAAACTGGCCCATAAGGTACACAAGAACAGGCCAAAACACTATATGGTTTAACATTTTTAATCATTAAGCGCTTATACTCTAAGAGTAGAACTGTCTTTTTAAAGGATTATGATGTTGGTGACATTGAGCCAAAAAACGCATCTAAGTTTCACACACAGGACAGTCATGCGCTCCGATGAGACAAGTCAAAACAGGGGTTGCTAACGGCCACTTTCCATCCTCTTACCTGTGATGCCTCGGGTGGATGGGGTGGAGCAAATACATCACATCACAGGTGATTTTGGCTAGCCATGACAAGACAACATGATCCTTATGTAAGGCTAAATCTTCAGCATTAGTTAAAAAACAGTAAAGGAGGATCACACAGTTCTGGTTGAAAAAAAGAATGTGATAGCTAGTAATGGTCCACATGGCATCTGTTTACAGGGCAAGTCTCACCCCTCAACAGAAAGAACATATTGGCTTGGTGGTGTAGTCAGAAGTGGGAAAAGCCCTTCCTCGTTGTGGAAATGTGTGCATGAGCAGTAGCCAAAGCAGGCTGAAAAAACTTGTTTTTTTTAGTGAAATGCTACACACTATTTATGCGATCTTTGTCAGGTTTTACCAGTGTTTTAGATCTGTTTTAGAGACGTGGTTTTCAGGAGCCTAGTCTTGTATGACTGGAAATAACTGCCTGGGGGTGTCGCCAAGATGGGTAGACTTTCCTATAAGAGCTTAACTAACTGACAGTTGATCGGGCTTAAAAGTAACATTCCATTAAGCCAGCCACAACGGAGAAGCTTTATTTTGTGTGGTACCTTTTTTTCTAGCTGTCAGATAGTCTTTAATGATGTTCACTTATAAATATTGGCAGGAGGGGGCTCATAAAATCACTAAGGATTAGGCCCAAAAACAGCTGGCAAAAAGTAAGTGGCAGGCAACTACGAACAATTAAAATTCTATGTGAGAAAATAATTAACTGATTTTTAAGGCTATAAAAGACTGCTAGATGAGGCTGTGCCTATGGAAAAATATTGTGTCAACTGTTGTAGGTGAGTCTCTTTAGTCTAAATGTGTGTGTTTTTGGGTTATGTTTGCCCTCCTTCACCACAGGCGCTCCTGATGCCCCAGCCTGACCTGGGGAATGATGTGTGTGAGGGGGTGCAAACTGTTTCATCTTAGGGGCCAAGCACCTCTCCCCTGGGTCCTCATTAGACTCTGAGATCAGGTTGGAGCTTCTTGCTCGTATTAGTAACTGTCAGCAGAGTGGACTCCTTTTATGTCCTCAGGCTGGCTCTTCACCGCTCCGGGCTCCCTGACACCAGCACGGCCGCTGGCAACATAAAAGGACAACGTGGTGCTACGTGGACAGGAAAAAAATGAGAAAGACAGAGAACAAGGAATCTAAGAGCATGTTTGTTCAGTTGTTCGAGTTCCATTTTCAGTCTTGGTCGCCAGTCAAGAAATGTCCCTTGACAGTGGAAAACAGAACTGATGCTCTGTGAGGCAGTGTCTCGGGCCCTGACCCGTCTCAGTGACTTCAGTGAGAGCTGGCCTTGTGTTTAAGCTCAGCATGGCGGCCGATCAGTGCAGAGTGTATGACAATGAGCTCTGTATTGAGTGGGTGTTTTTCCTCGGCTCCGCCACCCGCAGGCTGTTTGTGACATTTAGGAGATGAACAGGACTCAGTTTCCGCAGGCTCTGTTTCTGGATACTCTCAGAGAAGCGCTGTGGAGGGACCAAACCGCCTTTGTGTTTCAGCTTTTCAGATTAGATTTTCTCTGATCAGATTCTTTTTCTTTTTTTCTGCAATCAGCGCTCGCATGCGTTGTCACTTTTGTGCACTTGCTTGGTTGGATGAGGTCGCTGGAAGGGCAATTCCATTGCGAGGGGCACTTGGGTGTCATTGCAATACCGTGGGTAATTGTGGGACGCAGAGGGTGTTGAAGTTTGTCACCTTGGGAATTAATTTGCTCGTCAGGCCAACTTAGCCACACGTCTAGCACAAGGCCGATCATCACATCCTACAGTATCCTTCGGCTAGACAAACACAGCTCAGTATTACTTCATAAAGACATATTACTGATACATTTCAGACTGTCCACAGATCTCAGGCATGTATATGTGTAACAGAGATGTGTAAAAGAATGAGCTAAAGAGTATCATAGGAAGCATGAACATCTCAGCATTTCTGCAACTCACAAAGTGTCTGTGGGTTCCATCAATGAACATGCAGGTTTCTGTCTATGTCCATATACATGCAATCATATGACCAAGGCGTTTAACCTTATCGTCATTGGAAAATAAAGTCCTTCTACGAAGCTGGTCCTGCTCTGTGGGTGTAAAGTGATCTGTGCTTGTGGCTGCCGGTCTCTGTGGCCTGACTGCACTTGGCTTAGCCTGGACCTTCTGCTGGTTTGGCTGCTATCTCTGAAACAGGAGAGATACAGCCCCAGCTGAGCTGTCATAACAGCAAGAGAGAGGAACGACTGCCCAAAACCACTGCTCAAGCTCTGGCCCCTCATCACATAAACACAGAGAAATCGCTTTAAAAAGCCAAAGTTTTTGGCTTTTTAATTTTTTTTAATTAAAAATTAATTTGTTAAATGTTTTTTTTGTTTTACTTTGTTCTGATCAGCCATTGGTACCTGAGATCTGAAACCCTTTAATTTTGTTGGTCATTACATTAACCTTAATTTCATGTCTAAAAAAAGTTTCAGCTTGCACGCCATCACCCTACGTCTGCTTCAGTGACAAACAAATGTTGCTATTATACTATAGTGTTACAGGCAGTATTTACATAAGGATATCAGCTGAAGCTTCTGGACACATTATCAGTGGTGTTCTTGGAAGCATCATCAAATGTACTTACAGAGATAATAATAACAAAAGAAAAACAATAAAAAAAAAAACATTATATAAATATACATTTCTTATAGAACGAATTCAAAATAATAGCAACAAATAGCGGATAATAAGCAGTGATGTTAAGACAGGCCCTAACTCAGGAGCAGAAGCATGAGCAAATACAGTGGAAGTGTGTGAGCTGAAGCTTAGTAATTGTCAAATAAAACATAAAGCAAAGGGAATAACTCCATATAGTTATCCGAATGAGAAAACTCCCTACAGGTTTTTTTGTAATGCTTACAGAGGGGACTTTGGAAGAACTCGTAGTGCACTTCTGTTAGAAGCTGTTAATGCTAGCTTCTAATGGCAGCCTGAACACATCTAGCAGGGTGAGGGTGCTGAAACAAAGGCTGACCAGTAAGCGTCAGAGTGCTGAACAGTGGTAGTAGAGCTGTGAGATAAGCCTACCCATGAGAGGGTGCTGGTGGAGAAAGAGAGCAAAAAAAGAGCAAGAGAAGAGAGAGAGAGAGAGAGAGTAAGTGTGAATCAATGAGAAAGAAACAGAGACAGTTGGAAAGTATGAGAGAGACAAAGACGAGACAGTGAATGATGTAAAGAGAGAGTGCAATACTCTTCTCTATCCTAAGGCCCTTCATGATGCTTCATGTGATGCTCTTTTTGTGGCGTCCCTATATCAGGGCACTGAGTGCTTTCTGACAGACTGCTGACAGATAGGACTGTTTTTCATATCTCTGAGGACATGCTGGCCCACGTGTCATGGCTGCTGTCTGCTAAGGGGCTTACTTATTGTTGAACTCGTGGGACGTGCAGTATTCAAAACAGGACACACAGGCTATACAAACCTAATCCGCTCTTTTTATTGAAGGGCGGGACTTTATCCATAAATTGACGCTTTGTTAAATGTTATGAGCTTTCCCATTCATATTTTAACCAATGACCAGTCTCTTTGTTTATTCCATCTCTGGTGTTAACACAGCACCCACAAAATGGAAACAAAACACCTTTGGAGCAACACTAAAATCAAATACATGCTTAATTTAAATATTCTTCATCTTCTGGAAGATATATATACGTTTTCCAGTAACTTATTGTTTAGCCGCAGCATGACATTGAGTTTTATGTTATGTTTACATCACGTTTTATTCTTACTCAGGCTGGATGCAAAGCAGAAATCATATTACTGCCAGACTCATGTAGACCTGGAGTCTTCCCATTATCTATTTGCCTACATGCTTTTTTACGTATTGAATGGATTTCTGACAAAATCGGATGTGCATTCTGACAATTTTAATGCCTGAGCTCATGAACGATTCCCAGTTAAGCACATGGAAGGAGAGAACACATAAAAAGCACTGGTGTTGCACAAAATATAACAGCGTGCAAAGGAATGCACTTTAAAACGTTTTATTTTTCAAAAAAAGGACATGGAAAATTGGCAAGTCTTCATGACAAGTAACAGAGGCTGTCTCTTAAGATAAGCTAATGAGAAAACATAGCTAACCAGCCAGTGTCACATTGCACGATAATGAGACTTGTTGTCTTCTTACAGGTCGTGTCCTCTCCTCAGTGGATGATGTGCCAACATGTTATTTACCAGAGAAATATATTTCCACTATTTCCGGACCTAGCTAACATCAGCTGGAGTAGTTAGGGTAGTTAGCGGTACAGCCACGCTGTCTCTGCCTTCCCAGTCATATACAAGATGTCCCAAAAACTTGACAACATTTGAGATGTGAATATCTGAGTAACTACATGTCGTAGGCAAACTAAATTAAATAGGCGTCATGTTGAACAATACAAGATTTATTTATTTATTTATTTATTAAAATTTGAACAAGAAATTCAGAGGGATGTAGGTTTTATAACTGATTTCAGAAAGCTTCACAAATGTAATATCTTCCAATACTGGTGGTCGTCCAGATCCTTTTGTCCTGCTCAGACAGCCTTCCTCTTTGAATTTTTTGTGCCATGTCCAAATCTGCTTTCCAGTTGGTGTATTTTTATTGAATTTTCTTGAAAATGCACGCTGCACAGTCTTGTTTGACTGTGCTTGAGCATATTCTAACACATTTCTAGTGAACGCCATTCTTCAACGTGAAAAAAAAAAAAACATTAAATTAAATTAAAAATTTTTACACAGTTTGTTAAAATTTGAGATCACCACAGAAAGCGGGAAAAAAGTTTGAGAAAGGCTGTTCTGACGAAAGGTTGACAAAGTCGGTAACAATGGCCATTTAACATTAACCTTTCCTGAACATTTTCGCTTTCCGTAGTTCCAGTGTTCCTTGCCACTGATTTCTGTTCAGTAAGTTGCACGCCTGAGGGTTTGAGTTGAGAAGGAAAACGTGTATCGGATGCAACACTGGCAGCTTTACGGAGACTCACAAAATCTTCACTTTATCAATCCAACATCTTTATTACAAACTAATTGAGGTAATTGAGTTATTTACAGTTGATACAGACATCTGGCATATCGCTGCCTTGTGAGGTGGAGCTGGGGGTATTTAGCTCAGTGCATGAGTGTGGTTATGTCCTCGCTCCAGGCCCCTGTGCTTTCATATTTATGAGTGCGGCACGAGTAGGGCGTCATCAGGGGCGGTAATGTTGGGTGACTGATTTGCATACTGTATCGAAGTACGAAGACATGTCATCCGTGCCTATAGCAGAGTTCAACCAGAGGGGCGCTGCAGAGGCAGAACTGACCACGAAAAAATGAAAGATGTGTTTACATTTTAAGCAAGGCTGGTATATTTTGGTAATACAGAGCAGTGCATTTCAGCTTAGGGTGTAGTAACTCTAAACTGTAAATCACTCTTAGCATCTGCCAAATTTGTAAATGTGATAACACTTGAATGTCATTAAAAAGTCATTAAATAAGTTTTCCTTCTGCAAACCATGACATCAAATTCAAATCATAAAATATTTTGGCTTCTACTTACACACACACGTGATACAGAATGAAAGTTTAGAATGACTGCCCCTTCTAGGGGTTAATATTTCTGGTGATAGAAACAGCAAATGTTGGAAATGGGAAGAACTGTATTAATTGATTTACGATTAATTTACATTTTGATACATTTTCCAATCAGGCCCACACTCCTTTACGGAACAGATGTCCAATTCAACCCCTCTAGCAGGGTCCAATTTCAGCCCTAATTTAACACACCTGTTACACTGACAGGGTCTTGCTGGAATGGACATGATCAAGGTCACACAATGAAATCTGAATAAAAGTTAAGCAAAGTCCTAGATTAACCCAGAATTCATAAGAAGCTAATTTCTAGCATGTAAAATGCTCTCACAGTTCCTCAACTTCCACTGTTCATCCACATGTGCGTCTTTGAAGCGCATGCCTTAGAAACGTGGATAATTCTCAGTCCATTCAGCATCTGTTTGTTGATGCCTTGCCATCCACGTGACCTTTTCAACACACCAGCACCACTCTGTCACTGCCGTAAAACATCCCCCTCACATGTGCCCTCCGCCCTGAGCTCTACATAACCCCGGCTTTCCCCCTCTGAAGTCCTGTAGATTATGTCCGCGTTGGAGCCACAGGCCCGCAGCCGTGTAATCTAGCTTTCGGATCAGAATACCCTTTCTGGCATTCCCCGCATGGGTACAGTAACACATGGTGAGACACTTTCACTCAGATAACTTTTTTTACTGCCTTCTCTTTCTCTTCTTCCCGCTACCTATGAGGCATGTCCTTTCTCAGCACTGCCATGTGCAGCACCTAATCCAAATAATTAGCTAACAAGCCCTTCCTAAACTTAAGTAGGAGTGTTATAGCAGAAAGACCCAAAACCAGGTTGGGAACCTTGTTTATTTGTGTTATATTTTTCCTCTTCAGAAATATCTCCTGAAAAGTGAATCTCTCAAGCTTAATGGTCATTTTGACTAGAAATTAAATAAATGAAAGCTGCTACTTCTAAGAGAAGGCATTGATAAAAGTGCTTTTCTTTGCTTTAAATGCCACAAATGACTCCAAATTGGTTTATATTGAATGTACTACCCTTACACAAGTGATGACGATGAGACCTCTTTCAAACAGTACACATTTCCTTATTTATTTAACTTTGTGAAATTGCAGCTGTCAGCTGTCAGTCTAATTCGGGGAATTATGAGGTTTATGACGTGGGAACATGAGGAGAGTACTGTATTCTAATAAGAACCCACTTACCCCCTCTTGTAATGCAACCTATTCTTTGTAGAGCTACTGTGCCAACACAGCACTCCACAACAAACAGGTTCTATGCAAGGGAAAATCCAAGTTCTCAGTGACTTGCACTGAGCCCACATTTTTTGTGAACCAGGTTATCTAAACAAAAGGATGATGTGAAATACCTCTTACCCAGCAGTTCACAGAAATAATCACTAGTAGCACCTTTTGAAATCTCACCAATCAAATAACCTCATCTCTATCCATAAACCTACAAGCGAAATAGACCTTTACTTACTTACTAAGTAAGACACCAGAAGCACCAGAAGCATGTACAAAAGTCTTTTTCAATGTTTCTGACTTGCAACTATTGTAAAAAGAAAAGCCATGCGGGAATGTTTCGTCATACCAGCTGAATGTTTCTGGTATAAACTTAAGACGGGTAATTTTTAAATAGCGTAATTGATTTCTCATCAAATGTTTGACTATTCAACCACAAAGTTACTCGAAGTGCCCATCAATACACACTACATCACTACATTATGGGGTACACTCTATACTGTGATAAGCAAATTAACAGCGATGTGTTAAAAGTCTCCTGAATGTGTGGCTCCTATGAGGAAAAAAGCAGTGAGGATAACCGATCTAGAGCAAAGACGTTTGTCCTTTACTTTCTCCAATTGTCTCCGTCTTTGAAAATCCACGATTAAACCCCTGCACTAAACCTTTCAGTAGCATAATACATGACTGTTCATCAGGATTATCAACTCCTCACCTTTTAAAGACTGCAGTTTCACAGCTCATTTGTTTCCCCATATATGTGCTTGATTGATTGCTCCATCAATTGCCCCTCTTCCTCTGCATGAACATTTATACATGGTAACTGAGAGACCATGCTAAATGGCTCACCGCTGGCAAATACTGACCTCCTGACCTCACACCTTCTCTGGCTGGTGACATTGTCATCACAATGGGGTTTCTCTAACTAACACCACTGATACATTGCCCCCCCCGAATGACTGGTGCCTCGTTCCACAGGGTGAAAACACGTGGTGAGCATGTTGCCATCTGGCAGCTTGATCATCTCTGTTTATTGTCAGGTTGGATGTATCGGATTTTTGCAGGTTTTAATGGCCTGTTTTGGATTACGTGTGTGTCAGGAAGCGACTGGCTCTCAGGTCACACTTTGGGGCCCAGGCTTCCTAAGTAGAGGAGTTTCTATACGACTCGTGGTATACGACTAAGCAGAAAGAGAGAGTGCGTCTCCGATATGCTGACTTGGCTGCTCTCTGATGGCCTGCTTGGGCCTACACCAAACATGATCTACTGTTTCTGCTAAAACGTCTTGATGCAATTAGGCTTAATTTTAATTATCAAGGATGCTTGACTATCCAGCATGTGCCACAGTCTCTTTGGCTTCGTCAGTGGATTTAACAGATCCATAGAGATGACCTGGAGATTAGGAAGGTTAGCATTTAGTGAAGAGCTAAATAGCTGCACTCAAGTACATGACAAAAAGACAATGTGTGACAGCAGGCGGAGAAGAGAAAAAGAGAGAAAAAGTGGGAGAGACAGAGAGAGAAAGACTGTGAGACAGATGGCGTTAAGGAGTGTGTGCTCCAAGAGGGACCAGAATGGCGCACTGAAGCCCAATAGTTGTGGGAAAATATCGGTCGTCATCCATCTCTGGCAGAGAGGATGAAAGATCAGCTAACAGGGACATGTTCTGGGGGGTGGCGGATGGACTCAACATGTAACTCTATCTCACTTACTCAGAGTCTCCTAATATTAAAACGCCCTGGGTGTACAGTGATTTCACGCCATGATTTTTACGGTGTCAGGTCTTGTAGAGCAGATCACAGTAAGCACTTTTTGATTTCTGACTTGATTTTAACATGGCTAACTGAATGATAAGCCCTTGGAGGTCAGTTAGCTTGATCCTAATTGCGCTATAATGAATGGCATAGTAAACAGTGTAGATCACGTGTGTCAGGACCCAGCCCTCGTGGGCCAAACCACTGCAGATTTGATCACACTGCCTTATTAAACACACCTGATTCAGCTCTTCAGCTGATTAGCAATGACTTCATGAACTGAATTCAGAGCAGTAGATGAGGGTAAATGTTAATCTCTGCAGCACTTTGGCCCAGAAGGTTCAGTTCGACACGCCTGGTGTAGATGAAATACTAGGCCCTATGTGATTTACTTTTTCAATTTTTTCATCAGTGCATTTAAACATCGCTGAAAAAGAAAACCATAGTAAATGTGCTACAAATGTATGTTAGCCCAAAAAAGCTATTGATTCACGTTTAATTTTCTCTGTTTTCCTGTGGTAAGTTAATTTTAGGTATGCACTCAAATTTCAACCACCAAAACCAAAAAATGCAGAAAATTAGAGCCTAAAAAGAAGAAGATAAACTAAAATTTTTCTCTTCACTCTCCTGCACCAGTCCGCACAGACATATTCAACCAGCAGCAAATAAACAGTGGGGAAAAAAGCCACATGGCACTATTTCCGTTTCTGCAAGGTATATCAGACAATGCTCATGTCAAAAATTACGAGAGAATACAAGGCTCAAGAACTTGTGCACTACTAGTTTGATATGCCACTGATAGCTCACTAACGGCATCCGACATGGGTGCCAGACTAACTAAAAAAATAATGGAATTAACTGAATGACCAACTGTAGTTGAAGATGCTGGCTTTTGAGGCATATTCTGTAGCCTACATACTAAAATAAATTTATTATTTTAGATTTAAACTGATTTTATATAAACTGTTTATTGTTTGTCAGCTCAGTTTATTCCTGAAATGCAGATTTCATCAACGACCAAAATATTTTGCCTGTTAAAAAATGTTTTCTTTATTATCTTGTAGTTTTATGTTTAGCATGTTTTTTCAAAAGAATACACAAAACAGCACCCTCTGTTTTTGGGCAAGTGTGGCTTAAATTGTGGTTACTTGTTTTTTTCTAAAGATCTTGAGGTTTTTAAGTCATTATCACGACATAACCGATAATGTTTTCAGTGTCTAAGAGGGTGACTCATGAGATTTAACAGCTATCATTAGTGTTCAGGGCACTTCTAGCTGTAGGCTTTTGGCATATTAATCATGGAGTACATCTCTTGCACAATCAATTAATTATCTCTTTGTTTTTGCAAGATCTCAAATGAATTGTCGCTATCTCAAGAAAAAGAAACCTTGTTTCTCAAGAATATTATCCTATCCAAACAATATTATATTGTTATGTAGTGAAAATGATTTCAATAACTTCAAATTTTGAGGAAATAAATAAAAATTACCTCATCATGGGAAAACTGAGTAAATAAAACGTGTGAATCCATGGCCGACATGGCCTTCTGTACAAATGGGAGTCACTAAAGAATATTTAACACTATTGCTCCTGCTGCTTCTATGGGCGCTTTCAAAAGTCCTGCAATGTTTCAAGTGTTGTCAAAGATTTACTTTTTTTTATATCTGCATATTTATTGTTTTTGTTTTAACTGCCACGTGTGCACATGTTGGGAACCAGCTTAAACATCTATACATGAAATGTTAGTGGTAAAATCTGTATTATTAAGAGCACTAATAAAAAAACTCTGTGTACCGTGAATTAAAAACAGCATCTTCAAGTACACAATGAAAGGACCACATTCAGTTACTACATGGAAAACAATGCAAAGTCTTGTTACTAAGCTAAAAGAAGAATTAAAGTCTGTACTTTTTGGCTGGTCAGTGAAGTTTAGGGGGTTAAAGTTACAATAAAGTAATATTTCTGTTTTGCACATTTCTGTGTCCCTCCTGGTCACATGACCGTCGCAGGACAAGAAATCTACCTTTGTTGTCTTGCTGACTAGTAGAGCACAGACAACTACTTATCATCAATAAATATTATTCTGTACTTATTTCCATTACGTACATAGTCTGATCAATGTGCAACAGGTCAGGGTATCGTAGTGGGCGGAGTTGGAATGTTGAATGTTGGAGGTGGGGCGTGAGTATCGGCACAATGTGAGGGAGCAAGTGCGAGGCTGGAATGAGCCGAGTCATCGGCAGCAGCGTAACCCGACGCGAGCCGCAGCGTGATGGCCTACAGCAGCTGCTTCTGACTTGGCCGTCACTGGCCTACCAGTCCTGGTCCTTCCGTGACGGATGCTCTAAATCCTGCACGAATCACTAAATCCACTTTAATAAACTCTGAATACACTCTCCTAGCCTCCTTGTGCATTGCATCATATTAACAGCCACTAGAGAGACAGACAATAGCACTACAGCTGAACAGGGTTCTACAGTTCTATCTGTCACCAGAATTTTGATTTAGGAGCAACAGTGTGACAACAGATTTCGACCTGAATAGGCTACCACTTGACTATGTGCGAATACAAACGTGTGGATTTGTTTTAAATCATAGGCGCCCAGTTGAATGCTACTATATTTGCATGACATGACAAGAAAATTAGCTAATTGGCTCACCATGCATATCACATGAAGCCTAACTAACCTGCTAAATACCTAACCTGCATAACTGTCGTCTCATGGTTTAGTTAAGAACTGCTGATTTTGAATGTAAATCTAAATTAAAAACTTTGTTTTGCTGCGTAGTACACAGGGGCATCACAGCAGCAGCCAAAACCGGGCTTGGCATAATTGCTGTACACTGTCCATCACTATTTGCCAACACAGCCCAATCAAATGAAAGTCAAATATGTTGATTTCACACACTGGGACTTCAAGATGCTAGCAAAATGGACGCTGAGCAAAACAACCAACAGCTAAATCTCTCTCAGTGTTTAATTTGAAAAGTTAAAACTAATGGAAAATGCATTTTGATAGTTCGCAGGGCGCTGTAAAGATCAGTGTCATGGCTGTTTGAAATTACAATGCTGTGGAAAGCAGACTGCACATTCACACACTAGTGATGGGCATTCTGGCTCTTTGCAGTCAGATCAATCGGCTCTGATCACCAATAAGAACGGACTCTTTCAGCTCCAAAACAGCTCTTCATTCAGTAGCACTAACAGTTGTTTTTTTAATAAATGTGAAACTATCAAGACGTTACAGTAAGAAATGGCTGTTCAGTAAACAAACTTACAAAAAACTGCTAGTACAAAGACATACTTTGTGTAAATTGGTTAAAAGAGAGAAACACAGATGAAATGAAAGAAACTGCAAGAAAAGAGCATAATAAACACTGAATGACTGAAAATGATCATTCTTAAAGCTGGGTGATACAATCCAATTCACTCAAATGTGTAGCCATATCATTTTCACATTAATAAAATCTATTATAGCAGTGCATTGGAATCACCATTTTCAATAATATGAAACCAATTTTGTTGCAAATACAGTACTGTGGAGGAGACATAGACCACTCTGACTTTTAAGGCCATCAAGTACAAGATTTTCATTTGTCAGGAGATAATTCTGAGATTAGATATGAGTTAGTTATTAACCACTTGTATTAGAAAGGAAAAAGACAAAGGAAAACACAAAAAGTGCTCAAGCAGAAGTTCAGAAACTATTTAAAAAGATTTAGAGAAAACCTGACTCCTAACAACTGTACAAGACCAGGCAGACCACCAAAACTAAATCAACTAAATCAAGCTCCATTCTTGCTCCAAACAAAGAAGCTGCTTCTGTTCTCAGAATAATGGATGGATCAACCCACAGTCCAGACCTTTACATCACCAAATGTGTTTGGGATTACGTGGATCATGAGAAGTACAAAATGCAACCTCTTAAGACTGAACTTTGGAGGTGTGGAAAAACAGCCCTGCAGATTTCTTTGAAAAACTAAAAGCAAGTCTCCTGAAAAGAATGGAAGTTGGATAAAAGGCAAAGAATGAACACAAACACTGAAATACCTGATAATATAATATGTTGAGGCTTCTGTGTATTTTACTGTTAAACATGAATTTACTGTTTTTTTCCCCTAATGCATAACTTGAACGTAATGGCCATTCTGACTCCATAACAGCATTAATTAAAAAATAATAAAATCAATATCTAGAATGCGTTATACTATGGTGATCATCTCTTGAAGTAAATGACTTTAAATCAAGAAAAATATAACAAAATGCAAGTATTATTATAAATAAATTATTTTTCATTTCCCCAGAAAAACCTGAAATATTGAGTAGAACGTTATAAATAAAAAGTTGCTGGTGTCTAGCATATCATATTTCAATCTACACAGTATATCATTTTTTTTAAATAAAATTATTTTATTATTAATATAACAACTAATTCCAAACTTTTGGTTGAGCGTTTGGATCACTGTGAATCGTGTGCCTAACACTGTTCCCCCTTAAGGTTCCAAGTGTACTGTTTTTTCAGTTTGTACACTTGTGCCCCCAGTGAACTTTGGCAACTGCAAACACAGTGCTTCGACCAACTCAGGCACTCCACCAGGGTTACTTAAGGCTCAATGATGTGAGAGTTAATGTACGGTAATATACAGAAAAAGAAAGATGCATCAAATTCACTTGATTGAAACATCCACATAATTTTTATATAAATAAAATATTTTACACCATCACAATTTTGTTTTTCAGTTTATCTTGACTACTTTGCAAAATCCTAACACTACTTCTGTAACATGATTCATTTGTAGGTCGTTAAATGTATTTGACTGTGTGTGGGGATTACTTGGACCGTGAAAAGCAAAGTTAACTTTGGAGGTATGGAAAGACATCCCTGCCGATTGAAAGTCTGAAAAAAATGGAAGCTGTAATAAAGGCAAAGGTTGGACACACTAAAATACTGTAAAATGTGATGTCATATATAGTTGTTCAGGCTTCTGGTAATTTCTTCTTAAACTTATGTTTTCTGCTTCTTTTCCTGACACTTAAAAATGAATCACTTATACTTGTAGGGGTGCGGGAAAAATCGATTCTTAGATGCATTGTGATGCGGACGTGGACGATTCTGAATCGATTCACAAATGTCAAAAATCAAATTTTTAAATTTTAACTGATAAAGTGATGTTGACAGAATGCAAAAGGTGGAACTTTGCAAAATGCAGAAGTGCAGCGCCCGAACAGTCTGTGGCGGCACACTACATTAAAAGTTAGTGCAGTGGTCACAACCCAAACGTTAATAAGAGTCATTTTGTCCTTTCGACAACAATCAAACCACCTTGGGAGCCACAACATTTTGGGTCCATTTTACCATCTTGGCTGTACATGTGTCTCAGCACATGCTAATGTCCTAGTGTAGGGTAAAAATATAGTACAAACAAAAACGCAGACTTACTTTGCTCTGCTTTAAGCTTTAGCTCAGCTGTAGCTGCTTTTCTTTCATCACCAACTGGAAACTTTTCCACAAAAGTAGAACAGTTTCTTGTAAAATTTCTTTCAACGTTTGACTTTTTACGAGGCTGAAGTCGCTTCTCATTCGCCAGCTTCTCGTTCAAATTTTCCCGTTTCACCTTAAATAGTGCCTGAGGCACCAGAATGTAACTGCTGTACCAATTAAGGTGAAACAGGACAATTCGAACGAGAAGCTGGTGAACAAGTAACTGATTTCAGTTTCATGTGTTTTTTAGTGTTTGACAGTTTCTCGTTGCAGATTAAACGTATCAGGAAACCAGCTGGAGTGATTATGAATGCAAATAAGACTATTCATCTCCAAATTATGGATGTTTGTCTTAAATCTTTCTCTTTGCCTTTTCGTTAGCTACTAACTAGGTGAACTCACAGTTATAGGCTACATTAATTCAAACATTTAAGATCATTTATTGTTGAAACTCTGTTTGAACGATCAGCAGAGCTCCATTTTACTGTAAAGGAGGATTATTTTATTTTTACCTAGAATTCTAACTCTGATGTGGAGCCACACCAGGCCAGTAAAAGAGCCGCAGGTTGCCGACCCCTGAGCTAGCGTATGGAAGCACTTTGGCTTCTGTGGAACATACAACATGTTTCCACCCATTTTCCACCCGGTTTTAGTTGCTTCCAACCAGAGGACCATCAATCAAGCAATGTCAAAGCTTCCACCCAAATCGAAAAGGACGAAGCGAATTACAAACTCTATTGCAACTTTTACTGCCAATGATTTGCATCCGTACTCAGTCTTTGAGAACCAGGGCTTTCGTGCTATGTTGCACACTTTGGAGCTGAGATTCAACGTCTCGTCTCGAAGACATTTTACTGACACAGCGACCCCCCCAGTCTCTACAACGAGATCCAAAACTGAAGTTATGAAATCACTGAAGAAAACGGGTAGAACTGCCATTGCCACAGGATCTTATTTCACCGTAACAACGCATTTTATCGCAGATGAGTGGCAGCCTGCGTCTCATGTACTCCAAACAAGAGCAATGAATGAGAGTCTTCCAGCTGACTTGCCATATCGGTTACATTTGATTTATAAATAAAAGATATTGGAAGTAAATTCATTATGGATCATTATAGATACTTTGCTTTAAAAAATCCGTTTTATAATCGCATCGCAGCCCTCTGAATCGTAATTGAATAAAATCGGTGCCTAGAGATTCCCACCAGAGTTGTTGATTGACCGCTCTCTTAGGTATGATTCACCCAATGACATTGAGAAAATCTTGACGGTAAGATCAGGACGTATGATTAGACTCTACACTGGCTCGATGTTTAGGTCATTTCCACTAGAGTGGTCTCTAAATCCCCAACTCTGACACAGTGTAACTTTAAGGATTAAAATGTACATGTGGTACATTTTGGACATGTTTTAAGTTGAGACTTCTTTATAGCAGAACCCTGGCCATGTGTTGGCTTCTACCCAGCAGTTAAAAGATCAGTTTGATATTTGTTGTAGTGTTCAGCATAATACTATAGCTGGCTGGAGTCACAGCTGCCCTTCAAATGATTTTTTGTAATGTAACTGGGTGTGAGATTATGAGGCACTGCAGCTGACAACACCAGATCCTATGTACTTGGATGTTTTGAATGGAAAGTAATCAAATGAAAGGTGGTCTCTGACTTTTGCACAGTACTGTTGTTCTGGCAATAACTGTCTTAGAATATATAATACGTTTTATTCATGTGGAAAAGATGTATGCATTTGAATCAAGTAAACTCAATGCATCACGCTTTCAGAGTATGTGCAGTATCCCTAGCAGCAAATCAACAACCACACACGTGCTGCCCATGGAAAAAAAAAGATATGAGCAAGAAGAGAAGGGAGAAAGTTGACAGTTCAACGAGGACAGAAAAATAGCCAAAAGATAAAGATTATCTAAGAATAATCTCAGTAAGTATGTAGTACTCCCTAGAAGTCTGATTGTTCTTCAAAAGCTTCTGTTTTGCAATATCAAATGCTGGGAGCCAGAGGCCTTTTACTGACTATCCTTCTCATACTCAAACAAAGAAATGTTTTACCAGCAGTCAAAAAAAAAGTCAATAGCTGGGTAGATTCCAACAGCTTGTCTGCATATGTAGAACTGTAGAAAAAACATGCAAAAATACAGTGTTGGTGCATCGCAGTGAGTCACCCTGAAAAGCCTGAAATAATAATTTAAAAAGTCAGGTACATTCAGGTAGGTTCCTCCCAGAGTTGTTGACTGACCGCTCTCTTAGGTATGATTCACCCAATGACATTGAGAAAATCTTGACGGTAAGATCAGGACGTATGATTAGACTCTACACTGGCTCGATGTTTAGGTCATTTCCACTAGAGTGGTCTCTAAATCCCCAAATCTGACACAGTGTAACTTTAAGGATTAAAATGTACATGTGGTACATTTTGGACATGTTTTAAGTTGAGACTTCTTTATAGCAGAACCCTGGCCATGTGTTGGCTTCTACCCAGCAGTTAAAAGATCAGTTTGATATTTGTTGTAGTGTTCAGCATAATACTATAGCTGGCTGGAGTCACAGCTGCCCTTCAAATGATTTTTTGTAATGTGACTGGGTGTGAGATTATGAGGCACTGCAGCTGACAACACCAGATCCATACATACATATACATACATATGTGTGTGTGTGTATATATATATTTATATATATATATATATATATATACATATATATACACACACACACATACACACATATATATATATATATACACATACATATATATATATATATATATATATATATATATATATATACATACATATATATATATATACATATATATATATATATACACACACACACACACACACACACACATACATTTACACATATACATATACATCTTTCTTACCTCAAATGAAACAGGCTGTTTGTTATTATTCTGTTAATGTGTCTTTAAGACAGATTTATGTAAATGAGCTCTGTTCTGATTAACTGCCCCATAGTGTGCCTCATTCAAACACCAGTCCAGTTTGAAACACTCCTTATAACTTCAACATGAACAGGCAGACATATTCAGCTGTATGTAAAAGTCTGGCCGTCTCTGGTTAAATGACTTCTTTGTTGATTTTCTATGTGAAAATACGTAAAAACATCCTCTACACAGAACAAACGTTTGCACATTTTATTGCACAATTATTGTATATTTGCTAAATTTAACATATTGGACAAAAAATAAAAATAAAAATAAAACATGGCCTGTAATATATATATATATTACAATGTTAACTTGGCAAATAAATAGAAAAAAATGCCATATTTATTTTTTTTCCCTGTAGAGGACGTATTAACTCATTTTCACTTAGAAAATCAACAAAACGTGTAATTTGCCTGGGGGCGGGGAGTCTTCAAACTTTTGCATTTGACTGTGTAAATGCTTTGGCTTTAGTGATGTCACAAAAGAAAACATAAGAAACGGGCTGTCTTTGTAGTTTCATTTCCAACATGGACTGAGAAATAAATAGTACCTTTTAAAACTGTAAGCATGTTTATATAGTACAGCAAACTCATTTCAAAAGAGTGAAAAATGTGTTCCATGATAGGCCCTTACATTATATTACAATATTCTTTTCTTATGGTCATTACACCACACTTTGTGAGGAATAAATGTATAAAAATATAACAGGCAATTTAAAAAAATCCCATGCTGCGTTTAGCTGCACAGGCAAGTTTTACATCATCAATGAACCCTAAAGAAGTTTGCGCCACTCTAAGTTTGTTGCTGGCAGAAACCGGCATGTCACAAGGAGTGACTTCTGGGAAGCTGTACCCCCTCCAGTTTTTGGATTAGCTGGTCTTCTCATGTGCATTCAGAGTGAGCCATAACCTTGATAAAAGAAAGTTTGGGAGCGTAGAGAGTACCCAAAGGTCTTCCCAGAATCCCACTTAAGCAACACAAAAGAAGAAAGGACCCTATTGATACAGTCAAATTAATTTCCCAGGAGCAAACAAGAGCGGACTGGAAAAACAATTCACACAATACAACCGTAGGGAACAGAATACTGCATGCCATCATCGCCTATGTTTTTGCGGTCTATTCTAATGATAATGTGAATGTTATGATTTGTAAAAGGTAAAGTTCAATGCAGAATGTTTATTTGGGTTTTTTTACTTTGCCCAAAGAAGAAGATTTTCACGAGCCAGACACAACGATTTAAAAGGGACGGTTACACCTAACATTAAAAGACTCTCTGTAACTTCATACTTCTTCGGCCCACTATAACAGGATTTGGATGACAACTTTGTCAGTATGGCAGTGAGGCACTTACCACAGCCTGCCAGCTTTATTAGCACAGTTGCCATAGCTCCCCAGCCTGTAAAAAGCCGTAACCCTTTACTACATGCTGTTGCCATATGGCAACAAGTATTTTCGTTTACTTTCTGGCTTAAAACAATATGGAAGTTCATTTTTCAATGTGTAAAACAGTAACTGTTGTTCTGATCATATATCTTCCTGCTGCATACTCACATCATTGGATGAGGAATGGCTTCTGACAGGCTTTTAAAGTGTGTGCATATAGTTCAGTAAAATCTTCAAAAATAAAACGCAATCTATAGGATGTTATAAGATGCTGTGGTTTTATGTAACCGATAAAATATAGATGTTGCCACATACCATGTGCTGATTTTTTATCATTAGTATTATTTTCATACTTGTACTCTTAAAACATTTATGCATATAAGGCTCTTATGCAAATGCCTGTCTTTCATGCCTGGACGATCTGGTAATATGTCCTATGTGAGTGTACTGTGTGCACTGCAGAATCCATTGTCGAATGTCACTGCCATGTAAAAAAATACTAATAATTACCCAAACCCCCAATCATACCCTTAATGTTTATTATTTTGTTTTTAATCTATTTTTTATTAATTACGCCATTTTCAATAAGAAAAAGCATTAGCTTTTTCCTTGTATATTTCAAAATTTCTGCAGTAAATGGCTAAAAAGCAGTTCAATAATACCTTCAAAACTTTGTATATTTGTATATTTGTAACATTCAGATAAAAAAAAAAAATCTGCAGGAAAAACAGGTAACAAGTCCAGTATCCAAGGTGCTAGATAAAACCTGTTAATTAACAGGAAAAGTATGTTTTCTCAATAATGGTAAAAATCTGTAAAATTAGTCATTTAATTTCTTGCCTTTTGCTGTAATTCAGTTTCAGTAGTTCAACTAGTCAACTGACATACAGTATTTTATCTTAATAATAGCAGTAAAAGCCATTGTTTGTTGTGAATTTACATTTCATTTCTCTAAACTGACAACAGCAGCATTAAAAAATACGGTTTACTTACATGCATTCGACCATAAAAAAGGGTAGCAAGCCTTAAATTTTATACTATTTTAGAATTTTTTTTTTTAACAGAGGAATAGGCCTATACCTTTAGGCTGCATTAGGCTGCTTTAAAGTTTAAGTTAAACTTTAGCTAGGCTACCACATGCTACATGCACATCATTTAATACAAAATATCAACAGCACAAATGAGGACATACCAAAAGTGGCAAACAGTAAAATAGCCCACCCTCAAAAAAGTGCAGCTAGTATAAAGAACCAAGCCAACATAATATGCTTGAAAAATACTCTACAAGATCATTATAAAAAAAACTGATTATTATACCTAGATGAAAAATATTATATAAAAATACCAAGCAGTATACAATTCCACTGTTACTATTCAATTCCATTCATAGAATCAGTGGGCATATCTAATACCAACTGTCTCCTGCTGTGCACTAGAGCTGTTTCCAAAAACAATTCAGAGAACCAATAGAGCCTTTGTTTTGGAACAGTTTTGGGACTTCTTGAGGGGGTGGGTGTCTGATCTAAGTCCAAAAGAACTGGCAGACTAAAACTGTGATTCACCGAGCAGGAAGTTATTGTACTTTTCTCGTTAGTCCAGCGTATTTGAGTGTAAACAGGCAGCACATTGGGCAGACAGCAGGTATGCCCAGAGGAAAGATCACCCTACTGGAGGTGTGGCGCAGGAATCGTGCAGCACGCTTGAAGAAATCCAAAGATCTGAAACTATGGCCACATCAACTGTAAGTTTATTCTGCTTGGAACTGATTGATTGATGAGCAAATTATATACCACTAATCATTCTACAAATAAACTGAATATTAAAGAAATACTACATAAATACAAAAAATGTAATGGAACCACGGTAACATCAGTATTTTCTGGTAGATAATTTTTTTGGGATACTACTGTTGAAAATAGTCAACAATAGAAGCAATAGAAACATAGGAAATGTGTTTTAGGTTATTTTCTTTTATTTTAGAATAATGTTGAGTCAGTGCTGGCACCTCTTGAGCTTGAGCTAATTTACACAAGAACTGAGAGCGATTCAATTCAGTTTCTCCAAGATGCTGGAGAAAACTCAACACCTTATATTTCAGAGGGGGTTTATCTAAATGAACTGTAGTGACTTGGTTTGAATGTTTTCAGATGTCGGACTACAGAGACAGTGAAACATATACTTTTTAAAACATATGTTGGTCTGTCTTTCTATCTATCTATGAGTCAAATTAAATGTTTTGTTGATTTTCTATGTGAAAATAAGTTAAACACATCCTCTACAGAAAACACACCTCTGCACATTTTAATGCACAATTACTGTTTATTTGCTAAATTTAACATATTGGGCAAAAAATTACCATAAAATGTGGTCTGTGTGAAAGTTATTGCAAATTTTATGTTTTAGTTTTTCCCAATATGCTGAACTCAAGAAATACATAGAAACTGTGCATTAATATTTGCAGAAAAAAATGATTATTTAAGTTTGCTCCCAGTTAATGATGTGGTGACTTATTTTTATTAAGAAAATCAACAAAACATGTAAATTGACCAGGGATGCTTAAGCTTTTGCAAACGACTGTATCTATCTTTTTATCTGTCTGTTCTTCAGTCTTTACACCTAAATTAACATTTACATTTAACATTTCTCACATTGTCATAAAAATTAATATAGATCAATGTATTAAAACACAGACTAAATAATGCAATATAATTATTTTTATAATTATATTGCATATAATTTTTCTATGATTATTACATTTTTCAATGATTATGTCTTCCAGTTATAATAAAATATTTTATGTATGATGCAAATGCAAGACATAAAATACTGGAAATGTGTTGCAATTCAAAAAAAATACCCAAACCTCTTTCAATAGAGTTAGAATTGCAGGCTTTTAGACCTTCTCAAATTTCTTTAAACACTATAAAAACTGACATGCGAATTTGACGTGTGTTTCACTAAAGAACGATAAACTGACAAGCAGGCGTGAGCTATATCACAGTATTTTTACCATTATCGTGATAAATTACATCCCAGTATTTTTTTTATACTGTGAGTATCGTCAGTTCCTTCAGAACTTTGAACACCTTTGTGTATCATAAAAAGACAGACAGATCAACTGACCAATCCATGCTCTGCCCACAAATGCATTTGTCATAGCAAATTCCACTCAACTTAATGAGACACTGTAGTGAACTCTTGTCCAAATATTTTATATTAATTTTGGTATTACTGTTAGGACAGATTTTGTGTAGTTTTTGTAGTGTAGTAATATAGTGTAGTAATGTAGTGTCCAACCTGGCTTGTTTCAATTAGCTACAACATTGTAGTCCAGCTCAGTAGTGTAGCATTTTAAACTCAACGTGTAGAGTGTAGCGACTCTAAACTCCAATCTAAATGTATTCTTTAAATAGGATTTTTGCCAGTGTTCTGTGAAGCTTATCCAATCCCCTAGTAGTCACAACATAAGAACACATTTGTGAATTATACAGAGCTTGTAAACAACAACTAGGGAATTCAGTGTGTTTTAAAGCCTTTTATAAATGTGCCACTACTGTATTGCTCGTGTATTTTGTCCATTTTTTAATGCTTTACAAGCATCAGTAAAATGAATTGACACCAATGAGGGCTGAACAACATTGATAAAAATTCAATATCATGATCTTTTCTGATTGTATCACAGTATCGAATGATACTGTAGTTATCATTAATAAAGTTAATAAGTAAGCATGAATAAAGTTAATGAGCCCATGCTTCCTGAATGTTGCTACTCTATGCTAAATAAATGTCTTACAAACCTGCGAAAACCTAAATTGGTGGGACTGTTCTTTGTTGTTTTCTTCTCTTAAAATGACACCAAAGGAAACCTTAAACATATTATTGCATATGTTTATAAACCGCTTAAATGCCCAGGGCCCACCAGCAGGCCCAAATTTTTACTTGTTTTTACAGTTTTATTACAAAATTCTTATTATAACAAAAAAGGTTTATTAAAAAATGTATTACAAAAGAATAGCCCAGCTAGTTTGCACTGAAGTCCCTGTAGTTGCTGAATAATAAGCCTTGGTATGTAATAAACCTGGAACTTTAAGGGGTTAAACAAAACAATCTGAAGTAGCCACTAAAGGACAAATACTGTAGTTAACTGTCAGGTCCTGGATACCATGCGTAAAGTAAAAAAAATAAATAAAAACAAACCATTTGGCAACAGGAACATAGCAATTTTATGCACATATCATGGACATAATTTTCACTTTATGAAAACTGAAATGCAGTACCACAGTATGTCAATGTCACAATATAATGGTAAACACAATATATCATCTAGCCCTAATACATTTTATATTGGTAGTGTCAAGTCAAGGCTGTAAGCGAGGCCTTGCTAGTCTAGTATAGCAGGTCTCATTTTCAATGCTCACATTCCAAACAGTTACATTAAAACTCATATTTCATTCATTCGTTACAGCTGTATAATTGGCTTTATTAATGACATTGCTATTAAAATTACTTACTAAACTAATAAAAGGATAGCAAAAAAACAAATGAAGGAAAATAAGTAAATTGGACTGTGAGTGGAAAATGAGCGATAAACAGCTGCATTTCTTCTAAAACTCTGCATAAACCCTTAAAATCCTAGGCTTAATACATATTAAAGCTTACTATTCAGTCACTACAGAGACTCCAATGCAAACTGTTTGTAATAGTGTGTGATAAAGTGTGGGGTTCACCTCTTAAACACTGAGTAAAAAGCCAGTGGGCCATCAGCTTTGCCATTAGCGGGCCATCAATGGCCTGCTATCCTCTTGCTGTCTAGGGGGATGCATTTCTTATATGTGAAGGAAGCCACAAACAAGGACAGCCTTCAGTGACGTAGGTTAACAGCCGAGCCTAACAACTACTGTGTACCATGAAAAAGCCTTCAAACAATGTGATTTTCGCCCTATTGCCCACTGTCATTAGAAAGTATGCGGACTGGAGAGAAGCTGTGCATTACCGTCACTTATGTAACCTTTTTGTTATTTGTAAACCCTCTTCTCACTCACCTAAGCACAGACACTGAGGGCCTGCCTGACTTCATAATCATCTCCACCTGCCTGTCTACCTTCGTCAGTCAGTGTCTCTCTCCTGTTCAAATTACAGATTAAATGAGCACTTCACATTCACTCGTGAGCTGTTCATTAAAACCACACGTTGGTGACAAGCCTCACCTCAAAATTTTATATAAGAGAGGTCTGCCCCCTCGGTTTACAAGCTATCCTCGGCGTAATAACAATGATAATCCGGTCACTGATTGTAAAACGAACGGGAAAATTCATAACGCTCAACATGGCGTCTGTTTATGAGGAAAGTCCCGCCCTTCAATAAAAAGAGCCAATCAGCGTGCTGCTAAAGCCCCAAGCGGAAAAAAGCCCGGGAAAAGTTGTTGTGACGATATGCGCATGCCCAGTGGCCAGAAAAAACGGTGTAACGCGTTTTGTGCGTTATTTTAGAATTATTTGAGCCAAACGCCACAAACTATTTATGTTCTCTTCAGATTTTACAGATGAATTCAAATCTCTTTCTGAAACGTAAGTATGGCTTTCAGTTACATATTTATAGGCCCCCCTCCATTCAAAGACATATGCTGTGTCTGAAATGGTCCCCTAATCACTACATCCGAGAATCTAGATCACTATATAGGACAATTTTATAGGAACAGAATTGGTGATGGTAGTAAATGATTTCAGACACTACTTAATACGTCTGCTCATTACTGTGCGACAGCAGATTCCTTCACATAAACACTATAAATACACCACCACTCAACTATAACCAATGAGTCTGACTGTACACATCAGAAGAGCTTACTTACATCTGTAACAGGTCTAAAGAGAGGACTGTGTAGACACTGGGCTCCGTAATCCTACTCAGAGAAGTTGCATGTGAATCTGCAAACAACGCAGTGCTTGATGGGTATCATCTATCCACTAGGGTACATAGGTTGTACACTACTTATTGCAGTGGATTATGGGATTGTTTGAGTGCACTGAATCTTTTGCACTATGTTTTCGGACACCACTACAAAATGCCGGAACCCCATAATAGTGCACTATGCAGAGAATAGGGCACAGTTTTGGTCCTTGGTTATATTACCGCTCAAAAGGATTGCCAAGATGGGCGCCGAGTGGACAGACTTTGGTACTGACTAGCTTGATAGCCTAATTAATTTAATTCGTATTAATATTGGCTCAAATACTCACATTTACGTAGAGTCGTATATAGAATCAAGCAGATCTTTCTTCTGAATATTGAAAATGTGAAAATATGAACTTGAAGTTCTCTCATGCTACAAAGTTAGCAATCTAGTGAACTCAAATAGCTAAGTTTATAAATGTCAATGAAAGCATCCACATATCATGATATTTTACATGCTTGTGTATTTAGTGATTGTCAGTGACTTTATCCTTACCTGGCAGACTAAATAAATAAATTGTAAACATAATGTACTGATATTTGGAGGCCCCTTCAACTTCACAGTCATATTTTGTAGGCAAGGCTGAAAAACAATCAATACTTAATTAAATTTGATCAGGAAAAAAGCATGATGGTAAATATATATCAATAATAGCAAACTATACACAGGGAAAATAGAAGCTTAAACAATCAAATTGTCTATGTAAATAAAATTAAAACAAATGAATAAATGCATGCAAGTACATTATAATGAGCATTTAAATGGTGAGTGCATTTTTTGATTTTCTTTATTTTTTTTGAAAATCATCATGAATGTCTTCAAAAAGTAATCGTATGCTAACATTATTGACATAAATGACATCAAGGGGCCGGTGGCTCTGGGACCCTAAGCAACTGCTTATAACACTTGTAGAAAGAAACTGGTCAGCTGACTTCTGCACTAAAATAGTGCCCTGTAAGTTCAATAGTAAGACATAGCTTTTGCATGTTTGCTGGAAGGGTGGGATTCATGATGGCCAATGATTTGTCAGCTTGAACATGTAACATCCCATGTACTGGCTCACCACCTTCACTCTTCTTTCCCCTTTTTTCCCTGTCCTTCTTTCTTCTCATCTCCCCATCCCTTCTTCTCTTCTTCTGTTTTCTCACTTTTACTCACTTCTTCTCCTCTGCTCTCCCTGCAGGGCACAGCTGAGAGACCCCGAGGTGGTGGCATCCCTCGCCCAGCAGAATGCCAAGATGGCCAGACTGCTCCCCCACACAGACACCGATGCGTTCCGCCGCTTCACGCCGGAGTCACTGGTGGAAATCGAGCGGCGCATGGCAGAGGAAGCTGCCGAGCAGGAACGTAGGAAGGCCTTGAATATCGAGATCCCCGAGGAGGACCTGCCAAAACCCTCCATTGACCTGGAGGCTGGCAAGGCTCTGCCATTCATCTATGGAGACCCCCCACCAGAGCTCCTCAACATACCTCTGGAGGAGTTGGATCCCTATTACAAAGCAAAGAAAGTCAGTCCTGTGACCTCTTCATACACCACATTCTTACAAACCATGTTACGGAAAGTTGATAATTATCAGCCAGGAAACATTTCCTTTTGACTTTTGAAATTCTAAAGCAATGACTGAGCCCAAAATCAACTTTACCCAGTTTTCCCCTTAGAACAAATGTAGTTGATCAGCCCTGAACAGCTCTGGATGTGAGTTGACAGCGTTGATTAGTACTTCCTCCAATTTGTCTTTGACATGACTTACTAAAGCCTCACCATAGTCGGTCTTCTATAGACGACTGGAGTTGTGTTTTATTCTGTAGCCCACATCATGCACATACATGGAAAATGGAATTCCGGCTTTAAGCTGGTTTTGCCTGTGAGAAAAATGAATGGCATTTTCAGAAATCACCACTGTCATGCTCAGTGCTAACCAAAGAATGTTCCAAACTCAATACATTTTGTCCTACAAGCATTTTCCTACTCAAATGCCACTGGATGCTCTAATTATGTGGTCATTTGGCAGTTGAAATGAAAAATGCTCCAAGGAAGCTAACTACACATGCACATTGAAGGGATGAAATAGTCTACTATTACATTTCAGCACTGTTATATACCAACATCAGCTACTCAAACTGTAGGTTATTACTGCTCAACTTACCCACCACATTTAACAAAGCTTGCTGATTTACTTGGGGTATTGTGAGGTTGCCAGTCTTATGATGTTAATTCAACGTGCAGCAGTGTTGCAAATCTCTTGCATATAGCAATATTCACATTTCGACATCTTAATGATCTGAAAAAAAATGTATGTATAGCAAAACATATCAGCTTTGGAACGTTTATGTTTACCACAGGACATGACAACAGCAAAAAATGCCATCAATTTCTGCAATAGAGAAGTCTGCTTATAGCTGGAGTTCCACCAACTGCAGAGTGATGACAGTTGGGCACCAACTGCAAAGTGATGACACCATTTTCAGGAGATGCATTTCTGACAGATAAAACGTTATTGTGCATGCAGCATGAATGGTATGTCACAGCGAAAAACAGTCCATTTTTTGTCTATTTTTATACAAATCAGCATGTATTACAGTGTCAGAAACCACAGAGGCTATTTGAGATTAATTAACAATGTAATTTAAGGCAAGTGTGTGCAGATTTAGCTTGCACAATGCTAACCTGGTAACTATAAACTTCCATTACTATTTAGCTACATTAGCCTTGTAGCTCCAGTGCAAAACAAAAGAAGCAAGCATGTCTTGGCTGATCGACTGCATTTGGGTTAAAGGGAAAATTGTGTACACTTGACTTTAGGCCAAACTATCAGCTTTAAGTTAAGCAGCTACATACAATGTGCTTATTGCACTACGAGAGATGTTGCTGTATGTGGTTTAATCATTGTATCTTTTGTTTAGCCTTAGTTGATTTGTTTTGCAGACTTTCATCGTGATCAGCAAAGGGAATACAATCAATAGATTCAACGCTGAGCCTGCCTGTTACATTCTAACTCCATTTAGTCCTATCCGCAGAGGAGCCATCAGAATACTCATACATTCATATCCTTTGAATATGTGGAGGAAATTTGCATGTTGTCAGTGTCATACCAAACATTGCATGCCTGAAATGGTAACTTCATAGGAGAAGGAAACATTTTCTTAATTTTAATGTATGTTAATGTACCCAATTTTTTTTCCAAGTACTTGTGGCCAGCCTCTATTGGTTTATTGATCATGAAATGGTTATATATTATAAAGGGAAGCTGTTTTCAAATAGTTTAAAAAAATGGGATTGTGAGGTTTTGATATGACCACGATAATGTACTTTAAAATGTCAAGTAAAACTCTAGTATGTCTATAAAGGTATCAGTAGATATTTTGTGCTGCATTTCAAACATATAGCATAAGAAACTAAAACCCCTAAGCCCCACTTAATTTACTGAAAACCCAATTTAATCATTTTAAATTAAACCTGTTGGCTAGGTCCCCACATCAACCAAGGATTGCTGTAACCAAATCCCATTTTGCCAGACGATAAAATGTGAAGAGTTGCAGAATTTAATGCAATATTTTTTTCTAAAGACATTTATTCTATTTGTTCTATACATTTTTGTTCCTTTATTTACACAAGCTCTGCTAATTACATAAACATGCATTATATGTCCAAACATCTCCAGAGACCTCTTCTAATCAGTGAATTTGGCAACTTTAAGGTGCACCCACTGCTGACACAGGCGTACAAGGGTGCACATGTAGCTTATATATTCTCCATAGAAAAGCACTGCCAATAGAATGGAGGCTCTGGAGCAACCACACATGAGGTCCTCATGTCCAAGGCCACACATCAAGCCCCCCAGCATTGGGCTGTGATGCAATGTTGCAACATCTAGTGCAAAGCTTCCCAGAAAAGAAGAGGCTGTTACTGCAGCAAAGAGGGACAAATTCCCTATTAATACCCTTGATTTCAGAAGAAACATTGGATGAGTTTCTACAGACGTATGGACATAAAGTGTAAGTCCTGGACATTATGCACTGTAGGTCATGACATTGCATCTAGACATATTGCATAATGATGCCAGCAGCAGGAATAACTTAATTTGAACAGTGAAAGTTGCCATAAAATATCTCACTATGGTCTGACAGTATCCAGAACATCCATCACAGCAGTCATTACTGTGACTCTTGGCCACTAAGAAATCATACAAACATCTCCTTAACTGCTCAGTAAATTGTTCAGCATGTTCATCATGGTAACAATCCTGTCCAACTGTGTGTTTATGACGATGAGTAACCCTCCAGAATGGAGCAAAATTATGGAGTAAGTACCAACAGCAACAATAGCATTGTATTAGTAATATGAATACATTTTACATAACCGTTGTCATACTTCAAAAATCACATTACTCTCAAAATGAATTCACACAGTAACACAAAGAAATCAAAAATGGACCACAGGAACATATTAAAAATGAAGAGAAGAATAACTATATGCAAGACAAAACTGCTGCTTCATGATCAGAATTTGTAATACAGGGTTTAATACAAAAAACACCGGCTTAAACAGAAATTTGGTATATATGCCTATAGGTGTGTGCATATAAACCTATATTCATGTGCTTACATACACAGTCAGAGATTTACATTTATTTATACAGATACAAACCACTACTTTTTAAAAGTTTGGAATATTAATAATTGCTGTTATTCAATAATAACTTACACAATGTGTATTGAACTAGTATAAGCTAGACACCAGAAGGTATTTCACAATGTTTTATTTAACATTGTCATTTGTTTGGGAACATTAAAAGTTAATAAATGATAAATAATATATTGTAATTATCGGGAGGTTTGATCACCACATTTCAAATATGAATCATTCTAGATGTTACTTTTAGTATAACCTTATTCTCAAAGTTTTCTTTCTCAGTCATTTTAGAATCATCTACGGCTCTGTTCTTCATTCTGGACACATCTAACATTTTGTAAAAATGTACAGCTTCCTACTAATTTGTTCTATATTATTCATATTCAGTCACTTATTTAATTATCTGCAACAAAATATGCTTTATTGAAAACAGTGATTTCAAATTTTTAAATGGTAGAACGCTTATAAATCTAAATACAGGATTGTTGTACATTTGATTCATTCTTTTTACTGTACTTGCTTTTACAATCCTGTGCAAAAATCAGAGACTACCTTTTATGTATTTGATTTCCAGTCAAAATAAATCACACATAAGCCTCAACAAATAAATATAATATTATTTTCAGTCTTCTTATTATTTTTGTGTCCACCTTTTGGTTTCATTACAGCTTCCATTCTTTTTGGGAGACTAATTTTCAGTTTTTCAAAGAAATCTGTGGTTTTTCAAGGAAATCTGTATTTCTCCACACCAAGTTCAGTCTTAGAATTTGGCTGAATTTCTGTTTCTCCAGTTTTGGAAACTCCTGTTAATTTATTTTCCTTCCGCTTTCCCTTCTTTAGGCAAGTGGCTTATTTTATATCTAGTTTTGACTGTAAATTGAGTGGTCTCTCACTTTTGCTCAGCACTGTATGTGTATTTTATCTCTGTTGTAAAAGCCTGATCACCGACAAAGGCTCTAAATTAACTTTGGCTAGAGGATCTATTACATCACGTAACAGTGTTTATCTGAGTTAGATAGCCCAGTAGAATGAAGAGAGGGCAGCACAGCACATGACTGACCTTTATTGTATTACTAACCACTACTGCGTATCCTCTTATAGTCTGTACACTCTCTTGTGTCACAGGTACGTTTTTACAGGTATCTACACTTTTGAGGCTCTAGTTAAAGTCTTGTCCAGAGGGTTCTGTATTGGAGATTTCACATTCCTTCGAGATCCATGGAACTGGCTAGATTTCATGGTGATCAGCATGGCGTAAGTGTGAGACTTGATGGATGGGTAAAGTTCAGCACACAGAACACATCAGCCATTTGATATTCATTACATAATTCCACAGTCGGGAACAACAGCGCCTCTGTTGGCAAAAATCGGCATGTCAGTAAGTGTTCAAAATTTGGTTAATTCATTGTAAGCTGGATACTCAAATCAACCAAACTGGCCACAGTGTTCAAAATCACTCCATAACCCCCTATATGAGGTTTCCCCCTAGCTTGCATTTAATAATAGAGTCTAGAGATACAGTATAAAAAACGTTTGTCCACTTCTAAAGAGGGGTCAATTACCAGCTCTATTTTTAGCTGTACATCTCAACCTCACACTCTGGCCCTCCTTGTCAGAGGAGCTACTGTAGTGGCAAAGGTATAGCCATAAAGATTCAAGATTTAGTTTTATTGTCATATGCAGAGTAAAACAGGTGGTTACACTGTGCAATGAAATTATTTCTTTGGTAGTACGCAAGTCTCCATACAAACATACATACATACATACACACATATAAATCTATATATACACACACACACACACACACACACAATATATATATATATATATATATATATATATTTAAAATTACTTATGTGGGACTGTGCACACTTACATGTGCAGTAATGTGCAAAGAGCAGAGAGCAATGGTCATAAAGTGCACCGTGCATTATTGCAAATGACAATGGAATTTCAGAATAATAAATATATGTATGTGTGTACAGTTCAGTAGGGTGTAATAAATACTGTGTGTGTGTGTGTGTGTGTTAACCAGAGTTCAACCAGAGTGATGGGAAGGGGCAGTGTGTGAAAGAGTTATTCACAAGCTTGATGGCCTGTGGATAGAAACCCCAGATAAATGAACACGCACAAGGCACACAGCATTAAACTTCTCCTATATTGGAATCCCACACATTGTTCCATTAATTCACCATCAACAGTGTACTGTGGAAATTACATAAAGCCTCTTTCATATAAATTTCCAGCTTTAATTCTAATGAATGCCCAGATATCTGCAGTGAACAAATAAGGCTCAGTCTTTTTCTGATCTTACACTACATATTTTAAAGTTCCGCAATGAGTAATATGGATGTAGTTTACTAATAGCAGCATGCGTTAAATCTAGTCTTGGACTGAATTTCAGTGGCAGTGGGGATTACCCCTTGAAATATTGGTTTAGGCTTAAGCTGAGTCTGGGAAACTGGACTTGTGTGGTTAATATAGCAAAAACCTGTTGAACTCCTTTGTGCTGTACTTGACATAAAATTCTATATGTCTTCAGAGGTCATGGTCAGGAAGACAAATTGAGCCCAATCAAACACAGACTCAATGAGCCAGTTTCAAAGACACATGGATTAAGCCTTGTCTTGGACAAAACTACAGAGCCAATGGTGAATCACAACTTTTTAGTCAAGGCTTAGGGTTATAGGGGTTATTAGGGTTAGAGTGTACTCTTAAACATACAGAGTTGTCTCATATTTAAGATTTGGAGTGTATCCTTTTCATAACATCAACTGAAAAAAGTATACACAAAGGTGATCCCATGATTGGGGTGCCATTTGTGTCCCACTGATTTACAAACAGAAAGGAAGAAAAGCTAAAATACATTTTAAACACAGGTCACATCCTTCACAACAACTTGTGTGTATGTTTCAGACAAATAACTTGTCTGAAAAACTGTATCCATCACACTTAGAAACAGTAGTTTTGCCTGACCCAGTAACCACACCTTGAACTATAATCATTCGTTGAATAAATAAATGTATTTTTAATTTTTTTTCCCACTGACTTTGGCTGTTTGGTGTCCACAGGTACATTACAGAGTTTGTTGATCTGGGAAACGTGTCAGCTTTGAGGACCTTCCGTGTTCTCCGAGCCCTGAAAACAATTACTGTGATTCCTGGTGGGTATTAAACTAGAGCAAACACCTTTTGATGATACACAACCAAACAAACTAACTGTTTTGATGAAATGCTGAGTTGGTTTAAAAATTGAAGTGCAGATATACAATTGATAAAATGGCCAAAGACTGCACAAAGTACCTAATAAACTGCCAACTGTGTAAAACATTTATATTGATTGTTTGTGCTCTCAAACTCATGTCAGTATTGGGATGAGTCAAACTACCAAGTGTAGTATCATGAGAAATCCCCTGTCCTTCAGGTCTGAAAACCATTGTCGGTGCACTTATCCAGTCTGTGAAGAAGCTGGGAGATGTCATGATCCTGACCGTCTTCTGTCTCAGTGTCTTTGCCCTCATTGGCCTGCAGCTGTTCATGGGAAATCTGCGCCACAAATGTGTCAAGGATCCTTTTCGAGGCCTTGAAACAAGCTTCAACACAACGGACAACACAACGTATACAAATAGCACTTTTGACTGGGAGGAATACCTCAATAATCAAGGTAACTAATGAACGAGTAGGCAAATCAGTTGTAGGTCAAGTGCACAGATCAAATGTTAAGGCTGTGCAATGTATCATTTGTAATTGTTATCATGATATCTCAGAAGCCTAAAATAGGCAGATTGGGTTTTTAGTACATGACCAATCAGATTTTCACTATTTCTGTAGGTGTTTTGATGAATCTTGGTATTGATGTAATCCTACAAAAGTAAATTATTTTGGTCAAAATAATGCAGGGCAGTATTTTACCAATGCGTTTTTAATATCTGTTGGAACAAAGCTTTTTTTTAACAGAATTTGAAAATGCCGGGTACTTTTTACAATTTGTTAAAATTTCATGATGAATGATTCAATAGAAAGGCTCCAAAATTACCTCCATTTAAAGTAAAGAAAGTGTTTACTTTTCCTGTAAAGTTACCATTCTTGAGATAAAAGGATTTGTCTACAATGTATTTTGCAATATAACGAAATGTGGTAATACGTATATTTGGTATCTATTGACCCTGGATAGGAGTCAGCTTTAGATCAAGGCAAGTCTCAAGCTAAATTACACAATCAGTTGTGAATTTCCACTGGAAATACTTTTTACACATAGTCACTGGAAAATATATACAAAAAGTAAACTTGCTGTCTGATTTTCTTTGTTGTGCAGAGAACTACTACTTTCTCCCAGATAGTACAGATGCACTTCTCTGTGGAAACAGCTCTGATGCTGGGTATGTTTATCACTCTTTATTTTCATCTGATAGTTTGATAATTTCCCCTATTCAAGCTCTTGAAAGTTTGGACAAGCATTACAAGGCCAGCCATGCACTAAACAATTTCTAGCAAAGATTTCCCCTTGATTTGGCCCTTAAGAAAAATGCTCACAATCGGAAGCTAATTTTCAGATCAGAGGCAACTGATAGCATGGATAAAGTTCTACTCAGAAAAGTGGTAATGTAGGTAATGTAGGTCAATCTTTAGCCCTCTGATCTAGACCTGGAATGACTGTGAGCCTTCTGATTATATGCTTGAAATTTTCAAACGTGAGAAATTGTAATTGTATGTAATTTCTTTGTCAAAATGCTTAAATTTGTGTTCATTTTTAATATTCTGAATGTCTGTGAAAAGTCACTTTGTTACTACAACCTGCCAAGTTTCAATTAGCTACGACAACGAAGTCCAGCTCGTTTAGATAGCATTTTAAACTGAAAACTCAACACTGTGTAGAGACTCCACACAAGGATCACTGTGATTTGACATTATTCATTTACTTCATTCATTCATTACTAGATTTTTGTCTAACGTTCTCTAAATCTTGTCCAACTCCAACTTTGCAACAGTTGCTATAAAATAACGAATTTGTCATCAAAGTATAGAATTTACTCAGATATCTTTGTGAAACACAAATGTATTCTTTAGAATCCTCACAAACTCTCTGGGGATCCAGATTTGTTAGAATTAAGAGCTACTCAAAGAATGTGATTACATTTCAGTAGGGGTGTAACAATTCTCAAACCTGAAGTTAAGCTAATGTACCATGTTCTTTAGTGTCCTTCTCTTTAGTGTTCCAAAATGTTGGTGTTTTAATAAAACCTAGAAATTTAATCTCCATTTTTCTTATTCACTTCCCAAACCCATCCCCCCAAAATTACAAAACAGACCAAAAGAAATGAACCATGGATTTGAAGAATTCTTACACCCCTACATTCCAGTTTATTTGTTTACCAGTCTCCAACTTGTGTGAGCCTTCTTGGATAAATGAACTCTTCACTGCAATATCGACAGGCTGTGTCCTTTCGGATACATGTGTATGAAAGCCGGGAGAAATCCAAATTACGGCTACACCAGCTATGACAACTTTGGCTGGGCCTTCCTCGCCCTCTTCCGCCTCATGACGCAAGACTTCTGGGAAAACTTGTTCCAGCTGGTTTGTACATTCACACTTTGGAGTCTGTAGTATAAATCTAATTGTACATTTTATTCTTCTCACTATCTTCTATTCTTGCTTCTCTATGCTTCGATAATGGAATTGTATAATTGTTAAATAATGTAAGTACTAATTTTTTCCATTTGAGAGACAAAGCTATAAATACTATGATGGAATTTGCTGCACATTAGCCTAGGATATGACTCTACTGTAATCTTATTAACGTGCTTCCATTAAGATCTGTTTATGGCTTTGTCCTGAGACAAAAATAATCACTTGAGATCTAGACCTTCCTTCATGGCCTGCTGACAGTGCCCTGCATGTTTCAGACTCTCCGGGCAGCAGGGAAGACCTACATGATCTTCTTTGTAGTCGTCATCTTTTTGGGCTCTTTCTACCTGATCAACCTCATTTTGGCTGTGGTGGCCATGGCATACGCAGAGCAGAACGAAGCCACCATAGCAGAAGCTAAAGAGAAGGAAGAGGAGTACGCAAGAATTATGGAACAGCTGAGGAAGCAAGCTGAGGCAAGTGTGCTATAATCGCACCAACGTCCACTGACTTTAGCCAGTATTAGCCAAATTAGCATTGCTGAATCCAGCTTTGCACTAAAGAACACAATGACAGATCGCTGTCTTTTAGATCTGCCGGTTCAATGAAGATCCTGTTGATCAGAATAATTGAATGTTACGTTAGATCTAAACAGTCGTATGCAAAGGTTTGGGCACCTCTGGTCAAATGGCACGTTTTGTTGGTTTTCTACATGACATTAACCACGTATCCTCTACAGAGAACAAACATACATTATAATGTACAATTACTGCACAATTACTGTTCACTTGCTGAATTTAACATACTGGGAAAAAATAAAACATAAAATGTGGCCTGTGCAAAAGTTATGACACATTTTACATTTTCTAATTATCCAATAAATAGAAATAGTGTACTGAAATATTTTATCATATCATAGTCATATTTTAGTTTGCACTCTGTAAAGGATATTTTAACTTACTTAACTCAGCAGTACATATAATTTGACTGAGGTATTCCAACTTTTGCATCCATATCTACTAGCTCAGCTAGTATTTTGAAGATATAGGAATATCTTAAGAACATTAAATGAAAGAGTAGATAAAATAGCAGGTTATAACAGTCATAACCGAGTATTTAATTTATCCAACCAGCAAAAAAAAGGGATGGTTAAAGGCAGCAGGAGCTCACTCTCAAGCCAAAAGAAAGGTGATGATTTTGCTGATGACGGGGGAGGCAGAGTAAAGACAGAACACGACAACATTGCCCTAAAACCCCTCTCAGACAAAGAGGTATGTCGATGCCTGCAAACTCTGTTAGATTCACTCACACTGCACTCTATTTAAGCACTTGCATTTGCGCATATTCTTTCAGAAAATTCTTATTAAAATTACATCTAACTGTAAACATACATCTAACTGTAATATGATTGATAGCTTCAGTTAAGACAGTAATGGAAGATTTGAAGTTAAACACTATTACATACTTAAATGGAGGTTTATGACAAAGTTAAATGAATTATGGCAGGACTGCTTCCTTTCATTTAACAATCACATTCAGCAACGATTATTCGATTTTAATTCTATTATCTGCGCTGTATTTAAAGTCTCTCGAGGTATTAAAGTCAAATGGATCCAAAGGAAGCATGGATCACCTAGAAGTGACCAGCGCACACAAAAGGAAACCCAGTGTAGTGAGCAATGAAAGCAATGCATTGGAAGGTAAGCTCCTTAGTTTATCTTATATATAATATAATGTATTCACAGCACAGTTAAGAAATTTCTTGCTGAAGTCATGAAGGGCTATCTACATCTACCATGAGTTAAATCAGCTGTGTTAGATCATGGAAAATGCAAAATGATGTTATTCTGTGTTCCTCTAGGAAGGAGAAGTGATGATTATACATATTAATTAATTATATTTTAAGTTGTCACTTTAATTGCAAATATTATAATTCATTAAACAATGACTAGGCTAGCATTTTTTACTTTTATTTTTGTATTATCATAAACATCCTTTATCATATCATACACAGCCCTTACACAAGCATTGGCTCTACGTTGTGCTTTTTCTCTATTGATCCTTATCAATACCTTAATAGTAATTCAGGAATTAGATTTAAATAAAGACAAACTGACCCTCTATTGTAAAGAGAAGATTCCTAGTTAACATGTACTCAGAAGGCATTAACTCTGCTGTATAGCACTTATTTAAGCATCTGCATGAACTGCGCTCATTAACAAACCCTCTAGTCCAGGGGTACTTTTTGTCTTGGGGGGCCAAATGTAACATTTATGGTGGGCCAATGGCCAAAATGACAAAATAATATACAAATAAAAACAGAAGGTAGGGCATATCAAATTTTAAAAATGTATTTTAGAACATTACACTGTTTTCTAATTAAAACATGTAAAAATACAACTTAAGAGCAAAATAAGAATTTAATAAGTTATATCTAGTATAAAAATATGGCTGTCCTCTAATTGGCAGGGTGTGTTTACAGTAACTTTCTGGCAGGCCAAACCAAACATCCTCACAGGCCAACTTTGGCCCATTACCACACTTCAGCCCTGTTATAGACAATGTCTAGCCTTAGACTTAGCCTCATAAAACTTTCTTAATAAGGTAAGTAAAGTAAAGATGGGTGTCTTCATATCAGTAAATTATGTGCTCAATATATAAATAAAAGTGCTCTGAAAAATGCTTTTACTTGATGTTATTATTTAATAAAGTAATAAGCAGCCAGTTAATTTGCAGCTGTTGGCTTGGTATATATATATATATATATATATATATATATATATCCTGTCAAATTAAGTACATAAATAGAACTTATACATTAAAATATGTAGATGTGTGTTCTCTGTATGGGATTTATTAACTTATTCAAGAATGTAATACTAGATACAATATGTTGTGTAAAAGATACATTATTATGTTTCATAATGCCTAAATAAAAGTGAGGTGGAATGATTAATACACCCTAGCTGTTACTTAATAAAGTTAATTATCAACTACTGGCTTGATGGACATTAAAACATTCTATACTGTTACTCCTGTAAGTGTTACTGTATATGGACCTCTGAACAGTTAAGAGATTAACATACATAAAACACGATCTATATTTTCTTTCACTTTCAGAATTTGAAGAGTTAGAAAGACCGTGCCCACCCTGCTGGTACAAGTTTGCTGACATTTTCCTGAAGTGGGACTGCTGCACACCATGGATCAGATTCAAAAAGTGGGTGTACTTCATTGTGATGGACCCTTTCGTGGACCTGGGCATCACTATCTGCATCATACTGAACACTGTGTTCATGGCCATGGAACACTACCCAATGACACATGAGTTTGAATCAGTCCTGTCTGTTGGAAACTTGGTAAGGCCTTAAATATATGCAGTAAACTCCTGCTAGTAAACAGATTAAACATACTGCTACTCACAGAACAGCAGCACTGTATCTTCTCAAGTGGCCTCAGAAAAGACAAGGGATGTTCTTTTGTAGGTATTCACAGGTATCTTCACGGCTGAGATGGTCCTCAAACTCATCGCGATGGACCCTTACTACTACTTTCAGGTTGGCTGGAACATATTCGACAGTATCATAGTGACAATGAGCCTAGTGGAGCTGGGCTTGGCCAATGTGCAAGGACTCTCTGTGCTCAGGTCCTTCCGTCTTGTGAGTACATCTTTATCCACTTAACATAAAATAGCTGCATACCACTGTACGTACACCAATGTAGGCTGTAAGAAAATAAATTCAGCTTATAAATTCTTGCAAAGGAGGTAGCACCAAGATTTTATTATAGAACTGCAACAGTCTGAGTCTGAAGTGCCGTCCATGTGATACTATGCTTTCTGTTTTTTGAGACAAAGAGTGTGCTAGCCATGATAGCGTACTGAAAATTAGCGTAGTGCTGCTGGAAGACTTATTGCTTCTCGTACCCGAACGTTTAAAAATCACAATTCAATAGATTCATTGCACTAGTCCCTCTATTCCATGTAAAAAAAGCACAGAGGAGAGAATGAAGAATTTGAGCTACAGTCAGCGGACGTTTTAATTGGACACGAGGAATTTGGGGAGAGCAAGCCTATTGGAGGACTTCACACCTTTGTTTTGGTAAATAGCTGACATCACACTGTCTGATGCTTCTCAGTGCCTAGAGCAAAAAAACAGAAAAAAATGTGCACAAAAATGTATCTATATTATATGTATACCTTTCATTTAGGGGCACCACAAACTTTAATCAGTGGACAGATGAATATATAAGCTTTAAGAACAGCATGAAACAGGGAAGAATCATATAGTGTGATGTTGGCATTTGTGGGAGAAAAAGACATTTGTTGCACTTTGTTCTTTTATTAAGTTTATGCGTGAAGCAATAGGCCCAGGCTACTTTATTTGTTGAAGTAGCCTAATTTGCCATAGCTTGTCATGCTCAACTTGTCGCTGTTTCCAAGCCGCTGGAATGTGCTGTTGAATCCGTGTTTTTTTGCATGCGTCAAGTGCATTTAAATATCTTCGGTTAAATAAAATATTATCTGAAGGGGCACAAACCCACGTCCAGTGTAAGGAAACAAAGTGAATGAGCACATACTATACTGTACTGTATAACATAAGTTATGTAAGATGCATATTAATATGACTTGGGTCACAAAAATACATGATTAACTTAAGTAGAAGAAAATTCTCCTTGCATGTTAAAAATAATCTAATATCAAAATATCTAACTAGTGCATAAAGAAGCGCACTATGGCATATTCCCATACAATTACAACATATTTGATTTATATCGCTGTTGTCGGAAGAAAACCTTGTATCTCCAAAATGGTAACTTTATAGGAAAAAGATCAAACCTACTTTACTTTTAATGTAAGTCAGTGAAACCAGACTTTTTTCTAAGCCATTTTGGGTCGTTTCTTTCTGTCCATTCTTCAAAAAAATTATACACAATATAAGAGAAAAAATGCAACAGGCATTTTCAAATTATGTCAAAAACTGAAAAACAACAAAAATGAAGATACAAGGTTTTTTCCAACAGCAGTGATATGTTGGAATATAGCAACAACATATAACAATATATTTCATTTTTGTAGGGGTAACCAGGCCTCTATGCATGTTAGACATAGCAATAATGAGATCCACAAGGTTAATTTACCCAAGTGAGATCACTAACTTATAGGGGGCACTTCTGCCAACCATCACTAGATCTGCTATAACTATCGCTCAATCTGCTGTAACCATTGCTAGATCTGCTGTAATCATTGCTAGATCTGCTGTTAACATCACTGGATCTGCTGTAACCAGTGCCTTTCTCACAGTGTACAGCAGTGCCACATTAGTCTTTAGAGTGAGATTTCCCAGTTTAAAGACTGGGAAAACACCCTTCTAATGTATCTTGAATCAGATGTTGTTTTGAAGCATATTTCATATTTCTATAATTATGAAATGTTTTAGAACATAATCTATCTTATGTTAGAGCTTGCTAGCAACAAGTTTGGTCATGCAAGTCCTGAAGCATATCAAGCTGTGACATACTTGCTTACATTGCTTGCACACAAAAACAGAGGCTGCCATTTTGCTCCAACATAGTTCATCTTTTAAGAATGTTCTTTAAAATGCGTTTTTATAACTGCTGTCAGCTAACGTACCTTGTGACTTCAGCTAACCTATGCACAGAATCAAGTTTGTTGTGTGAATCTGACATTCTGTGTTGAGTTATATGTATATGGAAACACATACATACACACACACACACACACACACACACACACACACACACACATTTCTAGCTATTTAAGTTCAGAAATATCTTGATTGGGTTCAGAACTTCCATGGGTTTATTAGAAGAATCAGAAGAGTATGTCAAAATGTTGCTGAAGTATTATTTATTCATATATCTTTATTATTTATATCCTGTGCTGTTTTTCACATAATCTCCCAGCCACTGTGTTAAATACACTAAAAAATTATATCTTGGCAAGTGTAATCATCTTAAATGTAGTCAATATATTTAATATTTTGAGATTGGTGTACAATATTATAAGATTAACTTATTTTTTAGATTAACATATTAACTTTTATCTAGTGAAAATGTAAGGAAGTGTTTTGACAAAATGAATTAAATACATATATATATTACATAGTTTTTAAACACCTCAGTGTCACTGCTGGACTGAGAATAGTCCAGCATAGAAAAAAGGAGGTGGTCATAATGTTATGCCTGATTGGTGTGTGTGTATATGTGTGTGTGTACATGTATATATATCTCCAATTCATCAATGCTGTGCCATAGCTAAACCACCACATACAAGATAAATCGCCCTGGCTATCACTGTAGCCTAGCTACTGCTCATTTAAACAACAACACGATGTTCCTCAGCATTCTACATTCATTACAAAATGCATGCATTTTGATAAGAGTAGTGGAAATGTGTGGTGTGTACTGTGGCGTTGGGAGTAAATGACGGTCAGTTGAAATTAAAATACACCAAACAGTAGCTTTATTTAAGCTAAATGACTCAGTATTCAATGAGCAGGGGAGCGCCAACGGCCCTAGCCACACCCCCATTAAACTGCAGCTACAAACAGCAGATCTTTCCAAAATACTCAACCACCAAACAGTATTCTGATGGGTGCAAGTGACAGCTTAAATTTCAAGATGGATTTCATGTTGCCTGTATCTAAAATATACTAGTTTCATTTTTAACTTTAGTATTATCTATTTACTGCTATGCCATATATTTAGTGAACTGCTTATTTATTTAATCAATTAATTTGTTTATTTATTTATAATTTGTTTATTAATCAATTAAAATGTTTATTGTATTGGCACATGATTTTGCTTGTTTTATGCATTATTTATTGAAACAAGCAAAATTATCTGCCTTATGTCTTCAAAACAAGCAAAATTATGTGCCATTAGATAAACATTTCATTCGATAAAATTACTTAAAACAACTAAAATGTTACACATATGAACTATTACACATATGAACTACATTTAAAATTTTGCCAAGATATTTTTTTGCAGTGTAAACCAGTCGCTCTGAGTCCTGGTCCTGGAGTACTACTGGTATTTTTAAGAACTACCTTCTCAAATACAGAAGGTACATAAAACATGACAAAATAAAGGACCTATTTTAAAGTAGCTATAATTTGCTTTGAATAAAACAAATACTTATACTAATGCTGATATATTCCTGCATAACTCTATTAGGACTGTCTTATCCCATCTCAACCAAGACTATACATTACAAGCTTTACCAGTCCAGTTTTCATGGTAACCGGAAGGAGCTCTGATGTACTTAAAAGTTATTTCATGTTTCCATACTTTTGTCTAAACCATTAGGTTTAGTGATAATTACTGTTTTGTTGGCACACAGACTGGTATGTCATCCAACTGCAAATCAATATTTACTGAAACCAATACTGTCAATAATCGCTACTATAATCATAACATGAATATGTTGACTACAGATGCGTGTCTTCAAGTTGGCAAAGTCCTGGCCCACGCTGAACATGCTGATTAAAATCATTGGTAACTCTGTGGGCGCTCTCGGCAACCTGACCCTCGTCTTGGCCATCATTGTCTTCATCTTCGCCGTGGTGGGGATGCAGCTGTTTGGAAAGAGCTACAAGGATTGTGTGTGCAAGATTGCAGCAGATTGTGAGCTTCCACGCTGGCACATGACAGACTTTTTCCATTCCTTCCTCATTGTGTTCCGGATCCTGTGTGGGGAATGGATCGAGACCATGTGGGACTGCATGGAGGTGGCGGGTCAGGGCTTGTGCATTGTAGTCTTCATGATGGTCATGGTGATCGGAAACCTGGTGGTGAGTGTCACCTCCATCACATCGTTTGACCAGAGTATGACTGGATGTTGTATACTTCAAATTGGTTTACAGTTTTTTTAAAATATTATGTTTGCAAAATTATTGCAAAATCATGCTAACAGGCAACTTTGCATTGTTTGGTTAAATTATGTATTAAACCTTCTAAATTTTAGAGACCCGTCAGCAGGTCCAGATGCAAACATTTTTTGGCCATGTTAGATTACACACAAACATGTGAAACTTGTAAAAGACATTCCATGTTTTGTTTGAAGTTTGTAACAGATATCAACGTATATTTTACCCTGTATGTAGAAGGTTTACAGTAATTTAGTAGAGAGCCTGGCACAGAGCTGCTGCCATTGTTTTCCATTTCTAACAACTCAGTGAAACCTGGTTAAACTACAGCTCATATACATAATCAGTGATGTATCTAGGGAGGCCATTTTACCTCACAAAATTGGTCCCTCCCATTGTAAATCAACAGGTGATTGTTTGATTCTGTTGTCACTTGCCAAATTATGCTGGTAGTTAATCGAACGTGCAAGACCTTCAATCCAGCTAAAGACCTAACCAACAGAATAGCTTGCTTTGCTGTATCTACCTAAATAACAACATCAAGATCTTAACTTCCAACCAAAATTTAATAAGAAGGCCCTGAAGGTTTCCCACTGCATAAAGCATGGATGTGCATTTAAATCATGAAATCCCTCTGAATTCAAGGCGTAGGAGATGTCACTAGATAATTAAATTGTGACACGTTGCACGCGCTTGGAACACTTTCACAAGTCTGATATCCCTAAGGCTGTCGGAGTTGATGATGGCCAGCATGCTTGAGAAGACAGATCTGTCATAGACCTTACATCCTGCAGAGTAGAACAAGTCCATGCGATCCTCTCACTGAAAGTTAATTATAAATACTCCTTATTTACCTCAAGTATCAACCAGCCATTTACTATAAATGCTGCCGGCTGGATTTCCGTTTCAGTTATACATAGAGCAAAGAGGAAACAGCTCATCTGATGAGGTAACAAAAACTGGGTAACAGATGAAGTGCCAACACAAACAAAAGGGTTTTGTCTGGAATCCCTCTGAGGAGGAGGGAGGGCACTGTAAGTCAACATCAATACTGAATGTAGAGGCATATGGTTCTAATGGAGAAAGTCATACTGTATGTTCTATTTTCAGTAGTGTGAGTAGCCAGATAAATAGTGGTCCTGACCTTAGTGTTATTTTGGAGTTGTCCCAAGTTCTGGCACCATGGATTGAGGTAGAGAGCAAAGCCAACCTCAAGACAAGGCACCATTAGGGTCATCAGTTAATAATAAACTGCACAACAGTAATGAACTCACATTACTTGGAACAATTTGTTTTCTTTCTGTCAAAATACAGTATTACTTATTGTTTTGTTTAGGTAAGACATTAAGATTTAGTTAAGACACTGTTTTGTTAAGTATTGAAACAAATGGATTGGCAGATGGAAAGAAGAATTTTACACCCACATTCAGGTTTTGTGAACCACACTAACATTTTGGATGAACTGTTATTTTGTTTATTCTTCCAGGTCCTGAATCTCTTTCTGGCATTGCTGCTTAGCTCGTTCAGTGGAGATAATCTGGCATCAGACGATGACGGTGAAATGAACAACCTGCAGATTGCCATTGGAAGGATCACCAGAGGCATTGACTGGGTCAAGGCCACCGTTATTAGACAGGTCAGGCGTCTGCTGGGCCTCAAGCCCATAGAAGAGCAGAAAAAAGAGAACGATGAAGATGACTTCAAAACTGGCAACGATTTAGTCTTGAACCACATGGACTCTGAGGATGTAGCACAGATGAAAAAGTTGGGTGGCACTTTTGAAACGGCTGTTGTGCTTGCAGTCAAAGTTCCAATTGCAAAGGGAGAATCTGATTTTGAAAGCCCCAATGAAGATGACACTTCTGAGGATGAAGACAAGAAAGCTGATGAAAAAACCAAAGTGAGTTTTTTTTTCCCTGTCTAGGCACATTACAGTAAACTAATATCTTGGTTCAGTACAGTAGGCTTTGTTTCACACATCAGGGTAAGCAGATTTTTTCTTAAGTCTGATTTTTGGACAGAGGGCCTGATGTACTAAGCTTTTTGCACCAGTTTCCGATGAAGTTCAGCCACATTCTTTTATACTTTGATTTCCTTTTTTTGTCTCAATCTTGATAGGTGGTCTTATGATCAGTTTGCAGCCTTAGTAAATTGTTCATTTCAGGTGCATTCTGAGCGCATATTGTAGTTGCATCAATTTATTTTTCTTTAATTTAGTTTTTTGGCATAAGCAGATAACTCCAGTGTGATTTCATGTTTCAGAGTCAAAAAAAGCCATTTAGTGGATACAAGTTTCTTTTAAGTGCAATAGTTAACATTCTTTACCAAAAAATAAGTTTTACATAAAACAACTTTAACATAAAACGAGTTCTGTTGCTGAAAATTCAAGAAAATATTAAATATTAAACATCTATACGATCATACCACGGAAAATCTTAAGGCTAAATCTTAAATGGCTCACTGCTACCTATATAGTGCACTATGTGAGTTATGAAATTTTGGCTTTTACACACAAATACTGCACTTTATGTCCAGTATGTAATTGTGCACACATGACTGAATCCAAAGTGATTCTTTGTTAGACACACTGTGCACTGTTTAGATGCAGTAGCCATTATTTTAAGGCCTACGCACTGCACTTTGTAGGGAGAAGTGAGCCCATTTGAGATTTTGCCTAAAACAGTTTGTGACAGTGTTGCATCACCTGACCTGAATACTGGATGCTGAATGGATTTATCAGGTTCTGCTCGAGGACAGCGCTGGTGTTTGACTGTTTCTGCGGTAAAACATGAACTTACAATGCCTTGACAATGGACAATAATGACTTTTGTGACAAAATGTATTTAGGGGTCAGAATGTGCTGTGTGTTAAGAATAACTCACAGTCAGCTTGTTTTTTTAAAGGATAGCGTTTATAATTTTTTTGCAAATGAACTCTTCACTTTTTCTTTTCTGATGCTGATACCTGAAAAAGTTTTGTCCTATAAAGGTCTCATATTTTTGCTTTAAAAACTACAGAGGTTTAAAATGAGCTATTTTAACTGGTACTTAAGGTGAGCATCTAAAAGTAGGGATCACGCTACTCACCAAACTACTCAACTCTATGACCCCACAAGAAGAAATATACAGCTAACCACGTTACATCACACTGTGATTGTGTGCTATTTTAAGATAGATTTGTTACAGAACTTCTGCTGGTATCTACCTGATACCCCTGTCCATTGATTCCGATATGCCATCCCTAGTCACACTAAGAATGCAATGGCTGACTAGAGCAGGGCAGGCCAAAGTATGATTTTCTTGTGACATATTCTGACAAGTTTTTATGGGGATTTATGGGTCTGGTCAAGTCTTTATGGGGATTTTTGCTGTCCAGACCACATACCACTTTCCTGATCATATCAATTAAGCCAAACAACTGCATTTGAAACTAATCTCTCCTTAAAAAAATCACCATTAACATATTTGTACTATATCAAACATACATATTTAAAAAAATCTGTGGAAAGTGGTGGTGATAGGAACCAGATGTCTGAAGAGTTTAATATCTCTAAAAGCATTCACTGCCTGATATCTAAGACACTGTTTAGAGATTATTTTACCATCACCAACATTACATATAAAAACTCAGAAGACGCGTGTAGCTTAACTGATCATTCTGAATAAAAAATGGCTACATTCACACTGTAGACATTACAACCACCTACAATCTAAGTTACTCTAAAATACACCTTTTCATATCAAACCACTCTGAATGACTGTTCACACCTTAACGATTGAATTATGCAGAAATATGAAAAATCTGTAAAATTTCCCTTTAAAAATGATTGCGTGAGCCAAGTAGTATCTAGAGGAACAAGGTTACTCCAAATGCTGTGACACCTGCAAACCTCTTTTAGGACACCTGAGAGCATCTGTCTCCAGTATAGGACTGGAAAGAGAGAAAGAGAGAGACTGTGAGTGTTTTTAGGGGCATAGGAGAAGTCATGTGTCACAGTGACAGACCGTGGGAACGGGCACCAGCGCAGCGTGATTAGTTAACCTGATGGACAACAACCTGACCTCTTTGGTATCTCCTTCCTACAATCATCACTCTGTAGGGTGTAACGGTAAAGTTACAGACATACCTAAAACACATCTGTCCATGCATGTTGGTGGTTTAAGAGTAAGAAACATAGGACTGCTGGTTTGGGTCAGACATTTTGTGAAACATTTGTTTCAGTGAGGTGCATAAGCCCTGACTCATTAGGCAACTGTTTGTTGGTATGTCTGTAAACTGGGTTGAATTACACGGCTCATATGACATACTCTCTCGTGTCCCAACGCCTGGCATACCACACTCAGCCATGTTTCTCCACAGGGAAGGGGATACATAGCTGAAGGAGATCCAGTGGTGCTAAGCAATTTGCTGTATTTCACTGGAATTTGAAAGGGAGAAAACCGAAACAAAACAAAAATAACAGCAAAGTAATATGCAGTACCAAGTGATATGTGTTACACCAACTAAATTTGATATTGCTCAGTAGAAAACGTGCCCTACCTGGCATATCATTTAATGTGACTGGCTATAATGATGGCAATAAAAAAATGTTACTGTATATACTTTATGGTAGTGTATCTAATCACACTTTGTCAGAAGGGTCTGTTTGCTGCTAAAGCTTTAGTTACATGCAGCTACGTCAGTGAAAGAGGAATACCATTTGAATCTGAGGGACGGATTTAAGCACCCCAGTTATCATTCACAGTGTCTTCTTCATGCTGCTAAATATAACTCCTTTTGAACTGTGCCTGTAAAACCAGATATATTCTTGTACAAGATGTCCCAAGTGTTCTAGTTCACACACTGAGACAGAAGCAGTACCAAAAAAAAAAACACGAGAAACCACAGTGATCGTTCAAACTTGGTTATCTGTCATAGACCCTTCATCAAAAACTGATTATGTAAAACAGGGTTTGTTACTGAAAACTGCAACAATAACAGCTCATTAATGGGCAATATTAAACATCTCTCTATAAGATCATACATCAGAAAATCCTAAGACTCAGTCTCAAATGCCTTACTGCTCCCTATAAAGTGCACTATGTGAGTTAGGAAAGTTTGGCCTTTACACCCAAACATTGCACTTTATGTCCAGTATGGAACTGTGCACGCAACAGTAGTAGCCAACAGAGAGAGTATCAGAAATGCAAGCTTTTCAAACATTTTTTAGGCAAGTAATGTTTGGATGAGTGTGTCTTTTATCTAACTCTCTCTTTATATCTATTGGAAAGCTGAAAGTAGCAGGAGCAGATGACTCGTCCAACTGCAGTACCGTGGATAAGCCACCTGAGGTACAAGAGGCAGAGTCAGAGGATGAACAAGATCCAACCAGCCCAGAGGACTGCTACACTGAGAGTGAGAAAGACCCAATAAACTATTCTTTTAATTAAGTTTAGTTTTGTCTGAACATAATGTGCAAAAGTCAGAGACTATCCTTCATTTGTTTAATTTTCCATTAAAATGACCATGAAATAATTATTCATTTTTTAGCAGGGAAGAAGCATTTATAAAACATTTATATATAAACACACACACACACATATATATATATATGTTTTTATATATAAATGTTTTAATCTTTAATGTGTCCACGCTTTGTCTTTCCATCAGCTTCAATGCTTTTCAGGAGACTTGTTGGGAGGATGGTGGGGGGACATACAAATATTCCTACATTTATTAGAATACACATTTGTCCGACACCTTTCTTTTACATAAGAGAGATAGTGTACACCCATTCTTTATAACATGGTCACAAATTGACCGCAGTAGCAGGCCATGGCTCCGACACATCAATAGGAATAGAAAGCCCTTAAATGGGAATTCCATGCATAATTCAATTGAGATATAAACTGATTTCTGAGTGATGTTATTTGAAATGGTTAATTGCAGAGAAATCTACCACTTCTTTACAGTAAAACCTTACTGTAAAACAATGTGTAAGGCATCAGGCAGCATATCTGTAACCATTTCATGTAAAAGATATCTGTGATGTAACTTTTAGAGGCATTAAATGCTTCTGATGTCTGGTGCCTTTCATGCCCTTTCATGCTCTACCACTGTGCAGGTCTGCCTTGGTATTCTCTAGAATGGCACGTCATAACAAACCATTCTGGTCTATAGGATTTACATCTTAATTATTCAGAAATCTTGAAAACTCAGTAGAATTCCCCTTTAACAATAACAGACTTAAGTTTGCCAGGATTAGACAGATAATTTCTCTAAAATATAAATTTCTGCAATCTCCTTTCTGATTGATGAATTATTTATCTGTCTGTCTGTCTAATGTTATTGGTAGTATGCCAAATAAAGCATAAATAAATCGTTTTCATCTAAAATATGGGACATATAAAAAAATTATGAGACAAAGTCCTAAAATTAAGCTTAAATAACAGACTGTCTTGGGAAATATGAGCCATCGAGTCGCTCTAAGTTTAAGAGAACATTACTAGGGGAATCCTGTAGCTCAGCCAGCTAAAGCACTGTTTCCCATAGCCTTGTAGTGCAAAACTGGGTTCACATCTGGGACTTGATCTCCAGCTATACCACGACCATCCACAGCCAGGGCCATCCACAGACCATTCACAGCCAGAGGATACAATTGCTGTAACTGGGTATAAAGGATGGTGTAGCTCCATTCTGAGCAGAGTTACCAAAAAAATCACAGAAAATACTAAGCAGCACTCTCTATGGTGTACAATGATTAGCTTCACCTAGAATTAAGGAGACATGTACTAGGCTTCACAGTCACAGATGGGTACCTGTCATATTATGTGGAGAAATTGTAAGCACTGGCACTGCCTATTTAGTCAGTCCTATTTGGGAAAAGATTTGCATTGTATTTTTGCTTCTGTATTTTCTATCGTAGAATGCATCAGGCGGTGTCCATGCCTGGATGTGGATATCACCCAGGGCAGAGGAAAGTCATGGTGGAACCTTCGAAAGACCTGCTATGCTATTGTGGAGCACAACTATTTTGAGACTTTCATCATCTTCATGATTCTGCTCAGCAGCGGTGCCTTGGTGAGCTTTAATGAAATACGCCATGAGCAAATCTATGACAAGCTTACAGAAGGTTGGGTTAGAACAGTAATGACATTCTAAAACGGCTATGCACTAATGTCCTAGAAAACTGCATTAATGCTCTGGAATACTTTTCTATGTGTGTAGTTTTTCAGCTGATTCTGAAAAGTCACTTCCTTTCACATGTTTGCTTGTCTTCTATTAGGCTTTTGAGGACATTTACATTGAGCAGCGAAGAGTGATTAAAATCATCCTTGAGTATGCAGATCAAGTCTTCACCTATGTTTTTGTCGTTGAGATGCTCCTAAAATGGGTTGCCTATGGTTTCAAGACTTACTTCACAAATGCTTGGTGCTGGCTAGACTTCCTCATTGTTGATGTGAGTGTTTTTATATCATATCAAAATTGGAAAATAAACCCTATGCAGTATTGAAAGAATGACCAAAGACTCCCTTGAAATGATGGGAGGGGGTGGAAATAAACATTTAATTTAAATCATATTCACAAGGATAGATGACACTACAATGGTAAAATGGTCTCTAGTAGCTTAACAAGTTCGATTTATTATTCTTATTATTATTGTAGCATAAACATTTTAAATGTGAACAAATTATATACCAAATACACTAATATAATTTGAAACTGCCCTGCAGGTCTCCCTAATCAGTTTGACCGCTAACATTTTGGGTTACTCTGAGCTTGGACCCATCAAATCCCTGCGGACATTGAGAGCTCTCAGGCCACTTCGTGCTCTATCTAGATTTGAAGGAATGAGGGTAAGTACCTGTTGTTCTCTATTTAGTATGATTTTTTAGTCTGTCATGTTGCAATGAATAAGGTCATCTGGACAAAAGGTTTCAGATGAGCACTCATATGTCATATTTTGATAAATATTAGCCTGCAGCGATAAAGTGATGGCTTGGCCAAAAATCAGATTTACCCAAACAAAGTCAGTCAAAACAGAATTGGTATCTGACCTTTATGTCTTTAGTCTTGCACTGGAGCTTTGAGGCAAATGTAGCTAACAAGTAAGGGGAGCTTTTCATCACACATAGACCTCTAAAATTGTCTGTAGTTAGCATCATGTCCACATTAGCAACTCTGAGTCTACGCTGGGTTTCTCTGTGACAAATATTAAAATTGCCGCTATTGCACCCTGTGGTAAACAAAGGTTCAAAATCCAATACTTTTCGTCTTATGTACAATTTTACACTGAATGTCACTGGATCCTCTGAATTATCAAGCAACTTAGGTACCACAATTGACAAAGCTTGCTGGTTTATTTGGGATGTTTTTCGTCGCCTGTCCTATGATGCCAGTCCAGTGCATACCAGTGTAAGCTTGCATGTAGCAAGTATTTGGACCCCTCAACGACCCCGTAATTCAGAGGGTCCAGTAACGTGTGTAGAACAAAACATATTGGGTTTGTAACCATTTTGTTAAAACCACACGTTGTGATAGCGGCAATTTTAAAAATACCATATATTTTGTAATTGAGAAATCCAGCTTAGACCTGGAGTTTCTAAATAAGAGCATGATGCTGACTACAGTATGATGACACAACAGTGGTCTATTAGCAAATCCTGGACAGCAAACATGTCTTGATTGATGAAGTACTTTTGGACTGAGAGAAAAAAACAATAAATTTGATTTTTGGCCAAAGCACTGATTTAGGTTTTCATGGTTTCCAGTGGTTGAATTTACTCATGATGCAGATTTGAAACTCACTTTGTGAATTTCTGCAGGTGGTGGTGAATGCCCTGGTTGGAGCCATCCCCTCCATATTCAACGTAATGCTGGTGTGCCTGATCTTCTGGCTGATCTTCAGCATAATGGGGGTGAACCTGTTTGCAGGAAAGTTCTACTATTGCTTAAACACAACCTCAGAGGAGGTATTCCTTCTTGAGAAGGTGAACAACAAAAGTGACTGCTTAGAACTTATTAGTGCTGGTTTAGACGCACGATGGATGAACCTCAAGGTTAACTATGACAACGTGGGCATGGGCTACCTCTCCCTACTGCAAGTGGTTAGTGTTCATACTTGAATGGCTTATGAATGTACAGGGTTGGCTAAACTAATGGAAGAATGGTTAAATGATTGATGCTTGAATGACACATGTAATAATGATGTTTTGGATTTCTGGCTTAATTTCCTGTTTGTTCTCAGGCAACATTTAAAGGATGGATGGATATCATGTATGCTGCTGTGGATTCTCGTGATGTAAGATCCAATATTATCTTGAAATTGCATGGAAAAGAAACATCAGATATATTTTCTCACTGAGTTTTTCTTTAGGCTGATGATTAATGACACATGTATCACCCCATTCACTCTGAAACCGAACTTGTTTGCACTGACATCAACAAAAACAGGAGTTTAAAAAATAATTTAAATTGTCATCTCTGCAAATGATTTCTTTACACCAAAACTATTCAGCAGTAAATATGTGAGAGATATTACGTGCTTTTTTAATGTTTTTTTTCTGTCTTCTGGCTCCTTAATTAGGTGGAAGATCAACCCTCTTATGAGGCAAACCTTTACATGTACCTTTACTTTGTTATTTTCATCATCTTTGGATCCTTCTTCACCCTCAATTTATTTATTGGTGTCATCATTGATAATTTCAACCAACAAAAAGCAAAGATAAGTATACATAAAATTACCTTTTTAACATTAAGTACAAAGCATGCTCAGTGCTTTAAAGCTTTAATAAGGAATCACTATTCCAATGCTTAAAAATTTTAATGTAACTGTAATGTAATGCAACTGGTTACTACTCACCACTGTGTATTACTACTACTACAACTACTACTACTAATAATAATAATAATAATAATAATAATTACAATAATGATAATAGTGATAATAAGTTTAATTTAAATAGCACCTTTAACAACCACAGGGTCGCTTTACAATGCATTACTGTAATCACAACATTAAAAAAAGACATTTGAATGAACTGAAGTTTGTTAATGGTGTTAGCCTAAAGACCAGTAAAAATGACAATTACAATAATCAATACTGGAGAATATGAGGGCGTGAATCATTGCTTTGGTGTCAGCAGTGTTGATAAATGGTGGGAGACAGGCAATATTATGAAAATAAAAAAAAATGCAGTTTGGGTTAGTGACTTAATATGAGCCTCAAATGTGACTGAGGAATCAAACAGTATTCCAAGAGGGCTAGTATCTAGTGAAGGCCTCATTGACAAATCATCTTGCATTAATAACATTTTAGCAACAATTCTTTTGGGCCCTTAGTAATAGTATCACAGTTTTTTCTGTATTTACTTTTAGAAAACTGTCATTAATCAAGAGTTGTAATTCATGGATGCAGGTTGCCAGAGTCTAGGGTGGAAAGTGAGAAAGAGAGTTTATGCTGACATGTATCTGAATATCGTCCGCATAGCTGTGGAAACTAAAATTGTGGCTGTGGACAATTTGGCTGATGGGTATCATGTAAATGATGAAAAGGGAGGGACTAGGAACAGAACCTTGACTGTTAACTCAGAACTCAGAGTTCTTTGTGACATTGTTTGAAGTTTCATTGAATTCAAGACATCTAAAATAATTATTTCTTTTGGTGTTTCTGTACTTAGGAGGGCAAGATCTCTTTATGACAGAGGAACAGAAGAAGTACTACAATGCCATGAAGAAGCTTGGCTCTAAGAAACCACAGAAACCTATCCCGCGACCCCAGGTATGAAGTGTCAATTCATAAATGTTACGTTTATGTTTGTAACAAGCAGTAAGCTCTAAAATGTGATGAATAAGATCTCATGTTTAGAAAGAAAGAAAAGGTCTCATGTTTAATAAGTACTTTGTGTCAGGATTTGAACAGTGTTTGATATCAAAATACTAATTATTCTTTTGTTTCCCATGTTGCACACTTTTCCTCCACCCTGATGCCTTCAATTTGGTGACCTATTTGAAGAACTGTTTCCAAGGATTCATCTTTGACATCGTAACAAAGCAGTTCTTTGACATCTTGATTATGGCGTTGATCTGTTTGAACATGATCACCATGATGGTGGAGACTGATGAACAGAGTGAAGAGATGGAAAACATTCTCTTCTATATCAATTTTGTCTTCATTGTCATCTTCACTGGAGAGTGTGTACTTAAAGTCATCGCCCTTCGACAATACTACTTTTCTGTTGGATGGAATATTTTTGATTTTATTGTTGTCATTCTTTCAATTTTGGGTAAGTTTGAGGGTTTGGTGTTATCTAGCATCAATTTAAAATTAGCTTAGTTCAACTAAACAAACATCTTTTCATGTCAATTTTTTAAGCAGCAATATGCCTTAAAATGCAAGTTAGCCAATGCCTTAAAATGCAAGTATGACAATTATGCATGTATGATAGAAGTTTTCCTTAAGTATAAGTGCCTTAACAAATGTTTTCTTTATAGGCATCATGCTGGCAGATCTCATTGAGAAATACTTCGTGTCTCCCACCCTTTTCCGTGTCATCCGACTTGCCAGAATAGGCCGTGTTCTGCGTCTGATCAGAGGAGCTAAAGGCATCCGGACGCTGCTGTTTGCATTGATGATGTCCCTCCCTGCTCTCTTCAACATCGGCCTCCTCCTCTTTTTGATCATGTTCATATTCTCCATATTTGGCATGTCAAACTTTGCCTATGTGAAAAAAGAGATGGGCATTGATGACATGTTCAATTTCGAGACCTTTGGGAACAGCATAATATGTTTGTTCATGATCACAACATCTGCAGGATGGGATGGTCTCTTGTCCCCTATTCTCAATAGCGGACCTCCCGACTGTGACCCAGAGATTGAGAATCCTGGCACAGACGTGAGAGGTAACTGCGGGAACCCTGCGGTGGGGATAGTCTTTTTCTGCAGCTATATCGTGATGTCCTTCCTTGTGGTGGTCAACATGTACATTGCCATCATTCTGGAGAACTTTAATGTAGCAACAGAGGAGAGTGGTGAGCCCTTGTGTGAGGATGATTTTGAGATGTTCTATGAGACCTGGGAAAAGTTTGATCCAGATGCTTCACAGTTCATTGATTACAGTTCGCTCTCAGAATTCTGTGACACACTGAAGGACCCACTGAGGATCCCGAAGCCAAACACGATCAAGCTGATCACCATGGACCTCCCCATGGTACCTGGGGACAAGATCCATTGTCTTGACATCCTGCTAGCTCTCACAACTGAAGTGCTTGGCGAGTCTGAGGAAATGGACACACTCAAAGCAAGCATGGAGGAGAAATTCATGGCAAATAACCCCTCAAAAGTGTCATATGAGCCAATAACCACCACTCTTCGGCGCAAGCAGGAGGAGGTGGCTGCTGTAGTCATCCAAAGAGCCTACCGCAAACACATGCTAAAGCGTACTCTCAAACATGCATCTTACATGTTCAGAGAAAAGAGCAACTTGAAGAGGAAGGACGAGGAGGCGCCAGAGAAGGTGGGAATGATTGCAAGCCGAATGAGCCAGCTCTACGGGGACCAAGCTTCAAAGCAGCTTTCTTCTGTGACCGTCGCTTTCCCCGAAAAAAAGGACAATGTAGGAAGAGGCGAGGGCAAATGTCCTTCTGTTGAGGTGCAGAATGAGGTGGTCTTGCATTCTGCCCCATTCACTGTCCCTGAGTCAACAGCCTATGTGGACAACTTGAGAGAGTCCATTGTGTAACAAAAGCTGGATGCATTAAACACTTTGCTTGGATTACAAACTACATCATGGTAATGCAATGAAGCTAATATAAGGGGAATCTGAGAGATAGTGTGGTCATTTGTGAGCTGCCAGGGATGGCAGCTGAAATTTATGTAGACTAACAGAAACACCTGATTGTTCACTGCGTATCAGCGTGATTCTTGAAAACATCAATCTGTTACAGAGTGTTAATAGTTTGGTAAGCTAAGTTGCCTTATCTCTTATCTACTCTGAATAGCAGAATTAAATACAAAAGTAGTACTTTTAGATTTTCTGTGAATACTTTTGGTACTACGCTGAAGACATTTTAGCTTAGAAAGTGTAGCATAACAAAGTTTTAGGAGAAGAAAAGACAAACAGCAAAATGCTTGTTTTTCACTTATAATCATGTAGTATTAATACAATTTATTCTAGTCTAACATCGTAATTTTTCATAATGAATATATTTCTCATCTAATGTATTGTAGCACTGATCTGTAAATGTTTGTACACTGCAAAATATAAATATATTATATATATCTTGGCAAGTGAATTCAGCTTTAAAGTAATTTAAACGTAGTCTATTAGTTCTTATTTTGGGATTGTTGAGAACTTATTTTTAGATAATGTGACAAGACAGCAATATACACACATTGCTGACACATCAAACCACTGACGCTCTCTCCTTTCTCTCTTCAGAAGTGATGATCAGTCAGATTGTGGATATGTGAGACACTGACTCTAAAGCATAAATAAATAACAAAATCCTTAAAAATACTACAACAACATTGTTTACAATGATTGCACTAGGCTATTTTAAACACAAACTGTTTTTTTTTTTCATTTAAAATCACATTTTTTCACCATATCTTGAGTTTAACATTCAAATCTGCAGACTGAAGACTTGACCAAGCGAATGGCAGATAGAAACGGTTGCTAAGCAGTGATTGGAGGGCCAAGACAATGAGGCGGGGGTTAAGAGCGGTCAGTCAAAGACAAGAGTAGTTAAACATAAACAATTACTAAAGATGCTTTTGTTAACATCATTTAGTGCCATTCTTGCATTACATTATTAGTCATTAAGGTGCAAAAGGGCACATGCTCCACCACCCGCAAGACAAGATATAGTACAGTAATAATCCAGAAGTTGTTAAGTGGCCCCTGGTGGCTGCAGGGTCCCAAGCTGCTGCTTATGTTGCTTAACAGGCAGAGCTGGCACTGATCGCTGGTGAAAGAGGTTAAACTCATCAAACATGAAGATGTGAGCCAGTCTTGGATGCAGTTCTCTAAGATACAGCCGTTTCTTGAGACTTCATTTCAGTGAGGTTTAAGCTAACTTAATGGCTGCAAACCGTCTCACTGTGAATTTACACACACCAGGATACTTAAGTCTCTCCCCGTCCACACGGCCTCTTGTTAAACTATTTCTCAATATTCATCTGTTAAAAATATTTTAGCAGAATCACAAGTATAACTGCAAGTAGGCATAACCTACGTGTGAAAAACACTGCTCCAATCCTGGATGGCCAGTGTCCAGCACAGTTTGGTAGTTCTCCTACTGAAAGAAACCCACTGAACCAGGCAATTAACAGATGAGTTGAGCAGGTAAATCTCCAAACTATGCTGGACACGAGCCCTCACGGACCACAGAGTTGGGCACCCCGAATATAACTTAAACAGTGTATGGGTACTGCAGGCTTTAAATGTATATAAATGAAACATAAACATAATGCAAACTCTATCTTAAAACAAGCACATACAGCTCCTTACTATGCTCATATTAATATTTTTTTCAAATTATATTATTATTTGCATTTAAACAATCCTAAAAATCTGGGGATGCTGCAGCCCCCTTAGCAACCCTATATCATGCAAAATTATGTATCACGAGACACAATTACTGAAAACCTGTAAAAATTTCTAGAAATAAGTTCAGTCATCTTATAATATTCCAAAAACAATCTCAAATTGAGAAATGTTAAATATTTTGACTTGATTTAAGATGATTTTATTTGCCAAGATGTAATTTTTTGTGGTGTAGCTTCAAATTTGAATTTAATTTTAAGCTTTAGCACTGTTTGCACTAACAGTTGACATATAAGGGTCTGCTCATGTGGGTAGAAATGTATAACAATGAGAAAAAGATCAGTTATGTAACTATATTCATGAGTCTAACATAAACAAAGCAGCAATAATTTTAACACTTGCATACAACAAATGTGAAAATGGAAAAAATAAAATAGTGCTTTGAAGTAGAAGACATAAAGTAATACTTATATACACACATACACTTGCACATTAATAAATATCACTTATCACTGAAACAATGCATATACTCTCACTAGCTGTCCTGCAGCTGCAAGTCAGCCGTACAACAACCTAATGTAAATATAAAATATGTACCTCATTTCCACCTAGTAGAACTGTTTCAGTAGAATATTCTAGCAAGCTTATTCCATACACAAAAATGACAGTACTGTGAAGAAGTTGTCCATATGTCTTGCTAATTTTGCTTAAATTATAAAATGTTTCATTTTTCCAGGGAGTAGAGATACAAAAGCATTAGTTTAAAAAAGGTTTTATGGGTATACTGAGTATTAACAGGGAAATCATTTTAAATAAAACTGTCCATAACCCCCCCCCCTCCCACCCCCAGCCCTCCACAACTGAGTCAGGAAAAAAAAACACCAAAGGACTGTTGACTTTATTGTAAATTTTATGGTGTAAGGATGATATAGCTTGTGTTTTACATGTTTTTGTTTTTTTAATGTTTATCTATACAAGGGCTACATTTATAATTGTAAAAATCCAAAATAGTGAATTGGTTAAAAGACTTTGAACAAGACTTATTATTTTACTTTCATTTAGCTTTATATATATTTATTATTTATTTTTATTTCATTATGAATTTTACAAATCCTGATCACATTGAGATCACAAATATACACAAAGTGTATATTGAAAAAATCCCACTTTTACATTGTCTTGATAAAAACTAGTTTTACTTTTTTGAATATGTGCAATGTTTACACTGAATGCACCCAAAAGCTTTTCTTTCTTTACACTGTTCAAATGAGAGTGTGCATGAAAAAGACAAACCAAAAACAGTGATTCACTTTAGCAGTGCTCCTTCTACTGCACTTTTTTTTTAAATTAGTGTTATTTAAATTAATAGATTAGAGTATTTAGGGGTCCTAGGGGCTTTAGAAAATGCTGTGAATCCAGAGTAGTAATCTTGGATCAGTTTTTGCCTTCCACTTCCAAATGAATGTGACTACATGGTAGGTTTGGGATTCTGTATCAGTACTTGTACGTTTTACAAGCACTGGTTTAAAACTAACAAAAAACAACACAATTTAGCTCTTCATTCTTCCTGAAATGTTCAGATGTTAAACTGGTGTGGACAAGAAAACCTGTGTGGTTTTAACTACAATATTGATATGATCTAACCTCATACATACATTGTACAGAAACCATCTAGTAAAATATTTTTAAATTTTTTTTTCAAGAAAAGTTATTGCTTAGTCTGATATACAGTACCGCAAAACACTACAAATGTAACTTTAGATATATTATATATATGAGATTGGTGTTAACAGCTGTAAATACTAACAGATGCCTAATAGCAAACACCAAAAAATAACAAGTTACTAAACTGTTCATATTTTGTCAAGTATGTTTTGAGATGTGTGTAAAGTCTTAAGATGTTTATTGAGAGTGTTTACACTACTGTTCAAAAGTTTAGAATCACTGTTCAAAAGTGTGGAATCACTGTTTTCAGTAAAATAACAGAAAAATTATTCTAATGTGCAACTTAACTGGTTTAAAAAAATTTAGTAGAAAGCTATGAAAATATTTAAAAAATTAAGAAATTCTAGTGGATGATTCTAAAAGTACAGTTATTTAGGTTATAATAACATTAAAATCAAGAATGACTTGTATGTTGACAAAAGAAAGAAAATGACAATATATGATATGTTAATCCCAAACAAAATCAAAATATTGTGTCTAAAATACCTTTTGGTGTCTTTAATATTTCAATCTACATTACATATATGTCATTATTGCATAACAAATATGACAAGTGATTCTTGAACAGTGGTGTAAATGAACTGAGATTGTTATTGTAATTTATTGCACAGTGATTTGATTGTATGTATGTATGTGTATCTATCTATCTATACATATATATATATATATATATATATATATATATATATATACATACATATATATATATATAAAACTTCATACAATATAATATAGAATAGTAATTATTTCATTAGAATGGCAGGTTTGTTGGGGCACTTTTACGTTTAACTTGCTCGCCGACTAAAATGACAAAACTGTTTCTGTATCGCTGTATAATTTTCTTTCTGTATACAAATGTATCTTTTTTGATGATCAAACTAATAAATTTAATAAAGTTTCTTTAAATATAGTGTTTTTTCTTCTGGTGATAAGCATCAGATATTCAAAATGTGGACGTGGGCCTTTTTAGCAAACACTTTGCTGATCTGCCTTTAGGCAAAAGTTAGGAAAACATACTGAGTTGTGAAACACTTTTCTGCAAACAGATTACACTTTTTTTTAATTAAATTACCTTCTTAGCCAGACGTTTTCCAGGTGTATTACAACTGATGAGTCTCAAATACAAAGAACAGATGATCTCTGGCCCCTTTTACACCTGGCATTAGGATGCAAATTTTATGCTCATATGGGGTCAGGGTAAATTGTCCCAACCCTCTTATGTCCTTTGCTGATGAAATAATGAGCCCAATCCTAATCTCAACACGTTTACTGAAAAAATACTGAAAAAAATTATACTGTACCTTCACTTCAACGGTTTAAGAACGCATATCCCCAACACTTTGATCATTAAGGGTCATTGGTTATTAATGGGATGTAGGTTTTTCTTTTGTAGGTTCGTATTAGGGCGTTTAGTTCACATGAAATGGTGGAGAGTATATGGTCCAAAATAAATCCTATAAACTTTACCACAATATCAGGTTCAGCTCTGCTTTTTAATACTTCAGTACATGCCGAATTAACCTGAATGTTTTTTGGAAAAGTACTTTTACTAGAATCATTATTTCATTGTAGCACTATTAACATTATTTTAACTTCTATGGATTTAAGCCACTCTACTCACCTTTGGACAATGCTATGAAGGGTATTAACCAACTGCTTCTGCACATCTTTTTAAATTACCAACATTTCATCTTATCATCTTGTTAATGGTGCAATGCGGGTTCAAATTTAGTAGGAAATCATGAAAGCAATCAAAGCTGGCTGATATCACCTGGACTGCGATTCAACTGAGTGGAGCAGGCCTGAGTAGGTGTAGACACCAGACATGAAGGAAGTAGGCAGAGTAGTAAATCTTATCTTCTCATGTTGCTGTGGTTATTTATTTGAGACCACAACTGACTGAAACAGACTCCAATGCTCTGTCAGTCAGGTCAGATTTGGATTTGCACCATATGCATGGAGGAAGAAACATCTGTCATATATTTGCTATTAAGGTATTTGCCCAAAGAAAATGATCTACTTTCGTGTGCACCTACATTCCAATACGGTGGTACAGGATAGTTGGTTAGAAAGACTCGTTAAAAGAATCATTACTGCTCTTTCACCTCCAGCTTTCAGACCACCAAATAAATAATAGTCCTTATTATTTGTAACTTCCCTGTGGCATATCTCCCTTGTATTTGAATGCTATATCTGTTGTTTACTGATTTTCTGTGTTGAATTTTATGTGACCTACACAAGGGCATGGAGATTTCTTAATGTGTCCAGAAGACCAGTAATTAATCTAGAACAGGGGTGCACAACTCCAGCCCTTGAGGGCCAGTGTCCAGCAAAGTTTTGTAGTTCTCCAAGTCAAACACAACCAGTAAAACCTGGCAGTTAACAGATGAAGTGAATCAGGTGTGTCTGAGCAGGAAAATTACTAAACTGTGCTGGACACCGGTCCTCCAGTATTGGAACCGGGCACTCCTGCTTTAGTTCCACATGCACAACTGAGGTTAAAAAAACTCTTGGGTTTTAACAAAGCTGTCCTATGATTCAACACATCTGTATGACTAAGGAATGGTACTGAAGATCTGCACTGAAGGGACTGCTGAAAGTGCCAGTCAGAAACTACTGAAATAGTCCCATGGCTGCCTCAGGACTAGATCAAAGTTTACAAACAGGTGCATGATAAGCTCAGATACCCTACTTCTTTTAACATAAATAACTAGTCTTCATGTCTTGTTTTAAGTTACTGCCAGGTGTACCACAAAAAAGGACTTTTTTCATCTGCAGGTACACATATTATAAATTATATTGAAAAGACTGGGACATGAAAAGCATAGCATTATTTCTCAGGGCATAATATACACTACAATTCAAATGTTTGAAATCATTTTAGAAATTTTACATTGCCATATAAACATTTTGTTATGTTAGACATAAAAATACCGTATAGTGTTGATTTAACGTAATTATCTATTTAAAATACATTTTTACTTATCTCAAGATCTGACGACCACGTTTGAAAATTAACTTTTGAAATACAACTTTGTTCTTGATGTTGTACAGCTCAGTCATTTCAGAATCATCTACAGCACTGTTCATCATTCCAGAAACATCAAATGTTTTTCATATCTTCTTAGTCATCCTTGACTCAGTCAAACCTGAAGACAAGTGCATTCAGATAATTCTATACAATTATCTGCAACCAATTTAGTTTTATAATATTAAAAACACTTGATTTAAGACTTTTAAATGGTGAATCCACACTTCTGCACCATACTGTATCTGTAAGAACAGTAATTATCCTTCAAAATATGTAACTGTTACTGGCACTATTGTCGAGAAATTGCAATTTTGATCCCCTGTGACACCATAGCCATCTGTTGCTGGGAGTCCAAGAGAGCAAAATTGACTCTGTGTGTGTGTGGGCAGCACACCCCCCCCAACCCCCTCAGAGGTAATTCTCTTAGTTGGGTGTTTGTCTTTTCATAAGCTAAGGAAGCATTGATAGAGCTTGTCCTGTCAACAAGAAAAGAGTCCAAACCAACAAAACCACAGCTGCCTGGGAACCGCAACGTGAGAGGACACAAGTGGTGTGACGGCAAGGGTGATGGGGGCGTGATGGGGAAGTGCAAAGGGGCAGAGGGGACAGTGCGTTCCAGCTTTTGATAGGCAGCACGGCTCACTTTGAAACTGGAGTTGGACAGAGACATGAGGGACAAGGTGATGTTTCAATGAGGCCAGAAGAGAAGAGCACGCTTTCAGGCTGACGAAAACCTGATTCCTCTTCCCTGAATACCCGCCTTTCCCATTACAAGTGTTGTAGCAGAACTGATCTCAAGTCAGCAGAAAAGGGAAAGAGTGCCACTTCCGGTAACACCAAAAACTGCCTTGCTCTGACACCATCTGACCCAGGCAGGGTCAAGGGTCCTGTGATTACTGTAGGTTAAAGGTCATTGGAGAGTCCAAAGAGGAGATTCTAAACATACTGAGGATGCTTTTAACATGCAGGTGTCTCTTTTGAAGGAAATGGTGGTGGACATACTAGAGGTTACAAATGAAAAATCAGCCAGCATTGAAGCTGACAGTGTCCTGAGTTTACAGTAAGTTGACTTAAGAAGCAGGTTTCTAATTTTAGACTGTACAGGGAATATGGAAGGAATCAAATGTGCGGTACACATACAATGCGGACCACCTTCTTTTACAGTCTTTTAGCCTTTGAACCAACTAAAAAAAAGTTTACACATGCTAATGTCAATAATAAATAAATCAAGCCCCATGAGTGCCTACCCCACCTTTATCTTGGCATCAGCATGAAAATGTTTCGTTATTATTTCAAAGGCATCAGTGCCAGCGGAAGTAACAGATTCAGCTGTTAAAAGGAGAGTTACATGATAGCCCTTTAAAATAGCCATGGTGGTCCAATCCAAAAAGGATACCATACATTACGCTGATCCTTAGAGAGAGAGAGGGAAATAGAGACAGTTTCCTTTTTGCAGAGGACTGGGCATAAATGTAGACTCTGTTCATAAGGCTGGAATATCCAGGATGTAGTATGGCGTCTCTGCTGATGTAAAAGTGTCCTCTTTTCTTGATGCCTAATTCTTTGATCTCTCTCACATTCTCGTACATCTTTCTTGGACGTCCTCCTCTTATTTGCTAGAGAAATTGTGAAGCGATTGCCTTGATTGGAAGGATTCCTGTCTGCGATGCGATACGCTAGTAGGTTACGGATCAGGTGTTCTTCCTGACTTCCTTCAAGGGTACCACCACATGTTTCTGGACCTCTCAACGCCACCCCCAAGAAGGTTTAAAACAGTGGACAGGAGCCAGCAAATGCCAGTCTTTCCTAGCTTAAACACACCCTGCATGCCTCTCATGGCTATGGGTCACTCAGCATTCAACATAATGGAGACACTCCCATGACAGCTTGCCACCCTTTCAAACTGGGACATGGTCCTAGAGAAACAGTTATTACTCACTTTTCAATCATACTATAACTATATTAATCAGGGTCTCTACACAGGCAGTGAGAAACAAAGGGAGAAAAAAATACATATGCCATCAGCAACAGACAGACAGCGGCAGAGGGAATGTGAAAGACACCGTAGATGTCATCTTCTTACAGACGTCATGGGGAGATGATATGGTGTATCGGAAGCTGCTCCTGAAATGATATCTCAATATAGAGCTTGAGATTTTAATCCCATCGCTGAACCCACCCACCTACCCCCAACGGAGGATCACAGAAGCTCAGGACCCAGATGATGGAGGGAGCCGATGAGAGAACCGAAACAAGAGTCGCTGGCACTGAGCTGATGAGTAATTAAGACGCTCACTGTAATCAAAAAGCAACATCATGACAAGCAAGCTAGTTCTCAAAAGGGTACTGTGGGGAAAACCTTCAAGTGATGTGAAGTTTTTTCATTGTTACTGTATTAACTGTAAAATAAGTGTTTTAAATGTTTTGAAATAATGTTTTATAGATATAATATAGACAGGTGTATTACAATACAAAAAAACTTTTTCTCTATGAATAGAACTAATAGAAAATGAAAAATAAGTGGTAATTAACAGAAACAAAATTGCAATTAATTACTTCATCTTATGTTACAATATTTACTTAGACTAAGACCGTTTTTACTGTTGAGTTTAAGAAATGTGACAATTGAGAATTGACATTATAACTGGCTATCATACCAGTCAGTAAAGCATTGTTTGTAAATTCACCAGGGTATATTTTGGTTTTTCCATCTGAATTTACATGATCAAATCGTGAGGCAAATTATTCAGTAACTGCATGAAGTAAACGTAAATTTTTATTTTATTTATTTATTTCTTTTTGGAAAAGCCCTCCTCAAATTAACAGAAAATGTGTTTTATGATCATACATATACTGCTATATGCTTACAATTTACTGCTGAAAGCCAAAAATCTTAGACGCTCTTTGTATTTTTTTATAAAAATAATTTTTACAGAGTATATCACTGAAGAGACGCCATCTGTTTATAGTTTACAGCCCAGATTTGTGGAAAAATAGGTCATCTTATTTTATCATAAGGGTTTAAAATTACATTACCCATCTGACACCCACCTTTTGAATGTAGCTTATGAAATATGAAAGTTATGCAGAATATGACAAAGTGCATTTTGGAACCACCGGTGGTCCAAAGGAGTTGAAAAGGTTAAAATTAGTATTGGTCACAATTCTGTTGGATTCACCTCTCAGGTCTGTTACGTCTGGACTATATGACTGCACTTACAAAACAAGAACATTCTTAGAATAAAGTCTATAGTTTGTACTTTCATCTTCATTCCTCCAGCTTTCTTTCAGGTTAAATCAAATAGATTTAGTCCAATTAAGAGGTAATTATGTCCTTATTAGGGATTTATTTCATTTGTTTACATGAGTAGCAGCACATACACCAAACAGTCACGTTATTAAGTACAGCACCTTGTTTCTACACTCATCGTCCATTTTATCAGCTCCATGTACCAACTAGGTGCACTTTGTAGTTCTACAATTACAGACTGCAGACCGTCTGCTTCTCTGCATACTTTGTTAGCCAGCAGCACTGCTGTGTCCGACCCACCCGTACCAGCGCAACACGCACTAACACACCACCACGTCAGTGTCACTGCAGTGCTGAGAATAAGCCACCTCCCAAATAATACCTGCTCTGTGGTGGTCATGGGGGAATCCTGACCATCTGACCATTGAATAACAGTGTAAAAGGGGGGCTAACAAATTATGCAGAGAAACAGATGAACTACAGCCTGTAATGATAGAGCTACAAAGTCCTCCTATATGGTAAGCAGAGCTGATAAAATGGACAAAGTGTGTAGACTTTGAAAGAAAATTCATTATTAGTGCACGGATGGCAGGAGCTTCAGTCACAAAGGCTGCTCAACTGGTTAATGTTTCATTAGGAACAGTGACAAAAGTGACATCTGCATTAAGATCTATTGGAAAAACATCAGTAAATAGGGTTGGTAATTGTAGTCAAAATCGCAAATTCAGTGACCGTGATGTTCATACATTAGTGTAAGGAAAAATTGAAGGGCAACTGTTCCTCAGGTGACTGAAAATGTCAATGCAGGACGTGATCAGAACATCAGCCAGAACTGTCTGTCCACAACTACATACAGAGAGATACAGTAGCATTGTGAATAAGTCCCTCATTACAATGACAAATACACATTTGAGAGCTCAGTGTTCAAAAACCATCAGCTCATCTACAAAGGTCTGGAAAAAAGTGATATGGTCAGATGAGTCACCCTTAACCCACCAAGTGGGCGTGTACATGTGTGACATACACCAAGAGAACCGTAGAGGCCTGAATGCCTCCTACAGTGAGGGGGTCCAGTGGCTCTGTCATGTTGTAAGGGACATTTTGCGTGCATGGTTTGGGTCCACTTGGCCCCTTAGATGGAAGAGTCAATGCAAATCGATGCAAAGTTATTCTGATCGCCAAAGTCAAGTACATCTAGCATACATTTAGTAAATACGTTTAGCGCACATATTGATAAGGCACAGAGGAAAACTCTGCAGCTGTGATTTTTATTTAATTCACACTGTTCCTTGCTGTTGCTGGTTAGAAGATTTCTTCATGTAATTCTTCTGTTAATATGTTAAGGGAAAATTAACTTATTATAATGACATTATGAAATTCTCAACATTATTTTTGCTTTCATTGCTTGCTTCCACTGCTGTTCCCATAATCTGCATACATATACTTTATTTTCTCCACCACTGTCACCAGAACACCAACTGAAAGAATATCTCTTGGAAGAATGGCGATTTATATATATATATACACATACAGTAAATACATATACTACATATTTAAAGAATTGAACATGAGAGGGAGTGTGTTATCGTGAACTAACATCACGGCTGTGTCTGATCCGCTCAGACCAGCGCAACACACACTAACACACCACCACGTCAGTGTTACTGCTGTGCTGAAAATGATCCACCACCCAAATAATACCTGCTCTGTGAGGGTCCACGGGGGTCCTGACTACTGAGGAACAGGGTAAAAGGGGGCTAACAAAGTATGCAGAGTAACAGATGGACTACAGTCTGTAATTGTAGAACTACAAAGTGCACCTATATAGTAAGTGGAGCTGATAAAATGGACAATGAGCATAGAAACAAAGAGGTGGTCATAATGTTATGCCTGATCAGTGTATATATACATATTAAGTGTATACAAAAGTTCAAATTAATACCAACTGGAAAAATGTGTAACATTTGTAATCCACAACACTGTATAACTTTCAATGGGGATTGAATACTTACACCAGTAGTGTCCTAAAATACGTATTTCTCAAATTGAACTGAATCAGAAGTGAGAGCTGGGACACCACAAAACTGTGAGTTTGCTAACAACAAATAAAGGTCCAAGCAGAATTTTGATTAAATTCTCAGTAGATTATGTCTATAACGATAAGTCACAGCCAAATTTGGAAAAGATAGGCTTAATACGTGGCAACATTCCTGTGTCTTCAATAGACTGAACAACCCATTTCAAGTTCAGACACATAAAGAAACATGCGTTAGAAAGTGGTACAACGCTTACAGCAAAATAAGTTTGCTTTATTTGATCTTCAGTCCTTTGTTCTGGAATTTGGAAGAAAACACTGAACAAATCAGGGCTGCAGTCTGTCACATTATCTTTTGCAGTGCAGTCATTTTGGTGCCCTCTTGTGGCAGAATATTTTAAGTACAAGCAAGAAAACTACAGAACTTCCAGGTTTGTGCAAACATCCAGGTATTTTAGATAGACTGCTCATTCTGATACCAACTTAGAGTTTAGGCCTTCTGATGTCTGATCTACAGTGAGCTTTTAGAATGAGTATTTTCAGTTACCATGCCTCATTCTCTGAATATCTACCTGAAATGACCTCTCTCAATCTTGAACACTAAAATAGTTGTCTTGACAGTAATTCAGACCACTGATATCAGCATAAAATGAAAATCAAGCACATGTCTGAAATCAAGTGCTTCATGCTCTTAAGGAAAGTGCTGAAATATTTCAGTAAAAACAAACAAACAAACAAAAACAAAAGAAAAAACAAGTTTGGGTACTGCAGTACCTACAGTCTAATACACACTGTACCATCACTGCAGTAGTAAAAACAAAAACTTGTACTACAGTACTGAAAATTGCATTAGTCAAGGATGATGTTAAACATAGGGCTGTAAAGCTGACAAAGCCCAACCTCTTTGCTTGCCAGTCTTATGGGCAGGTTTAAGAATATGATAACAGACCTGCTTAACTTCTGATGAATATAGTTTCAATGTACTTTACTTGCAGATTTTACCTCCTGATTCATTCCTGCATCTTGTTCCACTCCTCCTCACTCTTTTCCTCTGCAATAGTTTATCCTTATATCCTTGCTGCTCTCTGACTGCTGTCATTAAGAAAAGTACAGGTATTTTTTTACTCAATCATTATTTTCATTTCATATACCTGCATGCAATTCAAGCGTCCAAAACTCTACAAACCTAATTCCAAAACAGTTGGGACGGTATTTGATATCTGAAATGCCAGTAAAAACAGAAAGCAGTGAATAGTGAATTCTGTTTGAACTATTTTAAATTGGAAACAAAAACATATTTAATATTTTACCTTATGAACTGCATTTTTTTTATTTGGCAAATAAACACTAATTCCAAGTTTGATGTCTGTAACATGTTCCAAAAAGGTTGGGACAGGAGCATGTTCACCATTATGTTACATCACCTTTCCTTTTAACAGCAATTAATAAACATTTGGGGACAGAAGACAGTTGATCTAGTTTTAAAAGCAGAATTGTTTTTCATTCTTCAGTTACACAAGTTTTCAGCTTCGCAGTCGTATGGGGCCTTCACTGTCGTATTTCCACTTCATAACTGGCTACACACTATTACTACGAGACAAGCAGGTCAGTCTAGCTCTGATTACACAGCTATGCTGTTGGAACACATGCAGAATGTTTTTAAAGTATTCCTGAGCCCATGCAGTGATATCCAACACAGAAGCATGCCAGTTTTAATGCAGTGCCGACTGAGGGATAGAAAGTCACAGACATTCAGTTTAGGTTTTTGGACTTATGTTTATCTTTAGATAACATGATGGACCATAGATGGTGAAATATACCTAAAATCCTTTGAGGAACATTGGTTTTAAACAGTCTCAATGTTTGCAAATGCATTTTTTTTTCTTTTGGTGAAGTGGCAAGCCTTGACCCATCCTTGCTTATAAAGGACTCAGCCTTTCCTAGAAACTCCTTTTAAACCAGGTGTTGTTACATCATCTCTTTTAAAATGTTTAAACATGTAACAACATTTCCAGTCTTAAACTGCTCTGTCCCAACATTTTTGGAAAGTGTTGCAGGCATCAGTGTATATTTACAATAAGAATGAAGATGACAAAACAGTAAATGTCTTTGCATAGTTTTAATGCAAACACAGTTCAAAGTGGATTTCCAAATCACTGCTTTCTGATTTTATTTGCATTTATCCCAACTTCTTTTGGAATTGGTTTGTACATGCCATTGTGAGGCTAGGTACTAATAAGCTATAAGTTATACTTATTTTACACTTTTATACTATTTTATACTAATGTTACACTGAACTTTTAATTCAGTGGCTTTACAAGCAGTATTACCAAAGCTAGCACAAACAACAACACATGCAGAAAAGTCTAGTTTTTTTCTGGTGTTTCTCTTGTGAGCCAGGAAGTGAAAGCAAGGCTACTGATACTCCGCTTCTCTGAACGTCCAAAATGCGTTAGCGACGGTTCCTCGCTGCTAGCCATGAAGTTAGCCAACAGCTACTTAAGTAGCTAAACTATTAGCTACTGTTAGCTGTGAAAAATCGTCTCCTACCTACGTCCTCTATCCTACAGGGTGGCATACCTTCAGTTTGTTATCATTGCTTTCTGTGTCCAAATTTTCTCCATTTATACTGCGTTTGAGTTGATCCTCAAATTAGCGTCTAAGCTAGTTAGCGTTAGCTAGCTGACGAACTTACCGTTAGTTTTTTTGTTGGTGGTTAAAATAAACTGCTCGTAATTCTTATTGTCTTCTTGAGCTGCCCACTGTGTCCTTCTGTCCCTTAGATTTACACAGATATATTTCTTCTCAACACGTTTTACGTTTTATTAGTGTTTACGTTTTATTAGTGTTGCCAACTTCCAGAAATTGAAATAAGGAACCGCTGGAGGGGGGTGGGGGTGTGTGAGACTGAGGAGCTCCCACTACTGTGGCACTCTAACGACTATTAAAGCGACAAGCCACGAGAGACCGCGGGTTGTGTTACTTACTTACGTTTTTACCGTACTTACGTTCACCTGCTCAGAAATCTCTCAATCTTTCTTAATTAGCTTTTTCATACCTTTGTTCTTTCTTTCATTCCCGTATGGAAATAAGCTGTGTAGCTCCAGTGCTACTAAAACAACTTCAGACACCACGTACATGCAGGCGTTGTGAGCAAAATAGGCAGACAGCCCCAAAGAAAACTTATTTTTTCAGATTTATAACTATTTTACCACCATTAGCGTTCCAGATAAACACTCAGAGGACACGTGTAGTTTCACTGGTGGTTTTGAATAGTAAATAAAATGGCTATATTTGTGTTGTAGTCACGGCGACCCCTGTTTCCTATCACCACCACTGTAAAGAAATCTGAGTCAGCAAGTTTCTCTATAATGAAGCATTTCACACCAAACCACTCTGAACAAACTTCCATTTTTTAGACTGTAAACTTTTTTTTATTGTACAATACAGCAGTTCGGTCCATGCCAGACCTACACAAAGTCCTTATATGCAAGTTTGTCCAACAGACCTAAAAAATAATAATAAATCATCAATAAAGGATCAGTACTTGTGTCTATGTGTATCAAAAGCAATTTGTTAAATATTTTGATACTGATTCTTTCTCCCACCCCAGTGATAATGTGTCTGGCTCAGCACAGTTTGGTGGTTTTCCTGCTCTGAAGCACCTGTTCCAACTCAGCAGGTTTAGTATGTGTGTTTGAGCAGGGAAAGCACCAACTATGTAGCATGTGTAGTCATTTCTATCTATTTGGTGTACACAGTGCAAAAAAAGCAAAAGTCAGAGACCACCCTTTCATGTATTTAATTTCCAGTCTGTACAGCCTTTAAGCACAAGTTATTTACTTTTCAGCATCGGCAAAGTGAATAACTTGTATATTAAATATTAAATAAAAGAAAGAGTGGTTTTTAGCACAGTTCTGTACATCTAAACTGCGCGGGATCAGAGACATTATCATTAGGGGTGCGAGAAAACAATCAATATAACATAGTATTGCAATACTTTCGGTAGGGAAAATAATATCAACAGAGATATAATGGGCCTAAAATTAGGGATGCACATTGGAATTATATCAGTATTGCCAGAAAATTGCTTTAAAAACTATCAACATCAAAAACATTTTTTTTAAATATCAACATCAGACAGATGTTTTAGATTTGACTGATATTTCAAACTGATATTAAGAAATCTGCTAATTTATTGCACTATGTATTGCTTTTACAAAGATACTCCGCCTTAATGCTAATTCAGGTGGATTTAGTCCCGATTTCTTGCTGTTTACAACGGCAAATACAGTATGTATATTAAAAGTACTGGGCATCAGCCCAAACTTCTCATATTGGTGCATCCCTAAAATATATTATTAAAATTTTAGGCCCACTGATAGACTAATAGAACACCAAAATCCACTGTTTTCTTAGATGACACTGAAAAGTCTTTATTTTTGAAGACCAAGGGAGATTTTTATGATTTTTAGAGTAAGGAAATCACCCAACAGTGCTGGACTAAGGCCTTTCAGGACTGAAACTGGACCTCCCTGCAATACAGGATGTCTTACCTACATGTCTATCTACTGTAACTTTCTCTGGTGCACTATGATGTGTAGATCTTCATGGGCTTCCTCGTGTAACCAAAAAATCTTTGTCTTCCGCCTGGTGCTGCTGGAATGCTGGCTCCACCATGAGGGATCCAGTGTTAATGGTATCCCTCAGCTTCAGTGACACACTGTTACTGAGGCTGATGTACTCCTGATGAAGCTTCCTCAACTCGGCCTGCAGGAGGTTCTTCTCAGTCTGGAGGGTGAGGAGGCAGCGCTCCAGCTCCATCTGCTGTTGTCTTGCACTCTCTGCTCTGCTCTGAGCCTTTTGGGCCACCAAGCAGCTCTGCTCCAGACTTTCCCTCAGCATCCTGTTCTCCCGCTTCAACTGGGCCACCATGTCCTGGTCCTGTCCATCGTCCTGCACCACAGGTCTCTGGTTCTCCACGCTCAGGTCAGCTAACTGTCAATATTTCAGAAACACTGAACAACTACATGTATGATAAAAAGACCGAATTAGACCAATTATAGAGAACCTGTAAACAAAAAGATAATACCAATATTTTTCTTTAAAAACTACTATGTTTTAAAATGAGCTAGTTTTGATTAGGTCATTTCATATAAGATGATCATCTAAAAGTAGGCTATTTTTGTATGCTATGTATGCTACATGGACAATAGTATGTGGACACCTGACCATCACTCCTATATAAGCAAGTTAGATGACCCATTCCAAAACCATGGGCATTAATATGGAGTTGCCCACTTTGCTGCTATAACAGCCTTCACTCTTCTGGGAAGCTTTCCAGAAGATTTTGGAGTGTGTCTGTGGGAATTTGTGCCCATTCATTTGTGCACTGATGTTGGATGAGAAGGCCTGACTCACAATCGACATTACAGTTCATCCCAAATGTGTTCAGTGGGGTTGAAGTCAGGGCTCTGTTCAGAGTTCCTCCACACCAGACTCATCAAACCATGTGTTTTTGGAGCTCACTTTGTGCACAAGGGCACAGTCATGTTGGAACAGAAAAGGGTCTTCCCCAAACTGTTGCTACAAAGTTGGAAGCATTTAATTGTTTGTAATGTCTTAATAACACTACCCTTCAGTGGAACAAAGGGCCCCAAACCCAGCTCATTATCCCTCCTCCACCAAACTTTACTTCTGGCACTATGCATTCCAGTAGGTAGCGTTCTCCTGGCGTCAGCCAAGCTCAAATTTGTCCATCAGACTGCCAGATAGTGAAGTGTGATTCATCACTGATCACATCACATTATTTAGCATGATAACGATAACACATTGTCACATTGCCCACCCTTACCTTTCTGAGTTCTTCAGTCAAGCGGGACACCTCATCTTGTAGCAGGACCACCCTCTCTGTGTGCTGCTGTTTCTCCAAACGGTCGAGTTTGCAGAGTTTGTCGCCTTTGTCCACCTCAACACTCTGCTGGCTGCTCTGTTGCATCTGCACCATCTTTTTGACCAGCTTTTCGTTCTCCTTGATCACTTGCATATTCTTCCAGTCCAGCGACTCACTGGCTGTTTTAAATTCCTCGTATCCCTTTGTAACACTCTCACGCTCAGCTTTGAACCCCTTCTTTTTGCTCTCTATCAGTTTTAGATCCATTTCCAGTGCTAGCTTCTCCTTCTCCAGCTGGGCAAACCTGTCCTGGTAAGTTCTGTCATTAGGTGATTGATGCTGAGATGTTGACCTGCAGTTATGACACAAAAGCGCCTGGTTTTCCTTTAATTTCTTATTCAGGGTTAAGTTGTCCTCCTCTAGAGAAACCAGTGCGTTCCTCATTCGCTCCACAAACTTTTCCAGTTCATGGATTTTTTTAGATTTCTTATCCAAAACATGTTGAGTGTCTCCTTCAGACAGTTTCTGTGAGGAGGTGCTGTCCATATTAGCTTCAGTAGGTTCTTCACTAGGTCTAATAAACTTCTCAGTCACTCTACTGTGGTCACTGTATTGCTGCACAGTGACTGAAGGTGGCTTGTACTTCGAGTCGGTCAATGTCAATTAAGTAAAGCTGATTTTCTGTAGTGCCCTGTGGAACAGCGACAAAGAAAGAGGTTAAAACAAAGTTTTGTCTCAAAAGAAACATGATATGCGTTCTTTCACAATGTAATATTAAGTAGTTAAAAAACATTAACTTTTAAATTACTTTTTTAAACTGTTTTGTTTTACCACTGACTTTTACAAATTTCTGCATATTTACATTGCTGTGATGTAAACGAAGTAATTCGAAGTGGTTTGCTCTGTCCTTAAGAAACTTACTTAACACAGTGGTGGTCTTAGGAACCAGGCGTCAGCAGGGTTTAATGCCTCTAAAAGCTCCCTCACAGAAAGTTATGTGAGGGTAGGCTGTTTTATTTTTTCTGGCTAGCTGGGTAACATAGGAAGTCACAGAGCTCACATTACTGTTAGGAAGTGGAATATCACATCAGGACTTACAGCCTCTACATCGGTGCATTTGCACTGATGTAGAGGCTGTATTTGTATTTGTGCAGTGCATGCTGGTTGTTATAGTGAGTGAACCATGATGGACAAAAACAAAAAAGGATGCAAAACAGTGAATTGTGTCAAACCTGATGAGGCTGAGGGATGCAGTGCTGCACTGCAGAATACAACATGACAAATAAGATGTTAAGGGCTAGTTTTAGGTTTGAATGTCCCTTTAAGACTTCTTATAACTGGACACGGTCATTTGAAACATCAGTAACAGACTTCCTAGTACTAGGAATGAGAACCAATGTCCAGCATGAAACTTAGCCCCAAATTCTGGGCTCCATTATTACCTTAATAAATAAGAATAAACAGAAACAAAATATTGTGCTGAAGCTGTAGCGTCTCCAGACCTGAGATTGGGAACCACTCGTCTGATCTGTACTGAAAAGACCTTGTACACTATGGCAATCTCAAATGGTTCCCTATTTCCTATATAATGCACTACACTACTTCTTCAGGGGTTCTTTACAGTGGTGGTGATAGGAACCAACACAAATATAGCCCTTTTATTTACTATCCAAAACCACCAATGATCCTACACTTCTTCTGAGTTTTTATATGTAATAAGGTTGAAGGTAAAACAGTGGAAAATCTGAAAAAATAAGTTTTGTTTTGGGACGGTTTTGCTGTGCATGTATTCATGGGTTTTATAAATTACGCCCAAGGCCAAAATCTTGTTGCAAAACTACTGTAAAGTGTGAGTCATCAGGCTGAGTATTCATAACCATCAAATGCAACACGTTTCTGAGGGAGCTTTTAGAGGTGGACGTCTGGTTCCTGTCACCTCCACTGTGAACAATTCTGACTCTGTAAGAGTATCAAGAACGGAGCAGTTCACATCAAACCTCTCTGAATGACTGTTTACATCTCAGCCATTTCATTATGCATAAACTTTGGAAAATCGGTGGAGTTTCCCTTTCCCGCTAATTTCGCTTAACGGTAGGCAGCTCGGTAAAGCTAGCAAGCTAGTTAGTTAGTTAACCTACTTCAGTTATTAAAGTACACAGCGAGCCGTTAACCGCCTTATTTAGCTAACTGACAGAAAGATCTACGCACCACTGTGCGCTTCTTCAAGCTTCTGTTGTGTTTTTAGAAGATTAGGGAAGATAGCTCGGTGTGTCAGTTTTATAGTATTCCGCAGAGAAAAACGGCTCATCGGACTGTTGCTAACGGTAACTGAAACATGATGACGTTTTAAAGATGCCGCGAGCGCGTCACGAGAACGATCGCTGATGCATTAACTTAGGTAATAGACCACTGTAGTCGTGCATAATTCTGTAGTCCTCGTTATGCCCATATTAGGAAAAATCGATATAAATATCGCACCCAGTGTTAAATAAAAATGTTCAGAACCCGATACGTTTTGTCCTGGGAACATTTTTCCCCCGAATACCACTGGATCCTCCGAATTACGAGGTCGTGAAGAGCTATAATACTAATATTGATACATGCGAGCTAAAGCTACCGTTACTGCGCATCAATGTGATGTCACTAAGCTACACGAAACTAAGACGGGCTGTGAAGGTGCTCTGACGACTTGTGCTACCTTATCGAAATGTTTTACCGTAGCGCATAATTACAGATATTACTCGTAAATAAAACCTCTGGGTGGGATATTTTGATAGGCTAAAACTCCTCATCAAAAATACTAACCTACCTGTGTTAAAACTACGAGGCTTCTTTTTTTTCGCAGCTTCTTGTTTGAATGTTCCCGTTCTACTTAAATGGTGCAGCAGCTGTGACTAGCCATCACAAACATTAGCAAGCAAGACAAAATACTGACCTGTTAGTTCGGCGAAACAGCAAAAATAATTTAATGTTACTCAGCTGTTAAGCGTTAAAAGTGAAACCTCATCATATCATGCCTTTCAACCCTCAAGTGAAACTCAAGTCCACTTCTTTTCCGCCGGCTGCTTCTTCGAATTTCCCCGTTCCACCTTAAATGGCGCAGCAGTTCAGAACGTGACTGCTGCACCGTTTAAGGTGGAACGGGAAAAGTCGAACAAAAAGCTGGCGAACGTCCTGAGAAAATGTCCTCAGAAAAATGTTACCAGCATTAAAATAATAATTAGAATATTCTGAGAGTCTAAATCAGTTTATCAGTAGTGAGCAGTGATTATTAAGCTGAGTCTGTAACTTACTGGATGAGCCTGAGTGCAGGTATGTTTGTAGATCTTTTCAAATCAAGCTAAAAGGAAAGATCTATCGTGTTTCAGTGAGTATCAGATAAAGAACAGAGAACTGCAGGGAAACCTGCTGATTTTGTTCTCACTTCTTTTCATCTGCCCTCAGTCTGTATGGAAATGTACGCTGCCAAAACCTGCTTAAGGAGGCTGCCAGTCTAATGACGTGAATTCAGTGCGCAGTAGCTTTAGCTCACATGTAGCAATATTCATATTTCAACTCTTTAACGACCTCGTAATTCGGAGGATCCAGTGGTATTCGAGAGAAGAATGTTCCCAGGACAAAACGTATCGGGTTCTGAACATGTTTATTTAACACAGGGTGCGACAGGGGCGATTTTTCAAGAACCCTATTCATTCTGGCCATAGAGAAATGGAGCTCAGACCCGGAGTTCCTAATATGGGCATAAGAACATGGCGCCGACTACAAAATGACGACACGACTGCAGTGGTCTATAGTAACTTTAAGCTTACAGACCATTAACTGGCCACTTTACCAGAAACATCTACCTTGTTCTTTCACTCATTGGCCACTTTATTAATAACACCCTTGTACTTAACTCACTGGCCACTTTATTAGAAATACAGCGGAAGCAGAAGAGTCCATCTTTTTCTGTTTGGGAAATGTGCAATATGGTTTGAAAACTGAGGAGGGCGCCTTTACATACTGCACTAAAGACCAGCTGTTTTAGCTTTTATTCCCTACGGAGCTCTGCAGGGAGAATTCTGCCCCCTAGTTGCGCGCGCCTCTCCGTAATGACGTTACACAGAAGCCTGTCTATAAATAATGTCTAAAATTAAAAGGGGAAAATCAATATCCTTCAACTAGTTAAGCTGCTACACCCCCTCAGCTGGTTGACCAGTATGACCAGACTGACCAAACTTGTGTACCAGTTTAACAAGGTATGTTTGGTCACCCACCTCGATTAATGACCATCAGATATCTTTTACTGCTCCACTGACTATTACACAAGAGTGCAATTAGAATCCACTCCTGTTAACAACAGAATGCTATTTACACCAGATCATAAAAATATACTCAAGCACTGAAATGACAGTAGCTGTAATTGGTTACTTTCCAGCTCCGCTACTACTAGACAATCTTCAGTCTTGGTTCTTGTGAATTGTCATAAAGTTAGACAGTTAAAACTCCTCAGTCTGCTTTGTTCCTGTGTAAATTCTACATTAGCTGAAAGTGAAAATGGTTCCAGCCGAAACCAACAGTAAAGAATAAAAAAGACTGATTTTCAAATTTTTTCAACATTTGTCATGTTATGTCAAAAATTTGAGTTATGTTGGAATAATGCCTGTTTTTTTTGAGATTTTGACTTAATTTCTCAAACTACTTAGCATGTCAGAATAATGAAATTATCTTGGAGTATTGACATACTGAGTTACTAAAGTTTGAGAAAGTAAGTATTTTTTCTGGTTTCTGGAATAAATCAGAACTATAAAACTATAGAAATGAATTTGGAATAATACATTTGACATAATATTGCATCAAAGTAACTTATTTTCTCAATATATGACATCATTAATCAAATTTACAAGAAACATAAGTCATTATTGTGAAATTTCCACAATCTACCTGCAGAAACAGAGAAGATCAACACAGGTGATTTTTTTCTCCTATCTGGTAGAAATGAGGTTCCATACAATGAAGCGTAAGGAGACTTATTTATTTTAAGACTTATTTCTATTTTTATAAGCTGGAAGGAGGGCTGGCGGTTTCTTGGGGAAGAAGCAGTGCAGAACATTTAGGTGGTAGTTGTAGGAGAGCTTTAGTAATCCTTCTGAGGATGACCTTCACATGATGGAGCAGCTCGGACACTTCATGTGAGGTCAGTTGAAGGAGAGACTGATGGAGTGGTGGTGGGAGAATGACGGGAGTTGAAGAAAGAGGCTCTCGTCCTTTTAATCCATTCAGCATAGCTCTTCATTCTAGACAGTTTGTGTACACTGTTGCGCTTATTCTTCATCCAGAAGCTCCACTCTGTTTCAAAACCTTCTAAACACGTCCATGAATCTGTCCACCCAGCTACGGACAGCTCTGCTGAATCTTCACCTGCTTCTCCTCATCCTTTCTCAGATCAGATCTTCTTCTGAGTTCCACCAGCTCTTTCTGCATCCTTCTCACTCTGTCCTCCATCCAGTTCTCCCTTTTCATGTTTGTCATCTCTCTCTTTTTCAGTCTGTCTCTCTCTTTCTCCCTCACCTTCTCTCTCTCTGCAAACTCCATCTTCATCTTCATCTCTCTCTCCAGAAACTCCTGTTCCATCTCTCTCAGCTTTTGCTGCTCTCTTTGTCTTTCTCGCTGCCTCTGACTCTCTCTTGCATTTTCCTTCTTCGCTCTATCCTTCATTGCCTTGTTAGCCATCTTTAGCTTCTCCTTCAGTTGCTCTATTTCTTGGAGAAGCATTTCTTCTCTACACGAGCCCAGCGCTGTCCACTGAAATTCAAATGGTTTCAAGAGAGTAAGTAAACTATGATGTAATTATATGACACAGATTTATAATACGTTCATATAGCCTAAAACAAATTATAAAACATTTATCACCCAAACACAGCATTCTGTTTAACTTAATACTGGATTCAAATTGTAATAGAATCATATTTTGTTGGTTTTAGTGTAAAAAGTGGTTGTTATGGGGCAAACAGGTGCCATTACATGGTTGCCAAGGGCAACAGGGCAATCATTAAATTGGAGCGCTTTATACAGACAAAACGGGAGGTTAAAAACAACGATATTAAGAATATTTTGAAAGTGTGACCCTTTGTTGGAGTGTAGTAGACGGTTCAAGGTCACATTAGTGGTCAGGAGGTGTGGACTTCATCTATTACATTAATACTTCTTAAAAAACTTGCAACATGTAGATAAAATAGCACATAGTTAATGGCCACTTCATAGTTAGAATCTTTTTCAATGCACATTTTGTATTAGACATTCTGTAGCCTTTCATCAATGACCAATGACGCCAGAGCTTCTCATAGTTGAAAATTACTTGGGTGTTGGACCACTCAACCTAGAATGGTCCACTACCTAAATAGTGCCTGGTCAGCAGTGATCCTCTGGTGGTCAGTAGGATGGACGGGGTACAGAAGAGCTGATGAACCGGACACATCAAAGAGAGAAACTAACTTAATCAGATTTCTTTACAGTGGTAAGAGGAGCCAGGGTTTGCCAAATTAGCCATTTTATTTTCTATCCAAAATGACCATGTGTCTTCTGAGTTGTATACATCATGTTGATGATGGCAAAATGGTTCTAAATCTGAAAAAAATAAGTATTTTGCTCTGCAAGTACCTCTCTGCCATGAATGTATTTTTAAAATTCTCTCAAAACTTCTGTGACACAATGTCTCAGACATCAGACAGCATATTAATAACACTGTAATTTTATGTAATAACTTTCGTTGAGGGAGCTTTTAGAGGCACTAAATGCAGACATCTGGCTCCATTCATCACCACTGTGAACTGTTCAGACTTAGTAAGTTTCTCCTCAATGCAGCACTTCACATAAAATCTCTCTGAATGACTTCACATATAGATATCTCTCTATACGGCTCTGCCGCAGACGTCATCGGCGTATATGAGTTGCCATTTCAAACTCCTATAACTCGAATTCAAAAGCGCTCAAAAACAGCATTGGTGTTAAAATGTCTTATGCTGTTCAGTGTTCAGAAAATGATTGCATTCTTTTACATTAAAAATGTTTAAGCATTTATAAACTATGATTTTACTGAAATGCTTCTTCTTAACCCATTCATTTTGGACTCACTCGGGAGCGCCCTCTAGTGTTTGAGAAACCCGGAAGACATCATAGCTTGGTAATTATCCTCTCTACGAGTTCTCTGACACAATCATGACCATCATCATGACTGTCAACATGCTAAGTAACTCACTGCTCACCTGCTCAGAAATCTCTGTTTTTCTTAACTAGCTTTTTCATACTTCGGTTCTCTTTTTCATTCACATATGAAAATTGTGAAAACAGTGATAAACTCAGTGGAGCTCTGTCTGTCTGTCTGCCTGCTGTGTTAGCCGGTACCACACTGCTGTGCTTCATTTGATAATCTTTTGAGGCTGATGCTCCCTGTTGGAATTTCCATTCCACCTTAAATAGTTCAGCAGTTACACGTTGGTGCCCGAACAGGCGTCTGAATGTAAGTGCTAAGCTACATCATTTAAGGTGGAACGGGAAAAAGCATAAGAAGCTAACTTCAGCTTCATCTAATCTCTCTCCACGAGTTACAGTTAGTAAACCGGGGCTGTACAACTTCAGGTGGGACTGGTTTAACCGCTAAATTACTACATATAAACACTTGGATGTAACGTTTATAGTTTGGTTATAGTTTAGAGTTTCCGCTCGGAGTTCGCCATTTTCAAATCTTGCACTGCTGTCAGGCGTATCGTAGCAACGCTGTCAGCGCTTCTCATTGGTCGAGAGTCACACTCTCTGTTTGGGTCCTGAACATAACATGACAGACAGGCTGAGGGAGAGCAGCAGGGTTTCCTTCTGTCTCATGCAAACCGCCCTGTCTTAACAGCATATTAACTTCAAAGTTGAGCATACTTTTTATGAATATCAATTATATAATTATTGATAGTAATTATAATAATCATAGTGAAATAACAATAATCTGTGACATGCTGCCACACATTTTGCAGCGAGAGAAGTTGTGTGTCTTTCACCAAGGAAAACTAGTAATTTTTAAACTGTGTTAAAAATACTAATTCAAGATTTGGGACAATCTTTTTAAATTCTTTAGTAAAATCTTCTCGTGTTAATATGGATTTTTGGCAGTATAGGAAGAAGTGCAGCTCTGTCTTGACCTCACCGCTCTCACAGTGACCACACAGTCTTCTCTGTCTGGGCAGCCAGGATTTTTTTTAAATATCTGCCCATTTCTATGGCCAGACTGAGGTCACAGAGCCTGTACTTGGTCAGGGACTGTCTCTGCTGAAGATCTCTGATGGTGAAGAGGTCATCTGTACTAATTTATAGTCTCTGATTAAGGCCTGATAGAGCTGTAGTTTATACTGAGGATTATCTGGTGGGGTAACTACTTAAACCATAGCTATTTTCCACAAGTGATGCACACTTATCAAAGTAGAGATGACACAATGCCACTTTTTCTTTACCAATACTGACACTAAAGCCTTCAGCATTGGTTAATATTGATACTTGTCCGATATTTCTTCTTTAAGAACTTGTAAGCTATAAAATGAGCTATTTTTACTGAAATGCTAGATTTAAGATGATGGTTTTTTCTCATGTTTTGACAGAGTTTTGACATTTATGGCTTGAACTGAAGGCCAAGTTCTAACAGTGACGGTTCCCCACTAGCATTAAGTAATGTATATGAAACGCCCTACTGGCCTCAGCTCATTGTTCCATAAAACATGCCTACTGCTTTATTTTCCTCTGAAACGACACTCATTCAGAATACGGACGCAGTGTTAGGTAATAGAATCAGGTAAACAGATCGAATTCTGTTTTTCCCAGCGGGGCATTAATCCCATAATTCCTTGCTGACATTTTACCTGCCTCTCAACACTGAATATTACACATGGACTGCCATCACACCCAGATAGGAAACTCTTCTTGTTCCACCAGAGCCACGTATGCATATGATCTGATGTCCTTTCATTACTGTTGATGAAGTGGTGACACCATTTCAAGGTGCACAACGGAAAGCGTAAATGTTGACTGTAAATCCAAACATTTAAAAAACTTAAACACTTTTTACATGTTGATCCATTCCTCTATTTGAGAACAAACTGATGAAATAAATACCAGTTTTAAAAGAAGGGAACACTTATTTGTTAAAAAAAAGTGGCATTTAAGATTTAAACTCAGGTGTTTGATGTTACATTCAAGCTTTCTCTAATGTGTTCTCAGGGGAATGGCTCAGCTAAATGCATTATGTAAAACCTAAACATTTAGATTTACATTGTTGTCAATGTACAAGCAGAACAGAGGTGTCTGTAGATGAACAGTACTAGTTGATGTTTGAAGATGTAGAAAAAAGGGGATCTTCACAAACCTTCTTCTTCCAGTAGCAACACCTTTACTTCCACAAACATTTTATGCCAAACTTTGGGCATCCCTGACAAAATTACATATTTTGTGATACACTTTTTGAAGTGAAAAGTAATAAACATTTTCTTTCCTGCAAATGTTAATGCAGAGTTTTAACATTTATTTTTAAATGTTTACATTTTTATATGAATAAAAAATAGATATGAGTCTTTCTAGATTTGCTTTAAGAATTTTCACCTTATCTTACTTGCAGAACACTTGTAGTCATACTTCTAGTATTCTTTTGCCATTTGTTAATATCTACCCACAGATTTTCAGTGATGTTCATGGTGGATTTTGAGGTTATGTTTTGGATCATCTGGATCTTTTCTGTGACTTTGTCACATTTGCTTCCAGAATTTGCTGACATTTAGTGGAATCCATTCTTCCATCTACCCCTGTAATATTTCCTGAGCTACTGCTACCGCACAACCCCCCAAAACACAAAGATCCACCCCCCATATTAGCACTGTGTTTTGCTGCTCCTTTTTTCTCCAAACATAACTTTGGTTATTGTGGCCAGGGAGTTCCATTTTTACTTCATCAGTCCAGAACACTTGTTTCCAAAATGCCTCTGGCTTTCCTCAGATGTTGACTTTTGTGATGAGGTTGCAGGTAAGGTTTCCTTTTATGTACTGTTCCATGCAGATCATGTTTGTGCAAGAAATTCTGCACAGCAGAACAGTGTCAGCACTCCTCTCTCAGCTAAACCTTCCTGCAGATCCTTTGCTGGAAGACTTCGGGAGCTTTGACACATAAGAAAAAAAAAAAAAAAATATATATATATATATACCGATCAGGCATTACCTTATGACCAACTCCTTGTTTTTACGCTCATTGTCCCCCTTTTACCCTGTTCTTCAGTGGTCAGGTCCCCCATGGAACCTCACAGAGCAGATACTTTTTGGGTGGTGGATCATTCTCAGCACTGCAGTAACACTGACGTGGTGGTGGTGTGTTAGTGTGTGTTGCGCTGGTCTGAGTGGATCAGACACAGCAGTGCTGCTGGAGTTTTTAAACACCTCAGTGTCACTGCTGGACCGAGAGTAGTCCACCAACCAAAAATACCCAGCCAACAGCGTCCTGTGGGCAGCGTCCTGTGACCACTGATGAAGGACTAGAGGATGACCAACAGAAACTGTACAGCAGCAGATGAGCTATCATATCTGACTTTACATCTACAAGGTGGACTGACAAAGTAGGAGTGTCTAATATAGCGGACAGTTAGTGGACACAGTGTTTAAAAACTCCAGCAGCACTGCTGTGTCTGATCCACTTGTACCAGCGCAACACACACTAACATGCCACCACCACGTCAGTATTACTGCAGTGCTGAGAATGATCCACCACCCAAATAGTACCTGCTCTGTGAGGGTCCCTGGGGGACCTGACCACTGAAGAACAGGGTAAAAGGGGGCTAAAGTATGCAGAGAAACAGATGGACTACAGTCTGTAATTGTAGAACTACAAAGTGCACCTATATAGTAAGTGGAGCTGATAAAATGTATATAAAAATGTAATGTAAAAATGTGGACATGTCAAAACTAAAAAAAGGACAAAAATGGAGATACAAGGTTTTGTTCTGACAGCAGTGATATAGATATATATCACTATAATAGATATAGATGAAGTACATATATATACAGTACATGTACCACAGCCATTACAAGGTGGCAGCACTCTTCAGAACAGGTACAGCTGTACTGTGTCTTGTTCATGCCTGTTTAGTATGAGAAAAACAAGCCAAGTTCATTTTTCCAGTGCCAGCGTCATTCCTCCTCAGGTTTTGGAAACCGTTGTACGCAAAATGTCTCAAAGCACATTAGGATATACCAATTAAATATATATAAGAATGCATATAAATAAATCTGACAGTAGCGTGGAAAGTATTGTGTTTCTCACGTAGATGCATTTAAACAAACGCTGCTCAGATATAAATATCAGCACACCAGAGCATGAGACACAATCACTCCCAAGCTTTCTACTGAGAGACTGAGAGCAAATCTGGCTAAAGGCAAAATGGCTAAAGGTAAGACTTTTACTTTTAGGTGGTGTTACATTACAAATGTAGCATTTTAGTTACGCTGCTAAGAGCAATGTGAGAAAGGCTAATCCTGCTTCTTTTTTATGGTTTATAAGGGACACTGTTTTTATGATGAAGATTTGTGAATGACTTCATTCCACTTATAGGTTAGATCTGCTTAGTTTAAAAGGGCATACTAAAAATTTTTCTTTTATTTTTTTCCAGAGGTCATAATTCTTTTATTCATTAGCATTTTTCAACTTCTTTTAAAATAGGATGTTACTGCATCTTTAAAACTGATATACAGTCAAATACAACAGTTTGAACACTCCTGGTCAAATGACATGTTTTATTGATTTGTGAAAGTAAATTAACATATCCTCTGCAGGAAACAAACTTAATATGGCATTTTCTGAAAAATGTGGTGCTTTATTCATTAGCTGTGTTTAACATATTGGCGAAAAAAACCTAACAAAAATTGGGCCATAACTTTTGCAAAGGCTGCATTTTATGTTTTTCCCAAATATGTTAAATTCAGCAAATAAACAGTAATTGTGCATTAAAATGTGCAGAAGTGTTCTCTGTAGAGGATGTGTTTAACTTATTTACACTTAGAGAATCAACAAATGTCTTTTGACCAAGGGTGCCCATACTTTTGGACATGGCTGTATCATCACTTGTATCTCCAGAATCATAACTTTTCAGGAGAAGGAAAAAACATTTGTAACTTTTAATGTAAGTTCATGTAACAAGATGTTTTGCCAAATAATTTTGGGCCATTTCTGTTGGTCCATTTATTAGAACATTTTTTAATTGTGAAGGGCAGCTGGCATTTTCAGCTGAAAAAAAAAACATCAAAATTGCAGCCACAAGATTTTGTTTATAACAAACACTATGTAAATAGTCTCTGCATTGCACTGTGCCTGGTTTAACAGACAGTGCAGGCTGAAGGAGGCCTTATAACTTCACCCTTGAATGGGCTGCTGTAGGCTGAAGAGGCAGACACATGTAAATGCATTTGTATGTCAAAAAACATTCAGACCAGTCAATATTTGCAACTTAGATGAACTTTAATAATGTTTACATACCACATCAAAGTCTTTTATTTCAAAAAGTGAGAAAAAGGGGCTTTTCTGTGATGTGGACCCTTTAAATTATCCATCCATCCATCCATCATCTAAACCGCTTATCCTTCTGGGTCACGGTGGGGTGCTGGAGCCTATCCCTGCTGTCATTGGGCGGAAGGCAGGATACACCCTGGACAGGTCGCCAGTCCATTGCAGGGCAGACAGACAGACATACACACACACTCACACCTAGGGGTAATTTAGCGTGTCCAATCAGCCTGACTGCATGTTTTTGGACTGTGGGAGTAAACCGGAATACCCGGAGGAAACCCACGCAGACACGGGGAGAACATGCAAACTTCACACAGAAATGACCCGGGTCGCCCGGCCGGGAATCGAACCCAGGCCATTCTTGTTGTGAGGCGACAGCGCTACCCACTGTGCCACCATGCCGCCCAGCTCTTTAAATTAGTAATGTCAAATAAAATCTTCAAGAGTTTCACTTTATGCTGCATATTTCTGTACACAGTCTGCCCATGTTTAGTCTTAATCAACTCAAATAAGCATTTTACTTTAAATTTATCTCTATAAAACTGGAGTAAATGGCCAATGAAGAATCTTTCATGATTCCAGTCCAAAGACAGGAACCTGCATTAAAAGTGTATGTATGTTAAAGATGCTTTTTCTCATTTTAAAGGATTGGTGCTGCTCTCTGTTGTGGTGGCAAGTGTGTTCATTAGCCAGGGCTCAACCTCTGAGAATCAACGGCTCTTCAACAATGCAGTCATCCGTGTGCAACACCTTCACCAGCTGGCTGCGAAGATGATCACCGATTTTGTAAAATTCCTTTAAACTATCATTTAGTTTAGAATCACCGATTTAACTCTGCAGTGTAGATCTCTTCTATTTGAGTTATTTGTTTAAAGAAATACTCCATCATTTTTCAACCTTACCTCTGTTCGCCACATCTGTTACCACTACAGGTGTTTCTAGACTGCCACTTGTTTTAGGGCACAGCCTAACCTCTTTGCTTGTCAGTTGTAGTGACAGAACAGTCTGCATTAAAAACAAACAGCTGCATTTTTTGACTGACTATTATATAATATTAATGATGTATTAAATTCAGTTACACTTCCTAAGATGCTAACTTAACTAATGACTTTGGTTTAGTGCTCTAATATGCATTGTTGGTAGGCTACAAGTGATTAGCCTTATGCTGGCATTAGCAACTCCGCTTTGAGAACAGCTGGCATAGAGACTCACCTCATGGAAACTAACAACGTTCAAAGAAAAGATGCTGAGGCCTTATGGGAAATGTAGTGAATAATTGTTTGTGTCATGTAGTTTCACCCAACAATCTAGATTAAAACAGGAAACCTTATAGCTTACATGTTGACCTTAAACTGTGAAAACAGTGGGGCATGACAGCATTTTACTGGGCCACACCAATTCACTACAGACACTACATTTCCCAGAGTACCCTTTTTTCCCTTTTAAATGCTTCTTCTGTTCTGTTTTTAAGTACAAGTAAATTATTATCCGTGGCAACTGATGGTTCAAAATAGATGCAAAAGACAGAGATTAGACTGAAAACGGTGGAGAATTCCTTTAAAAAGGGGACCAATAAGAACCCACTGTTGTCACAAAGAAGCACAGTTAAGTTCATTTTAATCAGGTACAACTTAATAAAATAACTGTTTTGCTTATTGTGTTGCCATTCTGAAGGAGGAAAGTCTTTTACCTGAGGAACGCAGACAGCTGAGCAAGATTTTCCCCCTGTCCTTCTGCAATTCTGACTCCATTGAAGCCCCCACTGGCAAGGACGAGACCCAGAAGAGCTCTGTAAGTTCCTATATGCCATTATTATTCTAGAACAGCAAGTTTCTGATATTAATAGTAGCGACTTAGTGGACAAACTTTGCAGTTTTACTAATATTTCCTGGACATTGTCAACTTTTTTATTTTCCAGGTGTTTTGATGACTAGAAAATGTGTCTATAATGTTCTAGGTTTTCCAGAACATGTGAGAACCTTGTATTAATAGTGTAATAATATAAATAGGGTTGGCTTCCCAGACAGGGATTACATCTAGTTTTGTACTACATTTTCCTTTCAGTAGATAATCTCCACGCGTAATGATTTGCAGTCCAGGACTAGGCTTAATCCCTGTTTTAAAAAAAGGCCCAGAATGCCTACATAAAACATGCAGATTTTGATCCAAGCCTTACATATCACATTTTATATAAGGTGCTGAAATTGCTGCACATCTCATACCGCCTGATCGAGTCTTGGGAGTACCCCAGCAGGATCCTCGGAAACCCCAACCAGATTACAGAGAAGCTGGCTGACCTGAAAGTGGGCATTAGTGTGCTTATCAAGGTCAGTGGAAAAATAGAGTGAAATGCTGTAACTTATTAACCCTAATCATTCAGAAAAAATACTACAGCCTGCTGTTAACTTTAGATATCTGCTCTTTGTCACTGTGATAAACTCTATAGGGATGTCTGGATGGCCAACCCAACATGGACGACAATGAGTCTCTGCCCCTACCATTCGAAGACTTCTACCAGACCTTGGGTGATGGCAACCTCAGAAAGAGCTTCCGTCTGCTGGCCTGCTTCAAGAAGGACATGCACAAAGTGGAGACCTATCTGAGGGTGGCCAACTGTAGGAGGTCCCTTGATTCCAACTGCACCCTGTAGGGGACAGCAAAGCACAATTAGCCACAGCCTGTGATCTGCTTGCCCTTTTGTGCTGATCTTGGACACGTTTTCCATCTTCAAATTCTCTCCCTACCTTTTCAAAGAGGAACACAAAATCGGCTCTCGGACCAGCTGCAAAAGCCAGTTAACCACCACTGTGATCAGGCATGGCTAAATGTACTCGCCACTTTCTCAAAACTTCTGTTTTTATTCTGCTTGCCAAAGAGAACTCATCCATTCATAAGTATAGTAGATTGATGAATGTCACTTCTTTGTCTCCGCAGCTGTAAGGTTGAAAGTGAGACATATTTCAAAGTGGTGCTATGCAATAAATATGGCTTTATTTTGAAAAAAGTGGAAATAAGAGATATATTTACTGGCCTAAATTTTTACATTTTGGTAAAATGAGTTATTAATGATTGTAAAGACAAAATGATAGTTATAAAAATGAAACAATCAAATTAACTTTTGGATGGATGAGTAAGCTCCTGGATAAATGATCGTGAGACATACTCAAAATTTATTTTCATATCAGAGCCTATATTTGTAACTCATTAGTCATCTCCGTCTATTCTTATGTATACTGCTTTGTGGTGTTGTTCAAATAAAGCTGTTCTCTGCAGTATGATCTTATTGTTTGTGACATTTATACTCGGGCCTGTGGCAAAATACATGGTTAGTGGGGTTTCAGATTCTAGAGAGAACATCAAACTGTTTGACAGTTTTGGATGGTACCTATAGGTACCATTTATTAGTGAGGAAAGGAATGCACATTTTCCTCACTTCCATTTTAATCCTCATCGATCAGTTCCTATCACAATTCTCTTTTTGTGGTTTAATTTCACTATTTTGTTGGTTCTCCACCTGGACTGGTTTACAACTCTTCATTTCTGACCAAAAGGGTCCCAAAAAGAGACTAACAATTGTCAGCTCCTGTAATGGTAGGTGCTGCATGTTTCACTGCATGTGTGTAGTTTGTAATAAGTTCCCTAAGGAGTTTTTTGATACATTTCACTCATATGCTAACTATTTTTTGGTGGGCAGGCCTTCTCTTACTTATCTCAAAGTATAACCCACAGGTGGAGGATATATGTAACTTTTGGGGTGAGAACAATGAATGTATTGAACACCTGCTCTCCAACTATACCCATTCTAAGAACGTTTGGAATGAGACAAAGAATACTGGACAAATAAATGAGCATTATATTAAGGATAGAAACTTTAGTTATTTTGTTTTATTACAAAGACTGCAATAAGGATCCCTGCTATTTAATTAATCAGTTCATTTTTCTTGGTTAATATTTTATCCATAAAATGAACTTTACAAATAGAAACCCACATTACAACTCATTTAAAGGTGACTTTTACAACTACATCACCTCAGTTCAATATATATATTGTAAAAAGCAGCTAAACTGATGAACACATTGACAACATTTAAATTCTTTTAAAGATATATTGTATTTACCTCATGCAAGATGTCTGTATGTGTATATATATTGTTACCTTCTTATCTTATGTCCTGGCAATACTTGTGTTTTATGGTCTAAAGCACTATCAAACGAATATGGATCAATAAAGAAAGAAAAATAAGATGTCATTTATGATCAATAATCAATGTTAAGGAAAAAAAAGACATGTTCACGATTCCGCGCATGCGCCTTTTCTTACGTATGTGTGACGTATCTGTTCCGAATTCGCGCGGGAAATCCCAGTTTGTTTACGGAAGTTTCTCAGCGGATACGGTTCCTGTACTTTTTGTATCACTGCCTAGGACGCTAAAACTAGCCTGCAGAAAAATGTAACTGGTGTTATACCGGTTATTACCATGGCGCGGCACTTCGGCCGTATTTTCGGTGATTCACCTAGAAGCAGAGCTCTTATTCTGTTAGTAAAATCTTAAGAAAAGCAAGTGTGCATAGGCTGCAGTGCCCTCGATTAATGTGACAGGCACTGCGATTCAATGGACATCGCAGTAGACATCGTTGAATTCAGGGTGCCAGTTGAAAACAACAAAACTATTTTTATCTGGGACATACAAGCATCGTTTTCGGAAGCGTATATTTATGTAAGTAAATAGCCGGAGTCACTGAACTCATGAACTCAAACCTATGTTTACGAGGCTTCCTATTCGCTAGCTTCTAACCGGAAACTTCTGTTCCACCTTAAAAGCTGCAGCATTTACATTCTGGGGCCTGTACGTTTAAGGTGGAACGGGAATTCGAATAAGGAGCTGAGGAACAAGACGCTAACTTAAGTTTCGTTCTCTTGTTTCCAGCTAACGACGTGGTTCCTGCTAATATCAAAGTGTTCAGTTACTAAAGCAAGGGCTGGGCGGCATGGCAAAAATACAATATCACGATATTGGATTTATGCCACGATTCGTATTCATAGCGATTTTTTCTGAGGTTTGATAAGCCAATCACAATGCACTGGCAGTACCCCTTTAAAACATATCAAAAATATGAGTGCAGTTATTTTTTATTCAGCATCTCACATGTTGCACTGCACTAAAGCCAGTAAAGCTTGACTAATTGTGTTCTCTTTTTAGTGAAACATGCATTGTGTGTTATTTAATGGCTGAAAATGTCCACGACCTGCTCAAAATACTGAATGTTTTATTTGTTATATTATGTATATGATATTCTGATGACATTTATATTAAATGATAAAATGTCAAATTGTCCACCCCTATGCATACTCCTCCAAGGACAGCAGTAGGACAAATGTGAACACATCCAAGCTAATTATGCACGTTGTGGTAAAAAGAAGCACTAATTTAACAGAAGGTAGTTTTAAATTGCACGAGCCTCTAGTTTTACTTAAAGGTTCATATGACAAAACCAAGCCTTCAATGCAAAAGCTTACTTTTCTCTTGCACTATCCTTCACCTTTGCTAGGAGGCGCTATGGAGTGTGTACTCAGCATTTGGAGCTCTCTACCTGGTGAAGGTGTGTCCCAATGCTGCAGTGGCTGTGCCGGGTTTTTATGCAATGGTCAAGTTTTACTCCTTTGCCCACGCATCAAAAGCCCAGAAAGCCACTGACAAACAGTGTCTCTTCCAGAACTCTCCCCTCAAAGTAATGTGCTGCTTCCTTTCTTTTTATTTCCTATATGTTTTTATCAGGTTTGTCAGGTAGTCCACAAACATCAGTTTAGCCAATTTGTTGTCTGTTACTTCCAAGGCAGATATTGTGGAACATTTCTTACATGTCTTTTTTTTGGGTGAATGCAATTAGGATATTTCGCTAAAAGTACTCATCTGGGATATTATTTCTGTTTGTGCAGTTCGGTTCCTTGGTCTGTTCTGTTCTATACACAGTACAGAACAGTGTGCAAAAGTCAGAGACAACCCTTCGTTTATTTAATTTCTAGTTAAAATAACCATTAAGGACAATTTTTTTTTTTTTTGGGAGATTCTCAGAGGACATTAGATATGAGATAATCTACTTGCATAAGAAAAAGGAAAGTCAAAGGTAAATAAGTGGAAAAACAGGACTTTCCACAACTGAGGTTTAACAAAAATGATTAAAAGATACTAAGACAATGGGACCCCTGACAACTGTGCAAGACCTGGTAGACCACCAAAACTGTTACCATCAAATAAACACTACTTAAGGCTCTTATTGCTTGAGAGAGAGGAGAAAATCAAGCTCCACTCTTTTTAAAAAACCCACAGGTGTTTCTGTCCATCCTTCCACTGTGAGAAGACAAGGATAAATAGATCTGTAGCTGTGAAGAAGCTGTTGCGTAGAAAAGGAAACAGACAAAAAAAGAAGACAATTTGACTAGAAGGCTGAAATTGGACATCTGAGATGTGGAGTCAGGTTTTATGGACTGATGGGTCTAATTTGTAACTGATATTACATGAATTGTGAGAAGCAGAAAACGAAACAAAGTTCTAAGATTGAACTTTGCAGAGGTAGAAATATATTCTTGCAGACTTTTTGAAAAACTGAATCCAGGTCTCCTGAAAAATGGGATCTGCAACAAAGTCAAAGAAATAAATTAATTTGCAAATAATATTCTGTATGTTTTTGTTTGTTTCCTGATGCTGAAAAATGAATAATGCACTTAATTGCTGTTTTTCTGGAAGTTAAATAAATGAAAATGTGGTCTCTGACTTTTGCACAGTACTATAGGTGTGTAAATTATATCATATAAATAAAATGTCAGAATATTGAGAGATCAGTTTCAGCTTTCATAGTTGTATCTTTCCATATTCCAACTCAAACACTGAACATTTTAAAACAATGCACTCTTACTTTTTCTCCGTACAGGTGAGGTTGAGCACAAAACAAAACCCAACCTTCCTATCTGGATCCCAATCTCTCAGTCATGCTAAGTGCCAAGACTTGGCTAATCACTACTTGGGCTTCAATGGCTGGTCAACTCGCATTATTACTGTAAGTACCTGCGTTTCTGTTTCCATTTCATACAGCATATGTATATACACAATGCAGTTTTATATACAACAATTCAGTTAAAATCTTTCCAAACTACACACAGCCTTTAACTTCAAGTCTCATTGTGGAATATGTTCTTTATTTCATCTTTGGACTGCCATTCTTCTGGTAGATATTCCAAGGAATATGCATCATATTCTTCTTTCATTGAAAATGAAAGGCAAAAAGGGTGGTTTTATTTGATTCTAGCTTAGTGACGAATACTTGCCCTATAACTGAGGCTTATCCTGTGCCGTCCCATCTTTCTCCAGCTAAAGGACATCTCAAAGTGTGCGGATGTCGGCTGGAGCTTTGACTCAGCCAGTCAGGGAGAGCTGTTGAAATACGGCTGCATTGTGGAACTGACTATCCCCCAGCATGGAGTGACATGTCGCGGGGTTGGTGTCGCTGAAGATGTTGTAGATCTGGAGAAAGGTGAGGTGATCATTGAAAGAAATAAGCGTATTGTAAGGTAAAGGATCATTTTATACACATTACAGCTCTGGTGGATAATCAATAAGATGCTGCTGCTATTTGTTAGTAAAATGTGAAGAAAATATTGCATGTGTTTTGTTTTCAGGGCCAGAAGACAAACTCTGGAAAATTAGCAAGCTAAAGAAATGGGCCAAAGACAAGGCAGTAGTTGGAGCCTTTGAGAAAGTCTTACTTATAGTTTTTGGTAGGTATTACATTAACGCTTATAATAATTTTGTTCATGGTGTTTATTTTTAGACATTAGATATTACAAACTTCAATTCCAAAAAAGTTGAAAAAGTATGTGAGATGCAAATAAAAACAGAAAGCAGTGATTTGTAAATCCTTTTTGACCTGTATTTAAATGGAAGCAGTACAAAGACTAGATATTTAATGTTTTACCCTAGCTACTTTGTTTTTTTATAAATACATGCTCCATCTGAAATTGATGCCTAAAACATGTTTGAAAAAGAATAGGAATATTGTGAAATGTTCCACATTATATAGGCGATGCAGACATGCTTGAGTATGAAAGGAGCATCCAGGAAAGGCTTCATCCTTTCTGAAGCCTTGTCGCATTGAAGCGCTTGTCACATTGCCAAAAATACATCAGTGAATAATCTAACAAACCGACATGCTTCTGTGTCAGGCTCCAGTCCTCGTGGCAAAATCACCCCTACATACAATTTAGAGGGACTTTACATTGTTGCATTTCTGCACCTTTATAGTACACAATTCCTATCATTTAGCTTTGCTTTGGACAGTATTAAAGACTAAATGTTCTGCCCTTCAGGCAACGGAAAAGTAGCAGTGGAATGTAGATTTGACAGAGAGGAAGTTCTGCCAGATGACAATGTCAAGGGAGCCATTCAGGTAAATGCATGTGTTTATTTGTTCACAAAAATCTTGCAAGAATGCCAACTACAGTTTTGTAGATTTAACAAAACCATTGTTTATATGTGTAGATTCAAAAAGACAATGGTAAGTAGTAAAAACCTGAAGCAGTGTTATGGAAATTCCTTTACGCCATCACATGAAAATCTGCTTGATCACCTGTAATAATCAAAAGCCCATCGAAAAAATAAACCTCTTTTCGTACTAATGGTTCATAACCCTTCATTGCTATGTAGGCCTGCAATTAATACAGAGGTTGTCGTCCCTTTTTAACTTCTTTATTGTGGTTTCTCTTAGAGGGCTGATAATATGAGAAGCTTCTATCTCTCTACCATCTACAGGTGAATGACATCTCCTGGAGTGAATTTGAACCTGATGGTGGAGAGGAGGAAGATTTGCCCTGGGACTTCAGTATGGACCTCTCCCATTAGCCTTCAGCTACTATAGTTCCAGTTGTGCTTTAGGTTAAATCTACGCTCTTCACCTTCTCCCAGAGGAAGAGCATCATGGACCAAATATGAACCACTACAAGAGTAGCTGGACAATCAGTGTATTTGATTTCTTTACATTTCTTTAGGTGAGCAGTAAACCAAAATCTTTCAGTTTGTTGTGTCCTTTTAGAGACATCTGTAAAAAATCCTCAGTAACTGACTGACAAATATATTTGTTGTAAATTTTAGTGAACTCAGTTTGGTAGAGGCAGCCCACTATTCCTGATAAGTACCAGCAGGTGTCAGTCTTTACCATTTCATGGAAACTATATCTTATTTTTCATCTGTACCTCATTTATCTTCAAATAAATGGTGCAGGTAATACATTTTCTGGGATGGAAATTCTTAAGTAACTGTTTTTTGTTATTGTACTCAAGTATTATTTTTACTTTATTCAATTATTGACAGTAGTCAATAATACTCAAATACTTCTGCTCTTGCTTAAATACATTTCCATGAGAAAAAAAAAAAAACAATCTCTGCTCCTAATTTTTTTCATCTAAACCTAAAAGTACTCATTGCAAAAAAAAAAAAATGAAAACAATTACTTGATGTTTTTCACTCAAGTACATCAAGTACATTTTTGCTCCATGCTTCCACTTTTAGTTGCAGTTTTTTCAGTACCCATACAGTTTCTCTGTACTTTTTCCATTCCTATGAATTTCCATTGCCTAGGGGTCACTTTATTTAAAATAAAATAGGGACTAAGGGGTCAATTTGGATTGGATAGGTCAACACAACATAATTTTTTTATCAAGACATAATATACATACATACATACATACATACAAGTCAGGGGCAATGATCCCAATTGAAAAAACACACACACACAAATTAAAACCTGTTAATGTAATAGTACAGCCACACATAAGCTTAAGGTCAACATGCCCAATCCCAATCGCCCGCTAGAGGGGTATAAAGCCCCCGAGCATTGGGCTATGGAGCAGTGGAACCGTGTTCTCTTGAGTGATGAAGCTCCATCCAATAGTTTTGGAATTAACTGGAGTGGACTTTGTGATCCAGAATTAATTATCCAACACCCACCTGACCTCACTAATGCTCTTCTGGCTGCATGCAATCAAATCCTCACCGCAATGTTCCAACACTTAGTGTAAAGCCTTTTCTTAAGAGTAGAGACTAACTGCAGCAAAGGGGGGACAAACTTTCTATGAATACCCTTTATTTCAGACATTCGATGAGTGTTTACATCCTTAAGTTTCATTGTATTACGCTGGATGACTGTTAGTCTGATAAAGGAGTTCTCATGGTGAAGGAATTTCTTTCATGCTGTTTTCTACCGTTTTCTTAAAGTGAATCTGCTCATCTCAATTTGGCTGTGTTTGTTTTAGTGACGGAGAATAATAAGGTGACTGTACATAGCAGTGAGTGAGCAGTTAGCAATTTAGTCACATGATAAATTAGAGTCTGATTGAGTGCTGATATTCGGATTTACCCAGGGGGCATTAAGAGGAGAAGTACTACTCTCTGTGTCATACACAGGTGTGTGTGCGTCAGTCTTGGCTGGTAGTCACTCTTTCACGTGTTAACCGTTGACATGGTTTTCGCTTTTTCAGTTCCCCCTCACACCACAATTCACGGGTACCACTTTTAGCTCAAGGGAAATAAAGAGAACATGTTATTTCTCCCTCTCTCTCTCTCTCTCTCTCACTACTATTTTTTATCAGTCAGACTTGCTCTGCCTGTTCTATCACTTTCATGCGAAAATGGTGGTCTTGGCCTAACACCTGACCTCAAGGGGGAAGATATTCATCATAGCGTCTTGACAGATTTTAGCTGGGGTGCGTATCCAGTTATACACATGCTGTGTGTCTGATGGGTACTTTTACTGCTTTTAATTTCCAATCGAAGTGGAGTTCAAGTCATTCATTTTATAAAATATAAAATATAAAATTAGCAGAAATTCACAGAGAAGCCTCAACGCTATATATGATATCAATTTTCAGTATTAGGCCTGTCCATCTGTTACCTTTATTACAGCTTGCATTCTTTTTGGGAGGTTTGTTTTCAGTTTTTCAAAGAATTCTGTAGAGAGACTGTTTTCCGCACCTCCAAAGTTCAGTCTTAGAAGTTGGTTGCATTCTCTTTTTCTCACAATCCAAGTAATCCCAAACACACTGAATGATGCTGAGGTCTGGACTGTTGTTCTGAGAACACCGGCAAACTTTGCCTGATTTTAAATTAAATTATAACATAAGAAATAGTAATGTACTGAATAACTTGTACCTAATGGCCATTTTGACAGGAAGTTAAATGAATAAAGGGTAGTCTCCGACTTTGATCTCCGACTTTTAGTCTCTCAGCTCTCACAAGAGTAAAGTATGGTGTTCCACAGGGCTCTGTCTTAGGACCCATATTATTTACCTTATATATGCTACCACTGGGTACCATCATTAGAAAACATGGCATCAGTTTCCACTGCTATGCCGATGATACACAATTGTATATTTCAGCTAAACCAGAGGACAAAATTGAACTCAAGATAGAGGACTGTGTAAAAGACATTAAAGACTGGATGTCAAGTAACTTCCTCTTACTAAACACAGACAAAACAGAAGTTCTTCTTCTTGGTCCAAAAGCTGCTAGGAATAATCTGCCTATGTTAATCTCAATAGTTTCTCAATTACACCAGGCACATCTGTAAAAAGCCTTGGTGTAACGATCGATCCCGATCCGGCCTTTGATGAGCATATTACCAATATTACCAGAACAGCTTTCCTCCACCTTTGTAACATCGCTAAATTAAGAAATGCACTGTCGCTACAGGATGCAGAAACGTTAGTTCACGCCTTTATCACGTCCAGGTTAGATTACTGTAACGCTCTGCTTTCTGGTTGTTCCGCACAAAACCTTAACAAGCTTCAGTTAGTCCAGAACGCTGCAGCCAGAGTTCTCACCAAAAGGTGCTGCTCATTATTAGTACCCAGAATAAATAAAGTTACGTCAGGGGGAAGAGCCTTTTCATACAACGCCCCCCAGCTTTGGAATAACCTACCAGTCAGTGTTCGGGACTCAGACACAGCCTCCATCTTTAAGTCTAGGCGAGAAACTTACCTGTTTAGTTGAGCCTTTGGTTAATTTGTTTTCCTGTTAGAATAAGGCACAGATCTGTCCTATATAAATAAATTTGACTTGACTTGACGCAGCACTGTATTTAAACAAGACAAAAATGCTTGGTCTAGACAGGAACGATCCAGTCTGTAATTTGCTGACAACATTGAAAGTCCCAGTGTTGAAATATAAGCATCAGCTGAAAAATATGTCTGTGATTAAAAATAGAGTTCTTGACGTCACACCAACAGGCCTCAAGATGCTCTGAGAGGAGATGTTTTGATTTAGAGTTGTGTTAGCTATTAGCCCCGGGGGTAAACCAAAACTAAGTGAGTCGTTCGCTGTTACTCATGCGTGCTTGTATTCCTTAGAATCCAGTGATTTTATTATGTAAGTACATGGGTGTATCATAGCTCTGTGTATAACTGGCTCTTGGAAAGCTCATAATGTCCTGAGGATTTACCAAAGCTCACCTTGACTGACTGTTCAAACCCGACTCTAAAGGGAAGCATGTGACCTTATGTGAACCATAGAATGTTAAGATGCAGCCTACATAGTACATAGTGAGGTGCATTAAATAATACTTTTAATAATTTGGAATATGTTTAAATTCTAATTCAACACATTTGCAGAGGAAGCAGTTTGGATCAGCTAAAGGTTTTACATTTGCTTTTTTATCTACAATTAGGAGCTGCTAAACTGATATATACAATGACAATATCAACATATGGTAAACTGTCTGACTATGGCTAAACAATAGAAATTTATACGAAATGAACTGAACTGAAATGTATAGTTAGTTTAAAGGAATGGTTTGGTGAAATATCTACAATTTATTCCAGATGGTATTGATCAGTCAAGACATGTTTGGTGTCCACATTTTGCTCACTTAGTTTAAAATTGAAGCTGTAAATCTGTTGTTACTAACATGCACTAGAAGCCAATAGTCACCCAAATCATCTCCCCCCAAAACCTCTCTCGGCCTGCACTTTTGTGCACTTTTGTAGTTCACAGTAAGTCCTACTGTACACTAAAACACACTGAAGATTCTGCACGGCCTTGGTGCAGACTTGGATGCAGGTTAAACAGGTGGAAAGAAGCTTAAGGCATGTGTTTACTATTTACTTCAGGGGTCTGTTCGCAATGTTAGCCTTGTAGCTCCAGTGCTAATCTAAAACTTTGGACACCAAACATCTTGGCTAATATATTACATCTAGACCTTCAATGTTGTGACCTTAGGATCCCCCAGGCATATCACTGATTTGCTCAAATACATCACCAACACACTTGATTTCACTTAATGAAGCACTGATTTATCAAGCCAGGTACTGGATGATAACAATATACTTGGCTGCCATAAGGAGAGGTTTGGAAATGGCTAAGTGAACACATTAACAGACATAAAGTCAGTACTGTGTTAATGTAGTATGTATTACAGTATGTAGTAATGTAAAATTAGTGATATTCTGAGCAAATAAACGTTTACTTCCCAGATAAACAGCTTTTTAAATAATTTCTCAGTTGTCTAGAATTTTTGCACAGTATTGTATATCTTACAGAGCATGATGATGAATAGTTAAATGATACAATGTGTGAAAAATGATGTGACAATGTTCAAAAAGTGGCAAAAAAGCAGCCTATGGTTATAATAAGTGGGCTACCGAAGTAGTGCTGGGCTTATTAAACATCAGACAGACTATGCTGTCATTCTCTGCTTAATTTTACTGACTCAAATTATAGGGATACTATACCTCAGCTTTCAATGTAGGTTGAATGAGTGTTGCTCATAATGAATGACTCATCGAAAGAACTTAAGTGAGTTTAAAGGTTTTCTCCGCCCCCGATCATTTTTCCTCAGGAGAGAGGTCAAAACATGGCTCTCCAGCGTGTTATCTGGCATAGCACCCTTCTTTGTATAGTACAGGTCTGCTCCATGCCTACAAAGTGCAAGCTCCAACGGAGACTCGTGGAGACCTGTTACCATCTCCTGGAGACCATGGTAAGCTAAGGTTAGTTAAGGCATATGCTGGTTGTTGTTGGATTTCCAACACTTATATGTCTCATTTCATTTTTATGTAGGGGGGTACATTTCCTTTGCAGTGCCTCGAGGACAATGTTTTGGTCACTTTTCCCACGGGTGTGTTCAAATCCAGCACCAGGCAACAGGTAAGATATCTGCCCCCAGTGAAAGCTTTTCACTAAGTTATAATGTAACAAACTTAACCAAATTCCACAGATTTTTCAAAATTTCTGCATAATTCAAGCATTGAGATGTAAATAGTCAGTGGGTTGATGTTAAATTGTTCATTGTCACACTTAAAAATGATGGTTCTTCAAGGGTTCTTTAGTAAACAAAATGGTTCTACATAGAACCATGAACACTCAAAGAACACTTTGCATGATTAAAGGATTCTTTGCATTGTTAAAGGGTTCTTCAGATTAATGGAGACTGTGCTGTAGATGGTTCTACATAGACCCACTTTGAAAATGGTTTTATATGGCACCAAAAAGGGTTCTACTATTGATACAAGCTATTGACTTTTTTCGGACTCTTTTTAGTTAAATTGACATCTGCAGTGCTGAATATGAAGAGGTGTTTATTCAAGTCCAGTTGGGCACAAAATGACTTTTTGTTGTGCTATTTTTTTAAACCGATACTAAGACCTGCAAACACATCAATCACTGCAGGTATCAACATAGAGATTTTGGATAAGGATATACAAGCGACCAAGGCTTGTCTAGACATGCATGCCCAGGCAGGTCTCCAATATCTAGTCTGTCTTAAAGTGGCTCAGGCACAAAAACTGCTGCCACTAATGCATTTTTGATCTGTTTTGATATGTGTTTTGCATTATTGATGCAAAAAAAGCATCACTGTTAGAGCTAGGCGTTCAATCTGAGCCATAAATGTCAAAACTCGGTCAAAGCATCTGGGGGAAAAACACGTCTACAATAATGCTAACTTCTGCTAGCAGAAGCTATGAATTTAACTTTTTTGCTTCCATCCAAACTTAAGAATGAAACAACAGCAGTGCTGTAATATCTGTAGAGGTTTAATACAAGCATGTTTCTACTGAATAAACAAAGATTTACAGACATGTAGTTTTAGTTCCCAAAAACCATTAGGCCTTCACTAAAGGCCCAGCAGGCCCTGAGGGTTCCCCTCTGTAATTTATGTATCAGTCTGTCCATTTATGTGTCTATTTATTTGTGTCTGTCCTAATCTTTTGTTAGTCCCTTCTTTGGTGTATAAGCTTGCTCCAGCAACTTATGTCATTTACTATTAATTGTGTTATCATTATTTCCAAAAAACAGACCACTGCCACTGAAAAGTCCATTTACACGACACTGAAGTACATTGACTCCATGTTTGACACTGACAGAGTTCCTGACCAGTGGGCTGCCCAGGAGAAACTGGACCATTTTCAGCACATCATTTTCCGCCTGATTGAGGAGAACAGATGTGTAAGGAGAAATTATAAATTGCCCCTTTTGTTGTCTGAAGTCTGTAGTCCAGTATCTCTAATTCTCACATCTACTAATTTAGCCTCCTGCTATATTTCCTCACTACAAGCCACTATAAACTACTGATGCTTTTGTTTCTCAATTTCAGATCATGGGCAAAACCCAGGAGTCACTGGATGATTTTATTAGCAGAGAGGCTTCCCTCAGAGCATATTTTGATAAAATAGCAACAGTTTTAAAAGAAAAGGTAGGGACTTCAGGACTGGAGAATACTCGATTAATTGTTCTTTGCTTCAAGTATTACTGAAACTGAATAGCCTAGTTGTACCTGTGCTGAAGGTAGACAAATATTTGAAGACTCCTGTTCGAAGTTTTAATTTTATAAGTGAAAATAAGTACACATATCCTCTAAGAACAAACCTAAAAATGACTTTTTCTGCAAATTTTAGTGTACAGTTTCTATTTATTTTTCAAATTTACATATTGGGAAAAATAAGACCATCAAATATTTTTTTCAACAATATTTTTAATTCAACGGGTAAACAGTAATTGTACATTGTGTTAATGTATTTACAACAAAACAATTTGACCAGGGGTGTATGACTGTGTAACTTTGAAAGTGTTTTCTATCAGCTGTCACTACGTTTTCCTTTTGTGAAAAATGACTGAAAGCAATGAGAATGTTAACACATTTTCAAAAGGACTCTTCTGCTTTGTTAAAAAAGTGACAATGAAGACTATCAGTCTGAGTTTTGTTAAAACTGTTCCAGCAATTGAGAAAAACTGTACTAGAATGTCCACTCTTCACGACGTATTTCACATCTTCAAGATGCATATGATGTCAGTTTTACATTGCCATATCACAATGTCATGATGCATCCTTTGCACTCGTTGCACTCAATAGTCACAGCATCACACACCATAAAACAAAGATATTTTTCATATATCCTGGTTTTAATGTTATGGCTGATCGGTATAAGCCACATGTAAAGCAGCTCAGTTTGGTTCACTGGTGTTACTCTGTTGTTTCTCTTCAGGGTTTCCAGTACTGTGCGTGGGAGTTTGTGCGGAACGAGATTCTGCGTGCTCTGCAGTTCATACTGAAAGAAGACTTCCACAGCATGTGGCCCAGACGAGACCCAGGAACGAAGCACGAGTCTTTAAAATGATCATCATGATGTTTAGGTTTATTTATTTGTGTAGTGTTTTTCATCTGTTTAATTAAAAATAACTCTAAATACAATGTATTTCCAAGTGTTCTGTTTGTTTATGTTTCAAAACAATTGACATTTAGTTCGATAAGCAGGTTAAACCAAATGAGCCTAATTTAAAGGATACGCCACCAGAGGCCTGCATTACTGCGATTGTATCGGCCTTGAGTGGCTGCCTTTATAAAACGACGGACAACGTAAAATGTGGTAGCATGTTTGGGGAATGTGTTAAGGGATTGTTCTGCTCTTCTTGGAAGAACGTTACAGGGAGCCGCCATTTTTCGAAGTACACTATATTGCCAGAAGTATTCGGTCGTCTGCCTTCACACGCATATGAACTTGAGTGACATCCCATTCTTAATCCGTAGGGTTTAATATGATGTTGGCCCACCCTTTGCAGCTATAACAGCTTCAACTCTTCTGGGAAGGCTTTCCACAAGGTTTAGGAGTGTGTTTATGGGAATTTTTGACCATTCTTCCAGAAGCGCATTTATGAGGTCAGACACTGATGTTGGACGAGAAGGCCTGGCTCGCAGTCTCCGCTCTAATTCATCCCAAAGTGCTTAACACCACTGCATTCGATGCTTTGAATTGCGCTTGGTGATGTAAGGCTTGGATGCAGCTGCTCGGCCATGGAAACCCATTCCATGAAGCTCTCTATGCTGTTCTTGAGCTAATTTGAAGGCCACGTGAAGTTTGGAAGTCTGTAGCGATTGACTCTGCAGAAAGTTGGCGACCTCTGCGCATTAAGCGCCTCGGCATCCGCTGACCCCGCTCTGTCATTTTACGTGGCCTACCACTTCCTGGCTGAGTTGCTGTCGTTCCCATTCGCTTCCACTTTGCTATAATACCACTGACAGTTGACTGTGGAATATTTAGTAGCGAGGAAATTTCACTACTGGACTTGCACAGGTGGCATCTTATCACGGTACCATGCTGGAATTCACTGAGCTCCAGAGAGCGACCCATTCTTTCACAAATGTTTGTAGAAGCAGTCTGCATGCCTAGGCGCTTGGTTTTATACAGCTGTGGATATGGAAGTGATTGGAACACCTAAATTCAATGATTTGGATGGGTGAGTGAATACTTTTGGCAATACAGTGTATATGCTTCTATACGGGAAGAACTTGGAGCGGAGCGGTACGGACGTACAGCGGGCTTTTCCCCTTTTGAGGGAGGGCCTAGACCCTAGCAATGCTGGAGTTAGCCTGAAGCCTGGCTTGTTTGTGTAACCCCTTTTTAGCCTATTAATGAACTAAAGCAGCAACACTGCAGGCTAGATGCAAATGCTGAAGTTGCAAAAAGGCAATTTTATTACAACTTTAGTACAACCAGGTTTGTCAAGGAGGTGGAAGGTGTATGACAGCATACACAGGAGGCAGGAGTAGTGTTGTAAACAAAAAGTCACTTTACTGAACAGTGATAAATAAAAAACATACAAATCACAAAATGAAAAGATATTTAACAATTAAACCACTTTCCCACTTCTGTCCCTGAGTTCAACTTGATCCTCTTAAGCGCTTAAATTAGAATGTGGTTCTATTTGTGTTCTAGTTTAATGGGTTTAAGGTTTAGTTATCTTTGATTTAGTTAAGGCTTAAGACTTTAGATTTAGCGCTGAATTATCTGTTTAGTTTAGCCGGGTTATTGTTATTTAGGATAAATTGTTACTTTGGTATGAAGCTTAGCTAGAATTATTTCTCTATTTTAACTTGATATAGTTTAGACCGATTTCAACCCTTTGTTTTCACCCTATCAACTCAAATAACACTGTTTATCAACAGGAAAAAATAAACAACCAAAAATACAAATAAATAACAAAACAAGTAGCAGGAATACCCGTGCTTGTTCACAAAAGTAAAGAGAATACAGAGTCTTTTAGTCTTGTGTTTTGTTAGCTCACCAGTCCGCAGTGAATATGAATCTCAAAGAAAACCGTTCTATTTGTGGGTCGCTCGCCATCAATTTCTCGGGAGATCCAAGCAGGCTCTGACTGCCAGGTTCTGATGATCCTCAAAAAAACCCTGACCCCTGGAATGCTCTAGAATCTCTGCTGGACTGCCTCTAACCAGTAATGGCATTTATCGTTTTGTTACAGCTAATTTTTGGGTCTCTTTTTGCAAGGACACCTAACTTTTATTGACTTTTATTGTTTCTTTAGAGCCACTTCTCCAGTTTTCTCAGCGTTTGTTCTCCAAGCTCCAGCTGCGTCTCGTCTCCTCTCCAGCACGAGAGAAAAAGAAAAAGGGAAAGGGAGGCGGGACAACTGAATCCTCAATTCTGATTCGCTACTGCTAGCAGAACAGCCGTTTGCTCCAATAAGAAAGCTGAGTTGTACTAATCACAGTCTCTCAGCAGCCGCTGGGCGGGATTAAGCTGAACTCTCCAATATGATTGGTTGCTACTGGCAAAGCAGCGCTCAGCAAATTAACCCTTCGCTTGCCAGAAGGTTTTAAGTGTAAACTATGTTAACCACATGAAATGCGGGTTATATTTGCATGGCGGGGCTGTAGCCAACACAGCTCCAATAAAGCATAAAACGTGTAAATAGTTGTGTATCCCTCTTTCATAGTAGTAGTAAACGCTATAATGTGATTAAACACACAAGTATTCAGTAAATAATTTGCGTTATTATTCATAATAATCGACATAAACAAGAATTCCACCAAGAAATGTAGTTCCATTAGAGTATGACGTGGTTGCCAATCATGGCCTGTTGAATGCAGAGAAGACGTTCGGTCGCCCATCGCTTTATACTGCGGTCTTTTCATGAACGTTTTATCTTTTGGTCTTACAACAGTGAAAATTTCATATTGAGCACTGATTAGTACAGAAACCTTCAGTTTATAAGTAAGTTTTGATCACCAGATTACCACCGCGACGACAGTGCGATTCCCAGTCTTATTTAGCACAGCGAGTACATTTAATATACATTCATATGCTGCCAGATGCCTGAGACTTTGTTTTACAGTAGGTTTGAGATAAGACTGGCCTAAAACTTTTTTTCTTTCAATCCAGCCATGATGGAGAGGTTAGTAGTGCATAGTGCCCAAAGGATATACTTTTATTTAAATCTGACACTATTTTATTAACATTATATATAAAAAATATGCACATAGCTGGTTGTTATTGGATACTAAATTAATTGGTATATTTGTGTTCTGGTCACCGACATTGTAAAAAAAGTATCAGTAAAAGTATGTTTCTCTACAATGCACAATTTCACATCAAATCACCCTGAATGACTCAACAGTTGAATTATGAAGAAAATTTGAAAAATTGGTGGAATTCCCTGTTAAAAGCACAATAATGGAAACAGCCTGTTTAAGGCTAAGGGATAAACAGAGGTTGGAAAATGGTCACCTAAAATGAATTAAGACCATATTTGATACATGAAAGCTCAAAATGTTATAAGTGGACCTCAAAATACAGTGAAAGTGAAAGATACAGGCCCTTCAATAATTGAATAATTCCTTTAATCCTTGCAAAACGACCCATGATTCCTTTTGAGCACACTGTGCCCAGTAGTATGAATCACACACGTTCTGTCAAACGAGTGATTTATGACCCCCCACCCTGAGTGATTTATGACCCATGATTTATGACCCCCTGTGACAGGTCAGTTTTGATTGACAGGTCAGTTTTGATTGACAAGTCAGCAGGGTTTTTACGACACCCACACACCCCAAGATTTATGACACCTGAGTGTGTGTGTGTGCGTGTGTGCGGCTTGTATATAGTATTTAAGCAGTCACCCCACCGGTGGTTTTGTATGTTTTTTTTGTTGCGAAATGTCTACTGCTAGCGTAAATCAGACTTTTCTACAGTTACACCAACTGTTAGTGCTAGTGGTAGTGCAAACAATTTGGTTTTTGCGCCAAGGAAGAAACGATATGGCAATGCATTTGGTTGCAGGCCTCGCGAGCACTTCAAGGGTGTTAAGATTAACCTATTTGATTCTCTGGCTTATGACGTATGTGGGGAGGGTCAAACAGAATCGCCGCCTTCCCACGGTGTTTGTTAAAAGGGAACCCCAGCCATTCAAAAGGCATACAACGTCAAGACAGGTCTATCACTTAAGCCGACATGTTTGAGGATTTTCTTCCAGCAGACCATCCCGACAACCATGGGCCTCAGTGATATAGAAATTATTAAGTGCCGGACTTCGATCATGCACCACTCGACACAGGTCGTGGCGTCATGAACTACAGCCATGATGAATCGGCCGCGATTAATACAGTGTCAGACAACAGGCTGGATCAATACGGTGACAATCTTGGAAGTATGAACATGACATACCTTTTGGAACCGTTGGAAGGGTTGGTGTCTAGACATCAGACGTTGCCTGCAGGTAATGAAGATGGTGAAACACTCGTCGAAGCTCCTGAATGCAAAACTATATCTGATCCAACTGATGATGTGGATGGTCAAGTATGCACTATAGCGTTAAAACTGATAAAGTCTGCTGTCGTTGTAATCCTACAACACATCATAAACAACAAACTGAAGGAAACCTGTTTCGGTTGTGAAGTGGAACACCCCAGTCAACTTCGACATTCATGCCAGTTTGAGCCGGATATCTTCTTTTTTGAAAAATACTATAAAGATATAACACAGACATTGTTCACACCCGAGTTAAAACATCCCATAGTGGGGCTTCTAAAGTGTTTTGGAATACATCTGCCTTTTCAAAAAATTCAAGGATGTGCTGAAACAGTTGTTTGTGAATTACGGAGCCAGCCATATATCGTGGAAAAGCTACAGGAAATAAGAGAAAACCTGGTTGATCAAACATCCGAACAGTTTGTCGCTGACGCTGTTGACTGTTGGAAAACAGGTGCAAAGACTTGCAGTACTGTTTAAGGCAAATGGGGAATGTTTGTGGATTCCAGGGTCTGTCAGATCATGTGTTGAAACACTGTGTGAACTATGAATTGATAAATTTGTTGTATAAATGTATCGACGATTGTGTGGATGATTTTAAACTCGCAGTTATGTATAGATTCTAACGAACCAACCTATGTGACTATCAGTAAGATTTTATCTCTTATGCCTAAGAGTAACAATACAGTAAAAATGAGTCATGCTTTGCCTGTGTACATACATATTAGATGTTTGTGTGATAAAACTGTCAACAAAGAAACCAATTAATGTTTGTAAAGTGATTGAAACATTTGTTGAATATTTGGTTGAGAGAAATCTAGATGTGTGTTTGACATTTCTAGATTTCATTGATTCGTTGTGAGTTGTGAATAAAACAGTAAATCAAACAAAAATTGTGTCATTATTTTCAATGACAGCATCTATCAACATGTCAGATCTTATGAAATCAGTTTATTACACACCTTCTAATTCTGGTTCATTACGTGGTAAAAATCGTTTGAAACAGGCTGTTTTAGAGGATACTGGTGTGCGTCTGTCTGTTGAACAGGTTTCAGATTGGTTAGCTGGGGAGGATGCATACATGCTTCACAAACCCATCCCGCATAATAACAAAAGAAACAGGCTTATAGTATGCAACATTGACTCGCAATTCCAAGCCGATCTTGTTGATATGAATGCATATTCTAAGGAAACGATGGTTCTAAGTATATGTTGACATGTATTGACCTATTTAGCAAATATGCGTGGGTCCGCTTGTTAAAAAATAAGTTGGGTTTGGAAGTCGCTAACGTGTTTGCATCCATGCTAGCCGAGGGTAGAGTGCCTCAAAAGTTGCAGACTTACAGGGGTAAAGAGTTTTTTAACAAACATTTTAAAAACCTGGTATCAAAAAACAAAATTCTGCATTTTTCTACAGGTAGTAAACTAAAGTCTAGCTTCATAGAACGCTTTAACAGAACGCTAAAAGTCGTATGTGGCGATATCTAACAGCTAAAAATTCCAAGAGGTACATTGATGTTGTACAAGCCATAATGTGCGGGTACAACAACTGTTATCATAGGAGTATAAAAATGAAGCCTGTTGATGTAACCAAAGTAAATCAATCTATCGTGTTTAAAATTAGATCGGATCCATCAACACCTGCCTGTTTATAGACTGAAAGATTATGATGGTGATATTATACAAGGTACTTTCTATGAACAAGAGTTGCAAAAAATAAACGTGCCTAGAGATCAAACATTTAAAGTTGAAAAAAATTTAGATAAAGGAAAGCAGAGTAAAAAAACATTGGTTTTAGTGAAATGGTTGGGATGGCTGTCCAAATTCAACAGCTGGGTGCCTGAAAATGACGTAGTCAACGTACAAAAACCTTAAAAGACGTATCACTTTGTGAATGTGTTCATTACCACAAACGACAAACATGGGTGACAACAGTTTTGTATTACATTGCCATGCAATTCATCTAGGTCCGTATACCCTGATAATCAAATTTCTAATTATAGAACAAAACTGGCAAAACTGATCGATTTGAAAGGTGACTGGGAAGTGGGGTTGGTAGAGTTTCAGTACCCACGGACATGGAAAATGTTTGATGAAGCTGATGCTACATTTACAGCAGTTGATAAAAATTTGGGAAAAACAACCCAATTAACGCTAACCACCGGATATTATAACAACATTCCCATGCTGATCGACGAGATTAATTTTCATCTAACATCACATTCAGTATTTCTTGGTTATGACCAAATAAGACCCAAGGTTTATATTAAGATGAGACCTGGTGTAGGATTAATATTTGATGGAAAACTAGCCATTATTTTAGGACTAAAACCAGGGGTGATGCTAGAGTCTGCGGTTGAAACAGGTGAGGGGGATGCCTTTCAAAAACAGTATGCACCACACCCCGTTGACATCTATGGGAGTTTCTACACATTTTATGTTTACACTGACATCATCGATTACCAAACAGTAGGAGACAGCTTTGTACCCCTGTTACGGTGTGTACATATATCAGGGAACAACAATGATGTTGTCACTGTTAGATACAACAAGCCACACTACGTGTCAACAACTAAGACACACATTAACAACATTGCTATAGAAGTGAAAACTGATCAGAACCAGCACATCAATTTTACCCACAGGAAAGTGATTGCAAAACTACACTTTAGGCCAGTAAAACATCCAACGCTATGTCTCTTACTACCAAAATCAAGCAGGTGGTATCATGCCTGGCTATGCAGGCAGCCCTGCAATGTATGGAGCTGGATTTGGTGGGATTTTTAGAAATTTACTCAGAATGGCGATACCATTGTTCAAGAGGGGGTTTAGTATAGTCAAACCACATCTAAAAACAGCTGCTAAAAACATTGTAAGCGATATAGTCAGCAATGGTCTGACACAAGCAATGCGTAACAATCAGGGTCAGGTATGTTGGTGATGGCTTGAAAATCTGTGAAACGACCCCCTGGTAAGAGGCATAGTCAACCTGCTAAGAAAACCAAGTGTGAGTTGAAAAAACACATAGTTTCAAAAAGGAAGAGAAAGGAGAAACCACACGACCATCCTGTAGAAAGACTGTAAATACTATTTTCGGATCATGGCTCTGCTTCACCGCATGTCTGAAGAATGTATTAAATCAGAATTGGACTTGTTTACAGTACCTTTAACTCAAACAGCTATCAAGAAAAACACTTACGTTGAAATTGTTTTCAGCAATATCCGACACGGCTCCTTTGGAGTTTTTCATAGCTGGACATGGTGAAGATTATACAGCTCTGAATAACACATTCTTGTACCTTCATCTTAAAATCATGAAACCTGAAGCGATATAGATGATGGCGCTGCTGTGGGATTGATAAACTACCCTGGAGCTACAATATTTTCACAGGTCGACGTGTCCCTAGGCGACAGACTGATAACACAGAGTTCGAGTATCTACCCATACCACAGTATCATAGAATCTCTAGCCAACTATGGCTGGGATTCCCTGGAAACTGTTTTCTCTGCGGGACTCTTTTATCTGGACACTGCAGGGCATATGGATGAAACAAACCCCGCTAGGAACAACAGCGGCTTGGCGAAGAGGGCTATGTTTACAAATGTGGTTGAACTGTTGAGTCCAATTCATAGTGACATTTTTTCAGGAGAAATTGATGCCTAATGGTGTTGATATAAAAATTCGGATGACACGTAGTAAGCATGAATTCTGCCTAATGAGGAATGACGCGTTAGCTTACAAAGTAAACATCCTCTCAGCATCTTTATTTGTCCAAAAAGTATCGGTATCACCAGCTGTAAGGCTAGGCCATGCCCAGGCATTACTGTCAACAACGGCTAAATACCCAATTGATACAGTGTGTCTAAAAAATTTTTGACACCTGCTGGAGCACACGTTTCTAACCAAGAAAATTTGTTCTTGGGAACGTTACCAAAGTCTATGATAATAGCGATGGTTGACAATGACGCATTCACAGGTGCATACAATAAAAATCCTTTTGCATTCAAACATTATGACTTGGAGTTTCTAGCAGTGTATGTGGATGGACAACAATATCCAGCTAAACCGCATCAACCCGATTTCCATTCTGGTTCTGCCGTACGTGAATTTTATCAGTTAGCTTTGCATCTGGAAGGCATCTGAAAAACCAGGCATCACCTATTGACAGGTCAGATTTCCTACAGGGGTATACGCTGTATGCATTTAATCTTACGCCTGATGAAGAATGCAGTCAACATGTGTCTTTGGTAAAATCGGGTAATATAAGACTGGAGGCACGTTTCAGACAACCCCTTCCATACACCATAAATTTGATTGTGTACGCTGTTTTTCGACAGTATCATTGAAGTGTCTAACCGAAGACAAGTTTTAGTGGATTTCTACTAATGAACACTTTAGAGCTGACTGCCGTCATGGACAAAGTGGCTATTAACACGCATTTTCTTGGTGTGTTAGCATGTGACCAATTACCAGCAAATGTCCTAAGGAAATTACCAACAATGGTCATTATTAATACACATACATCCGATCTTCCTGGAGAACACTGGCTTGCCGTCTACGTAAGTGAAGATTGTGTCGGGTGTTTTTTTGACAGTTTTGGAAATGGACCAGACCATGACATGTTTCAAAAAATGATTAGCGACTTTCTTATAACATCGTGCATAACACAATGGTACTCAACCAGACAAGTACAAGATTTTACATCAACCACTTGTGGACAACACTGTGTGTTTTTTAACGGCACATGGCTAATGGGTGTAATTATGAAGATGTAAGGTCTAAATATAGTTTTGATTTAATAAAAAATGACAGTATGGTTTCAACTTTGGTGAAAAATTTGTATCCGTGTATTTGTAAGAACAGGTTGTTCAAATGTGTGCAGCATGTTCAAACAGGACAAATGTTTAATGTATAATTTGTGTCTCTGTGTAATGTATGGTTGATAAATAAAAACAACCAAACACACAAACCATTTAACTAAGAGTCATTTATTTACAAATGTGTAACACCCGTAAACATTAGATGACAGTTTTCAAACAACGTGAAACAAATATTTACATAGCCATGATAAAAAGAACAATATATATGTATGTACATAAATATACATAACAAAATAAACAAAGCCAACATTAGAAGTCTAACCATTTACCTTTGTCTATAGTGGGTGAGCTAAACATGGGGGTTTCAGCACTGCTAGCGGGTGTTTGTGAAACGCCTTTCACAGGAGTAACATAATCATCAGACTTTTTATTTTTTAACAAAATCATTTTTTGTCTGACATGCTTGTTTGATATGGTAGAACGTGGTATATTTAAAACAGCAAAGGCATCTAGAAACTCAGCCCACCCCAGAGGTCTACGATCGTCGCTAACCCTGTCCAGAATACGTGACCCGGCGATTGGTTGTGCATTTAAAACAAATTCTCCTGATTCATTCCAAGAAGACACGTCTTTTGACTTAGACATTTTATCTAAAACATACTCAACATTCTTCTTGCTTCGAGAGGGTACATTTCTGAGAACATCATTGATAACATCATTTTTGTCATCTGTCTGAACATATGTTTCCTTATTATTAACATTATCTGTCGGTGGTAATGACAGTGTTAAAGTGTTGGTCTCCACATCACCCTGTTTAGCAATGGTTAAAAACAATGGCATACAGCTTGGCCTTCTCATGGGCATCAAGATCATTCCTGCTCAAAATATTTCGTATAGACACGTCCAAGTCATTTTCTACAACTTGTCTGATAGACTCTCGCGGATTATCACTCTTTAACTTATCCAACTGGTGTTGTGGTACCAAAAATATTTTTTCACCATGCTCCATATCTTTCAATTTATTTGGCAGTTATCAAACTTGTTATAAATGGTAGCGCAACACTCAACAATAGAAGAAGAAAACCCCTCCTTTCTGATTAATAGCTTTCTTCTTTCGTGATGCACCAACCTTTTTATCTGCAAAAAAATTTATTTCAGACTTCTTCTTCTTTAACATGCGGTATTGCGTCGGTGTGAGAGGTATAGTCCCAATAAGCACATTGAAATCTATTACACACAGAGTTAAGTTGAGATCATTAGACGCTGTTTGTAAAATAACACGTCTCTGCGCAGGCTTAGCTTTAAATAGAAGTTTAAGAAGTGACAGGTTTTTATATAGTCTGTCTGACATACTGACCTATCTGCGTTTTTTCTGAATGTAAACAACAGGTCTGTTTAAAAGCAGATCCGTTCTGAGATGAAATTCATCAGGAGTCTTTGCTTTATAATCAATCATGACGTAGCCAAATGGATCTGCATGAAAAACTTTGTATTACCAGGGTACATCTGTCTACCCAACACACCGACCTGATTGTTGTCTCTAGGATTTTTAAATAATATGAAGTAATTGGTGTTTAAACTAATGGTCCTACTAGATTTTCCTTGAAAAAACAAATTTTGTATTAGTTAAATGGCACTTAAGTTTCGATGGTGTACGTACTGTGTAAACACCTTTTCTACCTCAGCATTATTGCTAGCATCTTTCATAACATCATCAATAATCAACAAATTATTTCTGTTAAGCGGTAGAAGTGTGTCATCATTTAGTGATGTTGGTATCCCTTGAACAAAATGAATGTTTCTTATTTTTAGCATTTCATCATAAAGTGGCTGCCAGCAAACATAAATGTACACTATGTTTCCAATTTTCTTTGAAATCAACTCATCAGTACGTTCAATCAACTGTTTTACAAAATATGTTTTTCCAGAATTTGATGGACCACTTATTACACATGAAAAAGGATGTTGTAACCTAAAATCAAGCCTGTCAACTTCTAGCACCCCGTGATAGTCATGGACATCTTTAGTACCCATAAGGAAGTGTTAAAAAGTCAGACAACAAGACCCACTTGTTGTATACAACTTTAAAGCGTTTCCCCACTGACTTGTTTTTCAGTGTGAGGTTCTTTTTATTTGTCATGATCCCGTCTGCTCGAGCCAGTATGTGTCGACTACTATCGCAATTGACCATGTAATGATCTACAAGATCAATCAGCCTGTCGAGTCTGATAAGTTTTGAGTTGTCAGAATTCAGGGTGATACCTTTTGCTTTCATGCACGTTTTACCAGTTGCTGTATGATAACCCTATGTTTTAGGCCCTTCCGAGCAGAACTCTGCAATGTAATCGCCACCACCAATCTCGTCTGTCAAATCACCTAAGTAGAGGCCGAGAAGAGATTCCCAGTCACCTTCACGGGAAACAAAAATAACACTGTCAGTGTCGCTATACAACAGTCTGTCGCCTAATCTAGCTGTTGTAAAAGCACCGTGAAATACGTTAATGTCACGAGTTGGACAATAGTCACCATCAGAATAACACCACTGAATCAGCGCCGTAGTGTCCGACACAAATAAAAAGTGTTTAACATCATATCTGTCGCCAAAGATGTGTTGTGAAAACTGTTCAGGGTCTGTCAACAACTCAGACGCTGGCAAGTTTTCCCTCATTGAAAACGATCCCACAAACCGTTTAACAACAATTTGTTAATAGACCTGCATGCTGGGTTAAGACATATCTTGTCAGGATTCAGCTGAAACTTTTCCTTTTCAAAATAATCCCCGATGTATTCTGCCTTCTCTTCTTCTGTGACAGCATGCGCTGGATAACTGCTTGCTTCCTGTTTGTACTGTAAAAATGTCTTGACATACTCACAGAACAATGTCTCTGAACTGTCTAGGAAATGCCACACCTCATGGATTTTAGCAATCACATTCCCTTTCTCAACAGCTTTCCGTAATTTAATACTGACCCATGTCCCTGTGATGGACCTGTCGTCATCATTGTGCATGCACTCTGATTGTTGATTTTGCAGCTCTGCACATGTACAGCAGAGTAGGAATGTTAATTTACCATTACAACGATATGGTAAAACAGGATGTAGAAGTTTTCTAGGTGGATGTACGGCAGGCTTAACAAGTCCATAGTATTCCTCAATGGGTCTGGAATTTTTTTTAATTATTTGAGGGTGTCCTACGGGGTATTTCCTCCTAGCCTGACAAAATGGGTACAAACTGGTGAAGTCCAAATATCTGATTTTCTCTTACAGTTTGTAAGCATTAGTTCTACCCTCAAAGAGCACGTCTCTTGGTTTTAACCTTTCAGGTGCTGTGTACGAAGACATAAATGCTACAACATCCAAATCATTTCTCTTAGCATCGGCCCACTGGCATTCCCACATTATTTCAACCACCAGGCCGTATGCACGAACAAGTGTCTCTACCTTGGCGTCAAACTGTTTTCGCAATTCGCCGTACAACACCTTTGACATAGAATGGGCCTGGTTTGGGTTGTAACGACATTCATGACCATGATGCATGCAGCCATTAAATTCTAACGCTTTTCGTACACCGCCCTTTTCATAATACCCATCCACATAATACGCACCAAACTTCATTTCCCCATGAGTTAGGGCATAATGAACGGCGGCGTCTCTTGTACTCTTAACAAACTCAAGCCATTCAATGGAAACATTTGAGAATGTCTTGTGTTGGTTAATGTACGCGTTGTTGGAAGAAAATGTGTTTTGTACACCGCCATGCAACACGAGGCTAAAGTTGTGTAATTAAACGGGTCCAGCTTTGTACACTGAATGAACTTGTTGTGATATTTAATGCATGCTTCTCGTAGTAAAACAACGTCGTTTCTACCGTAAACAAACAACGAGTCTATGTAGCGCTGTTTGTATGTTTCGTCATACATAGAGATGAGTCTACACCCCATCATTGTGATCTTGACAGCAATCCCCACTTTAGAAAAATATTCCAGCAATAGGAAATTGTCAAAACCAGCTGCATTGTGTGCCAACCATGTGTAACCCTGATACTTGGGCCATCTAAACTCTTTGATGAGTAGTTCTACACAGTCAGACCCTTCTGCTGTGAACTCTCTGCCATCAAATGTAATTGCACAGACAAAATTAGCTTCATGCTTGCCTTTTTCAAATCAGGTTTCAAAGTCAAAAAAGATGTACGAAATGCAAGGCTCCTTTAATTTGATTGGCTTTATGTAGCATTCATGTGTGGAGTCTGATATTAATTCTTCACCACAATGAACACAACGTCCAGAAGCACATCTGTGGGGTTTGGGCTTTGTTGCACTGACATGATAACGCCGCCCACAATTTTACAATACTTTGTTAGATCGCATGAGGATGCTATCACTCCTGTAGTCGGCTGTTCTTTCTGTTTCTTAGAACGGTAAGAACTGCTTACCCCACGTTCGTGTTCCTGATTTGGCCTTAAGCCCTCCCCATCAATGCCTCTCAGTACTTCCAATATTGTACTTAGTCCAGTGTTATTTGGTCTGGGAACCACTGTTTCGTCCACCTTTTCTGAAAAGCTGTTCTCGTTCCAAGTGTCCAACAACTCATCAGACCATCCAGCGATGTCCAGATCAGGATCAACAGCCCTCTGTACACCTTCACCATACACCGGTCGGTCACTGGCGTGCAAATCTACAAAAGTTTAAGAAAAACATTACACACAATGGCTAATGTTGATTTAATACTGTGAATAGACACCACTTATTTTTTTTACCTACAGATTTGTGGTCATCATCAAACCTAAGGCGCTTTCCATGTGAAACCGTCTTGTCATTTGCACTCAGACATTTCCTTGGATGTTTCCCGCGTGAAGCTGGATTATCGTCGGTCACATGGTCCCGTGATGCCTCAGGGCTACTTGTCGAACTGGGCCTAAACGCTGGCGATCTAGACGTGATTTCGTCTACCATGCAGCGTGGTTCACGCCCTGCAGAAGTACTGGGTACAGCATCAAATCCGGGTGGTGTTAAGAGCCCCGTTGTTTCAACCAAATGGGTTAAACCTACTACAGAAAATATTATTAATAGTATTAACCCCTCAACAAGTAACACAGACAAAACTATAACACAACCGCTGACTTACCAAGAGGATTCAGTAATAAAACGTATTTGCAGATTCTGTAACAACGGAAATGTATGCATTATTAAGATGAACATCAACAACTACAAATAATGAAAAAAAATGAATAAAAATGATGACAAAAACTTACAAAGTTAAGACAATCCCTCAATGCTTCTAATAGCAAAGATTGTTTCAAGCTCAGATGCACCTTGACCAAGAAAGTCCTTTAAGCAAAAAGTTGAAACACTGTTTGAAATGCTTGCAAATTTACTTACAAGAAATTTGGATAAAGACTGTAGAACACATACTTACCAAGAACGCAGGCCATGTTGCTTCCAATTGAAAGGTCGTTGGTGAAAATGTGTTACTTTCGGTCAGCTATATACACCATTTTCTCAAGAAACACCCATGCCATAGCATATTGCAATCCTTTGTGTTTGATTGGCCCGTGCTTATATGCATGAATACCGCATCATCACCGCACAATCCCCCCCCCCCCTTAAAATTTAAATCCACAATCTGAAATTAAACCTTTAAAATGCCTTACATTACACATTTTTGAGCTCACCCACTACCAATGTGTCCAGACGGTTAGTCTAACGATACAGGAAACTTACTCACATCAAACAATTTTGTGAAAGCTACCAGACGTGTTTAACACATGGCTAGAGACACACTGTCACACCTTTGATTGTACACATGGCAAGGGGTGGGGGGAGTGACCCCACCAAAGACAGGACGCTGACATCTCAACGCATCCTGTCACAAATCTTTTAGGGGGGTGGTGGTGGTGGGGGTACGGACATCGTGACCTGTCACAAATCTTTTTGGGGGTGGTGGTGGGGGACACAGACATCTTGTCAATCATATTGGCCTGTCAATCATAGGGGTCATAAATCATGGGTCATAAATCACTCAGGGTGGGGGGTCATAAATCGCTCGTTTGACAGAACGTGTATGATTCACACTACTGTGACCGGCAGCCTGTACGGTTTTATGTGGTTAAAAAAAAAAACAGAATTAAACTCAAATGAAACTGAAAATGAATAACTGTTAAAAAAGACCGTCTAAGTTACCAATGCTTTTTATTATTAAGAACTATCACAAAAGACAAAGATCTGTACATTAAATATACTAATTACAGAGCAAAAATAAATATGGGAAATACAAGGAAAATGAGTAAACAACTGAATGAATGAATAAATAAATAAATAAATAAATAAATAAATAAATAGCTCTAGAATTAAGATATGACAAGGCGTCAAAGATGCTTTGAGAAGCTCCTCTTTCCACAGGTTAAACTCTTGTTGGCCAGAAATGTTTTGAGTTCTTGTCCAGAATGAACTGCAGAACAGACAGCAGCTCCCTGCGAACCACTTCCCACCCGCACACACTGAACTCCTGTCAATGTATCACAAACACACAAAGACGTTTTTATTACGTGTCCAGCATCACAGTCATAAATGAATGTTTTAAGTTACAGTAGAGGACAGAGAACGTTCTTCTTCTCCTTTAGAAGCTCTCATACCTTTTCTTTCAAAAGTTTCTCGAGTTTCTCAAAATAGTCTGTAAGTGCAGCGTCTCTCGCAGGAAAATCATCTTCTTCCTTTTGTGTTTTGATGCTCATAATCTGCAACAACAAATCAAATCTACGTTTAACACACTTCATGCAGACATTCATCCTGTTCACCTCTTCACTTCATGTATTTAAAAGCCTCTTTAACTTTCTTACACATTTGCTCTCCTCGACCTGTCGGTCCACGATGATCTGAAACTTTACAAGCTTATCAGCGTCCCAGGACTGTGGAAAACCGTCGTTCTCCATCAGAGAGCTCACCTTCATCAGGGTCTTATAAACAGCCTTTGCAGCCCCCACATCCTGCACAGAGTGATAAACACAGCCTGCTGACCAAAGCGTTGATAAAGTTTGGCCAGACAAACCTTCAAGCTTCTATCCAGAATGAAGTTCTGGAGCAGATCTGATGAGGAAGAACTGACCTGTTTGGAATTGCTGGACAGCAGAGCCCATGTGGGAGATCTTATTTCAACTGGACTGTCGTCCAAACATTGTAAAGGAAATGGGCCAGTCTGTCAGAGGACAAAGAGAGTCAAGAATCAAATGACCATGAAGGAGGACACAAAGAATCTAAAGTGTGTGAGATGAATCTCCTGTCAGCGCTTCTTCGTCTACATACCATGGTCTCCAGCAGGTCGTGTGTTTTTGCCACCAGCGTCCGCTGAAGCTGGCATTTAGTGGGCATTGAGCTGACCTGCGCAATGCAGAGAAGAGTGCTGATCCAAGACAAACGCTGAAATGCCATTCTGATACTGGACTGAAGAGGAGGAGAGAAGAGATCATGGTTAGTTTGTAGATTTGAACATCGCAAGAAGTGAGAAGCTGCAGTCTAATGATAAATGCACGAGCTACCTGCGTTCAGGACTGTTAGGAAGATCTCCAGAATATCTGCTCGCTCTGGGGTCCATGGTGCGGGTTTTGTACTGAGGATCATTGGATGTTTGAAAAGTGAAAGTCACATTTGAAAATAGCAGATAATCTTTTCAGTACGGGAAAGTTGGACATTTTCCTCTTTTACGTCATGTTTCAGTTTTCACTTCCACTTTCTTCTATTGCTGTCATTGATTGTGGAATTTATGGTGGAAACTAAAGCAAAATAACTAAGGAATGTATCTGTCTATCTGTCTATCTATCTATCTATCTATCTATCTGTTATTAAATACTGTTTATTAGATCTCTTTTATGATTCATTCAAACACAATGACACTTTAAAAAAAATGACCAATGCAGATCTTTCATCTTATATTTAATATCTGGTTTTATTAAAATATAAAAAGCACAATTCATCACGCACAAAAAACTTTTTAAAATTCCTTACCAGCAGTTGAAAAATACATACATACATGAATAAATAAATAAGTAAATGAATGAATGAGTTGATATATTTTATTTTTAATATTCTGAGGAAATCTGTTTTTCCGGTGAAGAAGATTTTTCTACTTTTTACTCAGAACATCCTGAAACTTCCTGAGACTCTGGAGAACTTCATTCCTCACCAGCTCCCAGACACACTTGCTGAATCCCTTTACAAACATAAAATCAACATTCATATATTAACCTGTTTGTACAAATATTATGTCCACAATCTGTTTGTGGTGGTTTTAAAGCCTGGGATGGCTTTACACCAGATATGGGAACATTGCTGTGAGGAGCGGATTGCATTTAGCCAGAAGAGCATTTATTATCGAGGTCATGTGCTGATGTTAAATCATTAGTTCAGGATCGCCACTCCAGCTCATACCAAAGGTATCGGATGGAGCTTCTTGACTCCAAAGAACACAGATTCACTGCTCCACAGTCATATGTAGGGGGACTTTATAATCCTTCAGGCGACGCTTGATATTGCGCATGGCGACCTAAGGCTCTTGTGCGGATGAACGTCATTTTCAGTTGGTCAGTGCTTTTCTTAGAATACTAAACAATTTTGTGTGCACAATTGAACGTCAGTCACGGGTGCAGGTAAAAGTAGCTGAATTGATGCATTAGAAGGGCTCACCAAACACATTTGGACATGCAGAGCATCAACCCTGTCCTGTAAAGGGGTTTCATTTAGTTTCTGCCAAAAGCTCTACGATAATCTTACACATAAAATAATAACGACTGCATTAACGTACAGTTCGATTTTAATTTTCCAATAAATCATTTTATTATGCAGAAAAGCTTTAGGTGTTGCATCATGATAGAAATAGAATGACATCATCACTGGCGTCACTTTCCCTTTCACTCGTAGGTTTTAGTTTGGTGTTGGTAATTCCCTTTACCTCTTAAGAATGAATATTCGGTTTAATTCGAATTACAACGTCTTACTTTTAACCAAAGGAAAGTGAAATGGAGTCAGCAGTAAGGCTGGTTTTATTTGTGGTCTTTCTCCGGATAGTCGACTTTCTCTGATCGATTTCTCATGACGTCACATCAAAAACGATCAAACCTATATTTTCCCACTTCTGTTAAGAAACCAATTAAACATATTACAATATTACTTCAACATTAACATATTACTTCATGTTCTTCCAAGTGTGGGATCGGTAGTCCAAAAATATGTTAAAATGTACAGTTTTTTTGTTTTAAAAACATAAAAATGAGGCTGGCCTCATTGAGTGCTTAGCACTTAACGGAATGTATGAAGACATTTTAGCTGCGTTTAAATTTGAACGTAATGTTTCCTAAACTTTTGAAAATTTCAGCAAATAAATGTTGCAGTTTATTGTATTAAATCTTTATTATAATCGGTTCAGTTCTACATGTTTTTATTTCAGCTCTCCTGAGCTTGATGTTTTATTAAATCTCTTTCATGAATGAAAAAAAAAAGAACTTTTATAAATGAGCAAGGCAGATCTTTCAACATATATTTAATATCTGGTTTTATTACAGTATAAAAAGCATAATTCATCACACAAAAACTTGTAACAAATTCGTTACCAGCAAAAGGAAATAAATAAATAAATAAATAAATAAATAAATAAATAAATAAATAAATTCTAATACTATTTTTAAATTTTAATATTCTGAGGGAATCTGTAGTTTTTCCGGTGATGAAGATTTTTTCTACTTTTTACTCAGAACATCCTGAAACTTCCTGAGACTCTGGAGAACTTCATTCCTCACCAGCTCCCAGACACACTCGCTGAATCCCTTTACAAACATAAGATCAACATTCATATATTAACCTGTTTGTACAAATATTATGTCCACAATCCGTTTGTGGTGGATTTATTTCTAATAATAATAACTTTATTTAATTGACTGCAGTTCAGTTTAGTTCATTTCAGGTTACTGACCTTCACTCTCAGCTTCTCCTCCAGCTCTTCAAAATAGGACTTCAGTTGACCAATGCTGCCTGCAGAGGGACTGCCCACTGCACTCTGGGATGCATCTTCTCCAACCTTGAAAGATTTAATGGACAGTGTTTTTATGGATATTAATGTAGCATGTTGATTATTGACTGAACTGATTTCCAGAAACAATCGCACTCCGACATATTTAACGTACACATTTCTGCAGATTCTCCACTTGTCTAGAAGAGATGATGTTCTTGAAGAGTCCGAGTGTTTCTCGGTCCCACGTGACAGATGTTTGGTCGTTCTTGAAGATTCTATCAACACCGCTCAGAGTTTCAAGAGCAACAACAGCCAGATCTTCATTCTGCACAACAGCGACAATTACACTCGTTTACTGTTTGACTTTTTTTCATGTGAAATTTTTCTTCTCGTTTTCTGACTTTGATATTTACCTGTGCATTTAAGAACACGTCATCTGGGAGCGCGCGCCATCCTTCCTCCAAACACTTCAACGGCATCGGAGCCCCCTGCAAATGAGAGTGAAAGACACTCAGAGGACTTTCACTAAAATGCAGGATTTGTAATGTTTCTCAGAATGTAAAGGTTCCTCACCATCTCCTCCAGCAGCCTGATGCTCTCCTCATTCAGATCTCTCAGTCTGAACTGCGTCCAGGTACATGGGATCACTGCAGCATCAGCCACATGCAGCACCACAAGGACGATGCTCAGCACCTTCAGAGCGTCCATCACTCAACTAGTAGACAATAGAGTTTATGGAGAATTAGCAAACAGTGAGAATGAAGAGTGGCACCAGTCTGTCTCTTTTTATTGGAGTTCTTGTGCGGTTTGTGGGTTCAGTTGCCCTCACGTCTCAAAACTACAGAGGAACCCGGGGGAATTACTTATCTGTGGTCCAGAATCAAAACTAGTATTTCATTCTTTATGTTTCTGACTGCTCTGTGTGGCGTTAATATTAGTATTAACGTTATTATTATTACTAGTATAGGTGTCTTTGTGCTGGACATCACTTGTGTATCAATAAACGTGTGTAAGGGACATCATCTGGTTCAACTCACGGGATTTTCACTAGATATGTAAATATGTATTTATTGCATCACTGGCTTAATTTGCTCTTTCATTAATGTCATTCATGGTCGTTCTTCTAGCGCTGCCTGCATGTATTAGAGTGTTTATATTAGCATTACTGCATGACTTGCTTTTTTGAATGACTCGTTTTAGCACTGAGGATGTTTGAGGGGCGCTGTTTCAGTGTCACATGAAGTCCATTGGAAATGTAATCTATTCAAAGCTGATAAAGTGTCTGATCTCCCTGAAATTAAAGTAAACCTAGATTTATTTAAAAACAAACCCCGTTCAAGTGCCGACACTTGCACGGGCTCCAGGTATTGCATCATGATTTAAATATGAGTTACGTAACTGACCTGACTTTCCCTTTCATTCATCAGTTCATTTTTGCTGAAGACTCGGTAAATCCCCTGTTCTCTTCAGAGGGACTTGAAGCCCTTTTTACGTTTATCGAGTGGAAACAGAAATCAATTCAATGCTTCCACAGAAAGAAAGCACCGCGATTTTCAATATGAAAGTGTTAATATTTTACTCACAGCCAATCAGAGGATCCACAGCTCTTGTGACGTCATTGATGGATCAGAAAATAATGACTGAGCACGCAGGCTACTGTAGTGCCCAATAATAACCGGGAACTGCCCAATCAGCTAATAATCAGGTCAACGTATTTTTTTTAAATAAACAGCTGAAATGCGTTGAGTTCTCTGAACGGGACTCAAACGGAGTTTAAAAGATCTCCTGATTCACATTTTATTAAAGCATCTCAGTGAAGTCAAGAAACCCTTTAAGCCGAGTTTATGAAAACGTTTGTGAAAAGGAGCACAGTCCTTCTAAGATAAAACGGCATTTGTTTTCTTTTTATCGGATTAATACTAACATTTTTAATTACTGAGATTCGCGATATTTTACTGTCGTTTCACACAGGTCGATACTGTATTCATTATTTTGTTATGAAAGCAACTCACCTGAAGATTTGTTTAATGAACCAGCATATCGCTATGAGGTTGATGTTGATCTGTGTTCCACAGCATTATGGGATATACAGCAGTCAAATGGCGTTACCTTTATAATAAAAACATGTTTTTAACCCGATGAATCCGATTTTGGTGTTTTAAAGACGTCAAAGTTTTCTGCTGGAATTTTTCAGATTGTTTCAATGCTAGAACACTGAGGTACACTCTCAGAAGTAAAGGTAGTAAACTGTCACTGGGGCAGTACTACAGGCACTGATTTGATATTTTCTAAGTAATAACTGTGAAAATGCTGTAGATTTACAGTACTTATTTTAGGGTAATCACTGGTTTGTTATTTTACAGGATCATACACTGTTAGAAATAAAGGTTCTGTGCAGGTACATTTTTCATTCATAAAGGTGCAAACAATGTAAATGTTCCCTCAAAGGTACAACACTGGTTTTAAGGTCCATTTGTGAAACTTAAATAAGTTTTTCCAGGTGAAAAGTACATAATTGTACCTTTTCATAACCTAATGTTTCACAAACAAACAACAAAATAAAAAGCCTGGAGATGAGACGGGGTGTGTGGCATCAATACTACTTAGAAAATATAATTTCAATGGATTATGGTACAATTATGTTCCCTGACTAAAGGTACTGAGATGTACCCTTGAGGGTCCCATCCCAGTGACAAGAGGGGCACTGCCCCAGTGACAGTTTAGTACTTTTATTTCTGAGAGTGTACTATAAAAGACTGGCCGGTTAGAGTGGTGCATTTAGTTTACAGTATCATACCAGACAAGGCAATTTAAGTAATTTATTGGCAGCAGAGTTGCCAGTGATGTCCCGTACATTTACAGTAAATAATTGCACATTTAATATACAGTAAAATACTGTAAACTATTTAGCATAAAAGGTAAACTGCCAGGGATAGAACTTTTAGAATAGGTGAATGAGTAAAACACAGACATTTTATTGGGGTGGAACAGGAAAATTATTGGGGTGGCTATAAAAAAATTAATAATAAAATGGCATTGCTGTGTTAAAATGACATAAATGTATCTGACTGGTCTGCATGGTGTTGATATTAGTATTAACATTAATATTATTAATATTAGTGTTGTTGTCCTGAACATTACTTGTTTACCATTAAACCTGTGTGAGGAACATCAGTTTTTGCAGTTTCTCTGTGGTGTTTCACCCTTAAGATGAGCTTCATTGCTTTTGTTCTGTCAAGATGTGATGCCTGTCACACTTCATGTCCAAAAGTGTGTAGACACCTGTTCATCCAGCGTCTCTTCCAAACTCAAGAGCATTAAATAGGGGTTTGAACACCCTTTGCTGCAGCCTCTAGTCTTCTGGCTTTACACCAGATATGGGAACATTGCTGTGAGGAGCTGATTGCATTTAGCCAGAAGAGCATTTATTATCGAGGTCATGTGCTGATGTTAAATCATTAGTTCAGGATCGCCACTCCAGCTCATACCAAAGGTATCGGATGGAGCTTCTTGACTCCAAAGAACACAGATTCACTGCTCCACAGTCATATGTAGGGGGACTTTATAATCCTTCAGGCGACGCTTGATATTGCGCATGGCGCCCTAAGGCTCTTGTGCGGATGAACGTCATATTCAGTTGGTCAGTGCTTTTCTTAGAATACTAAACAATTTTGTGTGCACAATTGAACGTCAGTCACGGGTGCAGGTAAAAGTAGCTGAATTGATGCATTAGAAGGGCTCACCAAACACATTTGGACATGCAGAGCATCAACCCTGTCCTGTAAAGGGGTTTCATTTAGTTTCTGCCAAAAGCTCTACGATAATCTTACACATAAAATAATAACGACTGCATTAACGTACAGTTCGATTTTAATTTTCCAATAAATCATTTTATTATGCAGAAAAGCTTTAGGTGTTGCATCATGATAGAAATAGAATGACATCATCACTGGCGTCACTTTCCCTTTCACTCGTAGGTTTTAGTTTGGTGTTGGTAATTCCCTTTACCTCTTAAGAATGAATATTCGGTTTAATTCGAATTACAACGTCTTACTTTTAACCAAAGGAAAGTGAAATGGAGTCAGCAGTAAGGCTGGTTTTATTTGTGGTCTTTCTCCGGATAGTCGACTTTCTCTGATCGGTTTCTCATGACGTCACATCAAAAACGATCAAACCTATATTTTCCCACTTCTGTTAAGAAAAGAACAAACTCCAATTAAACATATTACAAACATGTTATTGGGCTGAAGTGTATGGCTCTTAAGCAGAAATTCAATGCTTTTATTAATAAGTGATCGATTTTCTAAGTTTTATTTCTAGTAGTTGCTCACGACTTTTTTACTGAGATATATGTGCATTATTGTGTATTATAAATCATAATCTGTTGTACAGTTTTTATTGATATAAAGACAGTCTAAAGTATTGAATTAAAGCAATATTAATAAGCCTTAAGATCAGATAAGAGAGCATAATGTAACACCTTCTTAGTCCATGTTAAATAGAAATCTAAGCCTTCGGTTTAGAACACAGTCAGTCTGTATAGTATTTATTTACAGCTAATAGATGATTTGTGATTGGGATGTTGACAGGACCTGTAAGGAAACACGAAAATTGAGCTTGAAGATCTAAATTCACCATGAAGTCCTTGTAAAGAAAATTCAGAGATTTGTTTCTAAACACATCATACTTGTTATTCATTATTGCTGACACTATGTGAAAATACTGTAAACTATGTAGTCCTGAATTGCGGAGTTAGATCGTTGAAGTGTTTTTCATCCTGGGGCTAAAATGATGGCTCGATGACGCTCTAGAGCCACACTTAGCATGACCCCTCCCCAACACTATAACGGTACAAAACTATAGAGTCATACTTAGCATGACCCCTCTCCTAACATTATAACAATAAAAAACTAGAGCCACATTTAGCATGACTCCTCCGTTAACCCTATAACAGTTTAAACTAGTTTCGCAGTTATGATGACTTCTCCTCTTACATTATAACAGGATCAAACTAGAGCCATATTTACCATGACCCATCCCCAACACTATAACGGTGTACAAACTAGAGCCATACTTAGCATGACCCCTCTGTTAACACTGTAAAATACTAGAGTGTATTAGCATCAGTGTTTCTGCAGTCTCACTTTACTTGGATGGGTTACGCTAGTCAGTAATGACCGTTCTGTTGCAGACTGAGAGGAACGAGGTTGATTCTCGGGTAGGTCGGTGTCCTGTGGCTCCAAACTGGATTCTGGCTTTGGTGGCTCAAACATTTATAGCTGTAAAAGTCCAACAGTTCAGTTCAATCCTACCTAGCGAGCTAACGGATATGCTAACGTTAGCTTCCTATTCACCAGCTTCATATTCGAATCTTCCCGGTTAACCTTTAATGGTGCAGCAGCTACAGTCTGGTGAATATGAAGCTGAAGAGGGGCTGCACCTTTGACCGACTGGGTGTGGTTTCAGTGCATTCAGCGGACACGCCCCCAGCTTTTCACTGCAGAGAATGCTGCTCATTATGTCACGATTTTGAAACCTAATTTTACCAATTCAGTTTTTTAATTATTCGCATTTGGCTGTGTGGTTAATAACACATTATGTTGTGGTGTAACAACTTCAGAACACATAGTGATTTCAGCTTTACACGGATTTTAAATGGATATCTCAGTCTTCACTTTAGAATTTGGGCTCAGTTTGTCTTAATTTTGAGCTTATTGGAGACTTGCTTTTGAATAATTCATTACAATTTAAGTAAATAAAAATGTAATGAAAATAAACATATTCCTCACAGATCCAATATTTAAACAGTGCTGAAAATTAAACTATTTCAAGGTTAACGTTGCTTAACATGGGAGTACTGAACAGGTGGTTAATCAGCAGCCGGTAACTTGACAAGGTTTAATAAGGGCTTCAGACAGACGTTATAACTGCCTCAAAAACCAAAGATACCCATCATGTTTCTGTAGTGAGACTTTTGGTTTTTGATTTACATTGATTTCTAAAACACTTTTAAAAAAAGAAGATAAAGTGAAAAATACAAATGACATTTTTATTGCATTTTTAAGTCTCATAAGAACACAAGTTCTAATAAATAAATAAATAAATAGATAAATAAATAAATAGATAAATAAATAGTTATGCCAAGTCTAGTCGTACTACAGTGTTTTAAGAATCTCCTTTTTCCACAGTTTAGACTGTTAACCAGAAATTGTTTGAGTTCTCCACCAGAATGAACTGCAGAATAGACAGCAACTCCCTGCGAACCACTTCCCACCCGCACACACTGAACTCCTGTCAACATACCACACACACAAAAAAACACACACACACACACACAAACACACATTTTTGTTAGACACAGAGCATCACAGTCATAAATGAATGTTTTAAGTTACAGTAGAGAACAGAGAACGTTCTTCTTCTCCTTTAGAAGCTCTCATACCTTTTCTTTTAAAAGTTTCTCGAGTTTCTCAAAATAGTCTGTAAGTGCAGCGTCTCTCGCAGGAAAATCATCTTCTTCCTTTTGTGTTTTGATGCTCATAATCTGCAACAACAAATCAAATCTACGTTTAACACACTTCATGCAGACATTCATCCTGTTCACCTCTTCACTTCATGTATTTAAAAGCCTCTTTAACTTTCTTACACATTTGCTCTCCTCGACCTGTCGGTCCACGATGATCTGAAACTTTACAAGCTTATCAGCGTCCCAGGACTGTGGAAAACCGTCGTTCTCCATCAGAGAGCTCACCTTCATCAGGGTCTTATAAACAGCCTTTGCGGCCCCCACATCCTGCACAGAGTGATAAACACAGCCTGCTGACCAAAGTGCTGATAAAGTTTGACCAGACAAACCTTCAAGCTTCTATCCAGAATGAAGCTTTGGAGCAGATCTGACGAGGAAGAACTGACCTGTTTGGAATAGCTGGACAGCAGAGCCCATGTGGGAGATCTTATTTCAACTGGACTGTCGTCCAAACATTGTAAAGGAAATGGGCCAGTCTGTCAGAGGACAAAGAGAGTCAAGAATCAAATGACCACGAAGGAGGACACAAAGAATCTAAAGTGTGTGAGATGAATCTCCTGTCAGCGCTTCGTCTAGGGGTCTACATACCATGGTCTCCAGCAGGGCGTGTGTTTTTGCCACGAGCGTCCGCTGAAGCTGGCATTTAGTGGGCATTGAGCTGACCTGCGCAATGCAGAGAAGAGTGCCGATCCAAGACAAACGCTGAAATGCCATTCTGATACTGGACTGAAGAGGAGGAGAGAAGAGATCAAGGTTAGTTTGTAGATTTGAACATCGCAAGAAGTGAGAAGCTGCAGTCTAATGATAAATGCACGAGCTACCTGCGTTCAGGACTGTTAGGAAGATCTCCAGAATATCTGCTCGCTCTGGGGTCCATGATGCGGGTTTTGTAAGGGATGTTTGAAAAGTGAAAGGCACGTTTGAAAATAGCAGATAATCATTTTAGTTGGAACTCATTAAAGCTGGACATTTTCCTCTTTTACATCATGTTTCTGTTTTCACTTCCAGTTTTTATGAATAATAAAGAGCTCCATCTATCTGTCTGTTTGTCTGTCATTTTGTCTGCATTTTAAACCGATCATCGACAGTATCACCTGAGGCATGTCTAGCTCAAGCACCCCTAAACTGAGTCCCAGCACCCCTAAATATAAGAGTCAAAAGTCAATTTTTTACTGTTTTTTTTAACGGACGTTTGTCTTTGATAAACAGATGGTATGATGGTCTCTCTCCCCTTTCTTCGCTCCGCTCTCCTCGAAGCCGTGCAGTAGCTGCGCTAAACCACCGTCCACTGACTCAATTTGAGTGAGTGAAGCTATCTGTTGTGCCATTGGTCGGCCTATTTGTTGATTTTAAAGCCAAGGTGCCAGACTAGTACTGTCTGTATGTGTATCAGCTAATTAATATTATGAAAGAAGATACGACGAAATAGATGATGCCCAACTTGTCTCTCTTTACTGACCTTTACATTTTTATTATTTTATTATCCCTCATTATCTGTTACCTTTCATTCAATTTCACTTGTAATACTTTGATGGCTTTGTGGCTCACAGGCTCAGCATTAACGAACGTTTTCTCAGATTTGTTGGTGTCTTTCCAGTCACAGTGTTTTCCAACCCAAAACATGTTCTTCATGTTCTTCCAAGTGTGGGATCGGTAGTCCAAAAATATGTTAAAATGTACAGTTTTTTTGTTTTAAAAACGGGGGGAGGGGCTGGTCTCATTGAGTGCTTAGCACTTAACGGAATGTATGAAGACATTTTAGCTGCGTTTAAATTTGAACGTAATGTTTCATAAACTTTTGAAAATTTCAGCAAATAAATGTTGCAGTTTATTGTATTAAATCTTTATTATAATCAGTTCAGTTCTACATGTTTTTATTTCAGCTCTCCTGAGCTTGATGTTTTATTAAATCTCTTTCATGAATGAAAAAAAAAGAACTTTTCAAAATGAACAAGGCAGATCTTTCAACATATATTTAATATCTGGTTTTATTACAGTATAAAAAGCATAATTCATCACACAAAAACTTGTAACAAATTCGTTACCAGCAAAAGGAAATAAATAAATAAATAAATAAATAAATAAATTCTAATACTATTTTTAAATTTTAATATTCTGAGGGAATCTGTAGTTTTTCCGGTGATGAAGATTTTTCTACTTTTTACTCAGAACATCCTGAAACTTCCTGAGACTCTGGAGAACTTCATTCCTCACCAGCTCCCAGACACACTCGCTGAATCCCTTTACAAACATAAGATCAACATTCATATATTAACCTGTTTGTACAAATATTATGTCCACAATCCGTTTGTGGTGGATTTATTTCTAATAATAATAACTTTATTTAATTGACTGCAGTTCAGTTTAGTTCATTTCAGGTTGCTGACCTTCACTCTCAGCTTCTCCTCCAGCTCTTCAAAATAAGACTTCAGTTGACCAATGCTGCCTGCAGAGGGACTGCCCACTGCACTCTGGGATGCATCTTCTCCAACCTTGAAAGATTTAATGGACGGTGTTTTTATGGATATTAATGTAACATGTTGATTATTGACTGACTGAACTGATTTCCAGAAACAATCGCACTCCGACATATTTAACGTACACATTTCTGCAGATTCTCCACTTGTCTAGAAGAGATGATGTTCTTGAAGAGTCCGAGTGTTTCTCGGTCCCACGTGACAGATGTTTGGTCGTTCTTGAAGATTCTATCAACACCTCTCAGAGTTTCAAGAGCAACAACAGCCAGATCTTCATTCTGCACAACAGCGACAATTACACTCATTTACTGTTTGACTTTTTTTCATGTGAAATTTTTCTTCTCGTTTTCTGACTTTGATATTTACCTGTGCATTTAAGAACACGTCATCTGGGAGCGCGCGCCATCCTTCCTCCAAACACTTCAACGGCATCGGAGCCCCCTGCAAATGAGAGTGAAAGACACTCAGAGGACTTTCACTAAAATGCAGGATTTGTAATGTTTCTCAGAATGTAAAGGTTCCTCACCATCTCCTCCAGCAGCCTGATGCTCTCCTCATTCAGATCTCTCAGTCTGAACTGCGTCCAGGTACATGGGATCACTGCAGCATCAGCCACATGCAGCACCACAAGGACGATGCTCAGCACCTTCAGAGCGTCCATCACTCAACTAGTAGACAATAGAGTTTATGGAGAATTAGCAAACAGTGAGAATGAAGAGTGGCACCAGTCTGTCTCTTTTTATTGGAGTTCTTGTGCGGTTTGTGGGTTCAGTTGCCCTCACGTCTCAAAACTACAGAGGAACCCGGGGGGAATTATTTATCTGTGGTCCAGAATCAAAACTAGTATTTCATTCTTTATGTTTCTGACTGCTCTGTGTGGCGTTAATATTAGTATTAACGTTATTATTATTACTAGTATAGGTGTCTTTGTGCTGGACATCACTTGTGTATCAATAAACGTGTGTAAGGGACATCATCTGGTTCAACTCACAGGATTTTCACTAGATATGTAAATATGTATTTATTGCATCACTGGCTTAATTTGCTCTTTCATTAATGTCATTCATGGTCGTTCTTCTAGTGCTGCCTGCATGTATTAGAGTGTTTATATTAGCATTACTGCATGACTTGCTTTTTTGAATGACTCGTTTTAGCACTGAGGATGTTTGAGGGGCGCTGTTTCAGTGTCACATGAAGTCCATTGGAAATGTAATCTATTCAAAGCTGATAAAGTGTCTGATCTCCCTGAAATTAAAGTAAACCTAGATTTATTTAAAAACAAACGCCCGTTCAAGTGCCGACACTTGCACGGGCTCCAGGTATTGCATCATGATTTAAATATGAGTTACGTAACTGACCTGACTTTCCCTTTCATTCATCAGTTCATTTTTGCTGAAGACTCGGTAAATCCCCTGTTCTCTTCAGAGGGACTTGAAGCCCTTTTTACGTTTATCGAGTGGAAACAGAAATCAATTCAATGCTTCCACAGAAAGAAAGCACCGCGATTTTCAATATGAAAGTGTTAATATTTTACTCACAGCCAATCAGAGGATCCACAGCTCTTGTGACGTCATTGCTGGATCAGAAAATAATGACTGAGCACACAGGCTACTGTAGTGCCCAATAATAACCGGGAACTGCCCAATCAGCTAATAATCAGGTCAACGTATTTTTTTAAAATAAACAGCTGAAATGCGTTGAGTTCTCTGAACGGGACTCAAACGGAGTTTAAAAGATCTCCTGATTCACATTTTATTAAAGCATCTCAGTGAAGTCAAGAAACCCTTTAAGCCGAGTTTATGAAAACGTTTATGAAAAGGAGCACAGTCCTTCTAAGATAAAACGGCATTTGTTTTCTTTTTATCGGATTAATACTAACATTTTTAATTACTGAGATTCGCGATATTTTACTGTCGTTTCACACAGGTCGATACTGTATTCATTATTTTGTTATGAAAGCAACTCACCTGAAGATTTGTTTAATGAACCAGCATATCGCTATGAGGTTGATGTTGATCTGTGTTCCACAGCATTATGGGATATACAGCAGTCAAATGGCGTTACCTTTATAATAAAAACATGTTTTTAAGCCGATGAATCAGATTTTGGTGTTTTAAAGACGTCAAAGTTTTCTGCTGGAATTTTTCAGATTGTTTCAATGCTAGAACACTGAGGTACACTCTCAGAAATAAAGGTAGTAAACTGTCACTGGGGCAGTACTACAGGCACTGATTTGATATTTTCTAAGTTGTACTGACTCCAGACACCCCGACTCGTCTCCAGGCTGTTTATTTTATTGTTAGGTTATGAAACATTAGGTTTTGAAAAGGCACAAACACATAGTTTTACACTGGGAAAAATATATTTAAGGTACACAACTGGACCTTAAAACACACTGTTGTACCTTTGAGGGTACATTTATATTGGTTGCACCTTGATGAACGAAAAATGTCCCTGCATAGTATCTTTACTCCTAACAGCGCGTTTACAAAAACAGTATTGTGAAAATATGTGAACATTACAGGCAATTTTAAAATTGCATGTTAAAATGCAGGTTTGAGAGATTCTGCCTGGGGAAAAACATCGATATTCATGTTAATTGATATTCTTTTTTTAGAAGCATATTTATCAGGCTGCTAAAATGAAAAGTGAGTTTTTGTTACAATTGTTATGCAAAAGTACAGAAGATTATTAATTACAGCTTTTTAATGGAAGTGTACAGCAGGAAACAGCTACATCACTGTAATAGCAACAACTTAAATACTTTAAATTTTCAGAGACATCAGCTGATAATTGATAATGTACCCAGAAGCTTATCATTAAAGTTGGTTAATTCTGCATTACTTAGTATTATGGTTGAACCGACTATAGACGGGTTTTGATGTGTACATTTTGGGCATTTGTCTTACATTTTAGTGGGTGTTTAACAGTTTTTTGGCTGGAAAATAACTGGCATTTCTGACACCCTCTAGGTGTACTTTTAAAACAACAGCCCATATTTTTGAATGAATAATGAGGTTAGAAAAAGCCCAGCAACACATCTGTGCTTCATACATGTGCACCAGTGTGACAGCATAAAACCACCCTGTCAGCGTCACTGCAGTCCAGTCCAAACAATATCTGATCAACAGCGATGGCCCTGTGGTGGTTCTTTTCCATTGATGGACATGGTAGAGGGGGCTGATAAATTGTGCGGATGTGCTAAAATCCGTAAACATACAAAGTACACCTACATGGTAGGGGTTTCTGATAAAATGGCCAATCAATGTAGGTACCAGTTAGGTGTGCCTAACAAACAAATACCTTTGTAGTATCTGTGACCAGATCACAGCCCTGAAGCCTAAAAACATGTGGAGCAGTCATTCTGCATTGAAATAGTATCAGTCATTTATGATAACCTGACACTTAGTACTGCTGCTCTTGTGGTTGGTTTTACCAAGAGCTTTCAGAAGTTTCCAGAGTTTATCTCTTGTATATCTACACATTTAACCTGCAGACTTGTTCAGGAACAGCTTTAGTAGGCTAGAACTTTTGGTTGCCCATCAATGGGGTGAATAACTGTGAAAATGCTGTAGATTTACAGTATTTATTTTAGGGTAATCACGGGTTTGTTATTTTACAGGATCATACACTGTTAGAAATAAAGGTTCTGTGCAGGTACATTTTTCATTCATAAAGGTGCAAACAATGTAAATGTTCCCTCAAAGGTACAACACTGGTTTTAAGGTCCAGTTGTGAAACTTAAATAAGTTTTTCCAGGTGAAAAGTACATAATTGTACCTTTTCATAACCTAATGTTTCACAACCTAACAACAAAATAAAAAGCCTGGAGATGAGACGGGGTGTGTGGCATCAATACTACTTAGAAAATATAATTTCAATGGATTATGGTACAATTATGTTCCCTGACTAAAGGTACTGAGATGTACCCTTGAGGGTCCCACCCCAGTGACAAGAGGGGCACTGCCCCAGTGACAGTTTAGTACCTTTATTTCTGAGAGTGTACTATAAAAGACTGGCCGGTTAGAGTGGTGCATTTGGTTTACAGTATCATACCAGACAAGGCAATTTAAGTAATTTATTGGCAGCAGAGTTGCCAGTGATGTCCCGTACATTTACAGTAAATAATTGCACATTTAATATACAGTAAAATACTGTAAACTATTTAGCATAAAAGGTAAACTACCAGGGATAGAACTTTTAGAATAGGTGAATGAGTAAAACACAGACATTTTATTGGGGTGGAACAGGAAATTTATTGGGGTGGCTATAAAAGAAATAATAATAAAACGGCATTGCTGTATTAAAATGACATAAATGTATCTGACTGGTCTGCATGGTGGTAATATTAGTATTAACATTAATATTATTAATATTAGTGTTGTTGTCCTGAACATTACTTGTTTACCATTAAACCTGTGTGAGGAACATCAGTTTTTGCAGTTTCTCTGTGGTGTTTCACCCTTAAGATGAGCTTCATTGCTTTTGTTCTGTCAAGATGTGATGCCTGTCACACTTCATGTCCAAAAGTGTGTAGACACCTGTTCATCCAGCGTCTCTTCCAAACTCAAGAGCATTAAATAGGGGTTTGAACACCCTTTGCTGCAGCCTCTAGTCTTCTGGCTTTACACCAGATATGGGAACATTGCTGTGAGGAGCTGATTGCATTTAGCCAGAAGAGCATTTATTATCGAGGTCATGTGCTGATGTTAAATCATTAGTTCAGGATCGCCACTCCAGCTCATACCAAAGGTATCGGATGGAGCTTCTTGACTCCAAAGAACACAGGTTCACTGCTCCACAGTCATATGTAGGGGGACTTTATAATCCTTCAGGCGACGCTTGATATTGCGCATGGCGACCTAAGGCTCTTGTGCGGATGAACGTCATATTCAGTTGGTCAGTGCTTTTCTTAGAATACTAAACAATTTTGTGTGCACAATTGAACGTCAGTCACGGGTGCAGGTAAAAGTAGCTGAATTGATGCATTAGAAGGGCTCACCAAACACATTTGGACATGCAGAGCATCAACCCTGTCCTGTAAAGGGGTTTCATTTAGTTTCTGCCAAAAGCTCTACGATAATCTTACACATAAAATAATAACGACTGCATTAACGTACAGTTCGATTTTCATTTTCCAATAAATCATTTTATTATGCAGAAAAGCTTTAGGTGTTGCATCATGATAGAAATAGAATGACATCATCACTGGCGTCACTTTCCCTTTCACTCGTAGGTTTTAGTTTGGTGTTGGTAATTCCCTTTACCTCTTAAGAATGAATATTCGGTTTAATTCGAATTACAACGTCTTACTTTTAACCAAAGGAAAGTGAAATGGAGTCAGCAGTAAGGCTGGTTTTATTTGTGGTCTTTCTCCGGATAGTCGACTTTCTCTGATCGATTTCTCATGACGTCACATCAAAAACGATCAAACCTATATTTTCCCACTTCTGTTAAGAAAAGAACAAACTCCAATTAAACATATTACAAACATGTTATTGTGCTGAAGTGTATGGCTCTTAAGCAGAAATTCAATGCTTTTATTAATAAGTGATCGATTTTCTAAGTTTTATTTCTAGTAGTTGCTCACGACTTTTTTACTGAGATATATGTGCATTATTGTGTATTATAAATCATAATCTTTTGTACAGTTTTTATTGATATAAAGACAGTCTAAAGTATTGAATTAAAGCAATATTAATAAGCCTTAAGATCAGATAAGAGAGCATAATGTAACACCTTCTTAGTCCATGTTAAATAGAAATCTAAGCCTTCGGTTTAGAACACAGTCAGTCTGTATAGTATTTATTTACAGCTAATAGATGATTTGTGATTGGGATGTTGACAGGACCTGTAAGGAAACACGAAAATTGAGCTTGAAGATCTAAATTCACCATGAAGTCCTTGTAAAGAAAATTCAGAGATTTGTTTCTAAACACATCATACTTGTTATTCATTATTGCTGACACTATGTGAAAATACTGTAAACTATGTAGTCCTGAATTGTGGAGTTAGATCGTTGAAGTGTTTTTCATCCTGGGGCTAAAATGATGGCTCGATGACGCTCTAGAGCCACACTTAGCATGACCCCTCCCCAACACTATAACGGTACAAAACTATAGAGTCATACTTAGCATGACCCCTCTCCTAACATTATAACAATAAAAAACTAGAGCCACATTTAGCATGACTCCTCCGTTAACCCTATAACAGTTTAAACTAGTTTCGCAGTTATGATGACTTCTCCTCTTACATTATAACAGGATCAAACTAGAGCCATATTTACCATGACCCATCCCCAACACTATAACGGTGTACAAACTAGAGCCATACTTAGCATGACCCCTCCGTTAACACTGTAAAATACTAGAGTGTATTAGCATCAGTGTTTCTGCAGTCTCACTTTACTTGGATGGGTTACGCTAGTCAGTAATACTGACTTAAAAAATGACCGTTCTGTTGCAGACTGAGAGGAACGAGGTTGATTCTCGGGTAGGTCGGTGTCCTGTGGCTCCAAACTGGATTCTGGCTTTGGTGGCTCAAACATTTATAGCTGTAAAAGTCCAACAGTTCAGTTCAATCCTACCTAGCGAGCTAACGGATATGCTAACGTTAGCTTCCTATTCGCCAGCTTCATATTCGAATCTTCCCGGTTAACCTTTAATGGTGCAACAGTTACAGTCCGGATAATACGAAGCTGAGTTCAGCTTCCTTCATTCTCAAGTTCTATCTTAAACAGTACAGCAGCTACAGTCTGGTGAATATGAAGCTGAAGAGGGGCTGCACCTTTGACCGACTGGGTGTGGTTTCAGTGCATTCAGCGGACACGCCCCCAGCTTTTCACTGCAGAGAATGCTGCTCATTATGTCACGATTTTGAAACCTAATTTTACCAATTCAGTTTTTTAATTATTCGCATTTGGCTGTGTGGTTAATAACACATTATGTTGTGGTGTAACAACTTCAGAACACATAGTGATTTCAGCTTTACACGGATTTTAAATGGATATCTCAGTCTTCACTTTAGAATTTGGGCTCAGTTTGTCGTAATTTTGAGCTTATTGGAGATTTGCTTTTGAATAATTCATTACAATTTAAGTAAATAAAAATGTAATGAAAATAAACATATTCCTCACAGATCCAATATTTAAACAGTGCTGAAAATTAAACTATTTCAAGGTTAACGTTGCTTAACATGGGAGTACTGAACAGGTGGTTAATCAGCAGCCGGTAACTTGACAAGGTTTAATAAGGGCTTCAGACAGACGTTATAACTGCCTCAAAAACCAAAGATACCCATCATGTTTCTGTAGTGAGACTTTTGGTTTTTGATTTACATTGATTTCTAAAACACTTTTAAAAAAAGAAGATAAAGTGAAAAATACAAATGACATTTTTATTGCATTTTTAAGTCTCATAAGAACACAAGTTCTAATAAATAAATAAATAAATAGATAAATAAATAAATAGATAAATAAATAGTTATGCCAAGTCTAGTCGTACTACAGTGTTTTAAGAATCTCCTTTTTCCACAGTTTAGACTGTTAACCAGAAATTGTTTGAGTTCTCCACCAGAATGAACTGCAGAATAGACAGCAACTCCCTGCGAACCACTTCCCACCCGCACACACTGAACTCCTGTCAACATACCACACACACAAAAAAACACACACAAACACACATTTTTGTTAGACACAGAGCATCACAGTCATAAATGAATGTTTTAAGTTACAGTAGAGAACAGAGAACGTTCTTCTTCTCCTTTAGAAGCTCTCATACCTTTTCTTTTAAAAGTTTCTCGAGTTTCTCAAAATAGTCTGTAAGTGCAGCGTCTCTCGCAGGAAAATCATCTTCTTCCTTTTGTGTTTTGATGCTCATAATCTGCAACAACAAATCAAATCTACGTTTAACACACTTCATGCAGACATTCATCCTGTTCACCTCTTCACTTCATGTATTTAAAAGCCTCTTTAACTTTCTTACACATTTGCTCTCCTCGACCTGTCGGTCCACGATGATCTGAAACTTTACAAGCTTATCAGCGTCCCAGGACTGTGGAAAACCGTCGTTCTCCATCAGAGAGCTCACCTTCATCAGGGTCTTATAAACAGCCTTTGCGGCCCCCACATCCTGCACAGAGTGATAAACACAGCCTGCTGACCAAAGTGCTGATAAAGTTTGGCCAGACAAACCTTCAAGCTTCTATCCAGAATGAAGCTTTGGAGCAGATCTGATGAGGAAGAACTGACCTGTTTGGAATTGCTGGACAGCAGAGCCCATGTGGGAGATCTTATTTCAACTGGACTGTCGTCCAAACATTGTAAAGGAAATGGGCCAGTCTGTCAGAGGACAAAGAGAGTCAAGAATCAAATGACCACGAAGGAGGACACAAAGAATCTAAAGTGTGTGAGATGAATCTCCTGTCAGCGCTTCGTCTAGGGGTCTACATACCATGGTCTCCAGCAGGTCGTGTGTTTTTGCCACGAGCGTCCGCTGAAGCTGGCATTTAGTGGGCATTGAGCTGACCTGCGCAATGCAGAGAAGAGTGCCGATCCAAGACAAACGCTGAAATGCCATTCTGATACTGGACTGAAGAGGAGGAGAGAAGAGATCAAGGTTAGTTTGTAGATTTGAACATCGCAAGAAGTGAGAAGCTGCAGTCTAATGATAAATGCACGAGCTACCTGCGTTCAGGACTGTTAGGAAGATCTCCAGAATATCTGCTCGCTCTGGGGTCCATGATGCGGGTTTTGTAAGGGATGTTTGAAAAGTGAAAGGCACGTTTGAAAATAACATATAATCATTTTAGTTGGAACTCATTAAAGCTGGACATTTTCCTCTTTTACATCATGTTTCTGTTTTCACTTCCAGTTTTTATAAATAATAAAGAGCTCCATCTATCTGTCTGTTTGTCTGTCATTTTGTCTGCATTTTAAACCGATCATCGACAGTATCACCTGAGGCATGTCTAGCTCAAGCACCCCTAAACTGAGTCCCAGCACCCCTAAATATAAGAGTCAAAAGTCAATTTTTTACTGTTTTTTTTAACGGACGTTTGTCTTTGATAAACAGATGGTATGATGGTCTCTCTCCCCTTTCTTCGCTCCGCTCTCCTCGAAGCCGTGCAGTAGCTGCGCTAAACCACCGTCCACTGACTCAATTTGAGTGAGTGAAGCTATCTGTTGTGCCATTGGTCGGCCTATTTGTTGATTTTAAAGCCAAGGTGCCAGACTAGTACTGTCTGTATGTGTATCAGCTAATTAATATTATGAAAGAAGATATGATGAAATAGATGATGCCCAACTTGTCTCTCTTTATTGACCTTTACATTTTTATTATTTTATTATCCCTCATTATCTGTTACCTTTCATTCAATTTCACTTGTAATACTTTGATGGCTTTGTGGCTCACAGGCTCAGCATTAACGAACGTTTTCTCAGATTTGTTGGTGTCTTTCCAGTCACAGTGTTTTCCAACCCAAAACATGTTCTTCATGTTCTTCCAAGTGTGGGATCGGTAGTCCAAAAATATGTTAAAATGTACAGTTTTTTTGTTTTAAAAACGGGGGGAGGGGCTGGTCTCATTGAGTGCTTAGCACTTAACGGAATGTATGAAGACATTTTAGCTGCGTTTAAATTTGAACGTAATGTTTCATAAACTTTTGAAAATTTCAGCAAATAAATGTTGCAGTTTATTGTATTAAATCTTTATTATAATCAGTTCAGTTCTACATGTTTTTATTTCAGCTCTCCTGAGCTTGATGTTTTATTAAATCTCTTTCATGAATGAAAAAAAAAGAACTTTTCAAAATGAACAAGGCAGATCTTTCAACATATATTTAATATCTGGTTTTATTACAGTATAAAAAGCATAATTCATCACACAAAAACTTGTAACAAATTCGTTACCAGCAAAAGGAAATAAATAAATAAATAAATAAATAAATAAATAAATTCTAATACTATTTTTAAATTTTAATATTCTGAGGGAATCTGTAGTTTTTCCGGTGATGAAGATTTTTCTACTTTTTACTCAGAACATCCTGAAACTTCCTGAGACTCTGGAGAACTTCATTCCTCACCAGCTCCCAGACACACTCGCTGAATCCCTTTACAAACATAAGATCAACATTCATATATTAACCTGTTTGTACAAATATTATGTCCACAATCCGTTTGTGGTGGATTTATTTCTAATAATAATAACTTTATTTAATTGACTGCAGTTCAGTTTAGTTCATTTCAGGTTGCTGACCTTCACTCTCAGCTTCTCCTCCAGCTCTTCAAAATAAGACTTCAGTTGACCAATGCTGCCTTCAGAGGGACTGCCCACTGCACTCTGGGATGCATCTTCTCCAACCTTGAAAGATTTAATGGACGGTGTTTTTATGGATATTAATGTAACATGTTGATTATTGACTGACTGAACTGATTTCCAGAAACAATCGCACTCCGACATATTTAACGTACACATTTCTGCAGATTCTCCACTTGTCTAGAAGAGATGATGTTCTTGAAGAGTCCGAGTGTTTCTCGGTCCCACGTGACAGATGTTTGGTCGTTCTTGAAGATTCTATCAACACCGCTCAGAGTTTCAAGAGCAACAACAGCCAGATCTTCATTCTGCACAACAGCGACAATTACACTCATTTACTGTTTGACTTTTTTTCATGTGAAATTTTTCTTCTCGTTTTCTGACTTTGATAATTACCAGTGCATTTAAGAACACGTCATCTGGGAGCGCGCGCCATCCTTCCTCCAAACACCTCAACGGCATCGGAGCCCCCTGCAAATGAGAGTGAAAGACACTCAGAGGACTTTCACTAAAATGCAGGATTTGTAATGTTTCTCAGAATGTAAAGGTTCCTCACCATCTCCTCCAGCAGCCTGATGCTCTCCTCATTCAGATCTCTCAGTCTGAACTGCGTCCAGGTACATGGGATCACTGCAGCATCAGCCACATGCAGCACCACAAGGACGATGCTCAGCACCTTCAGAGCGTCCATCACTCAACTAGTAGACAATAGAGTTTATGGAGAATTAGCAAACAGTGAGAATGAAGAGTGGCACCAGTCTGTCTCTTTTTATTGGAGTTCTTGTGCGGTTTGTGGGTTCAGTTGCCCTCACGTCTCAAAACTACAGAGGAACCCGGGGGGAATTATTTATCTGTGGTCCAGAATCAAAACTAGTATTTCATTCTTTATGTTTCTGACTGCTCTGTGTGGCGTTAATATTAGTATTAACGTTATTATTATTGCTAGTATAGGTGTCTTTGTGCTGGACATCACTTGTGTATCAATAAACGTGTGTAAGGGACATCATCTGGTTCAACTCACAGGATTTTCACTACATATGTAAATATGTATTTATTGCATCACTGGCTTAATTTGCTCTTTCATTAATGTCATTCATGGTCGTTCTTCTAGTGCTGCCTGCATGTATTAGAGTGTTTATATTAGCATTACTGCATGACTTGCTTTTTTGAATGACTCGTTTTAGCACTGAGGATGTTTGAGGGGCGCTGTTTCAGTGTCGCATGAAGTCCATTGGAAATGTAATCTATTCAAAGCTGATAAAGTGTCTGATCTCCCTGAAATTAAAGTAAACCTAGATTTATTTAAAAACGAACCCCGTTCAAGTGCCGACACTTGCACGGGCTCCAGGTATTGCATCATGATTTAAATATGAGTTACGTAACTGACCTGACTTTCCCTTTCATTCATCAGTTCATTTTTGCTGAAGACTCGGTAAATCCCCTGTTCTCTTCAGAGGGACTTGAAGCCCTTTTTACGTTTATCGAGTGGAAACAGAAATCAATTCAATGCTTCCACAGAAAGAAAGCACCGCGATTTTCAATATGAAAGTGTTAATATTTTACTCACAGCCAATCAGAGGATCCACAGCTCTTGTGACGTCATTGCTGGATCAGAAAATAATGACTGAGCACACAGGCTACTGTAGTGCCCAATAATAACCGGGAACTGCCCAATCAGCTAATAATCAGGTCAACGTATTTTTTTAAAATAAACAGCTGAAATGCGTTGAGTTCTCTGAACGGGACTCAAACGGAGTTTAAAAGATCTCCTGATTCACATTTTATTAAAGCATCTCAGTGAAGTCAAGAAACCCTTTAAGCCGAGTTTATGAAAACGTTTATGAAAAGGAGCACAGTCCTTCTAAGATAAAACGGCATTTGTTTTCTTTTTATCGGATTAATACTAACATTTTTAATTACTGAGATTCGCGATATTTTACTGTCGTTTCACACAGGTCGATACTGTATTCATTATTTTGTTATGAAAGCAACTCACCTGAAGATTTGTTTAATGAACCAGCATATCGCTATGAGGTTGATGTTGATCTGTGTTCCACAGCATTATGGGATATACAGCAGTCAAATGGCGTTACCTTTATAATAAAAACATGTTTTTAAGCCGATGAATCAGATTTTGGTGTTTTAAAGACGTCAAAGTTTTCTGCTGGAATTTTTCAGATTGTTTCAATGCTAGAACACTGAGGTACACTCTCAGAAATAAAGGTAGTAAACTGTCACTGGGGCAGTACTACAGGCACTGATTTGATATTTTCTAAGTTGTACTGACTCCAGACACCCCGACTCGTCTCCAGGCTGTTTATTTTATTGTTAGGTTATGAAACATTAGGTTTTGAAAAGGCACAAACACATAGTTTTACACTGGGAAAAATATATTTAAGGTACACAACTGGACCTTAAAACACACTGTTGTACCTTTGAGGGTACATTTATATTGGTTGCACCTTGATGAACGAAAAATGTCCCTGCATAGTATCTTTA